>NC_088388.1:104350769-104988076 GCF_037993035.2 Macaca fascicularis | reverse complement strand
TATTACAGTGATGGCATTTATATCAATTATTGCAATGTATTGTTCCCTAAGATGGTTAGAAAAAAGAATTGTGTTGTCCTCTACTGAATTTACATCAGTTAAAAAGCAAGCATGTTTCAGTATTTGTTTTCTCCAAAGTAAGTGTAAATACTTCCTTTATTTTTTTCCCCACAGGATTTACATGTTTGTTCATTATTATCACAGTTTAGTGATTTGTTTTCTCAGCTGGATTTTCTTCCATGGACTATATGGGTGTTCTGGAGACACAGGTTAGCATGTTCACGGACTTCTATAACTATTTTATCCTTTCCGGTGAAGACAAAGGCCTTTCTGAGCAAGAACTTCACAGTTTAATGCGCTAACTCGCAAGTCTGATTAGTTTTTGAGTCCATTCAAATGAAATTTGTTGCTGTTAATACACCCATCCCAGATCCCTCCCCCACCCACTCCCCGAAAAAAACCTAAATTGTGAGTTTTCCTGATATAAAATCTGAGTTTGGGTTTCCGAGCTGAGCTCATGCACACGTTGCTGCTGCTGATGTCCGGCCAGCCCGTTAGGACGGACTTCCCGTTCTCAGCCAAAGGATTGGTTTAGCAAAGACCCGCGCGTGGCGTGTTCCTCAGGGCTGCGTTTCCATCAGTCACCAACACAGTTTAATTAAGGCACTCAATTATTTTTTTGGTTTTTATGGTAGGTCCGATGCAATGACAGCCAATCCTGAACTTTGTCTGATTGCAGTTCCAGCGTGTACAGCCTTTGGGCAGTCAGGCGTCAAGACGCGGCCATTCTCTCCCACACTCCCAGTGATGGATAATCTGGCTTTGTTTCTTATGGCTTCAGAAAAGGTCAGCTGGGTTGCATGGAAAGGAAGCAGAAAGAACGCGGAGTGTTACCATATTTCTGTTTCTTCAACAAAATATTCCACAACAAACACCGAAATATCAATAATTAGACATCTGCATTTTTTTCCATGTTCTTTTGGTCATATGAAAACTGCTTATCCAGGGAAAGGAAAGCTTAACTATACCGAAGAATGAATCTGTCTAGAGTTTGTGGTCCTACCTGTGGAAAAACTCATTCTAAAATCATAATATTTAACTACTGTTAGTAAATCTGGGCAGGAAACATCTTTTAACTTGCTGCACTGTATATCTTAGTACTTCTGGATGAGCTTAAAAGCTCTTTTATGTTTGACAACATTCTTTAGATAGTATTTCCTTGTTATGAAATGTCTTTACAGTGCAAGGATTAGACTCTCAGAACTAATGAAGTACCTAAACAAACTATATGTATAGACTTCGTGACAGATCTTCCTGTTTTATAACACAGACCTATCCACAGACACTTCATTCATTCACACCAGTTATAGACATGACCCAGAACAGCACAATTAGTGACATATAGTTCACTCTATGCTATTATGGACACTAAGGCTCCATATTTTAAGAACTGTATTTAAAAGGGGTGCACTGAAAAGGGATATGTTTCAAAGCCAACTGAATGGTCATCACTGGGGAACCTCCCATATTGAGGTTAAAGAGTCAGGGAACTGAAATCAGTAAATTCCTGTTCCTTATCCATTAGATAGCAGATAACATTATATAAAGGAGAAACAGGCACTGTTATTATGTTAGTCTCATTACCGTTCATTCACTGTCTAAATTCTTTCTAGTAGCTAGAATTATAACTTAAGAGGAAAATAGGGTAAAGGAGCGATTCCCTAAGTTTGTTATGACTTAGTTCATAACTCACAACTCATCATGTATCTAATTTCCTGTTGTGAATTCAAGTTTATCCAAATCTTTAGGAAATTCCATCCCTGTGTTTATTCTGCCCTGGAGCTTAAATATTAGAATAATTATATATTAAGTAATGAAATCAGTAAATAGTTTAAAAACTGGTGGAATAAAAATGTTTACAGATCAGTTACTCTGAAAACTTCAGAAAGTTGAAGTCAAATTGCTAGTAATGACATATAAATGACAAAATCAAGGTCAATATCACAGTTCTGTTTCAGTAAACAGTCTTAAAAATTAATGCTTATCATCATAATCAGAATTGGGGATACGGTCTTTACAGAAACATGGATAGCTTTTATATTTAGAAATCATGGAAATATAATGAGGATTTTAGAGAAAAACAACACTTCTACCTGATTATCTTCTATTAGCCCCTTGAAATCAAAGTTCTTCTGACTTTTATTTGTCACATAATAGGCACTCAGTAAATATTTGTTGAGTGGATGAATAACCTTATATAGGCAGATACTTTTTCTCTTTCTTGTAAATGAAACTGATAGGATAATATTCTAAAATTATTCATAATTTATCAAATCTGTACACTAAAAAGGGTAGATTTTATTGTATGTAAATGGTACCTTAAAAATGTAAATGAATACATTGCCCACTATTTTAATCAAGAACCTCACTCATATAGAATAATCTCACCAAAGGAACTAAAAAGGATACATGGTTGCAGTAGTCTCGGTTTTTGAAGTGAGACTCTTGGGAGATTGTTTTATTGGAGGTGAATATTTTCCTACTCAATATTAGAGTACGTATGCTTTTGGGTGTGTGTATAAAAAGAAGCATTAGCAAAGCAGTACTATTTATATCAAGAAAATCTAGCAACAAAATGGATTTAAGAAACATAAGCCAAGACTTGGTATCAAGATGCTAAATAGCTTTCTAGTGTAATCTTTTCAGTTTTATGTGTTTTAGATGGACATTTTGGGGGTCAGAACCCTTTAGTGAGTACCTAATTATATGGAACACTCCGGTTACAGCATTGGCATTTTTCATAATCTTCTGAAGAAAACAATTTGGGAGCAGATTTAGGAAGTTTATATTAGTTAGATAAAACCATATGCTGAGGAAAACAAGAAAAATGAATATCTGGCCGGGCGCGGTGGCTCAAGCCTGTAATCCCAGCACTTTGGGAGGCCGAGACGGGCGGATCACGAGGTCAGGAGTTCGAGACCATCCTGGCTAACACGGTGAAACCCCGTCTCTACTTAAAAAATACAAAAAACTAGCCGGGCGAGGTGGTGGGCGCCTGTAGTCCCGGCTACTCGGGAGGCTGAGGCAGGAGAATGGCGTAAAAACCCGGGAGGCGGAGCTTGCAGTGAGCTGAGATCCGGCCACTGCACTCCACCCTGGGCGACATAGCGAGACTCCGTCTCAAAAAAAAAAAAGAAAAATGAATATCTATGAGTCTAATCCAAACCATTGTATTAGCCCATCTTAAATCTTTGGATCCCCAAACCACTCAGTCGCCAAACCACTCATCTCTTGTTTAACAAGAGATTTGGGAAAGATAGTTCCAGAGAATTCATAGGTACCTACTAATCACTAAACTTAAAACCAAGATCAAAGTCTGAATATGTTTCTTTAGATTCCCTTTCAACATTTAATGTTAAGTAAAATAGACAATTATTTGTTAAAATCCACTAGTTTAGCTTTGTTTTAATTTTTCTTCAAGAGGAAATGCTAAAATACCATTAATAAAAGCATGGTAATTTTAAAAAAGTGTTTACAGAAGGTTTTTGCCATAAAAATCTGTTTTTGTTTTCTTTCTTTTCTTTTCTTTTTCTTTTTTTTTTTTTTTAAGACAGAGTCTCGCCCAGGCTGTCGCCCAGGCTGGAGTGCAGGGGCATGATCTCAGCTCACTGCAAGCTTCACTTCCCGGGTTCACGCCATTCTCCTGCCTCAGCCTCCCAAGTAGCTGGGACTACAAGTGCCCACCACCACGCCCAGCTAATTTTTTGTATTTTTAGTAGAGACGGGGTTCCACTGTGTTAGTCAGGATGGTCTCGGTCTCCTGACCTCGTGATCCTCCCACTTCGGCCTCCCAAAGTGCTGGGATTACAAGCGTCAACCACCACGCCTGGCCTTCTTTCTTTTCTTGATCATGTTTGTGAGGAAAGGAAAACTTCCAAAGGTTGAACAACTCCATATAATCTCAAATACACCCTCCTCTTTTATAGATTAATGCAATGAAGTGTATTACTTAATAAAATTTTGACTTATTTTTCTTTAAATCTGTTTTAGCATTTTTATTTCCTATACTTAAACATCATCTGCGTCTTCCATAAAATGCCATTTCTATTCATCTTGATGTGAACCTTTTGAGGCTCCTCAAACTGGAAAACTTTCTAGTAATTTTACATATGGTCTGGGTTTTGTTGGATTGCTGTGGCTTATGTTCCCTTGAGGGATGATCACTTTTTACTAGAATCTACCACAGATTGAAGGTGTCAGGTTTTGTTTTTGGGATTCTGGGGCAATATTATTTTTGAATTACCAATCATTTCCATAATTATGGCCATAGAGTTTATGAAAGTTTTCCTTTAATTTGAGAGTACAATAAAAACTGCTTACTTATAAGTTTTGACAGGCACCGATTATTTCATTTATCTTGAATGCTACTGCCTTTTAAAATGTCAGACGAATGCTTCCTATTTATTTGAAATGTATTGTCTTAAATGTTCAAATCTACCTCTAAAGGCAATTCATGTGAACTTCAATGTCAAGTTGTAACTCCAAATACAATGTTATATATAAATTGTATATATATGATGTGCAAATTTACATCTCCTTTTAATAACTTCCCTGAACTTAGAAATGAAATAGCATACATAGTATTTCTTTCTAAAAATTTCTAATACTCTTTTTTTATTTGCTTTGCTTCCCACCCTTGTACCTTGCTGATGATGACTGGAGTGCCTTTGTTATGTCAAAGAAAAGTCAGTTTTAATGAACTGGTAACAAAACCTAGTAAGGACATCTTACAAAATTCATCTCAGAATTCAGTCCAAATAATTGGTTCTGAAAATTAATCAAGTATTGTTTTTCTCAGTTTGAAAAAAGTCTCTCATTAACTCTGTAAACATTAAGATGAAAGCATTCCTCTAATGGCTAAGACACCTTGATATTATCCCACTTTGTAGTTTTGCTATTATAAGACATGTTAAAAATGTTTGGATCGAGTGAATTGAGGATTTAGTTCTTAATTCTTTTTCACAAAATTAGGAAAGAATCATTTTGGAACTATCTATGTGCTATTGTACTCAGTCACTGATTTCTACATTATGGATGAAAGCAATTATATCTAGATTAAAAGGGATGGCATTGACTCTTTGCTTTAAGATACAAGTATTTCAAAAGCTTTCATATAAACAAATATAAAAATCAAGTGTGTTTAGCTGGTGTAAGCTCAGATGTACATCTTACTGAAAGTATATTGGGTTTTTGACTCTAGGGTACATCAAGTACCAAATATCTCTTGGAAGTTCAAAGACTCATTTATCATTGTAATGAAACTGAGCAGCCTATTCAGTTGGCTATTATAGATAATTTTAGAAAATGGGTTTCAGAGTCCTGATTTTAGGAAGAGCAATAACAAATCCTTTCAGATCTTATTTTAAAACGACTTCCTATTACTAGAGGAAAGAAGAAGTACACATTTAGATTTTTTTAAAAATAACCTCCATCTCCTATATTTTACTGAATGCTTACAATTTTTTATTGTGCCATGATGAGAGGATGTGAGTAAGTGGTGCTGACCTGGATTGCTTAAAAGCAATTGAAATGAAAAAAAAAAAATAGCTCATAATGACTCACTGCAATTTTTATCTTTTTCTGAATCTTTCTTATAGGACACAAATATTGCTGATGTCTCTGATGGAAAAACTGCTGTATTGCCTAAAATGTCTATTTACCTTAGTGATACTTTGAGCATAAAAGTTGAATTTCATCTAATAAATGTGAATTGTAGTCAAAATTCTGATCATCACTCTTCCTTAAAGTTCTGGCTCAAGGACTACCATTGGATAAATAAAAAGTGGGATTTCATGTTTTAAAAATGTAGAATAATGACTAATGTACAACAAATTAGAAGAGGAGCCAAAATTCATTGAGCACATACTCTGTGCCTTGGAGTTTTTACATGTGTTGGTCCTCAGAAAACAATATGACCTTGTCAAAAATAGGCAACTATCTGGGTTTTGATCACTTGGAACAGATTTTGTGCTTATTTTTTAGCACCTACCCTAAAATTGAACTGTTACAGGAAAGATTTGCCCAGTCGATATGCAAGGAAGCCCAGATCTAATTTCCAATTTTCCCCAAATTTCAGGTAGAATATACTGTTTAAATCATTTCACAGAGCAATTCTGGTTTGTTTTTTATCTTTCTGACCCTTGCAATGCAGATATCTATTGGCAACATAAAGTTTCAAACAGTACATCTGCAGCCAAAGAAAACCGAACCAATTTGCACTGAAGTTTTCAAAAATATAAAGCTCTAATTAGAAGCAAGCAATACCACCACCGGACAGACAGGTCACAACACTGCGTTCACAGGATGCATCCCCCACTCACTGTAGTCGGCCCTAAGTCCTACCCCTAAATTTTAATACTTTCGGTTCCATATACGTTGTAACCTTCTCTATAGGTTGCTAAATTCTGGGTATTCTGCGAGGAAGTTGGGTTAAAAGTCTGTGCACTCTTTGCCACCTTCATTCTCTTCGCTTCTGCCCTGGACTTGTAACAGAACTCTATCAAAGCCACCAGCATTGCCAAGCCCAAGCCGCCAACCAGAATGTAGAAGACGCCTGCTACGTTGCTCAGGCTCAAGGCACTCGTCTTGTCCTAGGGGGGGATAAAGATATTTCAGTTAACTGCAGAAATGTCACATCCAAAAGGTAAAAGAACACATGAAATCCAAAAAGCCAATGAAAGTAAACGCTTAATTTAACCTGAAATTATTTACAAGTATAAGTCACTGATGTAGGTTTATAATTTAAACATAAAGCTTATAGCTCTTGGGAGAAGTAAAATTATAATAGTTATCAACAAATTGTATCTAATTACATTCAATGAAATCAGTAACATTTTATCATTATTAAATATGCAATGAAAACCATTATACTTAGCCATATATAAGCATTTATATATTTACACAGGGTGGCAGAAGTGGGGTTATTATTGTTAAGTTTGAAAATGACAGGTTTAAAATCCAATTATGGGAGAAAGGGGACCTCTTTTGGCTTTGCTTCTATTAGAATATGCTTTTTAACGTCTGAGATTTCTCTTGAATAAATCCAACTCCACATTTCCTAGTTGAGCAACTAAGGAGTTGTTGAGCTGATAGTTTCACATTTTGTTCATCATTAATTTACCAAATATATGAAAATAATATGCCAAGGTATACATTATCTGTTCTTTCAGTGTCTACAAGGGAAGTCTCATGGAAAATGTTACTTTTACATATTTTACACTATTTATAAATAATTATATATGTGTAACTCAAGTACTTTTTAAAGATAACTTTTAAAAATATATAAATTATTATGGTCAATTGAAAAATAAGTTATTTATGGGTGAATTTATAATTATTTTTATTAATTAAAAATACAATATCATTCCCACTTAAAAATGCTTAATCCATTAATATTTTAGAGATACTATTCTTCAGAGCTTCAGTATACATATGATCTCATAATAAATCCAGAATAATCTCTAAGTCCTACTCTTGTGATTGGAAGATACTAAAATTGTAATAAGAATTCAAAATTGTCTAATAAATTATAAATATGTTTATGACATAATATTATTGCAAGAAGTATTTTGGTAGGCTACTTGAAGGATGCCCTGTAGTCATTATCTTCTCAGCAGGATGTTTTGTGCAAAATGTGATTCCGACCCTTAAAGAGTTTTATAGGAGAGTATTTAATTCAAAAGATGCACTATATACACTGTCACCTTAGTCACAACATCAACTGACTGGGCCAAACAATTTAGGGTAGCTTCATTTTAAAAATAATTACTCATTAAGTATTTGCGCTTGTCTGACTTTACATCAGGATTGCAGGTAATGGTTTAATTATCTGGCCAAGCTTGTCTCATTCCACTCTGGTTAAAAGACAGACAGAAAGGATTAAAATATAGGGATAAGACCTGAAAGGGATTCATTAATATTAATTTGTGTCCTTAAATTAACTGAGGCTCTCTCCTATTTAAACCAGTCATGTGTTTAATATCTTAGAATATCCAGTAATTTGTTTTCTTTCTTAAAGAAGATACAGAAAGAAAGAAAAGGGGATTCCAAGAACCTTCAGCTCTGGCTTTCAGGTGCTGTTACTATAGTCTATCAACTTGTGTAGGTATTTAGATTCATTGATAAACCTGTGATTTTTTTTTTTTAAATAAAAACATAACTATTTCCACTACTTTTATTTCTACTCAACAGAATTAGGCATGTAGGTTCCTGCATTTTAAATTTTTTTTCCTACATTGTTTTAAAAAGAATTTATGATTAAGAGATCTTAGAGCTTGAGAATATTATTCATAAACATTGATTAATTAAAACAATTTCAATTGGGTGAGTAGAATTGAAAGGTTCACTCTGTTTATCAGCACACAAATATAATAGGGCATCTTTAAACTAAATTGGAATGCTTGGCACTATGGTGACAAAAGACAGAACCTCTGAGTAAGCATTTATTTAATATTTAGAATCTCCTTTTTCTGGTTTACTACAGATTTCCTGTTTTGAGAATACATCAGTTCTTGAAATAACATGATTTCATGAAGTCTTTGCCTCCGAAACAAACATAAAAACTACCCCCAAAAACACTACTTTTATTAGTGGTACGTAAGTTTGAGAATAATACAGAAGGAATTTTATTATTTTAAAAAATTTTGCACTTTTAAGTTAATTTGAAAGTCTTAATATTGGGGAGCAGGTTGCAGTTTCCTGGAAAGACCATCCCTATGGTTGAAATTTATGACATTAGCTTTTAATTTAGGCAGTGGCTGAGTGTATAATGTTCAGTTTTTATGGTTTCCATATACTTTTAACAATTGCTCCCGTTTACTGCTTTGTGAACACAAGAGGAGGCCCCGAACTGCAGCGACTGACCTTGCTTCCAGAGTCCTTGGGTCCACATTCACCTTTATCGTACCACCATTTGTTTTTCAGCTTGTCTAAGACGCCTGCCTCACTGAGTTTCAAAACGGCAAGGTTTACAGGAGTTCTTCACGTGGAAAATAACATAAATAACATTATATATGTTATTTTATGTTATTCAAGTAAAACTACATTAGAATCGCATGGCAAAGTGACAGAGCAGAGGCCACAGTAGGTGCTATGTCTTGTACTGTAGGCCCAGGTTTAGAATCAGACATAAAACTGGGGCCTGCTCCATCGCTTTAGGTAACAGGCACATACTGCTAGGGAGGATTTTTAAATAAAATGTATGCAATTACTGTGAATCCAAAACTATTGGCCTTGGTTGGGTTTCTGGAACATTTACCATTTTCCCCACGTAAATGTGGCAGTCATTCAAAATCCAGAAGCTTCTTTTTGTTGTCTTCCAAAATTAAGGAAGTAGCTGCAGGTTGACAGACAGACTGAAATAGAAGCTAGGTAGGACTGATTTCATTCCTTGCATGCATTATGATTTAGCTCATGGTATTTGATTTTATGCTATAAAAGTATGTCTACAGTATCCATCATTAAATCGACTTCTTGACCACTTTCATCCAATACCTAATTGAAAAAGGAGTGTGATTTCAGTGTTACAAAAGACCATCTTATGCAGAGGAAGGTCATCAGGAGACAAATATTTAAATAATTATTATAAAGTATAAGCCCATGATGATACTTTCCTTCTAAATTGCAGTCTTTAACATAAATAATATCACCAGAAGCATCTATCTTGAATCTATCACCTATTTATCTTTTCATCTATCTTGAATCTTAAAGTATATTAATGTACTTTAAGTACAAGGTGAAGTGACTATAATGTATTCCACAAATTCTTACCAACGAAAAAAGACAGGTTAGAGGTAATCAAGATTTTTCTAAATAGACAAACTCCTCTTACAAGAAGACTCTATTTATATTTATAAGAGACTCTATTTGTTTCCTCTACCATCTTTGATTCCTTCAACACTAAATATTGTATTAGGAGTTTCAGGGAGGAGGACATCAGTCATTACCTGGCGTCAATATTCCAAGGAATTTAATAATTCTTTCAGTTTTCACTCCCATACTATAATATGAAGGCCAAGATGATGAAGGGAAAGCAGAAACTTTTAGGATCTTTTGTTGTTACTGTTTTGTTGGCTTACTGGTTTTTTGTTTCGTCCCGAGACAGACTTGTCATATTCCTCTGGGCACTTTGTCTGGCTGTATCCCCTAATGTGCCTCAGTTCTTCTAGGAAATGCTGAGTGCATCTGGAGTTACAACACATGCATTTATTGGGGATTCATTCCAAAAACCTATCTACACAACTAGGAATTGCATTAAGAATGATGGTGATCATGACAGCTAACATTTACTGAGCATTTACTATGTACCAGGCACTGTTAAAAGCATTTTTCATGTTCACTAACATCATTTACATTTTACAAATGAGGAATCCAAAGCACAGGCGCTTAATTTATCAAGTTACACAGCGAGGCAGTAGCCTAATCAGGATTCCTGATAGTATGACTTCATAGCTTTTGCAATTAAAAATATTAATAGCAGAAGACTCACAAAATGATGTTTCTAGTTAATTGGGCTTTCTGGTTAAACTAAAACCCATTTTTTTTGTACGGTTAGTTTTGAAAAAAATTCTAAAATATAAATTTTTATTTTTGTTTGTATGGTTTCTGGATATAATTTAAATTTTGTTTCAATGTTATATAACTATGGCTTAGGTTCATTGTTCCATTGAAGAAGTAATATACATTTGCCATGATCCTAGAATATGATGTTGATTTTTGGATTAAAATCTGACATGAGCATGATTTAATACTTTCTACTGAAAGCTGAATTTGGGGGTGGGGTGAGTTGAGGATTATGATTAATTGGGGTGCCTGGTTATTTTAAACCCAATTAATCTAGATTTTCCTATCCATACCAACCACTACTCTCTGCACCTGACCCCCAACCTCCATTTGTGACCTGATTGTTACAATAACCACACCTCTGGGTTTACTAGTGATGTGCAAATCCCTTGAAAGCAGAAGTCACATCTCATTTATCTTTGTAAAAAGGTATTTTCCAGAGTATCTGACTCAGAGTAGGTGCGCCATAAAGTAGCTCGATTTAAAAAATGACAGAGCAAGATTTTTGAATCCAGAGCAAGCTTTTTCTGGAACTGATACTCTAAGGGTTTTTAGGTCCCCAGACAAGCTCCCCAAAGCCTTTGTAACACATGTGGAGCTAAATTATATTAGCCTATATTGCAGTTCTTGAATGAGGTGGGTTGGGAGGAGGAGGACTCAGTGCTGAAAACCAGAGGAGAGTTTCCTTTTAAGTTTCTCCAAGAAGGGACAATTGAAGGCAAAATTGTGAATAAGATGAAGACTGCATTAGGCTTCTCTCTCTCATCTTAAGGCAGTCTTTTCTCCTATGACCTTCTTTTTCCCTCTGGCCTCTTTATTCTTTCTGCTATTTCACACCAGTAACCCGGTTTTAGAGGGTAAAATTAGATTAACACTTTGAATATAAGACATTTAGTATCAACCATAATTAATGTTCAACTGGTGGAATATCAGAACAAGGAATTCATTACCAGGAGAGTCCTTCTCCATGGGCTAGATTCCTTCAGTGTTTTTTGTTTACTACAAATTTTTTCCTTTCCACTTTTTCCTGGTGATGAATGCATATTTTCTGTACTAATTCCTTTATTCTTGCATTGGTTCCCAGGCTGTGATAGAGGAAAGAGGCTTATTTGTAAGTATAGCATCTATCAAAGTCAAAAATGGCTGTATTCTTCAAAGTGCCAAATTATCAGGAAGTGCACGACCAAATATAATGCCTAGAGAAAACATTATTGATAAAGTCATACTTACAAAATAATTTTTATATGAATATCCACATCTATGAGTGTGCATATTTTACACATGCAGAAACAGAATAAAGTATCAAATTAACAGAAAAAATAATTTTGTAGCTGCAATAATGGGTGACTGATGGTTGCAGCTGTTGCCAAAATTTCTAACTAGAACCAGATTGAATAACTGGCATAAAAATTGGCCTAAAATTCTTTGTATGGTTTGTGCTTTGACTAAACCATACCAGGTTAACCAAAGTGGAGAATACATTTTAGACATTGCAATCAATATTTTAAAATTGGCTCATTCGTTGTCAAGTAGTAAATTTTTGTTATTTTATTCCCAAGAGTGAGTACGAATTTCCTATGATCATAAAGGAGGACCATATCACAATAATATTAACTCATATGAACACTATCAAAGGATCGTTTTCAAATGAAGGAATTTGTACCTCGCAAATCATGCATTTCTGCTTTAATTTATTTCGTGTAAGATGCAGGACCTTGTTCTTCATATCTTTTGTTAATTTTTTACTTCTCAAGGTGAAGCCTCTTGGCTGAGGACTGCTATGGTCAGAACTTCATAGCACTGAGAATGGCTGACAGGTGAGTGAGGATGCTAATTACTGCACATCCTGGAGTGTGACAGGGAAGCGGCTGCAGTGACCCCAAATAGTCCAGTTGTTCGTTATATTAAATCTGAGCTCCTTGAGGGAAAGGACAGTGGTAATTCTCTATTTCTACACAGGTACTGGCACATGGCTGCGTTCAAACACGAGTTTAATAATTTGCTGCTGAATGGAAGGCTGGAGAGGTTACAGTCCTGTGAATGACAAGTGAGTCAGGTCTCTCACAGAAACCTTTCCGTGTGTGGTACAGGTTTCCATATTTCCCTTCTTCATTAGATGAGTCACTGTTGGGATAGTTAGTTTTCTCCTACCAAGATTCTGTATTTGAAGGTCAGCTAAGCCAGGATTTCAGCATGTGTATGCTGAGTTCTCTCTGTATTTTTCCTTCTGCACTGAATTGGCAGCATTGGTCTTTTCTGCTTAGTTTTACACATAAAGGCTTTAGAGTCAGCTGCATTTCTTACTTCAGGACTTCTCCTTATTTTACCTCTTTTGATGAAGATCAGGCCAAATAGGAGGGGCAAGGTAAGTTTACAAAGCAAATCAGTCACCCGAAGAAAGTACAAAATGAAAACGAAAAAGCAACAACTGCCTCCTAGTAATTTACTGTGATTTAAGTTAGGTCAGGCCAGTCAAAATATCATCTTTTATGACAAATTCAGAGTAGGGTATTATTAACGTTTAGAGTGCAACAATCTATTCTCTTGATGATAAACCTTAGACCAATATACAACCTATGTGGATTTTTTTTTTTTTGGTATAAAAACACATTCCTGGAGGAAAAAATAAAACATAATGTATTTCATTTTGGGAGAACATTTTATGTTAATTTTTTATAACATGTTGGAAACCTACTTGTTAAAATTTGAAATAGCATTCATTCTAAAACATTTTGTAGTTCATGTTAGGTGAAAGTAATGTCACTGCATAACTGTAAGAGCAAGCAATTTGATTTTGGAAACTACAGGGATAGATAGAAATTTATTCTTTTGGACAACAAATATTTACTGAATGTCCATTATGTACCAAACAATGAGTTGGATACAAGCTAATTAAATCTGACTGAGTTGTTCAGTTCATTTCAATAAATTAAAATGACTTTTGTTATACAGATTTTTCTAACATATGTATTTCTATTATGCTTGCTTATTTTTCTCCAGAAAACATCCTTAATGCACACCACGATGGGACTTCATTATTTATATTTGTGGAAAATTTTATCTGTAAAGCAGTGTTTTACTTCTCTTGTATTTGTGATAACAATAAAAATTTGAAAACAAAGTTTTTCTAATGGAATAGATTATTTTTGTTTTGATTTTCTCTGATGTTATTCTATGATATTTTCTGTTATTTCTAATTTGCATGAAAGAATGCTAGGTTATTAGTATAAAATTTAATAATTTTCTCTATGTATATATTTATATATTTATGAAAACGATCAGAAAATTTGAGACAGTTGGAGCTCCAAAACATAAAATAAGTTATTACTCCTTAAAACGGTGCCTAGAATGGAGACAAAAGTTTGTCCTCCCTCCTGCTGAAATAGAACTAGTTATTAGATGGGAAGGTGTAAGTGAGCTTAATTTGAAAGGCTTTTTAGATTAGGTGAGAAATTTCCCATCCATGAACTGTTTTCTTTAAGTCTAAAAATATTGATACATAATGAAGAAGGGCTCTGGGACACTAGTATATTCTGTTAATTGCCTACTTTTTTGTTCTTTAGATATTGCTTAGAAATTAAAAAAACCCTATTATTTTAGGAAGCTGGAGTCAAGATATGAAGTGAAGACAAAGTTGAGTTGATTTTGTTTTTGTTTTCTGATCATTTTGCAATTTGATCCATTTATGGAAGGCAAAAAATGTGTAGTTCATATGAGAGTCTTTGATTTGTTATTTAACTTGAATAGAATCTGAGAGTTTTAGATGGAGAAAACTTTTTTGTAGGCACCCTAGACAGGTCTATGTGGAGTCAGGCTATTGTTGATACTGAACAATATTTGGTAGAAGTTCTGGTAAAGTAATGGTGAAAAAACCAGACAGGCTTACCCCCCTGCTCTCTCCCCTCTCTTCCCTAAATTGCTGTTTCAGAAACTTACATCCATTCCTACTTTCCAAAATTGAGATTCATAGGCTTGTAATGTCTGATCCACAACCTCTTCAAAGGCAGAGATTTTCAGTGACAATTTTCATTAGGTTTGATAGTGTGTCACTAAATTGATAATAGTTGCAAATATTTTTGCACTGACAGTAATTGCATACGGAAGTTTGTGAAGGGACTGGACTAGCAATTTGACCAGTATTAGTAGGTCCAAACCATAAGTCTCCCAGCAGATGCACCTATTACTTTACATACTGTTTACCCGCTTTTGGTGACATTGAGGCTAACCTTGGAGTCACCTCCCCCGCTGCCACATTCTCCTTTGTCGTACCACCATTTGTTTTTCAATTTGTCCAAGAGGCCTTGTTCATTCAGTTTTAAAACTGCGAGGTTAACAGCATTTCTTGAAACGATAAAACATATTTTGTAAGAAACTGCACAGCTGTTAAGATGTTAGAAGGAATGAGGACTTAAGCTCTTTATAAGCTTCTCCCAGACGCTAAATAAACCTCTCATTTTACCATCCTGCGGTCCCTTCCGCTGGAGTCCAAACCAAAAGCAATTGTAACTAATTTCAAATGTATTAAACATGCAGTATTTGGTGTTGTTCACTTTCACAGTTCATTTATTGTCAAATAACTGATCTCATCATCAATCAATTACATAGATTTTTTTTTTTTTTTGGCAAAACAGTAATAAACTGGGATTTACTAGTAATTGAGAAAGAAATGTGTCTTGAATTCCTTTGCCTCTAAGAATGCCAATGATCCAAAAGAGAATGAAATTAAAATTCATTCCCACAAGGTAAAACAAAATGGCGTATACAAACCATCAAACCAGCCACTAATTTTTCTGTACTGATTCCCTGAAAACAAAGAGTAATTATCACTCCCTTTATTTTTTATGTGGGTTTAGTTTGCTCAATTTAGTTGTTCTCAGAATCTAGGATTTCCTGAACATTTGCTTCATGGACTGGAAGCTACATGATAGTAAAGAGACAGCAGCAGCTCTAGGGAAAAATTCTTATATCTAAATTTTGTGTTGATTCTTAAAGGCATTGAATGCTATTTAGAAATTAGGACTGCATATCCAGTTTGACTGTTTAAGTAATTAAACCCCAGGATGTCGTGCTGCATGTGATACTGACTTTGCAAACAAACCCACTAGATTAGATTTCCTCCATGTTTTTCTGTAAAGGGAAATAGGGGAGCTTATTTTGGCTATTCTTTAAGAGGATTAAAAAATAGTGCCATGGGCCAGGTGTGGGGGCTCATGCCCATAATCCCAGCACTTTGGGAGGCGGAGGTTGGTGGATCACCTGAGGTCAGGAGTTCAAGACCAGCCTGACCAACATGGCGAAACCCTGTCTCTACAAAAAATACAAAAATTAGCTGGGCGTGGTTGTGGGCACCTGTAATCCCAGCTACTCAGGAGGCTGAGAATCACTTGAACCTGGGAGGCAGAGGTTGTACTGAGTCGAGATTGCGCCACTGTACTCCAGCCTGGGCGACAAGAGTGAAACTTCGTCTCAAAAAAAATAAATAAATAAAAAAATAAACAACAACAACAACAACAACAAAAACTGTGTTATGGGCTTTTGCCTCCCATACATTTGGTTTCTTTCCTGCTTTCAAGTTACAGTTTTAAATGACCCGATAGGTATTTCAAGAGATTTTTCCATCATTTAATAAAATTTCTGTTAAATTTAAGGAGTGGATCATATACTGAGGGAATTTGGGTAACGTTTGTGATATACTATTTTATAAATACTGAGTTTGGTGATTACTTAATGGCAAATGAATTATAGGTAAAATAAAACAACCATATTATCAAATAGCACTTGAATAATTGATTTGCAAGTGAAATGACATTTAGCTGACTAATAAAAAGTGTTGCATATTTTACCACTAATTAGCCTACTAAAATGTTTATTGTCTTAAAATGTATTCATAATATTTCAGGACAACAATGTGCTTTCCCATTTTGTGATGATCTGATCCACTCAGAGAGTAAACAGTTCTCATAAGTAAAATCACACACTTAAGAGTTTTTAGTATTAACTCTCCTTAAGAATTAGACTGTCCATTTACTGAATGCTAATTAAATAATTAGCTATTCCTACATTTCCAAGTAAGTGCCACAATAGTGGTGTAAAATAATGCAGGTACTTCCTAATGTGACAATATCAAGTTGTTAGTTTAATCACCAAAGGACCAAATTGAAATGTAGGAATAAAGACAGAGACATCTATTTTTAAAAAAATTCTGCTGGAAGAAAGGAATTGTTTTATATTGTGTCTACGAGGAACTAAATTTGTCTTTCAATAAATTAAGGTTAACTACTAAAATTCTCTATTTTGGAGAAAATTATTTTTATAATCTATTTTATTTTAGCTTTAAATATTCATATTAAGATTTTTAAAAATGAAGTAGTATTCCAATTATTTTCTGTCTTGGTTTAGACCATTTCTCTGATAAAACTAAAATTATTTCATGAGAGGGTTATTTAACAGGGTTATTAGCCATATCCAAAGACAGTTTCACAGCACAATAGAAAACAAAAAAGCAAAATAAAGGAATGGATAAGGAAAAAAAGCTTTATGTTGAAAAAATTGTTTGGAATCAAGCTTTCTACAAAATTATTCTAAAACATTATCTTTCTAATACCATCTAACAGGCCATGTAAAAACAGTTTAGTTTCACACTGCTATCCACATACGTGTGTAATTTTATACCCTGAACCAATAGATAAGTTACTACCCAGTTCACAATTAATCTACATGTTTTCCTTCCACAATACCATCTTAATACCATCATATATGAAATTTACCTTTCTTTAATGATGCATAGTGGAAGGCATTTTGTAATCAATATCTGGAGATAGTATTTTAAGATTTCTGTGCATGTTAAAAGTGTCTGTGGTTTTCTACAATTGTCTAGCTAAATATGTAATTCCCTCGTGTAATAAGTTTAGGTCTAAAGGCCTCCTTAGATTGCTATTTAAACTTTTAAACCACATATATAATGACCATTTGGACATCTGTTCTATTTTATAGAATGAATCACTTCTACATGTTATTTATAATAAAAATCATCAATGACATATATATGTATATAATTACTTCACTTGTTTTACTGGACTAGGTTGAAAAGTACTTTTTGTCAAGCTAAGAAGAAAGCAAAATCCTGAAGAAATAATAATAAACACGGCTAAGGAAGCCATAAGAAGTCTGATAAATGACAGACATAGAGAGCAGATACTCGCTGCAGCACATTTTATTATTGTTGTGAAATCCCCTTCAAATATTTCAGACATAGACTTCAAAATCAAAGTCAGAAATTCATATTGATTATAAGGGGTATTCTTGCCCTGATTAAGTATATCAGTGTCACTGTTATAGTGACCTGCCAAGCAGATAAGCGTAGAAGAAAAATACTTAGCTATTTCTTACATTAATTATTCCTTTTATTCCATTAAATGTACCTTTTGCGAAGTCATTTGAAATGAATTGCTTTCCATTTAAAAATAGAAGAGGAGGAAAAAGCAACCACATTTTTTCTAGATATGTAAACCATATTGGAGAGCCAGATGCGTTGACAATGAACTTGCATAGACTGAAATAGGTTCAAGGTAATGTGTTTGCCTTTGCCTTGTATGCCTTAGTGAAAATCTAGGTGAGAAAATCCCTTCCCCAAATAGCTTTTCTCATAGTAATGAGATGACAGGGAATTTGATTCAGGCCTGGAATGAAATGCTCACTTGGTCAACTTCCAGGACCTCTGAAAAACTTCCAAAAGTTTTTATTCCTGGAATTTTCTTCAAATGAATTAGATTATGAAAATCCGTACTTTACTGACCTAGCATTTGAGACTTACTTTTGTAAATGAGAATTTTGTTGAAATGTCATATAAAACCAAATCTTTAGTATGGGAACTAACATATGCAAATGTTTTCCATTTATTATTAATAATTTGGGGCACATTAATCTAGTGCAAAGTAAGATTTCCTTGTGAAAGGCATGCTTAATGCAGGCTAAGACATTTATTGTTTATTCTTTCCCCCTCCATAAATAACTTATCATTAAATTATATAGATCCGGATATGCTTTTATGCTTACTTTTATGCCTTACTCATTATATTTACTTCTACATCATATTTCTTATAGTATAATTTCTCTATTGGTGAGGTATTAAAGTGTATATCTGATAAAATGTCAACCTAAATAAACAGGGCAAATTTAAAAAGTTTTTGTAAAGTTTAATTTTATTTCTCTGATTTCCTGGATTTGTAAATATTGTTGTAAAGGACAAATGATACAACTTCTTAGATTTTGTCATTGTCTGCCCACAAGATATTCAGGACACATGTAGTTTGTAGAACAAATAATTTGCAGTATTCTCTTTGGTCTGGTTTAAACGCATTCAATTCCATCTCACTTAATGGGATGAACACTTTATTGTTGACTATGATGGCAATAGTATACGCAAATAATAAATTCATCTGTCTTAACTACTGTGTAATTGTGTTAGTGGATTATTATCCTTATAAGAAAGTATCCAGTATCCATTAGTTATGCTAGTTGAGTATCCCTAATCCAAAAATCTGAAATCCTAAATATTAGCTCCAATGTGCATTTCCTTTGAACATCATGTTGGCACTTAAAACAATTTTTTTGGGAAACGTTTTAGATTGCAGGTTTTCAGATTAGGGATGCTGAACTGGTGGTAAGTATAATGCAAATATTCAAAAATCCAAAAAAAAAAAATCTGAAATCCAAAACACTTCTGGTTCCAAGATAAGGAGTATGAGTACTGTATACATAGTTTGAGGCCTTTGACCTCTTCACTGGAGTGCTCTCTTCATACTATATTCTATAAAATTTAAATATCAAGTGTTAAAATATCCAGAATATTTACCTGAATGAGGCTGAGAGGTTTTTTTCATAGTCCTCAATAAATCTTAACATAGATTAAAAACACTAAAAATAGTGTGACAACAAGAAATTGTGTAAAAATAAGAACGTTCCTTTAAAGTCAGCAAAAAACATGGATAGATAACTTACGCAGCAAGAAACAAAAATCATATAAAATAATTCAGCCTTATTTGAAGTTAAACTAAAATCATATAAAAATAATTCTGCCTTATTTGGAGTACAACTAATGTGAATTAAAGCAATGCAAATTCATTTCTCACCATTCATACTAGCAAAGATAAAGATGTGCTTTGTATAGTTGAGTATTTAATAAGAGGAGCAGGCATTCTCATTCACTGATGATGTAATTAAACACCGGAGATAGGATGGGCGGGGCCAAGATGGCTGACTAGAAGCTGTGGTGTTGCGCGGGCTTCCACCGGGAAAAAACATAATAAGCCTCTGAATCCTTCACTGGCAACCAAGGTATCCAGGTTCTCTCATCAAAACTGACTACAGGGCTTGCGTGACCCACTGAGAGAAGGAAGAGCAGTGTGGTGTGGTGACCCACATGGGGAAGGGGAACCTTCTCCCCACAGCCAAGGGAGGCGGTGAGTACGCTACCTATCCGGGGAAACTGCTTTTCCCACAAAACTGTGCAACCCACAGATGGGAAGATCCCACTCACGAACTCATGCCACCGGGGTCTAACGTCCCAACCTTGGAACATGTAGATTCTTACAGCCTCTCAGCTGGAATCTGTTTGAACCTACCGAACTCCGGGCGGCGCGGGGAGGGGGCGGAGGGGCAACCAGCGCCAGCTGCCTCTCTGCCTGCTGTCTAAGCCTTTTCAGCTGCTTGGGGGAGGGGCTGCCGCCAGCACTGGGAATCTCAACTGCCTAACATGCTGAGCTACCTGGGTGGGGGAAGGGCAACACCCATTTCTATAGCTCCAGGCTGTGCTTTTTCTCTGCTAGAGCCAGGGAGGCTGGACAGCTTGCTCCCGGCTGTGGCAGTCTGCAGCCAGAGCGCCTCTTCAGGCCTAATCCTGACCCATCCTTCCTCAGTGGGTGGGTCTTCCCTGCAGGATCTCCAGTAACTCCAGCCAGAGGCTCAGGGACAGAATTCAGATCTCCCTGGGCCTGAGCTCCTAGAGGCAGAGGTGGCTGCAGTCTCTGCGGACCAGCAGACTTAGCCTCTCCTCCTGGTAGTTCTGAGGAATGCGGGCAGCTCAGATGGGTGGGTTTCCCCCCAGCGAAACACACCCTCTCCACCAAGGTACAAAGTGCTTTGTTGAATACGTCCTGCCACCCAACTGATTGAGACCCTCCAACTGGGGTTGTCAGACACCCTATCACCAGAATGATCCTACTGGCATCAGGTTGGTGCCCCTTGAAGTCAGAGGTCCAAGAAGAAGGAGCAGGCACCCATCTTGGCTGCTTTCCAGCCTCCTTGAGTGACATCTCCCGGCACGAGCAAATCAGGTGAATAAGGCCTGAAGTAAATCCCTGGCAAACTGCAGCAGCCCTACAGAAGAGGGCCCTGATTACTGAAAGAAAAACAAACAGCAACAACGACAGCATCAACAACAACAACAACAAAAAGGCCCCCACAAAAACCCAACTGGACAAACCCATGAAGATGAGAAAGAATCAATGGAAAAATGCTGAAAACCCAAAAGACCAGAGTGCCTGTTCTCCTCCAAATGATCACAGTCTCTCTCCATCAAGGGTGCAGAACTGGATGGAAGATCAGATAGAGAATTGACAGAAGTAGGTTTCAGAAAATGGGTAATAAAAACTACAATGAGCTAAAAATTCATGTTTTAACCCAATGCAAAGAAGGTGAGAACCTTGATAAAGGTTAGAGGAATTGCTAACTAGAATAACCAGTTTAGAGAGGAACATAAAAGACCTGATGGAACTGAAAAACACAGCATGGAAACTTCATGAAGCATACACAAGTATCAACAGTCGAATCAACCAAGTGGAAGAAAGGATATCAGAGTTTGAAGACTACCTTACTGAAATAAGACATGCAGACAAGAATAGAGAAAAAAGAATGAAAAGGAGTGAACAAAGTCTCCACGACTTCATAAAAAGACAGAATGTATGATTGGTTGGAGTACCAGAAGGAGACAGGGAGAATGGAAACAAGCTGGAATACACACTTCAGGATATTATCCAGGAGAACTTCCCCAACCTAGCAAGACAGGACAACATTCAAATTCAGGAAATACAGGAAATACAGAGAATACTATTAAGATATCCCATGAGAAGATCAACCCCAAGATACATAATCATCAGATTCTCCCAGGTCAAAATGAAAGGAAAACTGTTAAGGGCAGCCAGAGAGACAGGCCAGGTCACCTACAAAGGGAAGTGCAATCGACTGATAGCAGACCTCTCAGCAGAAACTCTACAAGCCAGAATAGATTGGGGGTCAATATTTAACATTCTTAAAAGAATTTTCAACCCAGAATTTCATTTCTTGCCAAACTAAGCTTCATAAGTGAAGGAAAAATATAATCCTTTCCAGACAAGCAAATGCTGAGGGATTTTGTTACTACCAGGACTACCCTGCAAGAGCTCCTGAATCACTAAATATGAAAGGGAAAAGCCAGTACCGGCACTGCAAAACCACACCAAAATATAACGACTGATGACATTATGAAGAAACTGCATTAACTAGTGTGCAAAATAACCAAATAGCATCATGATGACAGGATCAAATTCAAATATAACAATATTAACCTTAAATGTAAATGGACTAAATGCCCCAATTAAAAGACACAAACTGAAAAATTGGATAAGGAGTCAAGACCCATTGGGGGGCTGTATCCAGGAGACCCATCTTATGTGCAAAGACGTACACAGGCTCAAAATAAAGGGATGGAAAAAATTTTACCAAGCAAATAGAAAGCAAAAAAAAAAGCAGGGGTTGCAATCCTAGTCTCTGGCAAAAAAAAAAACTTTAAACCAACAAAGATAAAAAAAAGACAAAAGGCATTACATAATGGTAAAGGGAACAATTCAATAAGAAAACCTAACTATTCTGAATATACATACACCCAATACAGGAGCACCCAGATTCATAAAAATAGTTCTTAGAGACCTACAAGGAGACTTAGACTCCAACACAATAACAGTGGGAGAATTTAACACCACACTGTGAGTATTAGACAGATCAATGAGACAGAAAATTAAGAAGGATATTCAGGACTTGAACTCATCTCTGGTTCAAGACATCTACAGAACTCTCTACCCCAAATCAACAGAATATACATTTTTCTCAGTGCCACATGGCACTTATTCTAAAATAGAACACATAATTGGAAGTAAAACACTCCTCAGCAAATGCAAAAGAACCAAAATCATAACAAACACTCTCTCAGACCACAGTGTAATCAAATTAGAACTAGAATTAATAAACTCACTCAAAATTGCTCAACTACATAGAAACTGAACAACCTGCTCCTGAATGACTACTGGGTACATAACGAAATGAAGGCAGAAATAAAGATGTTCTTTGAAACCAATGAGAACAAAGACACAACATACCAGAATCTCTGGGACACATTTAAAGCAGTATGTAGAGGGAAATTTATAGCACTAAATGCCCCCAAGAGAAAGCAGGAAAGATCTAAAATTGACACCCTAACATTACAATTAAAAGAACTACAGCAGCAAGAGCAAACACATTCAAAAGCCAGCAGAAGGCAAGAAATTAATATCAGAGCAGAACTGAAGGAGATAGAGAACAAAAAACCCTTCAAAAAATCCATGAATCCAGGACCTGGTTTTTTGAAAAGAACAAAAAAATTGATAGACCGCTAGCAAAACTAAGAAGAAAAGAGAGAAGAATCAGATAGATGCAATAAAAAAATGATAAATGGGATATCACCACTGATCCCACAGAAATACAAACTACTATCAGAGAATAGTATAAACACCTCTATGCAAATAAACTAGAAAATCTAGAAGAAACTGATAAATTCCTGGACACATACACCCTCCCAAGACTAAACCAGGAAGAAGTTGGATCCCTGAGTAGACCAATTACAGGCTCTGAAATTGAGGTAATAATTAATAGCCTACCAACCAAAAAAAAGTCCAGAACCAGATGGATTCACAGCTGAATTCTGTCAGAGGTACAAAGAGGAGCTAGTACCATTCCTTCTGAAACTATTCCAATCAATAGAAAAGGCGGGAATCCTCCCTAACTCATTTTATGAGGCCAGCATCATCCTGATACCAAAGCCTGGCAGACACACAAGAAAAAAAGAGAATTTTAGACCAATATCACTGATGAACATTGATGCAAAAATCCTCAATAAAATACTGGCAAACCAAATCCAGCAGCACATCAAAAAGCTTATCCATCACGATCAAGTTGGCTTCATCCCTGGGATGCAAGGCTGGTTCAACATATGCAAATCAATAAAAGTAATCCATCATATAAACAGAACCAAAGACAAAAACCACATGATTATCTCAATAGATGCAGAAAAGGCCTTTGACAAAATTCAACAGCCCTTCATGCTAAAAACTCTCAATAAACTAGGTATTAATGGGATGTATCTCAAAATAATAAGAGCTATTTATGACAAACCCACAGCTAATATCATACTGAATGGGCCAAAACTGGAAGCATTCCCTTTGAAAACTGGCAAAAGACTGGGATGCCCTCTGTCACCACTCCTATTCAACATAGTATTGGAAGTTCTGGCCAAGGCAGTCAGGCAAGAGAAAGAAAGAAAGTGTGTATTCAATTAGGAAAAGAGGAAGTCAAGTTGTCCCTGTTTGCAGATGATATGATTGTATATTTAGAAAACCCCATCATCTCAGCCCAAAATCTCCTTAAGCTGATAAGCAACTTTGGCAAAGTCTCAGGATACAAAATCAATGTGCAAAAATCACAAGCATTCTTATACACCAGTAACAGACAAACAGAGAGCCAAATCATGAATGAACTCCCATTCACAATTGCTTCAAAGAGAATAAAATACTTCAGAATCCAACTTACAAGGGATGTGAAGGACCTCTTCAAGGAGAACTATAAACCACTGCTCAGTGAAATAAAAGAGGACACAAACAAATGGAAGAACATTCCATACTTATGGATAGGAAGAATCAATATTGTGAAAATGGCCATACTGCCCAAGGTAATTTATAGATTCAATGGCATCCCCCTCAAGATATCAAAAACTTTCTTCACAGAATTGGAAAAAACTACTTTAAAGTTCATATGGAACCAAAAAAGAGCCTACATTGCCAAGAAAATCCTAAGTCATAAGAACAAAGCTGGAGGCATCACGCTACCTACTTCAAACTATACTACAAGGCTACAGTAACCAAAACAGCATGGTCCTGGTACCAAAACAGAGATATGGACCAATGGAACAGAACAGACCCCTCAGAAATGATACCACACATCTACAACCATCTGTTCTTTGACAAAGCTGACAAAAACAAGAAATGGGGAAAGGATTCCCTATTTAATAAGTGGTGCTGGGAACACTGGCTAGTCATATGTAGAAAGCTGAAACTGGATCCTTTCCTTACACCCTATACAAAAATTAATTCAAGATGGATTAAAGATTTAAATGTTAGACCTAAAACCATAAAAACCCTAGAAGAATACCTAGGCAATACCATTCAGAACATAGGCATGGGCAAGGACTTCATGTCTAAAACACCAAAAGCAATGGCAACAAAAGCCAAAATTGACAAATGGGATATAATTAAACTAAAGAGCTTCTGCACAGCAAAATAAATTACCATCAGAGTGAACAGGCAACCTAGAGAATGAGAGAAAATTTTTACAATCTACCCATCTGACAAGGGGCTAATATCCCAAATCTACAAAAAACTTAAACAAATTTACAAGAAAAAAATCAACCCCATCAAAAAGTGGGCTAAGGATATGAACAGACACTGCTCAAAAGAAGACATTTATGCAGCCAACAGAGACATGTAAAAATGCTCATTGTCACTGGCCATCAGAGAAATGCAAATCAAAACCACAATGAGATACCATCTCATACCAGTTAGAATGGTGATTATTACAAAGTCAGGAAATAACAGGTGCTGGAGATGATGTGGAGAAATAGGAACACTTTTCCACTGTTGGTGAGACTGTAAACTAGTTCAACCATTGTGGAAGACAGTGTGGCGATTCCTCAAGGATCTAAAACTAGAAATACCATTTGACCCAGCCATCCTATTACTGGGTATATACCCAAAGGATTATAAATCATGCCACTAAAAAGACACATGTGCACGTATGTTTATTGTGGCACTATTCACAATAGCAAAGACTTGGAACCAACCCAAATGTCCATCACTGATAGACTGGATTAAGAAAATGTGGCACATATATACCATGGAATACTATGTAGCCATAAAAAAGGATGAATTCATGTCCTTTGTAGGGACATGGATGAAGCTGTAAACTATCATTCTGAGCAAACTATCGCAAGGACAGAAAACCAAACACCACATGTTCTCGCTCATAGGTGGGAAGTGAACAGTAAGAACACTTGGACACAGGATGGGGATCATCACACATGGGGGCCTCTTGTGGAGTGGGGGGAGGGGTAGGGATAGCATTAGGAGATATACCTAATGTAAATGATAGCTAATGGGTGCAGCACACTAACAT
The DNA here is from genome assembly GCF_037993035.2 of Macaca fascicularis. Lineage (NCBI taxonomy): Eukaryota > Metazoa > Chordata > Mammalia > Primates > Cercopithecidae > Macaca > Macaca fascicularis. Next base: position 104,961,943 of record NC_088388.1, on the reverse strand, counting down.
GGCACATGTATACATATGTAAGAAACCTACACGTTGTGCACATGTACCCTAGAACTTAAAGTGTAATAATAATAATAAAAAAGAGCTTCTGTACAGCAAAAGAAACTATCATCAGAGTGAACAGGCAATCTACAGAATGGAAGAGAATTTTTGCAATCTACCCATCTGACAAAGGTCTAATATCCAGAATTTACAAGGAACTTAAACAAATTTACAAGAGAAAAACAAACAACCCCATCAAAAATTGGGCAAAGGACATGAACAGACACATGTCAAAAGAAGACATTTACACAGCTAATAAACATATGAAAAAACCCTCAAGATCACTGATCATTAGAGAAATGCAAATCAAATCCACAATGAGATACCACAATCGCACACCAGTCAGAATGGTGATTTTTAAAAAGTCTGGAAACAATAGATGCTGGCAAGGCTGTGGAGAAATAGGAATGCTTTTACACTGTTGGTGGGAATTTAAATTAGTTTAACCATTGTGGAAGACAGTATGGTGATTCTTGAAGGATCTAGAACCAGAAATACCATGACCCAGCAATCCCATTACTGGGTATATATCCAAAGGAATATAAATCCTTTAACTATAAAGACACATGCATACATATGTTTATTGCAGCACTATTTACAATAGCAAAGACATGGAACCGACCCAAATGCCCATCAAAGATAGACTGGATAAAGAAAATGTGGTACATATATACCACGGAATACTATGCAGCCATTATGTCTTTTACAGGGACATTGATGAAGCTGGAAGCCATCATCCTCAGCAAATTAACACAGGAACAGAAAACAAAACCCCGCATGTTCTCACTCGTAAGTGGGAGTTGAACTCTGAGGACACATGGACACAGGGGAACAATACACACCAGGGCCTGTTGGAGGGTTGGGGGTGAGGGGAGGGAACTTAGAGGATGGGTCAACAGGTGCAGCAAACCATCATGGCACATGTATACCTATGTAACAAACCTGCCTATTCTGCAAATGTATCCCATTTTTTAAAGAAGAATTTTTTTTCAAAAGAATTAAAAACCAAAAAGAAAATAATTTGGCTTTATACAACAAAAGCTTTAAAACAATTCTCACTCTTAATTAAATAATTCCTCTTTCAGCAATCAATCCTAAGAAATTAAAGGTGCTGCCAAAATGACTTATGATAAATCTCATTATATACATACATATAACATTATATATATAGCATTATATCTATATATAGCAAAACATTGAAAGCAATATACATATCTAAAAGAAGGGAGGATATATAGCAAAACATTAAAAACAATATACATGTCCAAAAGAAGGGAGGATATATAGCAAAACATCGAAAGCAATATACATATCTAAAAGAAGGGAAGATTAAGGAGATTTTGGTTTACACAAGTGGTCTCAAGTTTGACTTGAGTATAATAATTGCCTATTGCAAATACTGATGCTCAGACCTAACCCCACTGTATCAGGTTTTTCTAGATTGTGGTACCATATGTTACAAAGCTTCTGGGGTGATAGTATTGATAAGTAGGAATGATCTATATGATTGATGTTTGATAACCATTAAAAAAATTTCAATGGCAAGAGGAAGTGCTTATAGTATAATGTTAAGTGGAAAAAGAAACAAGTTTGTATTCATTTTGATCTTAGTCTGAGAATAAACTATACATTTATATATAAGTATATGTATATATAATGTTGATTGTTGAAAAGAATATGGAAGAAAATACAACAAATCACAATCTCTGGGTGTAAGATTATGATGAACTTAAATTGCATTTGTTCTTTATGCCTCCCCACACACCCAAAATTTTCTGGGCAGTGGGAGGTGATACTGTATTAATTAGTAAAACACAAACAAAGCTTTCAGTTATTTTGTAATATAACACCTAATGGAATTGTTTTATTCAAGGCAAAAAAATATACTCTATTTTGAATTAAATAAAATTTGAGGTATAAATTAGGTGTTTTCTTAAAGTTCTTAGAAAAACATTTATTGTTTGATTATGTGGTTTGCTTTGGTTCAGTTGGTTTTGTCCCTCTAGTCACAGACTGGAGGACATGTGATGTATTTGACTTCTATGAGGGCTCTCCTTTATTTGATGGGAACAGGTCAGGCAGAGAAGTATGAGTAATGCATCAATTAGCAGACATACCCCATCAAATAGGAGCTACAGGAGGTTAATAGAACTCTTAGGGACCTAGGGAGAAGACTTGCTGTTTCACACATATTTATATAGACAAGGTGAGTCTTTTCCCTTAGGCTGAATTAAATGAATGTGACTGAATAGGCTTGAGTCCTGCTAAGTGGGCTATTTACAAAAAAAGAAAAAGCTTTTATCTCTGTTTTCAGAAAAAGAGATTTATGGCTAGCAACTATGTTCTTTCCCTAACAAGTATTAGAGACCCTAAGAAAAAGTCTTTTTTTGGATTTGTTTGTAGGACTTTAAAAAATACGATTTATTTTTATATTCTATCACGTTACATATTTATTTTATACCTTTCTTGAAATCAAACTAAAATTCCAGATTGGAAAATGTATTTGATTTAAGCTTCGTGAGCAACAAATGTGTGTGTGTGTGTGTGTGTATGTGTATATATATGTGTGTGTGTGTGTATGTATATACATATATAGGTGCTATAGTTTTCCCAGAACCATGCTAATAAGAAAATAGTAATTTCATGAAATATGAATAACCAACTCTACATAGACTATTCATTCTGTTATTAAATGATAGCTGCATTGTCAGTATTTTCACAAAAATTCTATGCATATTCCATATAACAAGATGAAATAGGTAGAGAGAAGCAAATATCACGTAGAATTTACTTTTGTAGTTTAATTAATGATGTCCTCCAAATAAAGGTGAATGGAGCAAGTTAGCAAAAAAGCTGAGAATTTACAACAAACCCCATAACTCTGTGTAATGTCAATTAATGACCTACTGAGAACAAATGACTATTTTATTAATCAAGAAAACAAAAAGTAAATAAGAATCAATAGGCTGTCAAATGATGAAGAGTTAAGAACTAAATATGTCTAATTTTAAGGAAAGGCTTTTGCATTCACAATTCTACCCTTTATCAACTATTTAGGCCTCGAAGAGTAGCCAGTTTTCAGCATTATCAATGCTCCACTAAGTTTTCAATTTAACTTGTAGCTGTGCTATTACTTTTCTTCCCAAATTATTCCTTCCAGTAGACAAGCACAAGGCTCTTATTGCTTCATTGGATTTGTGCACTCATTTCCAAAGGCAGAATTTGGGCTAGATTGCTCTACATATATATGCAAAAAGTTTTTAGAAAAGATATTGCGTTTTTACTCCAGTTTGCCTATGCAATGACAAATAAGATTTACATTAAATGGTACTATTGATCAGGAATTTAATATTAAAATAAGGAGAGAAAAAATTTTGTAAGTGGAAAGACAATTCAGACTCAGCATGATTTGCAATGAGCACTTGAAAATTCCTTTGATAAGGAAGGATTTAGTGTCTTTGCTTTGAGTTTTGGATGACATATATGTAATTAAGTTAGTGTGGAAACCTTTGTATTTCATATTCCAAGTTGAGTCAAGGAGAGCTGAACAAGTTAAACAGATACTTGCCTGGATTCCAGCAATTGTCTATAGATTGCATGTTCATTGGAATTTGCACAATTAATTTCTAGTTGAGACATGGGTCTGAGGAATGTGATTCTTTGAAGGAGCTTTGTGATTTTTGTGAGGATGTCTCCCAGTAACTCAGCCAGAGCATTAGCTAGGGATTGTGATCATTGAAAATTTTAAGTATATTTTTAGTGTTGAGTATTTTTAAGGTAATATTAACAAATATTTCATGAAGCTTAGCTTCTTGATTTTGTCAATTTTAGGTCACAGAGTAGAATTTTCTTTCTTACTTTGGGTCATGGATCTCTTTTGGAATTCCATGAAACTACAAATACTTTCTCAGGAAGAGATGCACAAACTTACAAAACCCCAGACTGATACATAATTTCAGGGGTTCACAGACCGTGGAAGGGCAACTTGAACACAGATTAAAAAGATATCTATTCTAAATTCGAATAACATTTATTTTAAAAATAGTGATGACTTCCAAGTCTGTCTATTAAAGGTAAGAGAAATAAAAACATTTCTATGACACCCGGTGGCTCAGAATTTTAATAGAGCAGAGGTTTTAAGACTGATTTATTGAGAAGGGATTTCCAAGGTACTAGGCTCAATCTATGATCGTTGTACAGCTACATCACATGCAGAACATTTTCATTTATTATTTTTAGCTTTTGAGACAGGGTCTTACTCTGTTACCCAGGCTGGAGTGAAGTGGCATGATTATGGCTCACTGCAGCTTTGACCTCCCCAGGCTCAGGTGATCCTCCCACCTCAGCCTCCTAAGTAGCTAAGATTGACTGCAAGTGCACACCACCATACCCAGCTAGCTTTTGTATGTTTTGTAGAAATGTGGTTTTGCCATATTGCCCATACTGGTCTTGAACTTCTGGGCTGAAGCAATCCACTTGCCTGGGATTATAGGCATGAGCCACCACACCCACTCCCATTTTTAAATACTGAATGTGAAACCAATAAAAATTAAAAAAAAACTGTGAAAAGATGCTTTTAGTTATATAATATTGAGAAAATATCAACTATTCATATTTCATACCATAAATTTTATTTATTTGTGGTGGCCTTGGGGTGCTGTTTGAGACTATACTCAGTAAAGTCCCTGCCTCAGGCCACTCCTTTGTTATTATCACTGTGCTCAAATTATACATATGAGAGTTTTGTTTCAAATGAGACCACGGCTAGCTAGTGAAGTGCTTCAAGTTATCTCTGAATAGCATTCATTTTTCAAGTTGTGGTTATTATTATTCTAAAGTAAATTTACTTTAAAGTAAGTAAAATACAATTTTAAAATGTAGGAACTGGTCTCTGTTACATAAACCGCATGTGAACTGTTCAACAGTACTGTGTCTTTCATGCAGATGCCCTGCCTGTACCGTGATTTGCTGTGTGGACTCCCCGACTGTCTCCGACTCTTGATTGCTTCATCTCCTTATGTGATTTCCAGAATTCCATTCCATGGTCCACAGATCATCTTTACTTTTCCCATCCTTTGCTGACTCCTAAAAACTTTCATCAACTGCTTTAAAGACTTAGAATCCCAGAATTTTTGAATCAAAATGTAGGTAAGAGGTTATGCCCAACCTTCTCATTAGGCCCCAGGTTGCAGACCCTGGGGCCTAATGAAAGTTAGGTGACTTGTCCATCAAAGCCCAGCTGGGGTGCAGGTCTTCTGCTTTCTGGTCCAGTGCTCTTCCTACAGTACCAGGATACCTTTTATTTCCTATCGTGACTCTTCCCTGTGTAGCTAAACTATATTCATCCTTCTATGGCTCTGTGGGAAATTTTCTTTTTCCTGAGAAGTTTGTCAGGCTTGGTAGGGTCTATGCCTGATTAAGTTTTGGAAGCCAGTGTAAGATGGCAGTTTCAATCCTCTCAGGCTAAATACTCCTTGAGCTGAGAAAAAACTTGAAAGGCAGGTGGTCTTGTCAACTGAACAGATACATCCTAAATACCCGAGAAGGAAGGGTAGCAGATAATTTTCTTTGAAAAGCATTACCCGTAATCTAGATGAAATGACTTGATTTAACTAGATGGTAGAATTTTCTTCCAAAGATAAAATGTCTTTTTTTTCACACATACAAAGTTCATATTGATTTAAGTTCTAATCTTTTGAGACATGTAATCTTGGCTCCCAAGAACAGTACCATATAGAAGCTTTAGTATCATGGCTTGGGAGATTCTACACAGAAGAAACAGAAGTGTAAAAAGGAATGCCAAAATAATAAGGCCCAACCACAAAAACTCAGTCTCATCTTTGAATTTTCATTTCCCTTCCTTTCCTCTAGCCAGTTATCCATTAAGAATTGTTTTCATGACAAGTGACTCTCATATTTATATTTTCATTTCTTTTCAACTGGCATCACTTTAGTTGAAGGCTTTATCACCCAAGACCAGATCCACTGGCTTTCTCAATCCATCCTCTGCTACCCAGAGTCAGAATAACTTTGCTTCTCTGCTTGTTTAGAATGCCTTGTCAAAAGTCTTCAGGAATTCATGATTGCCTCCAAGATATTATTCTAACTTTTCTGACATTCAAGTTTTCTCAACAATTTAGCTTACATACACTTTTAAATTATAACTGTATTATATTTTATTTAGCCAGACACTGTGTGAAGTTCTTATTATTGTCACTGAATCTTTACAACGATCCCATATGGTAGGATTACATCTCCATTTTACAGATGAGGATAGTGAGGCCTAAAGTTGATTGGCTACTAAGTGGCAAAAGTGAAACAGGAAGCTGGGTTTGTCTAACACAGAAGTCAAGTCGGCATGGTGGCAGACACCTGTAGTCCCAGCTACTCAGGGGGCTGAGGCAGGAGAATCGCTTGCACCTGGGAGGCGGAGGTTGCAGTGAGCCAAGATCACGTCACTGCACTCCTGCCTGGCGACAAAGCAAGACTCCATCTCCAAAAAAAAAAAAAAAGAAAAAAGAAAAAAAAAGAAGAAAATTATTCTGTTACTAAATTTACTTCTTAGAATAACATGATTTATCTTTATTTTAAAAATTAAAAATTACATTTATTACCAACAGATACTAAGTGTCAACTCTGGTTTAAGATTTATTTCACTGCATATTTTAATATGTATTTAACTCACTAAATGAATCTATTTAAACTTCACATACAAAGACTATAAATTTTCCATTAAATTCTTGAGAGTGAAAATTTAAAAATAAAAAGTTCCCACTTTCTTCTTTCATTTAAGATTTCAGGTTCCTTAGCAGGAGGCCAGCATTTGGATATTGCTCTTATCACTTAAAATGTGTTTTAATTGATCTTGCTTCACCTATCAGAGCTTTTGGCCTGGATTTTGTTTAGGCTGGAAAGCAACACAAATTAGAGAAGAAACTTTAGTAAAAAGAGTGCTGCTTGTAGAAATAGGGATTACAAACTAAGAGTACTTCTTACAGAAACAGAGATTACAAGCTAATGAAGGGAAGCTGAGCTTTTTATTCAAAGTTCAGATACATGGGGACTCACATCTATGAGAATACGTAGCTTTTCTGTTACTCTCTGAAAATAGTTGAAGCTTAAGGAGTCTAAATCCATGAGTCTTTAAATATTTTAAGTTTATGAGATTCTAAGTGAAGATACAAAGCAGCTTATTTTGAAAGCAAGAGGGCTCATAGTCATATTTCAAAATAGAAATATATTCTAATGCCCGTTTTTTAAACAACTCAAATTTCAAAAAGTGACAAAAAGTTTAAATTCTTAAAATAGTCTCACCTACATTTGCTTCTATTGGTGTGACTACTAGAACATATTACACATATTACATGGTCGTTCAGTTATTTGCTACTTGTCAGAAGTTGGGTATCTTAAGCTATTAGTTTGGATACTTTCATGAACTATTTTAAATATACTTAATAAATTGAGTGAAAGTACTATAAATCAATGCTTTTCACTTTACTAAGCAACAAAACAGAAAAATGGTGCTTTCATTTCAACGTTCTGCTATCCAAAAGAGCTAAGTCATTGTAGAACTACCACCAATTGTTTCCCTGAGTGAGATTTCTATGAAGTATTTTATAAGAATTCAAAGTACAACAAATCTTCCTGATATAACAAATGTCCATGTAAACATCAAATTCTAACATATAAAGAGTTCACTGACAATGTTGTGACAATTTCCTTCTTTTGTGTGACTGCTTCAGTGGAGAGTCCGTGTGTCTGCATCTTAAAATTCAGGATGAATAAATTAAGAATAAATAATGTGATTCAACTATATCCTGTACTTTTCATTAAAGAAGTCAGTGAGTGAGAAAGTCAAAATTAGGTTTTGTCAGACAATCAGTCAACAAAATATGCCATGTTCTAAAAGTTTAATGCTTAAGTTTCTGGATTTGATAACCATTAGAATACACTTATCTACATAATAGATATTATGTTTTGATGTTAAAATGAATTTATTTTGAATGTATCTTTTCATGTAAGTTCCTAATCACATAGCCACTATTGTTCCTGCTCAGAAAACAATAGCCTCTAACAAAAACATATCCTTTGGAAAGGATTTTCTTTCATTACATGCTCTAACAATCCAACTTTAAGGATATGCAAGGCTTCTAAACACGTTTGTAGCAAAATGGTAGACCTGTATTACTGAAAGATGATGACTCTTTATTTTTTGCAACAAATTGCCTGAATTCTCATTTTTTTGGTACATTTTTTTTTCTCCTTTCCTAAAATTTTCTTCTTCTTGAGCCCCAAGTGTCTCTGTTACCTGATCTTAAAACTTTCCTAAAATCTACTTGAGTCACACAAGATCTAGCTTCTTTGGCGGAAAATGATAACAAATAATTATTGCTGAATAGGATCTAGAAGCTGGTGCCTTTCATAATCCATATGGTCTATTTTTCTTTTTCTATCTCAACTTCTAGATGTTTTTATTTATTTTTTAATTTATTTCTTTTTTTTTTTTTTTTTTTTTTTGAGACAGGGTCTGGCTGTGTCACCCAGGCTGGAGTGCAGTGGCATGATCACGACTCACTGAAACCTCTACCTCCCAGGCTCAAGCAATCCTCCCTCCTGAGTAGCTAGGACAACAGGCATGCACCATAAAGCCCAGCTAATATTTTTTTATTTTTTTGTAGAGACGGGGTTTTGCCATGTTGCCCAGGCCGGTCTCAATCTCCTGGGCTCAAGAAATCCACCTGCCTTGGCCTCCCAAAGTGCTGGGATTACAGGTGTGAGCCACTGCACCACCCCTTTAAATTCTCTCACTTGTTTCTCCTCTTGGTTTTGCTCTATGGAAAGACCAATTTGAAAGAGAATACCGAAGTCAGGAAATATTAATGATTTCTATGGACAGCAACACAAAAAGTGAGAGGTTATAGTGTAAACCATTAAAATAAATATACAAGAGGCCTGGGAAGAGGGTGTATAAGCATGGAGAGAGGCTGCTTAACAAAATATTTCCTCCCTTTCCTCCTATTTTTCTAACCACAGTTTTCCTATGGCACCTTAAAAATCTCATTAAGTTTGTATAGCTTCAACCCAAAAGTCCAGACTGATCATATTTCCAAATATATATCATTAAAATCATATTAGTGATTAATTTTATTAATTTTGTCTTAATAATGATATATTTCTGTATAAAAATGCTTTGGATTTTAGTTTTGATATTTTTGTGACCACTATGGTTTGACTGATAGTAACTACGTATATTCTCCAAATAGAGAAATTAACAGCTGATAAAAATTTTCTAAGGCCTATGCAAGTATCTAAGCCTTAATGGAAGACTGGTACTAATATTTAATGATGATAGAAAACAAATGCATTAGCATATGACTGATATGACTTCTGTGAAAGTTTCTATTTTTTCCTGCTATACCATTTGCAAGTGAATGTTCAAATGACTATTATGCACAAGTGGCAAGCTGGTTTCCTTATGCTGGTGGGTTAAAAAATATAAATGTATAAAGAAAAAGGGATTAAAAAACAGGTGGGGGAGGGGTTTCCTTCAAATGGATGGAAGCCATTCTTTTGAAAGAAAACTCCCCTCTTACCTTAGTCCTGGAGCTGGTTAGTTCTCCTCTGTCCTCCTCCTAGGGGAGAAATACCCAAAGTTAAACAAAAATAGAACATGGTCTTGTATTAAAGTCAAGTTCAGTTCTGGTCAACCCTTTCCTCAGGTCTCACAAGACACTATCAAATGTCTGATATACTGGGGCTTTCACTGAATTGAATTTAAAACCCATTTTAAGAATTAAGCCAAAGGGGAACGAACATTAGCTGTGTAAGAGGAAAAAAATATTGTCTACCCTTCAGTCTGTCTTGCCAGAGAGCTCTAATACCTTGAAATTGGCTTAGAGTAGAAGTTCACAGAAGGGCATTGCTTGGGTAATTTTTGTCAGCTGGAGTGAATAATGGAGGGTGCATCATGGTGAGCACCTGGAGTTCCTTAGGAAGAAGGGGTATGCTGGGGTGTTCTCAGCTCATCTCCCTGACCTTCTTTTGTCTTTTGAGAGTAAAATGATAGTGCTACAAGCAGCACCATGATTGAAGCAATACTAAATCTGATATGAACAATAATTATTGTGAAAATAAAAAAAGAATTAAACGGTCATTAGATGGGAGAGCTAGAAAAACATCTGGGAAATGGATATTATCCGACACTATGTGCTTGTATTTTTTCACAGTGGGAAATGGCAGGATGAATAAAGATGGGATTTTTTTTTTTCTTAATTTGTCTTTAAGTAGGATTCTGTGACTTTGGAGAGAAACAAGGCAACATAGTGAGAGGCTCATGGGCTTGGGACCTAGACAGTAATGGGCTCCAGTTCTACTTCTGTCACTCATCAGCTATTTAACCTCAGTTGCAGCAGCAGCATCTGTCCAGATGAAGATAAAAGCAACAACTACAAGGAGTTAGGGGGATCAAGTTCCAGTATACATGGGTGTGGTACATAGTCGTTATTAAATTTTTATTTCCTTTTTATTGTTTTCATTTATGTAGTCTCTGATATGGTGTTTTCTTATTCGAATTACTTTATCTCTGTTGAGGCTGCTGTCTAATTAACAGAGCTTAGAATCAGGTCCTAGTTACCCTTTGGCATAATTTCAGAGATGGTGGGTGATTGGCTCCCATAAAAAACAAATACCAGACAATTGATTGAATTCTGTGAGACATGAAGGAGAGTGGAGACCAAGAATGAGCCTGAACCCATACAAGATCATGTGCTATTGTTATTTAACTTTGGGTAACTTATTAAAATTCTTCATCAAGTAAAATGACATCAGGTGAGATAATGGATGTACTTTGAAACCTCAGTTTGTCAAAGTATATTCCAGAGACATAAAAATGAGGGATGTTGTAATCATTACTCTAACAGCCATTATGAAAATGTGCAGGGAAAAAACACTTTATGGCAGATTCTATGTTGTACAATGATATCTTGTTTCCATCTACTACTATTACCATTTATTTAGTGTTAGATTTATCCTGTGAACTTTAATCATCTTAAAGTTTCATGATATAAATATGGCATGATGTAATTCCTCCAACTATAATATATGTGGGTTCCTTTGTGTTCTTCCTTGGTAATCTAACTTCATTCATTGTTTTTAATAAATATTCTAAAAATGGCTATTTTGACAAACCAGTCCTTTTATCTATGAAACACTATAAATTCCTATATATAGATATATATATATAGAGAGAGAGAGAGAGAGAGAGGAATTTCCTGTTTTTGTGAAACAAATACCTGCAGAGATGGTAAAGCTGTGCTCAAAATGGGGGGAAAAAGTAAACTGTATTGTATGAAACACCTATTTCATCCATGGTAGTCACTTACGTAACAGAGTTTTAAAGACGATATCTTTATATTTAGAAATGATCTGGGAATCTATGAATAAGAATAACTATAGGTATACTGCCTGGATTGGGTAAAATTACAGTGGCTGTGAAGTCTTCATGCTTCAGGGCATAAAGTGATTGCTATTTGTGATGAGGAGAAAAATGAAAAAGAAATTAGGTAGTGCTGAAGTTGTTAGGGTTATTGTGATGCCCTTAGTAATCACCTTCTCAGGTATTTCATATTGAAACACCACAGGCTACCACATTATGTGGATCAATTTTTAAAATCATATCTAGATATGGAAATAGATGTTTTGTTCTAAAAAAATCAAAACAAGTCCTTTTATAGGCCTGTGCTTCACTTTTGCTGTTTTATTCCCCCTTTTGTATAATCCAATGAATTTTGTCAGATTTGTACCGTGCCAAACATTTGATGTCAGCAAACAATTTTGAATGTCTGTTTTAACAGGCATAAAAGACCTGCATTTATTTCTAGCTATGTTGGTTCTTACAGAGGAGTGCTTTCCTTAGGTAGTTTTCCATTTCATAACGAAGACAGGCTGCAATAAAAGCAGCTATTTACTAAACAAGTGACTTACTTAAATTCCAAAACAGCTGAGCTTTTATAGAAGTTCTGAGAATGAATTTTTTCTCAGTCTTATTAAGTGTCCACAACTTCAAAGAGGTATGAGAATTTTGTTGTTTTCCTTAAGAGGACCTAGGGTAATACGCAGAATTTCAGACTCTCAAAGTGGGAAGGAAATAGAGATGTCACATCATTGTTTCCTGTCCAAGAGATGTGAAAATCTCTTCTACTTTTACTTGAAGTAGATGTAGATGTCGGATGTCAGGGATCATAAGCCAATTTCCCTGCATTTTTGGGAAGCAGTTTTAATTGTAAAATTTTTATGTTGACCTGAAAGGTACATAATTTTTTCAACTCAACAAGAGTTTATCTGGTTTTTAAAATAAGCTAAAATTTATGGACGTTGAGCTCTATGTGCATATTTTCACTATGCCTTGAATTTATGTGTTGCTAAAACTGCAGAATGAAAGTGTCACAAAAACTGTTTAGTAAGTTTTCAGAGTGAATCTATGTTTGTACTAAAATGTACTTTTTTTGTTCTTCTCCCCTAAGAGCACTGGAGATTGTCAGAAGATCTCATTTCTAGTCTCAGCTGTAGGACTGTGGGCAAGTCACGTAAGTCTATTATACAGTGCCTTCCTCTGTAATAAAACAACATCATAAGAGGGTTTAACACAGCAAGTGAAAATATATATGTATGTGGAAGTGGTTCAAAAAGTATAATGCTGAACTGTACTATTATTGTTTCACTTAAATATGTTGCTTTGTAATTTTTGGTGTTTATTTGAGCTAAATTTAAGCATAATCTTTTAAAAGTGGACAATTTGGAAAGAAAATTAAATGACATATTTAACTAATTCTATGGCTTATATAATATTATTACTGTATCACTTAGTAGAAAGCAACTCTTTTTTTTTTTTTAGTCCTATGCCCTTTTTCCTCTGGGAGACAATCTGAAGTCAACTTTTCCTGGGTCCTATTCAATTCTATTTACCTCTGACTAGCTTCAAATATAAGCCAAAGGTTAGGGGACTGTCTTAGGACTCTCGCTACATGGTTTCATTTTAAATTTTTATTCATACTTTTTCAGAAAAAAATTTACTTTTTATGCTAAAGGCACTAGCAATGCAAAATAGCTATACTTGCTGATAATGCTTTTATGATTTTTTTTTGTGTGTGTGGTTCTAGTTGCAAATGTCTGAAAAGATGAGAATTTAGGGACTAGGACTGATGATGTCTTTTCTTAGTTACTAATAGGATTTTGGCCTGTTACTATTTCAAAAAGAAATATTCAGAAGCCGCATATCTATCAGGACCAAATACAAAACAATCACTCTTCTACAATAGCAGAGGCCCTGTTGGTAGCTCTTGCCAGTTTTTATATAGGCCTCTGTGTAGGGAAGCAACAATAGAGAGTGGACTATATACTCTCATATTGCCTTTGAAAGTGGGAAGCTGTTTGTGTCACATTTGTTTGATTGACTGCAATTGAATTCTTATTCTGGCTGACTCCCAAATATTTAGCACTTAAAGAAAACTGATTGAATGTTTAATATTTCTGTAAAAACTTATCTGTGGGTCAACTTCTTCATTGAGTACCCCAGAATTTAAAAAAAAAATAAAGAAAGCTCAGTAAAATCTAGTTTACTTCAACAGGATATAATAAGACTTTGTGTGGTTGATGGTATTTAAAATGATAGTTTTCTCTAACACTTCAGTATTGTGTACGTTGAAAGGTGGAGTTAGATACTAGGGATGTTGTTGTGCCTTTAAATTTTCTTTATTTTTGAATTGTGTGATGTTAAAGGTATGTATTAAAATGGCTTCGCAAACTTTTTCAAAGTATATTTCATTCTGTGGACATCCGTTAACAAATATTTTTAGATTTTCATAAAGTATGAAATTTGTCCATTTAAAAGAAACCACATTCAATCATAAAAAAAGACTTTTTTGATGCTAGGGAAGATAAACAATATTTTCACAATATTTCTAACTTCTGTTAATATAAAAATTATTCTCATAACCAACATAATGCCTGTTTCTGACAAGGCTCAGGACTAGGGTTAGATTTTTTGAAGAGCTGAATGGCAATTTTCAATTCAGATATTGTCAGGTGGTGTATGATACTGTATATTTGTGTCAAATATCTCAGATGTATGTTATTTCATTTAGAAACAGAGTTAAATGATTGATTATTTTGGAGAGGAACAAACATTAAAATAAATGAGCTACAGTTTTTTAATTTTTAGTGAAATTAAAATGGAATATAATTCTAAACCAGAGTCATTGCTATTCTCCAGCTCATTCTAAATGACTGACAAACTATTTTATCTTTTTTTTTTTAATTAAATGAGAATTGTAAACTAGCCCCATTGTGATTGATGCTATCTTTAGAGACAAAAGGAAGCTAATGACACCTAAAGTTGTGGATGAGTGCTTTCCCATATGCTGTGCTGAAACAAAGAAGTACATTTTCAGTTTTGTAGAAAACCATTATTTACTTATGATGTACTAAGTAAATGTTTATCATTAGCATAAAACTGCATTAAAGCAGCATCATATAGAATTCTTCACTGAAAGGTAGATTATATATCCACAATCAAGTGAGCTATTTTTAGTATTGTATTATAAGCATTTTGGATTTTTATGGTAAATCTGATTACCATAACTCTCTCTAAAGCTCTGTGTTGTATGCCTGCATGTGTTTGTCTAAAATATTCTCCACATGTCTACCTATTGCAAATATAAAGAGCTACTTCCTCCCTCTATTTTTTATTTTTATTTTTTTGAGATGGGGTCTTGCTCTGTTGCTCAGGCTGGAGTACAGTGGCGTGATCTTGTGTTGCCCAAGCTGGAGTGTAGTGGTGCCATCTCGGCTCACTGCAACCTCCACCTCCTGGATTCAAGTGATTCTCCTGCCTCAGCCTCCTGAGTAGCTGGGACTACAGGTGTGCCACCACGCCTGGTTAATTTTTATATTTTTTGTAGAGTCAGGGTTTCACCATGTTGCCCAAGCTGGTCTTGAACTCCTGACCTTAACTGATCCACCCTCCTCGCCCTCCCGAAGTGCTGGGATTACAAGGGTGAGCCACTGTACCTGGCCCCTTCCTCTATTCTTCAGTCCCTCCATACTCTACCACCAGGCTCTCAGCTAACAGGGCCCTGGGATCATAAGGGGAGGAATCCACTGCAGTGTGATTATAATGCTTCTCTTCTAGGCCTGTTCAGAGTTGTAAGAGTTAAGGTCTCTCAGAAGAAGGTAATGGTTCCTCCCTCTGCTCAGCCTGTGCTGAGGCCACCTACGGTGCCTTCTTCCTGGCACTCTTTCCTTTAGGAACATCAATCTAGAGAATAGAACCCAACACAAATGATGTGTGAACAACAACAACAATAGATATATGTCACTTGACTTCTGCTGTCGTTCTGAAGATAAATTGAGAGCCACTTGTGAACTGAATGTAAGCCACTTTATAGAAGCCATGATCCTATAACCTGAGAGCCTATAGTGGAGAGTAATTAATCTGACATATTTTCTTTAATAATTTAGTATAGACAGGGCTGAAGAGTGGCTTTGCTGCCATGGTCAGAATCTATTGTATGCACAGCAGAAACAAAAAAAATCTCTTTCTTGATGAATTTAAATATGGGTCCAGAGAATGCTTAGAGTGAGGAAATCAAGGCCAATTCAATAGAAAGGGAATAGCATGGAAGCTTCATGCATTCATATCTACTTTGGTTACTTCTAAGGGTGAGCAAGCGTTCCGCTTCACACGCTAACCCTATGCATACATTAATGCTTTACCTTTGATCTGAATATGCTATCATCTTTATATTCATAGGCTTTGTCTGTGAGACAATTGTGTGGGGCTCAAGAACAACAGATTGCAATTCTGGCTTTTGTTAGAATTGTCGGAATTGAGAGCTAGCTTCGCTTTCTCATCAAACTTCATAAGCTGCCAAACATTTTGGTAGCAGTTTCATCTTGTCAAATTTGATCCCTTTTGAAATGGTAGAAACTAAAATGGCCATAAATTACTCATTTTCTCAGGAAAGTTACTAAAATACAACTTCTAAGTGTAGTGGTAAGGAGAGCAAAAGGCTAACCCTTGAATATAGAAACTTTTCAATTTGGTGTTACCTACTCAGGCTGCTATAAAGTACCTCAAGAATGAACAACTTAAAACATACCTGATAAATGATCAGTTGGACCCCACTCAGGAGTCATTTGTTGAATGAACTGTCAAAAGATTGAGGGCAAATCATTTTAGCATTTTTTAAAAACTAATGGGAAGAATCACAAACATGTATAATGCCTTGTGAGTCTTAAAGAAATTTAGAAAAAAGGCAACCTTTGTTTCCTTCTTCATGAGGAGTTGTAATTTTAGTTATCTTTTAATTAAATAGGAAGGATTTAAATGAAAAATTTAGAATTTAAAATGGCCCTGGTAAGTTTCATCCTTCCTAGTGTAGTGTACATCTGGAAAGAGAGGAATGAAGTATATGGATTCTACTGAGCAATTATTTTTCCCTGGGACACAAGTAGCATTGATACCTTCACCATGTGATGTCTTAGTTTGTAAATGCAAAATACTTGGTACACACAATAGCAGTATATTTAATAGCAAACTAGGTAGCTCTTTTAAGCATATCTCAGAAAAGATTTATGTGTGTTTGTGTGTGTGTATATGTTGAGAGATGCAAATGATTTTTGTTGTGTGTGTTTGTCTACTCCTTAGCCCAACAGACTGTATCTCAAAATATAATAGGATTAGAAAAATAAGTTAGCTATAGCATCTTTAAATATGGCACTAAAAATGAAGGGTATTCATAAGCAAATATATCTCTCTTTTCATAATAGTTAAAATAAAAAAAATGTGTTTATGTACCAACCCACTGCAACTCATTTCCACAAAGCATGTTAAAAGTTTCCTCATTTGAGCCCAAATGTACTCAGTACTCAGCTTTAGACTTCTGTACGCTTAAGTTTTTCTAGTATCTACTCCAATACTATCAGTTGACTTGTTTCTAATACCAAAAAAAGACTAAAATAATATGCTCACATAAAATATCCAGCAAACTCCTTTTTCCTAAACCTTTTAAGTACTTCATAAACCTTCTAAGTACTCCTGAACTAAAGTATATATCCCACAAATTTTATATGTGAAAGTAGCTCCTTAGGATAATACATTTTTCAGACATGAATTTTCATACTAAGTTTAATACACCTGCCTTAGGAAATTCTCCAAAGTGGAAGAAACATAATTTGACCTACATAGAACTCTACTCACTCCATTGTAGATCTAGGCTAAGGCCAAGTGTCTTATGAGGCCAGTAGTTTTGTTCAATGCTGAAAGGAAAAGTCCAATGAGAGATGTGGTATTCTAATTCTCATGCTGAGTACTTCCTCCCCCTGCTGTGCTATTGCTGTGGGGCTCTGAGTTTCCTGTTGTAACCTAAGTGTGGTGTGCTTGGTTTCAATGGATCGGTTCCGGTTGCCACGGGTTCCTGAAACTTGTCATTGCCAAGTACAACTGGGCCTCATTTTTTCCAGGTCTCACCCCCCCCCCATACAAGTTCTATTGGAACTGCTTTCCTTTAAAGCATGCTTTTTTTTTTTTTTTCAGTGTCAGAACATTTGTTTTACTTTAGACACAGTTCCACAAACATCTTTAGAGGAGGCAAAGTCTGAATGGGAATGACCACTGTTAAATAATAGAAGTATAGGTGACTAGAGTTTTTGACTTGGCAAGTATACAAATCGTTCTAAGGTCCAGAGGAAGTGTTCAGATATGACCCACCGCTTTGTTGTCTGGAGGTATTTACAGACACTAGACACTATGAATATCTTTAAAAGGGATATTCTTATCTAACAGCTACTTAATAGTAAATCCATATCAACCGAATGATGATTCACTCGAAAGAACCTTTAGCAGGTTTATTTATTACAAAGTAAAATCAATAGTCTAGTAACCAGTGTAGTATGGATACCGTGGCAAAGTTGATAGTATTTTGACAGTAACGTAGGCAACTTTATTGTACCATAAATACTATAGTATAGTAGATGTCTATACTATAATCAATTTGTATATTAAAATTGATAGTGTTGATAGTATAGAGAGTAAAGTCAAAATAAATGTACTTCCTCTTTCTTCTACACTTTACATTCCGTTGCAATGCCATCGAAAGTGTGTATTTTAAAACAACTTTTGGACATTTCTCAACCAGAGAAAGATTTTCACAATTGTTTTGGATTGCCAAGGGGACTGGGAAAGGGAGGAGAAAGAAAACCATGGCACTGATAGAAGTATAAATTGTACTGTGCATGTAAAAAAAAAGATTCCAGATCAGTATACCTGGTATTGTTCTGTCACTTGAGAATTGGAGAATCTATATCAAAATACAATAAACCAACAATTTCTGGCCATTGTTATTAGTAAGTGATAGATGAATGATTTTAAATTTAATTGCTTTATGTCCAGCAAGCACTAGTCTGAAATAAAGTCTTGGAACAGTAAAGAGCTCTGTAAATCATTCTCTACTGTAAAGACAGGTGCTAGTCATCAGTGCTGTGATATTTTTCAGTCCAGTTACAGATCTACTCTTTGCGATGATCCTTATTGCATTTGTTTTAAAGTCTGCATTAAAGACCCAAGTCCCAATTTTCAATTCTGATTATATATCAAACTCTCTCCTCTTTTCTGTGACGTTTTTTCTGAAGCACTTTAAACAAACAGCAAGACCTGGAAATTTAAAACTCCCTAGACCAATGGAACATAACTAGTCATTTATCTGCATTCTCTGTTTAAATGTAAATAGGACAGATTGCTGTTTTCTTTTGCTTAAAGTCTCATGTTGCCTAATGAATCTGAATAGCAGAGTTTGTGAGAAAGCCATTGTTAATGACAATGCAATACAAAAGCCTCACTACATCCAGAACTATTAACCTAAAGACCTGATTTTAAAAAGATAGATTGTATAGGAAAACAGACTTAAGTCTCTACGGAACTGAAAAAGACAGAAAGGTTTCAAAGAATTCGATACAGGTATGTCCTCTTGACCTTGCTCTGATGAATACAATTATTTTGAATTTGCTTCTGCAAACTAAATCATTTATACAGAAGATGACTATTAGTCCATCTCTGCATTAGTTTGTCTCATTTGAAACAGAAGAATCCTAGTCGGATAAGAATGAGAATTTAAGCCTGATGAGTCTCCCGCTTAGATGGCTGAGGATGAGACAGAGAGGAGGTGGGGTGAGGTGCATGCTGGTCAGCCTTCAGTGCCCTTCCAGTGTTCTCAAAGGCAGGACAAAATGACTGTGGTTTTGGCATGCAGGAGCCAGCTTGCTCAGGAAATTGTGGCATATATAAAACAAAGTGCATAAACAAACTCTCCATCCAGGAAGCTTAATTTAACAATTGCCTCATTAACAAGGTCCAGGGAAGGACAGGAAAAGAGGGGGAAGCCAATGGGTGATTATTATACAGTTCTGGACAGATGAAGCCCTTCAGCTTTCCCCCAAACAATCCCTGTAGTGTGGATTTGACAAAGTGGCACATTTAAGAGGGAACTCTCTTGCCATTAATGGGAGTCAGGCGAACCCGTCACTGAAGGCCAAATTCAGTCCCTGAAGCTTGACTTTATCAGTAGACACAAGACAGAGGACAAGGCAGCTATATCCACAGAGAATTAATTAAGTGCAAGAGAGACATCCAGTGAATGTAATCAATAGTCTGAACACTGATCTACATATCAACCACCATTGCATTCTCCCCTCCTATTTTTAAAAAAGTATTTACGCTAAGGTGCTCTCAAAACCATGCCTTCAACAGAGATTTCGTTACTACTTGGCCGCATTGAAATTACATATTCTTCATATTGCATCATACAAAATAAACCCTCAAAGATGAAACAACCTGATGCCAGTTTAAGTTTCTGAATGGTTGAAATTGTTTTTGGGTAGAATATATTACGGATAATTTATTTGTTTGGCTTTCTCCCTGCACATTTCTTCAGTTTCATACGGAATGTATGTTCCATACATGAAGCCTGACTTCAAAATTTCCACAGTCCATAACCATATTTGTCTTTACTGGCTAGTTTTGTTTTATCTCTTTTAGGATTGCACTTTTGTAACATACCATAAAACCCCTCACTAATTATTACAGTGTTGCTTGCAAACACAATATATTGCTTTAACACAACCTTTTCCATTACTGATGTTTGTTTCTTATATCTCTCTCAACCCTTCCCAACCCAACACACATATCAAAGCACATTGCAGTTACCCTTTTGAAACCAATGAAAACAATTATAATATTTATATTACTTTCATTTGTACTAGGCAATAGTACAGGTCTCATTACCTTCACTTTTCAATGGCTTACCAGAGGCATCACTTTTTAAGATCAGGTTCTTGGTTAAGTCCTTTGGCAAAGATCCTGATTTCCTCTTGAATCTGTGCTTTGTGTACATTTCTCCTAAGCAGCACTGAGACCAGAGTAATTTGTCGATCATCGCTTTTGATGGGGTCCAGCCCCATCAATTCAACAGCAGCCTTTATTGCTTAAGGAAAAGAGGAAATTCTGCCTCCTGGACATAAACATGTGAATTTTCTATGTCCAGGACCAAAAGGATGAAAAGGGCAGATTTAACCAATATTTCCATAAGAATGAAAGTCTCACTTAATCCACACGTGTAATGGTTTGCTCATTTCAGGGGTCTATCTGTAAGCATTTTTGGATTGCCATTGGGTCTAATTTTACAGATCTTACTTACACCACACTCCCTTTAAAATAGGCAGGAGTGTGACTTGAGTAAGTACTATAAAACCAGAGCTCATTTTTTCCTCTGACTATGATTGCTTTTATAAATAGATGTGATTTCAAACTTAGCAAGAAAACAACCTCAAGATAATCTAAAATAGAAAGATGCCATAATAAATAAAATATTGAAATGGAAAAAAAAGTGGTTTGCTGGAAAGAGGTTAATTTCTTCTTATTCAGAGACTAGTGGCCAGGCAATAATTAAAAAAAATGATAAAATGTAGAATTATCACTGACATGATGATAGTGTAGATACCGGTGGCCAAAAAAATTTGATGAGATGTAAAGAAGCATATGCTACCCACGCCTTAGGCCCACTGGAAGCAGCTAGTGTTCAACCAGTTTGGTTTTTATATGGCCTTCAAAGATATATGTCAACGAGGATTAATTATCCCAAAATTAAAAAAAATTACCTGATTGTTGACCAAAATATATGAAATGGAGAAAAAGAAAACAAACAAACATACCATGTTCACACACAAAACAAAATAATTCTCTCAGGCACATCAGGGAAGGTGGAATACTATAACAACACATGTTATATTGTTATACTATTCCACCCACCTTAATGAGGAACCCTTGGGCGTTGCTACTCCATAGCCTTTGGAATCCAGATTTCCTCCCACTTTCATCGTGTCACATGGCTTTCGCTGCTCAATGTATTCATTCATAGTGGACTCCAGGAGAAAGGCAAATTTGCCCTTGGATTTGCGGACACGAGCTACTCCCTCAGCTGTAGTCCTAGTGAACACTGATGGCTCTGCTGATCGCATGTAGGTCCACATCTTTTCATACACTGCTATTTTTGATCTCTGGAGGAAATTAAAATAAAATTAAATACAGGAAAGAAGGGAACAACATGTTAATATTCACTGAACCAAGATAAGAATAAAGAGTTTTAGTATCTTTCCATTGCTCTCTGACTCCCATTTGTCATAGAGTAATATAATAGTAATATTACTCTTTTCAAATTGGAAAACTGCCTTTTAACACTGTTTAAGGAAATCACGGAAATGATAGACATTTAAAAGTCATATCTGAAGAAGCCCAAACCTCTTGCCATAACAGTTACCGCACTCAACTGCTTAAATAGTGATCTATTACTGTGTTTTTCAGTGTAGACTGCAATGAAGAGACTTCATCGTTTAAAATCATGTTTTATATCACATTCGTGGTAAACTTTAAAAAAGCTAAAATTTTACTTCAAGTTTGTAAAATTCCTTTTAATACTGTATTTTAGTTATAACAAACAAGGAGGGTTGTTGTTTTTTTTTTTTTTTTTAAGTTTTTTTTAGAGACAGGGTCTTGCTGTGTTGTCCAGACTGGAGTGCAGTGACATGATCATAGCTCACTGTAACCTACAACTCTTGGGCTCAAGAGATCCTCCTGCCTCAGCCTCCTGAGTAGCTGGGACTACAGGTGCATGCCACTATGTCCAGATGATTAAAAAAAATTTTTTTAAGATGAGGTCTCGTTATATTGCCCAGGCTGGTCTCAAACTCTTGACCTCAAGCACTCCTACTGCCTCAGTCTACTAAAGTGCTGAGATTACAGGTGTGAGCCACCATGTCTGACTGTTATTTTATTTTTTCTTTTTTCATGCCCCCAAATTTTAGTGCACATGATTCTAGTAAGAAATATACAAAAATACAGTCCATATCAAGTCAGTAATTGAACACCAAAGGAAGAGGCAAAACCTGGTATAGCTTATAAACCAAATATCCCTAACACAAGAATCAAACTCTAGGTTGATTGAAACATTTTTAGACTTTTTATGAAAAAATTTTCAAATAGAACATATATTGAACTTCAAAGAGAAGTGATTCCTATTTTCCAATTTTGTGTTTTATGGAGTTGGTCATTCTAATCCTCTTGACTCCAGCCAAGAAACTTATTTATATTTGTAAATTACTTCTGTCTACTTGAGCTCTATCTATTAATACGTTACTCTCACTACTTAATTTACCCAAGTCCTTTTTCTTGTTATCTACATTTGCATTAAATTTTTCATTCACACATACATTTTTAATGTGAGAATATATCTAAGTGAACTCAAATGTCTCCAAAAGATATGTTTAATAAGATAGAAAAGCCTTGGCCAGGTGCCGTGGTTCAGACTGTAATCCCAGCATTTTGGGAGCTTGAGGCAGGTGGATCACCTGATCATAAAGTTCAATATGTGAGATCAGGAGTTCAAGACCAGCCTGGCCAACGTGGTGAAACCCTGTGTCTACTAAAAATACAAAAATTAGCTTGGCGTGGCAGCACATGCCTGTAGTCCCAGCTACTAACAGGGCTGCGGCACGAGAATTGCTCAGACCTGGGAGGCAGAGGTTGCAGTGAGCCTCCATCTGGAAAAAAAAAAAAAAAAAAAAAAAAAAAGCCTGAATCTTGTCTGGTGCAACTGCATTTGTTTTCAATAACAAGGGGCTGCAATTTTGTATCTGAATCCAAAAAAAAGAAAAAATGAAGACCTTATTCACACTTATGTCTTTGTGTGAGGCTCAATGCTGAGTAGTGTGTACATTTATTTACATTGAGCTTCGTTTACCAAAATGTAGAATTCAACAAGAGGCAGTTCTTTACTAATCAACATATAACTTCAATACCTGGGCAAAGACAAATTATTCAGGCAGACAAAGAAAGAAATGAATAAAAGTGTGATTCAAATTTTTGATTTCATAAGTTCAGAAATAAGTAATCAATAAACCTAACTAATAAACCACACAATCACTGATTTGTATACTTGAACACCAAAGAAAAAGATATTTTATGGTAACTATATTCATTTTTTTTTGAGGGGACAGATGGAGTCTCACTCTGTCATCCAGGCTGGAGTGCAGTGGCGTGATCTTGGCTCACTGCAACCTCTGCCTCCCAGGTTCAAGCAATTCTCCTGTCTCAGTCTCCCAAGTACCTGTGATTACAGGCACCCACCACCACACTCAGCTAATTTTTGTATTTTTTAGTAGAGACAGGGTTTCACCATGTTGACTAGGCTGGTCTCGAACTCCTGAGCTCAGGTAATCCACCGCCTTGGCCTCCCAAAGTGCTAGGATTACAGGCATGAGCCATCGCACCTAGCCGGTAACTTATATCCAAATGTTGATAAATATCAAGGTGGGAAATTGACATCTTTTAGTATTTTTTGTAATGTTTTTATGCTATTAACACTTGAAAAAATATCTCATGATATAAAGATTGGGGTGTGTGTGTGTGTGTGTGTGTGTGTGTGTGTGTGTATTTAGGCAATGACAAATTACTTCTGGCAACAGAATCCTCATATTAGAAAACTGCAATGATTCTATGTCCTTCCAGGACAGATGAGTACTTGGATTCCAAACCCTCAAGTATAGAATCCACTAGGAATGCCATGTTGCCATGCTTCATTCATCCCATCTCTAAAAATAGAGTTCTGTTCCAGAGAACAAACTCTTTCATTTTACAAGTTCTGAAAAATATTACCTCTCTGAATCACTTGATACAGATTGTCCCTCAATATCTATATTGATAATTTTAATTTTTAGAGAACTTCTGGTAAACTTCCTTTAAACACATAACTACTTTTTAAATATATTTAAATCTTGACTTGAGAGTTTCACCCAAAAAGGTATAGAGCTTCACATACATTGTATACTTTACTATGTACACTACATTGAAAACAGAAGAAATAAAATCAGTGTGAATATTGCTTTAATTGAACTATTTTATGGAATTAAGAATATGAAAAAAATGCTAATTACTTGGCAATTTTCCAGTTACAAATAAGTAGCTTATTAAAAGAATAGGACAGTTAAACAAAACTAACATAGCAAAATGAAAAACGTGTATTTTTAGGATTTGGTATTTGTAGAGATCACTTGACTATAGAATGCAGCATAGTATTAAAGCAAATAAATCTTTTTAAAAAGAATATAGTACCTTTTGGTCATTGATATTTTTAATAGTCCATTTCTATATATTAATATGTGGAAAATTACTGCTGCATTTGTTTGAATACATTGAATTATGTATGCCTTAAGTGCAAAATAAGTTGAACTAATCTCTTTAAAATCTGGAAGAAAGAGTAATCCACAGAGTAGCTATGCTAAATATAAGAGGGTGTAGGTACAATAAAAATGAAAAAATATAGATAAAATGGAAAGATAAAAGCAAGTTTTTGAAAAAAGAAATTAGCCTGGTTTGTCACCACGCTTATGTTTAGAAAATCTGATTCTGATAAGATCATATACATAGGACAAAGGGACGAGGGGGAATCGAGAGGCGTAGGACTGGAAGTAATATCCCTGTGCCTTATCTGTGACTGCAAGAGAGTGATTGCTAAGGAGGGAGGGCAAGCAAATATTTATAAATTTGATGAGACAGGCTAAAATGAAGAAAATTTCTGCAGATCCAGCAAGCTCAGTAGGTCTCTGTATCAAGTGTCATTGTATCAGGTACAATGAGAAAGGAACATTTAAGTCCCTAAAAGCTTCAACTGTAGTGTATGTTTAAAGACTGGGGTGTGGGAAATGAAAAGATAGAAGTCATTATTTTTGAAATTAGAAAATTAATATCAGATCGATTTATTTCATCTTTATTGTGAAACTCAAAGCATGGGGAACTATCTGATCTAAAGCACTGCTTTATTGCTTAAAACAATTCTTGTAATTTAAAAAATGTGCTATCCTTTTAATTGTCCCTAAATTAAGTATCCCACCATTTCTGCTTCTAATAGAAACTATGTACAAATGTCATGTATTATAGTTAATGTTTACATTGCTATCTATCTGGTGAATTTTTTCCCCCTTCTAGTAGCTTACTTGGCAAGACTGATGTTCTAGTGAGAGCTCATCAATGCATTATTTGGTAATATTATAAACCCTGAGATAGTAATGCACATCATTTATGCATTCACGATTTCACTGATGACTGAGACAGGCACAGGATAAAACTGCATTGAAATGAAAATCACTGTGTTTAAGTCAGGTGTGTAGTAATGTGAAAGTACCAAAACAGCAAGGCTGGCATTAAGTGACAAGTACAGACTCTTTAAATGCCTCTATGTTTAGGCTTACCATGGCACACAAAACATGAAGCATATAAAGTCTCATAATGGGGCAAAACCAAGGCAACAGTTGAATTCAGATGTAGTTTTCCCCTGTGGCTTAATTCTTTTTTCAGTTGATTATAACTGCTACATTTTTCTGAAGCACTGAGTATAGGTCATTGCCTGAGGCAGCCTAGTGGAGCTGATAGATGTACCATTAATGTGTTCCTATGAGAAAATGATTTTGACAGGTACAAAAATACACTTCACGTTCTGGTTTCCTCAGCCCATCAGACAAATGGTTTATTTAAACCAGGTCAACATGTATGGGAGAGGAGGGAGGCAAACAGGGTAAGAAATGAATGAAATTTTTATCAAAGAACCCAAATTTATGCTTTCCTAAAAGCGTGCTGCCAGGGGAAATTATTTTCTTGTCCCATTAGAGTTCCGAATGTTCTGCAACAATAGATACCTATATTATAAAAATCTTCCAATTTAAAAACTGAAGTTGGATTGGAGAGAAAGGAAACAAGGAATGGTGCTTGCACAGTTTGTATGGAAGACTCCATAAATCTAGGAAGCAGGTTTCCCCATTCTTATATTTCTCTTAATATATTCTCTTATCTACCTCACCAGTTCTTTGAATTTAAGCATTTTTAACTTTATAAAGATTAGAAATGAACATTTTCAGTGTGCTTAATGCTGAAGAGCTTTACAGTGAGTTACATTTGAAATATTTTCAGGGAATCAGTATAGCATTTCTTCTTCCCTTTATCACTCAAGGCAGAACGATGAGCCTGCAAATAATGTCTTTATTTAAATGACAGTCATCAATTTTCAGTAAAGTGCAAATGATAGCACAAACTTGTATTTTATTTTGATGCATATACATAGTGATTTTTAGGCGAAATCATTAAATTTTACCTGCTTACTTATGGATGGGAG
Organism: Macaca fascicularis; assembly: GCF_037993035.2. Classification (NCBI taxonomy): domain Eukaryota; kingdom Metazoa; phylum Chordata; class Mammalia; order Primates; family Cercopithecidae; genus Macaca; species Macaca fascicularis. The sequence continues at coordinate 104,935,133 of NC_088388.1, read as the reverse complement.
CAGTTATAAACTGACAGCATGGTACTGAAATTATGCTAAAATACATTAGAGTAGTAATGTTTCTATTATTAAGCTGTAGAAATAGGGATGTGCTAGGTAAATTAAAAAAAGTTTGTTTAATTAGCTTTATCCATAGATTATTGTTAATCAAATCTACTGTCATGAATATTACTTACAGTTTTAAGAAAATCTGTGTTTTGTAATTAACTTATACATTTTAGATTATATATAATAATACTCCAAATTGTTGACAAGTACATTGTTCATTGTCTGGTTTCTTTTCTAAACAATGCCCAAGGATGGGTTTGAGTTTTTGAGTGATTTGCTCTTGCTATGATATTATGTAAACATCTAAAGTATATTAGGATACTATAATCAATTTTCTTTAAAAAGGATAAATATCTTACAGAAATTCAAGTATACAAAAGTTAAAGCTGGCCTAAGGAGTAGCACATTTTGTTGTTTATAATTATTAAGCCGAATTGAGTGAGAAGATTATAAATAAATACATTTAAAATGGAAATGTAATCTCTCAAGTCCTGTATGTAGGCACAAACAAAGAACTATTATTACTTTCACACAAAAGCTTAGAAAGTAATAAAATGTATGTTCTGTCTTCTATGCTATTACATATTCTAGTGTTTAAACAATTGACACAAATATAAAAAGTGTTCGTTTTCACCTAGTTCAATATTCATAAAAAAGTCACTCTGGCAACTTTTTAATTTTGGGGTTTTGAAGTCACAAAATGCATGCCTATCTGTTATCAGACATTACCAAGCATATAGCTGTGGATTTAAAATGAGTAGAAAAAGGATTTTTTGATAAAAAGAATTCATCCCCATAATGGAACAAACACTAAAGAAACCTAAAAGAAAACCTCTATTGTTCTGATGGAAGGTCAAAGGGACATACAATGCAATTACATCCATATATATAATGCAATTATACAGGTATCCATATATGTAATGCTGTTATATCAATTGGAAAATTTTTATCTGCAAAGCAGAGAAATCAGCACAAACTAAATGCCATACAATGTCCTAGAGAGGTGCCTAGAATGGAAAAGTTCTTGCTGTTATTACCTTGTGAGAAAGCAAATATGTTGCTGTGAAGTTCATTGTTACAGAATAGATTATAGAATAATATAACTCATATAAGTAGTATAATCTGCAATTAAGGTTTTGTGTTTCAAATGCAGCAAGTTGAATGTATTCTTCAAAAGTCAAGTTTTCATTTTTATGCTATCAGCCCAAAATCATACATAAATCCAGTCTTACCAGATCCAATATTATCATAGCATTATCAACATTGGAATGTTTTGGATAAATTATGTTATAAAATTGTTTTAATTACCTTTTCATTGTTACTACTCCCTAGAGAGTGTTCCTCTTGCAATATGACTAAGTCAATTACCTTCTGCAAATTAAAGTGATTATAAAATCCAGTTAGAAGTACTAGCCTTAAACGTAGCTATTACCATTGTGTTTGTAAACCTTATAATAGCTAAAGCCCATGATATAATTGTTGTAAAAATTGCCTGAATTTCAAAATGATAAACATTTCATTGTTAGTTGTTCCCTTAACTTACTCTGAAGAATTCTTTTGTTGACCCTGAATCCAGTGTTCCATAGGCAATTTCTGTTTGTTTGGCTAGGTCTTCTGCACTTTCTATGGGAGAGACCATTCGCTCAACCGTCAGGAAAGCAGCGAGGTTAGCAGTGTAAGATGATATAATGATGAGTGTAAAGAACCACCAAACACCTCCAACAATTCGACCTGAGAGGGATCTAAACATGGATAAAATAATGCACATTTTCCTTTCTCTAACCAACATAGAGAAAGAAAAGAAATACCATCAATTCACCATGCACATTTAAAAATCATGATTGCAAGTATTGTTTTATTTTCTGAGAGTCTACTCAAGAATGATTCTAGATTTCTGTATAATCTGATATCTTCTATGGTGTATTTAATATATAAATGCCACTGAAAATATGACAACCATTTCCTTTCTATTGTTTAAAGAATATGGTAGAAATGTAAAACTTAATAGCTTTTCTTCAGCTGTGTAAGGGGAATACTTAGTTGAATTCATTAATAATCTCCTGCCCTCATTTCTTAGCATCTCTGAAATTAGGATGCAGCCTATGGTTGATGAGATAAAATATAGTATCATGGTTTAATTGGCAGCATTATTTCTCTCTTTGTGGTACATAGAGTAGCAATACATATGAACAGTGACTGGGGTCTTAGATTTGATGCAAGTTGGTAGATACCTTTCTGAGACAAAAGGAGAGAACTTGTTTTTACCTTTAGTCAGAGCCCTGCCAGGATGATGGAACTTAGGCCAAGGTGAGATGAGGGTCTAGAATTGGTCTTGAAGTGACCATAGTTGAGGATTTTTTGTTTGTTTGCTTGATAGTCTACTCCTGAGCTAAGTGGAGGTTGAACCATGTCTCAAAGCATCTTTACACACTGATATATGATTTTCTCTCTTCACTCTTTCTCTGGTATCAAGGATGTGTGGGTGAGTATGAGTGCAGAGCAAATGTGAGAAGGGGGTGAGTAAAAAAATTCAGAGAATGTTCATCATTGAACTCACTTATCGTAACCATCAAACTACTTAAAATTCCTGTGGCAAATTGTTGTAAAACATTTGTTTGAAAACTTGAAGAATGATTTCATATTTTTCATGGCATTTACAAAGCTAAAATACTCCATTATTATAATACTTGTGATTATAAAAGAGACACCTATTGGGTTTAACTTAATATTTGCTTACTCCTGGCTTTTAAAAACCATTACTTGATTTACTTTGATTTCTGTTTAGTTCTTTAATTGAAAGTTTTCGAGTCAGATTCCTATGTTACTGGAATTTAGGCATATTTATAATTTTCCTAGGTCTTAAGAAACACAAATTGCATTGTGCCCCAAATGTCTCTTTTTTGAGAAAGCATAAATTTCTAAAAAGGAAGAAATCTATATATTTGTGATGCTAATATATAGTCAACAATTAAAGCAAGTACTTTTCACACCTTCAGCTACTTTATGAGAAAAATAAGGTATTTTTTCTTGCAAAAGAAGGTTGCATTTTTGGTGAATATAATGGTTAAATTATATCTTATTGGTATTCAAAGGAAGGGAGCCATGACTCCACAGATAGTGAAAAACATTCCATAAAACTAGCATAGTGTTTGCATGGTTGGCTTCTTGCCTATTGCTTAGCTAATTTATTCATTGCTATATAAAACAATGTATATCTGGTACCTACTATGTTGACTCAGGTTCCAGGTATCTCCCTTAAGCTATGTGAGATGAGAATTAAGTCCAACATTAATTTCTGAAAATGAGCAACAACAACAATAATAGGAAAAAATTGCAATAATAGCAAAAGTGTTTGTTTTTTAAAAGGAAACAAAGTGGAAATGAATTCCTATTCTACAATTTAGGTTTCAGTTTCCATTTGTCAAACTAGTGAATGAAATATTAATACTAAATGATTTTTGAGAGTTCTGATAGATTGCATAGTTTCTTTGCTATTGAGAAAGTTAATGTTTATGATATATCCACATTTTGTGCTAATTTGGAAGAAACTGCTATTTGGGAATTGCAAGTCTTTCCTGTGTTTCAAATAGTCCTCTGTCTTCAGGAAAAGAACATGTGGAGAGATAATTTGCACAACATTTAGAATTACTGGGAAATTGGTGAAGAACTTAAGAGATTTGAAACTAACCTGGGTGAAATGTCACATCCTTGCTGCATAAAAGCACCCAGGGAAAACCAGAGGCTGTTAAAGATGCCAAACTCATTGGGAGGCTGGTCGCTGGGTCCTTCCTTTCCATCCTCTGGCTCTTCTGTGTGCCACTCATATGGACTAAATCTACTAACTAGGAATAAGACCACGCTGACACCAATGTAGGCAAAGACTATGCACATCCAAATCTCATAGGCCAGAGGATCCAAGAAGGAAAACACTCCTGGTTTGGATTTCTGAGGCTTTTTGATCATGATAGATATGCCCAAACTCATGAAGGGTTTAGAAAAGTCAATGACCTCCTCTCGTACCAAAGTGATTGTCAGAGGGGCAATAGCAATCTCTGCTTTCTATAAGAGAAAAAACACATGGAGACACATAGGTTAATGAATTTCATGAAGCAATTAGCATTGGAATGATCCATTTAAAGCTAACCAGTCATGCATTTATTCTACATTTATTTTTGGAGTGCCAAAAATGAATAAGACTAGTGATAGATACGAAAATGAATAGAAATTTTTTCATAAGATATTACTTAAGTTGCACAAAACATTTTTATAGGTTCCAGTAATTAGATAAAAGGAAAGAAAATAGAAAAAGAGTGGATAAGCAAAAATAAGTTGAACTCAAATTACTGTATTAGTCTTTAAGGATCTGGGACACTGCAGAGGAGACTTGACAATCTTTCCATATGGCTGAATTTGTGAATTTCCTGGCCAGGAACGCTGCTATGTTGCAGCCTTTTCTGTTTCATTTGGAGCATTGCCACTGATTCATTACTTGGCCATCCCTTAATATTATGACTTGCAAATTTCAAACAGTCTTTTCTTTTTTATGCCTTTCCAGCTATGAGAAAACAGATCATAAAGCCTGTGCTTGTATGATAAAAGAAAATGCGTTGTTTGATGATATTTTCCAATTCAGCACACACACACAAATCTGGAAATTGGCATTTATTTCTTGCTATTCACATATTTTGATTTCTCCACCTTCATTAAAAAAAAAGATTTTGAAAAACAGTAGATTCATTTCTCAGATATTATAATCATAAGGCACTAGCCTCCATTTTCAGAGTTCTGTGATTTTGAGCAATTTTTCTGAGCTTGTTTCTATAGCTGTAAAATGAGGATACTTTTTCCCTGTTTACCTCATAATGTTATTGTGATTATTTATTGGAAGCCTTAATAAGGTAATAGTGAGCATTTATTAAGGGATTCTGTGGCCGATGCTGATCTGATGCTGATTTAAATATTTTGAATAGCTTCTCTTTTAGTCCTCATAAGAATCGTATACTTATCATTGTCTAGATGATGAAACTGAGATTCAGAGAAGGGAGATTCACACATCATGGCAGCTCTGGGATTTGAGCCTGGGCTGCTTCTGTTAGATCACCACCACCTCTAAAATCAAGTGAAATAAGGTGTAGAGTGTAAATCACCCCACCTCTAAAATCACCTGGAATCAAGTGTAGTGCAAAAACTAAACTATCACATGATCTACAAATAAAAGGGAGTTTTGATAATTTATTTTAAAAGGAATATACTTGACGTTAAAATGGAACCAGAAACATGCTCAGACATACAAATTCTTACATAGAGGCTGCCACTCTTACAATGACTCTTACATATCCTCGGACTCCTGGTTCTATACAGTGGCCAAGGGCTTGATACAAGGGCAACTGCGGGGTAAGAATGGGGAAGGTACGTTTTAGTCACGTCTCCTTGGGTGACTGAGAATTGACCACATATGCCTTTAAGAGGGAATAAACTTTGTTCACATCATAAAAGCCCATATATACAAGACTCAGACCATTGCTGGAAGGTTATTACTTTCCCCATAGCTATCATTATGTGTATAATTTTTGTTGCATAAGTAATATGTGAACTAGCTTTAGAAAAATCAGTATATTTTAATGATTTTATTAGTATGACCCAGCCTATTAGGAAACGTTATCTTTATTCCCATCACCTACTCTTGTTTTTTCTTTCTATATACTCTGAAAGACTTTGTTCTATGAAGAGTATTTTTAATTTCTTTTAAAAAGGAATAATGTAGAACATTACATCTTACAACTCTGTTTCTCTTCTCAAATAATATAATGAACACTTTTCCATTTCAGTATACAAGTTAAAAGTAAGTTTTAATGATTGCAAATGCTTTATTGGAAAAATATCAAAATGTACTCAATCATTTTTTAAGTTTGAGGGATATTCATATTGTTTCCAGTTTTATAAAATTTAAAACAGTGAAGCTATGCAACATCTTTGAGGACAAATCCTAACACATGTTTTAATTATTTAAGATAAATTTGTAGAAATGAAATGGCCCGTCTAAACAGTAATAATCTTTTTAATGCTTATAATGTGCTGTGCCCAGCTTTTCTCCAGAAATATTATGCAAATTTCTACTGTCTCCAGCACTATGTAAAGGCATGCTCAGTCTTAAACCTCAGAAAAGACCTGTTTATCTTTACTTGTCTTCCCCAATTATCTGGAAGGAAATTAGATCTCCTTGTACTAATTTGAATTTGTTATTATAAAACAAATAGCTACTTGTTCTTTTATGTATTACTATCATAATCTGCCCCCACTTTTCCATATTGAGTATTCATTTTTTTTTAACTTCCTAAATTGTGAGCACTTTAAAATATATTTAAAATGTTCACTTTTATTTCCCATATGTGTTGCAATTTTTTTCCCTAATGATCAATTGTTTTGTTTCCGTAACTTAATTCTAGGTCTTTTCTTGCAATACATAGGTTTTAAATTTTGTCGTAGCCATATAAAATTATTTTTTGTGTGTTTTCAGCCTTTGGTTTCATGTTTTAGAAAAATCATTTTCCTATCAATATTATGTATTTTATTCTAGTATCTGTAATTCTCCTATCACTTTTTGGTATCTTCGATGATGAAGTGTTAGAAAATTGTTAATTTTCCAAGTTGTCATCCTCCTTTACCAATAGGAATAAATAAATAACACATCTTTTCACTTACTTGAAATGCCTCCTTTCACATACTACATTGTTCTGTGAGGTATGTTCTGAAATTTTTAATTTATATAAGTTCCCACTAGTGAGGGAAGAAACCTTAAAAAGACACATAAAGAGAAATACAGGTGTTTTCTGAACAGAAAACTAAGTGCCATAGAAAGTGAACATCGGATGAAGGTGGTGACATCCATGTCCAATGAGGGACACTTTCAAAAAGTTAGAGATATGTGAGAGTCTAGAAAGAGACTAGTAGAGATAGGTTACACATGGGCTTCCTCTGCCAACATCGGGGATGTTGCATGTGCATTGTTTCATGACCTCTCAGTAATTTCCAAATTTGAGTGTGTAAAATGTCTCCCACAGGTAATTCTGCTGCTAGTGGAATGTGCTTTGAGAATTATTGCCTTGGATTAACACACACGCGCGCGCGCACACACACACACACACACACACACACACACACACACACCAAGTGTGGTAGAGGCCAAGGAGATGACCCTGAAGCAGCACACTGCATGAAATCAGGGTGAACTTGCTTTACTGCACAGGCATGGTAGCAAAAAGGACCTGAGTGTGAGAGAGGTTCTGGATTTCTGGGTCTCACACATGGTGTGTTGGATAACATGTAAATGCTTCACAGACAATCGGTTCATTACAGTTATAGCAACAAAGTTTGCAAGGAGTAAAGTAAAAAAATATAATGAATCCAAATTTAATAATTTTGCAAAGTTAATCATTTAGACATATTAGGCTTTGTTCTATAGAAGAGAATGGATTTAGTTTTAGTAGGGTCCTGGGAACCAGGCACTCATGTATGTGTTAGCAGTAGGAAACACAAACAAACAAACAAACAAAAAAAAGTTGAGAAACAAGTATAGACTTTGCAGACACCAAAATGGAAAGTACCTAGACTGTGGAATGTGTAAGAGACCCGGAAGAAGATTCCTTTTGGGAAAAGAGTGGACAACTCAAGCATCAGAGATTGGAGTCTTTAACCACTTGCAGACTGGCTGAGGAATGAATATGAATATGATATTAATAGCCATTATGTTATCTTTTGTCTCTTTGAGAACTGCATAACTTTGGGACTTTTTGTTATTGTGACATGTATAGGACTGACATAACTTTTCCATGAATTATGCTACTCCCTTCATATCCTTTGTTTTCATTATTTAAACAATTTGCCCTGAATGAAATGTGGTCAGAACACTTGTAAAAGAGTGAGTCTGGGTTTCCCAGTGGGTAGGGACTCCAGAGAAGAGATGTATGACAAGTGCCCCAGAAAGTAACTCACGTCAGTTATGCTGTTCATAACTAACTGGTAATCCAAGTATGATTTTTTGAGATGAAATATGCAAGAGTATTTTCTAAAGGGAATGAATTACAGTAGTTCTAACAACTTCAATAATATTAACATCTAAGTTATGCTTACTGTATCAAAAGTTTAAAATATTAACCAAAAAACAAATGCTTTAGAAACCCTTTTCTTTGAAATTTAAAGCTCAATATGAAACAGTCAATGAACTCTGTGGCAAAATACATTTTGCTATTTTTTTAAACTCCTTTTTTTTTTCTCATTTAGGGTCACCTAAGCAGTCAGCAATTCTTTCCTATGGATATAAAACTAACCAGGTGCTTCATAATGTCAAACAATTTCCTCATTCTGCAGAGGTTTTAGTTACTTTACTCTACTGTGCAAATAATGTTCATTGCTTCATGGTCTAAAAGGCAAGATGCAGAATCATGAAACTCTTGAATTGCAGTTCTGGCTTGGAAAGCGAGTCCTTCCTAGGACTTCAGTTATGTTCTAAATCTTTCTATCTTTATTGTTTTCTGAAGAAGGATGATTCTGTGTAATTCTCCATTTCAAAGTGGTCTTGTGAGGATTAATCAGACTACATTTTGAAGGTGAAATATAAGTTGGCTTTTAGGAAATTTCATATTACATTTCAAGTATATGTTATTTTAATGGTTACTTGATGAATAGAGTTTCCTACGAGCTACAGATTTGGTTTCTGGACTTCTGAAATATTATGCTATCACTAGCATGTGATAATTGCCAGTTTGATTTTGACATTTTGCAATGGTAGCTGAAGACATTGATCTTGATATTGCTCTGATTCAGGCAGGAACATTTATGCTGTATTTGCCCTCAGCTATGAATATGTACCCTCAATATCAAGTACACTCAAGGGAGGAGCACAACATGCTTTCATGTGAGGTCTACTTTGGAATAAATTCTAGCTTTTGTGTTTTGCTATGTATACTAGTATAAAAAATGACGGCACTGCATAAAGTTTAAATTTACTGTGTTCAGCAGAAGTGTAAGAATCTGACATTATTGATGAATATTTAATAGAGGATAAAGTAATATAGTGATTGCCTCACCAATTACTTAAAAGATATCTATGAGTAATTACAAACAATGGAGGTATAAATAACTATCTAAAATAATGACCATCTTTATATGGTTGAAGGAAACCTGTTCCTACAGTTATCAAGTACAAGATTACTATTATATTTGTTTTGTAGTTCTATACACGGCAGCATCAAACTTAAAAGAACAGTCACTCCAGATCCTGAAGTCATTTAAAAAAACTAGGACTGCATATTCTGAATTTTTATCTTCTTTCTAATTTTGATCTTATCAAGTGTCAGTTTTTCTCATTGTTTGTGGATTGCATTATTAATAAAATAAAGAAAGATTTGAACACTGATTATGCTTCTTGGAATGTAGCTGCAAATTAAACAGTAATAGACGTTTAAAAATTGTTATGTGCCCAAGGGAAAAGAAGCTTCAGGTATATGTAAGTAAATTCTTCAATAAGTTGATTTGCTTACCCCATAAACAAGTTCTCCTACCATCCCATTCCAGATTTTTGTGTCTGCATCCCTTGCTCCATATTTTCCATCAGGGACAATGGCAATTTTATACTTGATACCAATATGTTTTGCAATTTCAGATGCCAAATCTACACAGTATCCTTCATACTTGTCATTTCCTTCAAACATTTCATGATTTTTCTTGTACATAACATATGGGGATTCCTATAATGAGAGAAGTAGAACTGTAAAGGAGAAATTATAAAACATTTGAAAAACCTTATGTAAATTTCCAATTTCAGAATTTGACAAAAGATTGTATTTAGTATTGGCATACATACTGATTTTGTGTAGCTAGAAATCAATAATAAAACAGATGAATATGTAAGTATGGGTAGCAGAGATTAAATTGCTTTGCATTGGATGCTAAAATGGAAATCTTTAAATTTCCTTTGGAGTAAGTATTAAAAACCTAGCACTATGACTGTGATGGGAGAAGCATCAGTTACTAATTATCTAGAGAAGCATAAATTATCTTCTTTGGCAATGAAATGAGTATTTCTAAAATATTTCATGAAATTAAAGACTATTCATTAGTCAGCTTCACCTAATAAAAGACTAATTCAAGGTCACAGGTTTCCATAGTCTGCATATTATTTAGCCACATTCAACTGTGACTTCCTTTAAGAAAAAGGTTACGTCATTTTTCTTTGATCTCTAGTGTTTAGCAAGATGACTTTCTCAGAGCAGGCACTTGGTACACTATCATTCAAAGAAAAAATGAATTAATAGTTAAAAATTCTTAAATAGTTATTTGCATTAAATCTGCTTTCCTAATGTCCAGTATTTTGGCTTTAAATATAGTTTGTGCTTCATGAACTTTAGTTGTATTGTAAAACATTTCGCTAGTGATGCTGATAATTTTCCTCCAATTGTAATGAGCATACACTTGAGGTGATATTCCCATTTAGTTTTCTAAGCAAGTGAGACAGAAAATTTGATGAATAATTATGATAGAAATCCTGATAAAATGAAAAAGGTTATCAGTGGCTGATAATTACTACAGTTTTCAGTTAAACACACATACACACACACACACACAACACACACCCTTAAACCAAACCATTAAAAGACATGCACTGAAGAGACATTTTAGCAAAAAGCACTTGATTTTGTAAGTGGCACCTAAAGCCACCAAACAAAGATAGACCTGCTGAACACATAATATTGAGAGAGTCCCTGGTCACATCTGAGTTTTCCCAGTCATTTGCAGTCAAGGAGTGGCCACCTTTGGCTACATTATTGAGATCATGTATTCATATTTTATAGAATTGTACTGTAACATTTATTTGGTAATCTCTCATAAAAGTCTTTTCTTTTTCCCCAGAAAATTCATAATTGGGGAAGTTGAATTTGCTCTTAAAATTCTAGAATAGAAGGCAAGTTGCTTTGGATGAATAACATGGCAACCTACACTAATTCTGATATTGTTTTTAAGTACTTCATAAATGTAGAACCTCTGTTAAAAATTTAATAAAACATGTGAATTATAGGACATTTTATTTTCTCATAGAGAGGCCCTAAATAATTCTACAGTGGGCAGTTGTCCAGGATTGGTCCTTCTACTGTGTTCTTAAATCCTGCCTTAGGTTGGCACGGTCAAATGACCCAGAAGCCTCCAACTTTTTTGAATTTGATGAATATTCTAACTCTGGAATTGGGTAGAAAGTTCTTCCACACATAAAATTAAGGCAACCAATTGTCTCTTCTTTAGATAGATGAAAATTATGCAGTAGCTTATGGAAAACATTGTGAAAATGTAAAGAGTTTAGCAAACTATAAATGTGGTTATAAAGTTGGTGAATTGTTGCAAAGCATTATTATTTTCTAAAATATGCTATAGAATATTAATAGTCATTAGGAGCTAATTCTTACATTTTCTCTCTCTTTTTTTTTTACAATAACCATTTTAAAATATGGAAGAGTATTTAGAAAAAAGCAAGAGCCACATATTTGTAAAATGCTTCAATTCAGATTGAAATGGTTGTACAACTATCATCTATAAGTGTAACAAGTTTAAGAGTTTTTCGAAAGGGGTATAGCTAAGGCTCCATTTGGTACTACGGTTGAAGGTCAATTCACAAGTGTCTGCAATATTTGAACACATGAATTTTTGTACTCAAATACATATATTACTGTATTAGCTTGTGTGTGCAAGTTTCTCTAGCTAGTATTTATAATCTAATTTGCTAAATGCCTACTACATTATATAATGAACAATTTACTTCAATAAAAGCTACATATTTGTTATTTAATCAAACATTTATTAAGCAGCTACTGTGTGCCAGGCAGTTTGCTGGGTGATAGGGACACAAAAATAAGTAAAGTATGCCCCTTGTTCTCTTGTAATGAAAGTCACTGTTTTTTTTTTTTTTTGGTAATAATGGCAAAGGAGTATAAGGTGTGGGGAACAATAATAAAATATAGTAGTGAAAAACAATGGTAGCTCTTACTTATTTAGTGCTTACTATGTATTGGGCACAATGTAAAGTTCTTCATGTCTTTTCATTTACTTTTGACACTGGCACATTGAGGTAGGCATTTCCCACTTTGCAGATGGGACAGTGAAGACTCAGGGAGGTTAAGCCAGTTGTTCAATTTCACAGAGCTAACAAGTGAAAGAGGTGGGAGCTGATCCTACATTTTGATATTTTGTTTTGTTTTTGTTTCTGAGAGACAGTCTAGCTGTGCTCTGTTGCCCAGACCAGAGTATAGTAGTGCGATCTCAGTTCACTGCAACCTCTACCTCCTAGGTTCAAGCGATTCTCCTGCCTCAGCCTCCCAAGTAGCTGGGATTACAGGTGTACACCACCACTCCCGGTTAATTCTTATATTTTTAGTAGAGATGGAATTTCACCATGTTGGCCAGACTGGTCTTGAACTCCTGGCCTCAAGTGATCCACTAGCCTTAGCCTTCCAAACAGCTGGGATTACAGGTATGAGCCACTGTGCTTAGCCAATTTTGAAATATCTGGAAATTTTTGAAACTATTGCATTTATCTAAATATGTGCAATTAATTGAGATTCCATATGACTTAATGAAATATCTGGAAAATTTTGAAGCACTTATTGCATTTATCAAAATATGTGCCATTAATTGAGATTTCATATGACTTAATGAGGGAACAAGATTAAAGAAATGCATTTCTGCATTTTTATGAAATTCATTTAATGAAATTCTTCATATGATCTTCTATGTAAACAGTGTAGATAAAAACCTTTCAATTTCTTCTCATAGTGTCTGGCATAGAGAATGCACTAAATAAATACAAAGATATCCTGGCCTATCAGTGTTTCCTAAATAGCAGTATCATTATAAAGTAATTTTATCAGAAATTCTGATTCAGATTTTCTAAAGGAAAGTAAATATTAACAAATGCTAGGTTATCTCTTCTGAAGCAGGCCCACGTCTATATGAGTAAAATATTTATTTAATGTCTTCTTTCATTTTTTCAGTTTTTTTCTTTCTTTTTTATTTTGGACAGCAGGAGTCCATCAGGTCATTGTTTTCCTGCCGAGCAAACCAACAAAGACTAGAAAAGACTTCAGCTTACTGCAGATGTTGATTAGAAATGCAGTTAGATTTTTTTGCCTATCCAGGAACATAAACAATTACTGAGATTCAAGATGAGTGATGCAGACAGCATAAGAGAAATGACATGATCGCACCCAGGGAGATGGGGAGGTTAAAGGAAGAGAACGGCTAGGCTTTCCTTGAACAATGTCGCTCATGGTTGCTCAGCTCTGCTGGTTCTTTGACTGTGTCTCATTTTGCTTTGCTTTCATGTCAAGTCCAAAAGAGTAGCAAATATTCAACATTCGCCCAACCTCTTCATTTCCTCCATGCTCAATCTGACAAGTTGTCTGCAAGTAGCTCTTCGAACACTTCATATTAGAGTTAATACAAAGTTTGGGGGCTACTAAGGGGGAAGAAAATACAAAATCTTTTCAATGTAATAAATAAATTCTGGCAAATCATTAAGGAGGATTTGTGGGGATATCTTTGTAAAACAGCCTTATGAATTCCCAAGTGTTCGATTTTGAATAAAAACGGAATGATCAGAAGGATAGAGTAACCTCTTATTTCTGTCTTATGTATATAACCTGCTATGATTATTATCAACTACTATGCTTTGCAGGACAGTAATTTCTTAAAAAGTTATTTAAAATACATTTCTTCTTAATGAACAGGAGTTTTATATTAAGATAGTTTCTCTGATGAATGGGGTTCTACATCTGCTCTGCTTTTCAGGAAAGAAGTCACTCTCTGTTTAAAGCTGCTACATTAGGGCTTACTTATGGAAGTATTTATGTAAATTAATTAAGATGATTTTTAATCAATAAAATATAATTTTCCTACCAAGGAAATTTTTTTGGATCATTTGTATTTAGCAAAAGTGGAACTATCAAAACAAAATATTAGAAAGGCTTCAAAATTTTCTAAACATCACAAATATAATTATTACAATTACTATTAAAAGTTGTTACAATAATGTGATCAGTGTTAACCAATGTTGTTTTCTATGTGGATATTTGGTTTTCTCCAAAAATCTTAATGGATGTAGATAATTTATCCCATAGATAAAATTCTTAAAAGTGAAGATTAAGATATTATTATTCAATTCAGAAAAAAATAAGTAAATCTAATGGCTGAAAAAATTTAAATGTAGCCAAAATCATTTAAAAACTAACTGATTTATAAGCTCTTCAGTGAGTGATGTGTGTGAAAGAGGAAAATTAATTTTTTTATAAGGAAGAAAATACATTTTAATTTCTGTATGCATGTGTATATATATATAGTATTTTTATATAAATATGTGTGTGTATGTTATAATGCACATACATATGTATAGTGCATCTACAGAATTTTACATAGAGAAGAAAAAATATCAAGCATGTTATAAAAAGTACAAAACGTAAGCTCTGGAAAGATCATGTGTGATAAGGATAATTGCTTTTAGGTTTGTAACGTAATTCTGATACTGGAGTGAATACATTTGGTTTTATGGAAAGTTTGCTTAAAGGATTGTTATGTTCATGAGATGGTAAGAAATATCTTTGTAGCTGAGCAATGCATCATAAGCATCTCTTAACTTTGGTAGTAAAGCCTTGGGAAAAAGAGGAGCTCGTCTGAAACATCATTGTATTATCTCCCCTTTTCCAGAGAGTTCAATAGCCAAGAAAGTAGTAAGATTACAGAGGAAGACACCACCCTCCCTTCTCCCAAGATCTACTGTAAATGGCTTTTCCCTCAATTGCTGTATTTATCCAAACCACATGGAATAGATATGGCTTCTTTGGGTTATTTGCAGAAATTATTACTTTTAATACAAAAAGTTAAATCAATATGGTCACAGTCTTATAAATTTTATTGATTTTGTAAAATTTTTAGTCAACAAGACTTAAAGATAAAAATGATGATATTAATTTAGTTTCTACTAGATTTTGCTGTGGTATATTCAGTATGATTATAGTCAGGTAGAATAAATTTATTATTAAAATGAAAATCACATTGAAGATATACAACACTGTTATAAGAAAAAATAACTTTCAACAGCCATAAAAAGTTAATGCTACATTATATTTAATAAAGATAGCTAATATAATTCTTAATTATGTTTCCGGTCTGCTTTCTCTGAATATACTATAAGTTTCATTGAGTGCAGGATTTTTGTCTGTGACATATCCCCAGGGCCTAGAACTGTGCCTAGTACATAGCAGACGCTCAATAAATATTTATGAGTAACTGAATTTCTCAATCAATTTTATTTAGCAATAGCATATAGTGTTACAGTATATCAACATATAAATAACAACATACACAAAGGACAGACAACTGGAAAAACAATAACACCATATCAATGTCAATCAAAATGAATTATATCCAGTGCTCACTGTCAGCCTTCTTCTATATCTAGATATAGGTATCACATATATTAAAATGTCTAGCCAATTCCATCTGTATTGTGAGTTTTCAATTGAATTTGGGGATAATTACATGCAGATGCCAACATCTTGTTTATCTACAAGGGATTTCTTTCATAATGAAGGAAGTGGAGGGATATTACAGGTCCTGGACTACCATTTTCAACAAAAGCAAATTGAAGGAACACTTTCAGAAACAGGATTCTAGTATATGTCTTTTTGAATTACTGAATGATTATGCAGTTGCAAATACCAGAGGTATTATTTATATAAAGATTACATTTTCATACAAAAAGACAGATGCTAGTATTATACTA
The DNA here is from genome assembly GCF_037993035.2 of Macaca fascicularis. Classification (NCBI taxonomy): domain Eukaryota; kingdom Metazoa; phylum Chordata; class Mammalia; order Primates; family Cercopithecidae; genus Macaca; species Macaca fascicularis. The sequence goes on along the minus strand of NC_088388.1, from coordinate 104,919,262 downwards.
TTTTGATAGCAAAAATATTGATGACTTTACTGTCAAACAACATATAACTTTACAGAATATCCTTTATCTATATATTTCTATATATAGATATATATAGAAAACAGTTGGATTTTTTTAGTCATTTTTAGTCTTTTGTTGATAGCATGCTTCCTGGAAACTAGCCATGCTTGCAAAATTAATTCAGTATTTTGGTTTTAAGAATTATTTGTCCAGTCCCTTTAATAACAGGGATGGAAAGGAGATTCTCTATATCATACATGTAATGCACATTAAAACACTTTATTTCACACAGAACAGGCAAAATTCCAAGAGATCTTTAAAGAAAACAACTGTATATATTCAGAAAACAAGCACACAAATTCCAAGATATTTACTTATAGAAAATCTACCCTTGGAAATGGAGTGATATAATTCCATCATTTACGTACAGTGACCTCATTTCAAGATAGGGGAATTGATATGTCAGAATCACTAAATGATTCTTTGTCAACATCTATTTCTTGAGAAAGATGAAGATTAATTCTTCTTTTGTTCTAGTATCTCAGGAAAGTCACAGAACTTAAAAAAAAATTTTTTTCTGGTAGTCCAGAGTTGGTCATCCAAGAAGAATCCCACATGAAAAATAAGCTTAAATTTACTACACTGGAGAACAAGACTTGAGCCTTAGTTAGGAATGGTCGAACAGCGTGGAACTCTTTTCTTTCTTGATCAATTTCTTAAAATAGGATTCTTCATCAGAGGCTGAAAAGAGGAGGACTGTACTGAAGTATGACTTTCCATTACTGTGTCTTTTTTAGGAAAAGAAACATACATATATATATATATTGCTTTCAAGTCCCATGCAAATATTATACAATTAAGTTAGAAGGTTTACACAAAAACTCTGTTGGTTGGTTTGCATTCTAAAATCATAAACGTCTGCTGAAGGCTTGTCAGATTACATTAAATTGCTGACTGGTGATGCAACACGGTTAAAACTAAGTGCAACATATGAAGGCTTCTCTCTGGAATTTTCATGCTTTAACCTTCATATCATTTTTGGGAACAACTCAACATTACTAAAAACCTGAAACTAAAAATGACAAAAGCTAAAAACTAAATTACATAAAATACTTCCATTTATTTAGAGTAAGATTTCCATAAATAATTTAAAACTTGTTTTGCCTAAAGAGACGTGAACTGAGTATATGCAACTTTAAATGAGATAGAAAAGGTCACCAATTGTTGATCTCTTTTGACTAGCGTTGACTTTAAAGGGCACGTTTGACTTTAGAAGAGAAAAATACATAAGATATTCTATTATTTAAAAGGTAATTTCATCAGAATCTCTTTGAAAAAGCAGTCTTAAAATTTAGAGGACTTTTCACTTTGTGATGTGGCCGAATGAAGCTATCGTATTCTTCTTAAATTTTAGAATTTCAATAAACTATAATGTGTACTTCTCACTGGTCAATGAGAAAAATAATCGGTGAAAGAAAACCCTTTTCTCATTCAAAATAAAAATAAAATTAATTCCTAAATCATTTAGTTGTATAAATCATGCTCATTAAAATCTTCACAGTCACATCTTTGCTATTGTAAACAGGCAATACAATCATTATCCAATGATTAAACTACCTGAAAATTATAATTTTAAACACTATTATTATTACATTGGCTTTTTAAAAACATAGTAACAATAATAATATGTTTACTACTGGACATATTTATGTGATTGGTGGTTGACCTTTGTCATGTTCACTGTTTTGTGCTTTAGGGTCTTAGCATTTCATACATTTCCAACTAGAGTTTGACAGTCTCAATGTGTAACATCTGAGCATTTTTCCAAGAACAACAATGTGACAAAAGATAATACAAATAAAAGTACTATATGTACTCAAAGCTTAGGACGAACCTATTCAAAGCCTCAATAGGCTTTTGTGGATCAGAACACCCATGTCACCATTGCTAACAGTCAGCTTTGCCCTCCCTGCTCACCATCGCTGGGAGTTAAAATTGCCTGTGGACAAAACGGAACACCATAAAGCATAGACCAACACTTACCATAATTGTGGTTACAACCACTGTTCTGTTCTCAATAGCGGCTGTGTCATTGCCAAGAGTTGGTACATCTTGAATCAAGACTAACTTATCCATATCATTCCAGTAACCAACCTGCCAAATAGAGAACATACTTGAAAACATATTTTAGAAGCATTTACTCTAGTTCTTCTTAGAACAATGAAGGGTATGAATAAGTAAACAAACAAAACAAAAGCCAATGGAAAAGAAAAAGTGATTGGAAGTGTTCTTACTTGCTCATAAGCCAGTTTTCCTGGTGCTAAGGATCCTGTCTTGTTACATGTTTGGAAAATTCACTGTTTACAATAGTGGAGTGGCCAAGAGATTGGGAATAGGTGATTCCAAAAGGAATATGAGCACGGAGCATTATTTTATGCAGATCCCCTCCTCTAGTGAGATAGACTGGTGCCCCCTAAATTAATTTGTGTAACTTTATCAATAAAGTTACAGGTTGTATAGTAAAGGGAATGGCCAGATTTATAAGAAGAACATGTATGGAATATTTCCAAGCAAAAGAAACCTACATATTTTTAAAGCAAAACAGGAATGGTTTTAGGTTTGATATAACCTAGCCCCTAGGTAACAATCTTACCATTTTTTGAAATGCTAACTGCATCAGAGATGAATATTAATGGTCAATGCTTTTGCTTTCAAATATTACATTTAAATTTGTATTTTTTCATTTTAAATTATTATTTTTTTATTTAGAAGTCAAACACTTTTTCTTAAAAATGAATTAAGTAATTACTTAAGTACTCTGAAAGTAGTAAGCTACAATGGAATCTTAATGGAAATTTAGGATTCTTTGGTTTTTGCAGACCATTAAGCAATAATAATGGCTATTACATATTGAGTGCTTGCTCTGAGGCAGACAATGTACTCAACGCTTTTTAAAAGTATACATCTTAAAGTGAATATACATAGCAAGTATGGAGTAGGGACAATTATTATCCACATTTTAGAGATGAGGATTCATTTTAGAAGGCTAAAGAAATTACACAAAGTTACACTTTAGTAAGGCCAGAATTCAAAACTCAGGTCTCTATGACACCAAGTCTACATGCTTTGCTGTTATGCTACACGACCTCCCAAAATGGGTGTTCATTTACTGCTCGACAAACTTCTTTCTTGAATTTCTTGATTCAGTTGATAAAACTCATGTCTCCAATAAAATGTATGCATTTGCTCACTGGTCTGTATTCACTATTCTAATGTTTTGGAAGTCTCACTTGCTTAATTCAGGTTTCTCAACTGCCATGTTAGTATTTATGAGCATATTAAAATAGAGTAAGCATTAATATGTCAGAAAGAGGCACTAGATTATTCACAAGTGTTGCATATATAATTCAATAACAAAACAGATGGAGAAAAAGACTTTTTATTAATATGGCTTGCTACACTTCTTATTTTGATCCAAAATTAGAAGTTCAGCAAGTTTTTTCAATAGTCTATGTGAATCAATTTCTGGTTGACATTTATTAATAATTATATGATAATTTTAATTTAAAACAAGTATATATTTGAGACCCACCCTCTCCTCAATTCTTATGTGTACTTAAGTCAGTTGATTCTTGTTAACTCTCCTTTCCATATGAAGTTATATGACATGAAAAGGGGTTTTACAGTTTAGCACTCCATTAAAATGCACCCATCCTGAAGAGCTCATCAGCCAATTTTCAGGAGAGACAATTTTTCTTTATGAATGAGTCCCATAACAGAAAGAATCACAGATCTGGGATACATTTTTGGAGAGTACCTAGATATTGGCAGGACCTTGACATTTTGCATTTAAAAACTAAACCATGGGTTTGCAGTTATTCCCCTTTTAAAGACAAATATTTGATTCAGAAGTGCTGGAAAATTAAAATAAAAAGCAAACTTTAATTTTTTGCCTTATATCTACATGCAATTCTGGTTAAAAAAAAGAGAAAGTCATATTTTGTGATATGGGACCAATTAACGCTAGATTTCATGTGGACCATGGGCTTATTTAGAACTAAGTCTACACAAGGGGTCAGTTCCTAAAGGGATTCTAAAGTTTGCACCCAGACCTCACAGAAGATGGAATTTCTCTCTCCAGTCTTCATAGCATTTTGCATTTTATTAAGAACTTTTCCCATGACTGATTTCATTTAACAGGGAAATGGATATTTTTCCTATAGACAAAAAGTGGGTGAAAAGTCATTTTGTAATGCTAGAGCAAAAATATGGAAGCATTTAAATCACTAAATTGATAAAGAATGTCAGAAAAATATTAATCTTCTTTGAACTCCTAAAGGTGATTTGTATGCAAATGTAATTATACTAAGATATGTGAGAAAATATGTCTGTATTTAGGATGGTCTTGGCCTAGAACAGAGAGAAGATAGGAACTGAGCGGCTGTGAGGAACTCCTATTCTACTCAAAGTTGGTTCCTTGGAGAGCTGCTTTGACTAGACCTGCCCTGAAAAATCTGGCCTAATTCCCACATCGGCCCTAAATCCCTATAGGCAATGGGACTGATGATGTTTCAAGATCTTGAAACCTGAGTCAAGATCTTGAGTGATGCTCTAGAGCTGCAGGAATTTTAGTTTCTACTGAAGCTCCACCTCTTTCTAACTGAGCATCTCTGAGCAGGTAACTTAGTTTATTTGAATCTTACTTTTCGATAGGAGAAAAAATATGTATCTTATTTTTAGGTTGTCATGAGGATTGAATAAAAAAATGCACATCAATTTTCCATTACAGTGTCTGGCATATAATGTGCTCTCAATAAATAAAATTTTTGCAATTAAAGATTTCTGAAACCATGCAACTCTGCAGCATTCCCTCTGCAGCCCTGGATGGGGGTCACTGGAGTGATAAGAAGATTCCACTATACTTAGGAGCTGGGACTTCAGAAAGAGCTTTGTGGCTTCTGCTTAATGAGACTCTCAATCAGTTTTCCTGTTGCAGAAGTCAGACAAACTGATGGGTTGACTCTCTGATCTGTTTTCAAAGATAGCTCCCTTGCTGGCAAGTGTTCAATTTACAAGAATGATTGTTCACTTCTCAGACATATTGCCTAGTTTCACCAGCATAGTGTCTCTCATGGTAGCTCATTTTTAAGTTTAATATTCCTGACACAATGCCCGAGTTGATCATTGCCACGGAAAAACGAAGATAGATGAGTCTACACCATTTTATACTGCCTATTTCTTTTAGGAGCCTTAGATGAATGTCAGCTGGGTGTGAAGATGTACTGTTCATCACTCTCCCAACTTATTCCTTAAGTTTCTCTTTGAAAAGTCTTAATTTTTGTTGCCATCATGGTTCAATAGGCTATGAAAAGATTCAGTACTATGAATAGCCCACTTCATATTACTTCTAGTTAGCACCAGCTTTCTTTTTCCACTATTCTTTCTCTTATAGAGAATGATTTGATGTTCTGCACTTAAAGTTTTGTAAAATAAGTAATTGTCATTTGCATTTTAAAAGATTCTGTTTAAATCGCAAATTTTGCAAGGTCTGGTGTATGGCAAGGAGGTGAGTCAGTCTTACCTTTGTCCACCTGTTAGCATTTAGCATTGTCCACCTGTTAACATTTTCAGAGGCCTGTGGAATATCCTATCTGCTCCCCAGCTAGCAGAGGATCTCTGCTTAAAGCTTGCCTCTTTTTTGTTGCTGGCTGTGTGCTGTAGAGTGAGCTCTTCTTAACGTCTCCTTCCCTTGCTTCAGTCAATCTCCTTAGAAAAGCCCGCCCTGAGGTGCAGCTGGGCCCCCCGGCTGCTGTCCATCTCCTGCCACTCCTGATCTGGATCAGGTAGGCTCCAGTTTACCATGTATTAGCTGGCAGCCTCCACACAGGCTATGCCATTAAGAAGATGGAAATCTAGAGATGGTTTTCATGGCAGCTGCAAACTTCTCACAGATAGAGAAGCACACCCATATCGTAGTCTGAAGCAAAATGCAATTAGGAAAGCCTTTGCTATTTTCCATGTATCACCTTAACTTTAACGGTCCTGCCTCCAAGCCTTTCTTCAGGTTGTTGCCCCTTCCATTTCATCCTTCCAAACTCTAACATCCTGGCAATTTAAAATCCCACCTCCCCCATACAGCCTTCCTTTATGTGTTTTCCTCCAGCAGGAAATCATCTCTTCCTATGTAGATCAGTAAGGGAGAAAATACTAAGAGTTAAATATGTTTTCTCACTTACGGGCTTTGGATAAGATAACTCATTGGGCCATAATTTTGTCATTTATAAAAAAGAGAAATACTACTACTCAAATTATAGGTTTGTCATGAGGATGGAATCATGCAAAGCACCAAGTCCAGTGCTTAGGACACAGCAGGCATTTCATAAGTTGCAGTTATCATTATTACATAAAAGCATGAAAATATATTTTGGAAATTTTTTTAAACAGCCAAGTACCGCTTTTAGATAAGGTTAACTTGAGTGTCTGTTTCCCTGAACATCCTAGTTCCTAGATAACAGGAATGTTAAAAATTACATGAGTTAGCTACAAAACACTTATAACCAATTACTGTGGTGGGGCTGTATGGTTGCACTGTATAAAGTACCTCTTGAATGCTGGGAACACTGCTGCTATATCTACTCACATCTTACCACTAGCAGAATTATCTTCCCAAATCCAGGAACCTAGCACCAGCACCTTCCTGAACAACTTAGATGTTTCTTTCCCTCTCAGCCTAACAATAATCTTACCATCCATCTTCTTTCTCTTTTGCTCATTGAAATTTATCTAGTTGATTACTTCAAGAACACCCAGCCTATTCTAAATATGTTCACCCGTTAGAAGTAATTTTTTGGTACTTGCTCTAATAATTTCGTAAATGACTACCTTGAGGTGCTTATGTCTCTTTACTGCTTCACGTTCTGTTCTGCAGAGCCAATTTTGTTTTGTGGGATTCCTTTTGCTAACCCCACCCAAAATATTGCATCCATTTTGGATAAGGGATATAAACAGTGTATAAATTAGTTTGTTTCAGCTTGGGCATACTACTAAATATCAATTACATGACACACACATTTATCTCAGCATTGATTATAAAGACAGTACTAAAGTATTTGTAAGTACTCACAAAAAAGGGAAATGTCCAGCCATCTTTCTTCTGTATGCCTTTAAAATGTTACATACAAACTAAGTAAATACAGAATTCTGTTTTTCAGTTTGATTGTGGCTCACCTTTCTAGGTCCTGTGCTTTTCAGCTCAAACACATCCATTGTGTAATTGACTCTACGTCCATAGTGGTCAAACTGAACATTCCCTGTTAGCCCTTGAATTCGAACCTAAGTGAAAAAGAAAACCACATGTGTTCACTTGCAATTTCACTTATAGGAATTTCAACTTCATCTGCTGGGCTTACAACTACTTAAAAAAGTGGAACTATAAACTATAAACAACTAACTGAAATGCCATTAGGTATTTGACCTATTGGGGTAGAATCTGAAAGAGGAATATCAAAGGGATATATAAGCAATTTTGCTATACCCCTGGAAGAGGAATATATTTTATTTGTTTTTAATATTATAAAGTTTCCATTCTTACTAGAAGAATCCTCCCTCAATTATAAAGTATTTTTATAGGAATCACAATTTTTTTATGGTTACTTTTCAGTTTTATTTGTATATCCACAAAATGGATTAAATAACCCTGATACATATGCCAGATCATATTCTCACCTTGCTAATATTAAAATTAAGATATAAGAAGCAAAAACATATAAAGACATTTTTGAAAATATTGAAATATATTTTATTCCAAATTTCCTTTTAATTTGCTTTTACCTATGTTTTGAACCTGTGACATTTCAGAACATTTAAAATGTAACATTAAATATGTATATATTACCTTAATTATTTGAACAAATAGTGTTGGTGTAATTATAAAAGACTGAAATAAACTGACTACTTAATCCAAAGTTACAAAGCAATTTGAAGATCTCCAGAGGTAGTCATTTTTTCTGGTTCTGGAATGTCCTGGGACCCAGGTGGACTTATACTTCCTGAACCCCTTGTGGTTCAGGAAGTGGCTTATACTTCCTGAACCCTAGCTAACCTTGTGGTTAGCTAGGCCCATGTGACTCCTTCTGACATGTGAGTTGTAAATAGGCAGGACAGGTGATATTATTAAGCCACAGAATTTAATTGCCAGTTTGAAATGTGCCCCCAACTATCCATTTCCCTTTGCAGAATTCAAGATGGTAACTGCTCTGCCAGTCTATGTCCTCAAGTGACTACAATTAGCCAAGTGCCCCTGCTAATCTAGCATATGTCTGAGTAAGCAAAGCTCCTTTGTTGTTTTAAGTCACTGAGATTTGGGTTATTACAGAAACTTAAGCTAGCTTATCCTGACTATGCATCCACATAAAATGTAAACAGCAAAATTCTACCTTGTATTTTATCTAGAAATGTCCCAAAAATGATGGCTTGATATATTTGAGTAGCAATTGTAATATGTATTTGTGCTTGGATAAATTAGTCTGTTTTTTGAACATTCAACTAAAAGAAGACCATGAAATGAATTGAACTTAAATAAAATTGTGAGTTACCTGTTTGAGTGTCCTCTCCATGTCAATTCCCTGGCCCCATGGAGCAGCGGGATTTGCCAGACAATCCCCAGCATTTCCTCTCCTTGAGATATCAATTTTCTGCCTCCTAAGACTTCGGAAAGTTTCAGCCATCACAAGGACTCCATCATAAGTCAGAGCAGAGGTGTACTAACCAAATGAAAATGAATATAATGGTAAATGTTAAAATCTTATCGAGTGCTAGAAATGGTCTGGGGTCTTTGTAAGTTTATGACATAAAGCACTATTCTATCTGAAGGATGGTTAAATTACTGATAATTAATTGACTCTAGCTTCAGAAATTTCTATTCTTGCTTTAATATAAAGCCTGTATACCAGATCTTATCATCCTGACTCAAAAAGGAGAAAAACCATTCTGAAAAATAGAAATTCTAATAAAACAGTTTTCCATCAGTTGGTAGAAGAAAGATCCCTAGGCAAGGTCTTTCTGTTGTGTCCCAGTACAAATAGGTAACGTATCAAAGGCTAATGCAGCTGTGTAATCTGCCTTGTAGTCAGTTTCTGTGCTTGAGCCCCAGGAGGGCTGGGCCTCTTAATCTTTTCCTCCTCTAAAATGCCTAGCAAGGTTCCCTGAGATTTAATATAAGTTCATGGACTTGAAGTATATATCTTTGTTTATTCTCCCAGAAGAATGAGTGGAATTGTTTATTGTTATTCAGAAATATGATGCCAGAAATAACATCTACTTATTCAACAAATGTGTATGCATCAGTGACTGTGCTAAATAGGAATGAATATTGCCACACTACACCCAATGAAGGTGCACAGGAAGGCAAAGTCATTTTGTTAAGTTTTCGATATAACCTGGGATCAAAGTAGAGATGTGAAGGATAGACCATCTGCTTCTGTCTGAGAAAAGAGTGAGCTCCCCTCCACCTCTGAGAAAAGATTATTAAGGTTAGGAGAAAAAGTGAGGAAAGGTTGAGATAAAAATGTAATTTTCTAAATATAAAAATAAATCAACATGGGATCGCTTTTGGCAGACATTTATTGGAAAATTCCTGAACACATGGAAATGGGGCACAATTTTCTGGAAGCATGACAGATCTACTTATTCAGCAAATGTGTATGTACTAGTCACTGTGCTAAATAGTGTCAACTACTAACTACTTATCATGACAAAAACTACATTGTCTCCTTTAGAAATTCCATATGGTCAGTTCCTTATAATTAACACCTTCTATGCCTGTATGAGCAGTAGGTTTGTGCTGTAGGAAGTGGAGGATGATCCCCTTGATTTTGTGCTTTCAAATGAAGAAAAATCATTTGAAATTCCATTTGTAGAAAGTAAACTTAGGGCCGGGCATGGTGGCTCGCACCTGTAATCCTAGCAGTTTGGGAAGTTGAGGTGGGTGGATTACTTGAGTCTAGGAGTTCGAGAGCAGCTTGGGCAACATGGCCAAACCCCATCCCTACAAAAACCGCAAATCATTAGCCAGACGTGGTTGTGTGCACCTGTAGTCCCAGCTACTTGGGAGGCTGAGGTGGGAGGAGGATTGCTTGAGCCCAGGAAGTCAAGGCTACAGTGAGCTGTGATCGTGTCACTGCACTCCAGCCAGAGTGACAGAGAAAGAGCCTGTCCCAGAAAAAAATAAAAGAAAAGAAAGTAAACTTAGGCAACATGGGCATGAGACACAGCAGCCACCATTACAGGGAAGAGAAAAACTAAAACATGGATAAAATAAGGAGCATTAATTCTAACAAAGAACTGTTCAATAGTATAGGATATAACTCTTGTATTAGAAGGATTTAAAAGAACCACGTAAATTTCCTATATATTCCTCCAGGACTTGACAAAACAAGCTTCTGGAGAGACATGCTTGTCTGTCTCATGAAGAGACATGCCCTTCACAATTATTGGGATGGGGTAGCTGAGAAAAACTAAGGTGTTTAAGCAAGGTACTACACCAAAAATGAATGTGCCTCCTCCCCTGCCTGACCCAACACATCTTTGAATAGAGAAAGTCATCAAATCATCTTTTTTTGTTAAGGCAAGAAAATAACAATGAGAAATAAAATGAATCTTGCTTAAGTCGCAAAGGGCAAGAGAAAAGTGCAATGCTAGTACTTGAGGACCAAAGGAGGAAAAAATAAAAATATTGTTGCTTTTTCAACAGGAAGAAAGAAGCTGAGAAGAGATGGCACCAAAAAGCAAACACACTTGCTGTGTTTTAAAAAGTGCATTCATTTTTATGAAATATGTGAACCAGAAAAAAGAGCAGGTATCACACAGAGTGGTGAGAGTAAAGGAGACATTCAGCCAGAGTGGCAAAGACCTGGGATTTGACAGGTCATAGAGCTGACAGATGGAAAGAAGCAGTAGTTTAAATCAGTTTTACCTTTTCAAAGGATGTAATTCTTTTCTATGTGTCTCACTGTGCTACAATCCAGGGAACCACAATTACGGGCAGATAACTTCTAGGTGGCACCTAGAAAATTCTTACTAATCATTTCATTTTTAGGCAGGGTAAATAGTGCCCTATAGTTATTTACTGCTCTATAAGTGATTAGAATGATGAAATGATTTCATTTACTAAGATTTATAGATAACAAGACAGAATTGGGCAGAATCATGGTGCAGTAGAAAAAGTATGGGATTAGAGAAGAAAGAACTGGGATGAATTTTAATTCTGTGACTCATAGGTTTATGGGAATGTGAAGCACATTTTCTTGGCTATAGAGTATAAAACAGAGCAAAATGAAATGAAACAAGATAATAGTGACTCTCTATTATGGTTATTATGAGGATGAAATTTCATATCATATCTGAGAGCTCTTTGAAAAATGTACCAGACTCTAGCTAGGAATCATGAAGACTACAAAGATGAGTATTTGATGGTTACTGCCCCAGAGAGTTTATAGGAGTGAAACAGTAAGTGTGCAAATAATTATATTAAATCCCTGATGCGAACTGCCCAATGAAATACTATGGAGAGTACAGGCAGGAAGGAATCACATTTACCAAAAAAAAAAAAAGATTTCATAGAGAAAGTGGAATTTGAGATAAAGCCTTGGAAGGTGGTTGGATTTCGACAGGTAGACATGGTGGTGGAGGACTTTTGAGGTAAAAGCATGTGCACAGGGAGTGATAAAGGGTGAGGAAATGCAGGGGCAGCTCACATTAGCTGGAGCATCAGAAAGGGGGTAGAGGTTCATGCAACTGTAAAGTCTTGATTGGCCTATAAAATGGAAGACCTTGATTCCAGGAGATTTTTTTAAAGCAGGGAAGTGACACGATCAGAAGTCATGCTTTTAATCTTGGTTGAAAAATCGAACACTTAAGAGTACAATTTAATTAATTATAATCAATCCTCATTATTTGTGGATTCTAAATTTTCAAATTTTCCTCCTTGCTAATATTTATTTGCGACTCTTAGATCGATACTTATGACACTTTTGTGGTTATTTGTGGAACTGTATAGAGTGGTGAAAAATTTGAGTAACTAACACACAAGGTCCCAGCTGTGGCAGCACAAGGAAACACTGTTTCCTTGTTTCTACTCTCGTACTGTAAACAAGTGTCCTTTTTGTGTTCTATTTAGTGCCATGTTTTCTGCAGTTTTGTGCTTTTTGCTGATGATTTCACTGTTTAACATGGCCCAAAAGCATAGTGTTGACGTGCTGTTTAGTGTTCCCAAGTGCAAGGAGGCCGTGATGTGCCTTATGGAGAAAATGTGCATGTTAAATAAGCTTCATTCAGGCATGAGCCACAGTGCTGTTGGCCAGGAGTTCAATGTCCATGAACCAACAATACATTAAATAAGGTTTCTTTAAACAGAAACACCCATAAAACAAGGTTATGTACTGAATAGTTGACAAGAAGTTTGTAACCAGAGGCTAGCAGAACTTAACCCTATATTACCCCTGGGAGCAATAGTTCTATATTTACTTATTCAGTATTTAAAGAGACTTTATAGAATATAACTACTGTGAATAATGAGAATTAATTGTACTGCATTTATTTATTAAATGGCTACTGAATGCCTAGCATCATGCCAAGAGTTGTGAATGATGAGACGATTATATAACAGAGGCCAAAGCTATAGCATAGACGAGTCTAGTTGGATATAATCAAATAGGAGACATTAAAATAATTATATCCTGTGTATCCCATGAATCTGGTCCCTGACTCAAGGACTGCCAACTAACATATCAATTTAATAATTTGCATGTATTTATCTGTAAAATCAAAGGATTGGACAACCGTGCTTGACACATAGTGGACATCCATTTAATGTTCTGTTTTGAAATTCTGTGATTTTATAAGGCAGTGAAGATGGTATGCCGAGCTGGCAAAATTCCAGTATTTCTGAGAAGAAATTAACATAGCCACTATGAAATATTATAATTAGAAAATAGAAGCAGAGCTAAGACCTTTTAGCCTTAGATCGTGTTTTTCCTAGGCTTGAATTTCCAAATTACATATAAAACTTTTTACTGGAATACACTGTTAGTAATAGATTAACAAATGTTGATGATGGTGCCTTATTAGGTAGGGGCTCAAACCACTAAGTTGGAGTTTAAGAAACATTATGCCATAATTTAACATGAGGTCTAAGAAAGTCATCTATCTGTTTAGTTTGATCAAATATGCTTATGATCAGAAATTTACCAACCTTTTCTGAGCAAATATTAATAGCATACTTTCACAATATCAGTCAGAAAACAATTAAAACAACCAGATTTTTCACTATTAATTAGAAAGAGAACTTTTGCAGAAGCTTGTATATTTTACATTTCTGCTAATTTCCTAATTTGCCTACTCATTGTAAATCACTTCATGAAGATTTCTGTGTGGAAGAAAAGTTACAGATGCTCTTTCACATTTGAAGTATTTGGTTAGCAATTAAAAAATATATATAATTCTGCAAGAAAATTCATATGTATAGTACCGTAATAATAATAGTAAAGTGCTTGAGCTAATGTCTAGCAACTCTACTCTTAAATACAGACATTTAGAAATTATTAAGTGCATGTGCAAGGCAGTTATAAAGACAAAATGCTTTTTTCCCATGCCATACTATGTTTGGCAAAATGTTACTGGAAAATCTGTATAATAAACTTTCCATCTTAAATTTTGAAACTATCAGTAATACAGTAGATAAAAATAAACAAATACCTTTGGAGGAGTCTCAGATCCTGGATACTCTCTCTGATCTAGTTTCTTCCAGCGATCCATTAGTTTGATTACCATAGGTGTATTAAAATCTACCAACTGGAATCCAGTAACATTGGCTCCACCATGTATAAACCTCTCAAGAGAAATGTCCTTGAATCCCTATAAAAATTGATACAAAGATTGTTAAATTTAGTTTATTATACATGGCAGCTCTTCAATAGTAACATAAATTAATGGCCTATACAGATTAAAAGATTTTAAATAAAGCAATGGCTAAAAATGTGGAAAATGATAAAGAAGATGTGGAAAATCTAACTATATCTATTTAGCTGTTAAATTCTGTAATTCAAAATCCAATAAATGAGACAAAGATATGTTTTTATTTCCGTCCAAATCAAGTATTTCTTGAATGCCTCTGATTGCCTTTTATGAAGTATAAAGGGGGATAAAGGAGATAAATATGATTGCATCAAAAAATCTCCTGTTTCTCACTAACTCATTCCATGAAACTAGTATCATACTGATACCAACATTTGGCAAGGACACAACAAAAACGAAAACTACAAGCCAGCATCCCTTATGAACACAGATATAAAAATCATCAACAAAATACTGCACACCAAATCCAGCAGCACATCAAAAAGATAACTCACTGTGATCAAGTAGGTTTTATTCCAGGGATGCAAGGATGGTTTAACATATGCAAAGCAATAAATGTGATTCACCAAATAAACAGAATTAAAAACAAAAACCATACGATCCTCCCAACAGATACATAAAAAAGCATTTGATAAAATGCAACACACCTTCATGATAAAAATCCTCAAAAAACTAGGCATCAAAAGAACATATCTCAAAATAATTAAAACCATCTATGACAAACCCACAGCAAATATAATTCTGACAGGGCAAAAGCTTGAAGCATTATTCCTAATAACTGGAACAAGACAAGGATGTCCACTCTCATGACTTGCATTTAACATAGTACTTCCAATCTTAGCCAGAACAATCAGGAAAGAGAAAAAAAGTCATTCAAATAGGAAAAAGAGGAAGTCAAATTATCTCTATTCACTAATGACATCATCGTATACCTAGAAAATCCTAAAGACTCCTCCAGATAAACTGTCTGATAAACAACTGCAGTAAAGTTTCAAGATACAAAATTAATGCCCCCAAATCAGTTGTATTTCTATAGCCAATAACACTGAAGCTGAGAACCAAATCAAGAACTCAATCTTATTTAAAATTGCCGCACACACACACATGCACACACACAATATCCAGGAATGCATTTAACCAAGAAGGTTAGAGACCTCTACAAGGAAAACTACCAAACACTTGATGAAATAAATAATAGATGACACATAAAAATGGAAAAACATCCCATGCTCACGGATAGGAAGAATAAATGTCATTAAAATGATTACATTGCCCAAAACAATCTACAGATTCAATGCAATTCCTATCAAATTACCAACATTATTTCTTGCAGAATTAGAAAGAACAATTCTAATATTCATATGGAACTAATAAAAAGCTTGAATAGCCAAAGCCATCTTAAGCAAAAAGAACAAAGCCAGAGGCATCACATTATCTGACTTAAGACTATACTATAAGGCTATAGTAACCATAACAGCATGGTTTTTGTACAAAAATAGACACATAGATCAATGGAACACAATAATGAAACCAGAAATAAAGTCACATACCTACAACCAACTGATCTTTGACAATGTTAAGAAAAATAAACAAGGGGAAAGGATACTCTATTCAATAAATAATGTTGGGGAAACTGACTGGCCCTATGCAGAAGACTGGACTCCTACTTTTCACCATATACAAAAATTAAGATAGATTAAAGACGACATAAAATGTGAAAATACAAAAATCCTACAAGAAAACCTGTGAAAAACTCTTCTGGATATTGGCCTAGACAAAGAATTTATGACTAGGACCTCAAAAGCAAATAAAAAAACAAAAATAGACTAATGGGACCTAATTAAACTAAAGAGCTTCTGCACAGCAAAAGAAACAATCAACAGAGTAAATAGCCAACCTACAGAATGAGAGAAAATATTTGCAAACTATGCATCTGACAAAGTACTAATACTCAGAATCTATAAGGACCTTAAATCAACAAATAAAAACCAAATAACCTCATTTTAAAAAGAGCAAAGGGCATGAACAGATACTTCCCAAAAGACAACATACAAATAGCCAGCAAACGTGAAAAAATGCTCAACATCACTAATCATCAGAGAAAAAATTAAAACCACAATGAAATGCCATCTCACACCAGTCAGAATGGCTATTATTTAAAACTCAAAAAATAACAGATGCTGGTGAGGATGCGGAGAAAAGGGAAAACAGAAAAACTGCAACTGTTGGTGAGAATTTGAATTAGTACAACCCCTATGGAAAACAGGATGGAGATTTCTCAAAGAACTAAAAATAGAACTAACATTTGACCTAGCAATCCCACCACTAGGTATATACCCAAGGGGAAATAAATCATTTTGTCAAAAAGACACCAGCACTCATATGTTTATTGCAGCAGTATTCACAATAGCAAAGTCATGGAATCAGTCTTAGTGTCCTGAGAAATGGTAGTCCAAGGGACGAAAGCCTGATAGGCCATTCACGGACTTCTGTGTGGCAGGAAAAAAGATGGTGACCACCAGATGGAGTGAAGAAGTGGGGAGGTAAGGATGCTATCCCTTCTTGCCTAGAGGTAGTTGTCAAGGATTCAAAAATCTGGACAATTATTTGTTTATTTATTTATTTGTTTGTTTGTTTTTCTCTCTCTCCCTCCCTCCTTCCTTCCGTCTCATCTATCATATCTATTGTCTACACATTTTCTATTATTTATCTATCCGTGTATGTATGTATGTATCTATATCTGTCCATTATCTATCATCTATCTATTATCCATCACCTGTCTACCAATTATCTGTCATTTATCTATCTTCCATCTATATTATCTACCCATTTATCATCTTTGTTTTATACCTGACTCCCTGCAAAGTGTAAACCAGACAATAGCAAGAAGACAACAAAAAGCATATTAAGGAAGTGAATTAATGAAGCCATAGGTATTAGCTCAGAGAAAAGTAAATCACACACACACACACACACACACACACACACACACGCATGAACTTGTAGCTTTTGTAATTGCTTTCTTTTTGTTTTCTCTTAGTATTTAGTAAAGGTTCTTTTGAAAATATGAATATGCTTCAGTTTGCTGAGAGAATGAAGGGAGAGTGTTTTGTCCATTTTTTGGTGGGAATAAAATGTGTAGCAATAATCCTGCAGTTAGAGTCAGAAGTAATGAGGACTTGGAGCTGCTTGTCTTTCTGAATGCACCTTGGCTATGGTTTTGGAGTCTTCAGATTGTTTCTTTCCTTTCCTCTTCCCTCCCTCCCTTCCTCCTCCTTCTCCTCCTCCTTTTTCTTTTATAATGAAGTAGATTGTCTTCCCAACCAGCATATATGCATTGCTGTTTGGCTATCTAAGAAAAAATATATCAGTCTACTGGCAACTGAGCAAAATTGCTGTCAAAGAGGCCCAGGTATATGAGCTAACAGCTATTATATGCTGATCTTATTATATGCCAGGTATTGTGCTAAGCACATTACACAGATTATTGATCTAGTTTAGTTTTCATAACAAGGTTATGAGATAGATCCTATTATTAGCCTTATCCTATAGATATGAAAACAGGCTCGGGGGGTGAAGAAAAACTATTCGAAGCCATCCAGCAAATGTATGGTAGAGCTAAGATTTCAGTCATACAAACCACCTCTTGAGTTTGTCTTTTTCACCTTATACTCCTGCATATTCTTACACAGAGGTGTTTTAAATTTTATTAATTATCATAGTATCTATAGGAAAGGCAGTGTGATACTGTAACCCCTGGAAAAGCCCACACTTTGAATTCCACTTCTGTTACTTTCTAACCTTATACCTTCCACATTCAAAATGAGAATGAGAATGCTATGGTATCCAGCACATCTGGTTTGAATTCAGTAAATGATCACTATTATCAATTAAGTCACTCAACAAATATTTATTTCATGCCTATTATATGCCCGCTAATTTGACAGTTCATCAGTTACATTCTCATTTTGTTGATAAAGAAGCTAGACACCAGAAAGTAAGCCTGTGTTTCTGAAATGGGAA
Organism: Macaca fascicularis; assembly: GCF_037993035.2. Classification (NCBI taxonomy): domain Eukaryota; kingdom Metazoa; phylum Chordata; class Mammalia; order Primates; family Cercopithecidae; genus Macaca; species Macaca fascicularis. The sequence continues at coordinate 104,901,328 of NC_088388.1, read as the reverse complement.
AAACACTGTCCATCAATCTCCAGCTAGTAAAATGTCAGTTGAACATTTGTTTGCTTCTATCAGAGTATAGGGCAGACCCACAGGCAGGCAAATGATTCCAATGTTTTCTAAAAGCCACAGTAATTCAACTATTGCATTAGCTGCTAATTGACGACATTATTATTTTCTTTCAACCATGGCTGAAATAGAAGGTCTGCCAAACCTTTTTTCATAGCGTTATCCACAGCTGCAGGATAAAGAGGCAAAGCTGCAGCCTTCAGAAAAATCATCTGATGTAAAGTCTGGCTGATAAATAATAGTTCACATTTCTCAGAGTCCATCCTGTTCTTATGCTGAAGGTAAAGGAAAAAATTGCTATGTCTGATTATAAACTCTTTTCAGTTATGCTTTGAATGAATGGTGGGTGACTCAGTTAATTTCAGCTATGTCTGTTTTGCGCACAGGCAATATTTTTCCTTTCATATATTTTCTTATAATTTCATATAGAAAATTGATAGGATCTAGACTGTGAAGCAGTTTTCTCAGAAACATTTATTTTAGTGGCCATTTTGATTTCAGTTTCTATCCGAAGAATATAGTGGAACTGAGAGTTCCTGGGCAACATTGTAATAAAATTATTCACTCCATAGTCAGGAGGAAATCAGTAGTTAAGTGACTAAGTAAATAATGTCCCTGAGGGCAGGGGGAGATCAAGGGAAAGGCTTTCTACTTGTTAAAATGGGCTACTACTTTGCTTGGATTTCACAATGGTTAATTACCCCTCTCTAGAGTAACATCCAACTTGGTTTTTCTTTAATTTCTATTTGTAGTTCATACATCTTTTGGGGGAAAATAAAATGTTTAAAATTATAGGTATCAGATATCCTGATGACTATGTAAATTTACAAGTCTATCATCTTATCACTGTTTAATAAATGCTCAATCTTTAAGTTTTACTTAATTTAGGTAACATTTCTGCTGTATTTTGCATTTCAGGTTCATAGGTTGACTAAATCATATGAGACAGCTGTGGTGCAATTAATGGAAGGAACGTCAAATAGAATGGGGGAAATTGCTCCCTTACCATGTTGTAAAAATTGGTTAGTTAAGAAATTGACTTAAAGTATGTACTTTCCATGTGCATGTAGATAGATGGTAGAGTCAGACATGCTTAATGCAGAAAAGTTAAAAAACGGGAAGTGCAAAAGTAAAACAATGTCGCCAAGTTGATGGAATCTTAACTAGGGTCACTACACTTCAATAAAAACGTGCTAGACTGCAAATTCTGGGAAGCATGTCTACTCTCCATTCTGAAACTAACCAAACACCTAAATGTAAACAAGTCACTTTGCTTTCTGTATCCTAATGTTTAATTTCCTTTATGTTCTGAATGAGGCCTGAATGGTGTATGTGTGTGAGATGGTGGAGGATAGGTAAGAAACAGGTTCAGTTCATCTTTAATTATATATATCCAGAACATTTTGTAATTTTATATCTTTTTAATGATTGAGCCAGGTGTTCTCCTAGATGTAAATTAAATAATACTTTATAAAATAAAAAAATCTAAATGAGAACAAGATTCTAAGAATTTGTCTTGCAAATGGGACAAATGTCAACTGTTCCTTGTTGCTATTGGTGGCCATATTTAAATTATTTGACTGCTAGAGGAGTGAATATCAATACAGAGCAATGTGTTTAATGCTAGGTCCCCCTGATGGGTGCTGTGGGAGATGCTTAAGTAAATGGTCACTTGGTGGCATTATTCCCTAAGTTGTTTATTTATTTGTGTATTTATTCTTTGCAATCAGACAGGCCAGAGCTTCAAACTTTTCTTTGAGAATTCAGATCTGTGAGATCCTGGCTAAATTACACTGAACCTCATTTTTCTATCAAAAATCTTTTTAAAGGCCAAATTAAAGCAATTATAATAACAAAAACAATTACAATAACATAAACTGGGTGCTAGAGGATAAGCAGGAGTTCAACAGATAAAGAATAGAGATAAGGACTCTTTTATAAGGTTAAAGAAAGAGACATTATTCCTGCCTTCAGTGAACTTGCAGTGTGCTAATGTTTTATTTGCAGTTGTGCCATGGGATGTTGGACAGTACTTGCTACAGAGGGGGTATAAAATAATAATTTGATAAATGAAAAAACAAGAATAAGTTCTATACTATGAGTACACAGGTACTCAGGGCAGTCTGAGAACCCAGAGAAGAGACTATCAAAGTGGATATTTAGGGATAGCTTTCCAGAAGTGACTGTAACCACTGACTGGGATTGGATGGGGTAAACACCTCCTGATAGAGATAACAACCTAAACAAAGCTGGGAAAAGGAAAGCTGCATTAGGTGCCTGGGAATTAGTTTGATCTGAAGAAGGGATAGTTGTGGGGTGGAGTGGGAAAGACTGGGGTCAAGTAGGGACAAAATCTTAAAGGGCTTTGTGCATTAAGTTCAAGAGTGCAAATCCTTTTTCCTAAAATATTTAAGTAGAGCAGTGCTTAGGTTTTGAATGCTTACTCTGGAAGATGGTGGTAAAAACTGGGGCAATGACTCAGAGTTGGCACAATATGTCATTTGGAGAGACATTCAAACTCTGAGGAGAAGTGAGACACGTATTAGCAAGTGAGTTTGGAAAACCCATGGGGAATCAGGTCATGAAAAATATGATGTCTTTTACTGCATTTGCAGCCTGAGGCCAATAAAAAATTTAAGCAAACAATATCATCATACTTGTCTTTAAAAAATAACCGGCAGCTAAATGAAAGAAGAACTAGGAAAGAGTAAGTCTAGGGGCAAAGTAGGGAAGCAATTTTCTTACATGAATCTCTAAGAAACAGACTAGGATAAACCAACTGACAGGTAAGGTTTTCCTGCCTCTACTTCTCTGGGAAATTTTTGGAACAGAAGTTAATCTATTGCGATATAATACGCTTTCACCAGTACCTCTAGATGATGGGTTTAATAAAACATACATGCACCCACATACAAATCCCATATAGGACATAGAAAAGAAAAAAGAATAGCAGCAATCTTTCATTTCTAACAAGTTTTACTCACACTTAATATCCAATTGTTAAATATAGTGGCAGAGATAAACACAGACAAATTTCAAGAATCAGGGCAGGGCATGCCCATTCAATTAGATATCAGGCATAGCTCATACTATTCAGATGATGTTAGCTCCCTGTGGACCCTCTTGGACCTTCTGCAGGTTCAGGCTTGAGTATTAAGGGAAAGGATTTCTACTTTTTTTGGCCTGGTTGGAGGTGAGACGCCAGCACACTGCAATAGCTCCAAAAGCTAAGATCAGAGGGGCATAGAATACATAAATGTATTCTCATTTTATCAGGATAGAATGATGAAGGAGATTGAATGGCTGTTAATTGAAGAAGAAAAGTTCAACTTATAATGACAAGACAATTTAAAATAATGCCAGAGAGCATTCACAACCTATTTGTATCCTTATTTACAAATAAATTGCCTATTATTTTGTTTAAGTACGTGAAATCTGCTTTCTGCATTTCAGCCAAAGAATTTAAAGACCATTAGGAAGCCAGTGTTTTGGTGACATTCCTTACTTTGTTTCTTGGTTTAAAAGATTATCATTTTTAAAGAATCTAAAGAACACCTATATTTAAACTCAGTTTCTCCAGAGAGTTAACCTTGTTTTTATTATTATTATTATTATTATTATTATTATTGTACTTTAAGTTCTAGGGTACATGTGGATAACGTGCAGGTTTGTTACATATGTATACTTGTGCCATGTTGGCGTGCTGCACCCATCAACACGTCAGCACCCATCAACTCGTCATTTACATCAGGTATAACTCCCAATGCAATCCCTCCCCCCTCCCCCCTCCCCATGATAGGCCCCGGTGTATGATGTTCCCCTTCCCGAGTCCAAGTGATCTCATTGTTCAAATAAGGGAGGTCCTTGACTTTTACAAAAATGCATGTTTGTAAATTCATGACCCAATTTCATGCATCACATATTGATGTCTGCTAAATTTCATTCTTCTCTTTTTGGTAAATATGGGTTGGACTTCATACCTTCTGCTTTTATATTCTACATTGTGACTACAGAATATTTTAAATATTCCAGAATATTTGTAACCACCCAATCACAAGTAAGAATTGTTATTGTAGACATCAGTTTTTACTAATACTGTTAAATCACCCTTGATGAGTTGGTTTAAGTCTAACAGTTCTCCATTAATTGTAAATTGTAATTGTAAATTATCAATGAAATGTTTTCTTGGTTTAATTTTTAGAATATATATTGCTAATATATAGACATATAACAAACTGTTATATTCACCTTGCATTCTGCAACCCTGCGGAACTTATTAGTTCTACAAATATATTTTGATTCCTTAGTATTTTTATATACATATAATCTTCTTTCTTTTCTATCTGGATGCCTTTTATTTATTTATTTTACCTAAATATCTGTAATAGAACCTTCAATACAGTGTTCAATGGAAGTGGTGAGAGGGGACACTCTTATCTTGTTCCTGATTTTAGGGGAAAATCATTCAGTCTTTCAACCTTAAGTATGATGTTGATGTCATCTTTCATTTTGATTCTGGATTAACTTCACATTTGAGAATCTTATGCACATAGCTCTCAAAAATAGTTGTTGATTGGCTCAATAAAATAAAAACTACTCTAGTGTTATAAGTAAGAGTCCTTTAGGGACAAATGAATAAGTCAATCTAATCCATATTAATACACTATATTATAATGTATGTCCATGGCAGTCACTGATCTGATCATGTATTACAAAGATATCAACCACATATAATAAAACTTGCTGATTTTTAGTGAAAGTGATGGTTCTAGTCCCTACTGCAAACAAAAATGGTTTTCTACTTCATATACTGGAACTCTAGATAACTTAAATACACTGCCATCTCCCAGGGCTGTTTATGATATCCTTTGGAGTGTTACAAATATTAATTCATTCCATCTTGTACTGATTTATTTATTTTAACTGCCCATGTCAACAACTCATTTCTGGAATGATAGTCTACATATTGATTTTTTTCCCCTCAATTCTATTGTTTGTAAGAATAGATGACAAAACCTCCTATTTGCTATAAAAGTCATTAGAGTCTCATTGTACAATTTACTGTACTTACAGATATCTCATAATCCTAAGTTTTTTCTCTTATAGTAATTAATATCAGAATACATTTGTCTTAAATTTTATATTTTTATAAAAAATAGTGAAACACTCTACTAAAACGGCCTACTAAAAGCAATGAAAAAGATAAGTCAAAATTTCTCAGTATTTTCATGATAATCCATTAAGTCGCAAGATTATACTTTATCTAAGAAGCACAATATAATAATGGTTCACCGTATATTGCTGTATTTTAATATCTCAGATCCACAACCAAACCCAGTTCACTAAAGACTGAAAACTCCTGTCTCAAAGTGGGACAGTCCACTTGCCATATGGAAAGAATGGGTAGATCTGAATCTCTTTTGCATCCTTCAGTTTCTTTCCTGTTTAAGCGCAAGATAGTCATAAAAAATAAAAAGGGCTGGACGCAGTGGCTCATGCCTGTAATCCCAGGACTTTGGGAGGCTGAGGCGGGAGTATCACGAGGTCAGGAGATCGAGACCATCCTGGCTAACATGGTGAAACCCCGTCTCTACTAAAAATACAAAAAATTAGCCGGGCGTGGTGGCAGGTGTCTGTAGTCCCAGCTACTCTGGGAGGCTGAGGCAGGAGAATGGCTTGAACCTGGGAGGCGCAGCTTGCAGTGGGCTGAGATTGCGCCACTGCACTCCAGCCTGGGCGACAGAGCAAGACTCCGTCTCAAAAAAAAAAAAAAAAAAAGTGTCATAAAAATGGAAAGAGGAGAAAACATCCTTAACTTCTCCAGTGTAAATCACTTTGGGAATCAGGCCCTTAGGGCAAATGGTCCTTTATAATAAAGCAAGAGAGGATGGACCGCTCCATGTACAATCTACCTCCTACACTGCATGGTTAACAAGACGTATTCAATGAGCCTTGCCAAGATATCTAAAAGGATTTCTCTCAGGCCTTTAAGAATTTCATAAAAATGGATGTGCCTTGCTTGTTAGCCATTTGTATATGACATGTGAAAAGTTGACATAATTTTTAAAAATTTGCATTACTCTCATTTAAAAGATTTGCTTATATAGCCATTATATACAGTTATTCTTAAAATTAGAGAACATAGCTGTTAGTTTAGATCATTCTTGTAATATCCAAATATTGGCTATCTTTATCTATAAAGTAGCATTTATCATTTAGACAGAGAAAATTATTTAATTTGACAAGTGGTATCGTAGCAAAATAACCATTATTATTTCTTTTAAAGGTCTCTTTAGCAGATACCAAGCTAATCTGCATAAAATTATATTGAATTCTACTTATGAAATTTAATAATCATTATAATAAAATATCACATGTGTTATTAAAAGCTTAGTAAGTAATGTAGTCTATTTATTGAAGCATTATTTTAAGGCACAGTTAAAATAATCTTGTGTGCTTGAGCAATTCTTACGAAAAGTAGAAAATAAGAAGTTCTTACCAAGTTTGCAATGATATAATGGTAGCCTTTAACATGCTTTCCAACACTTACAATCTGTGAAGATATAAGAAAATAAGAGAAAAATGAATTTTAACTCACTGAAATATTATTTAAAAAATATTAACTATTTTAGCATAATTCCATGTAGAATCATCATGGGAAAATGATAGGTTTTTAAAAAATAAAAGTCACGTATTCTAGTTAGAAGAATTGATAAGCCATATTCAAAATAAGTGGTGAAAAGTACCACTTTTATTTAAATCACATTCTATCAACCTCGTTCAGGAAATGTTATAATCTCCTTAAAAAGAATGACAATGCTATGAACCAACATTTACATATGTTTCTCATGAGAATGCATCAACGTAGAAACTTAACATGATTTTCATCCGAAGTATTTAGATGTACTTCACTTATTGATAATTTATAAAAACAGAAGATAGGCTGCTCGGTGTCTTCATAGGGTAAGAATAATTATCTCTGAGTAGGTTGAGTAGCAAGCAAGGTTTTTCTAAGGCACAATCTATTTATAGACATCTCTGATGCCAGAAAATATTCAGTGAATTCTCACCTGTATATAAATACAGTAGTGTTTTCTTATAATTACAAAAAGAAAAAAAAATATCAAAAAGGTTTTCTCTCTGTTGGATTTTTTTTTTTTCTGAGAATGTTTTCAGAAATGTTTAGGAAATTAGAAACTCAAACATCTTTTAAAAAATACTAGAGATCTTTTAATAGTTCAGTTTTATTTTTGCATTAGAGATTACAACTCTCATTCTCTGAAAAACTGAAAATTCCTTCAACAAGAGAAAATCTAATTTCAGTTACTAATGAGCAGCTTTGTAACTTCACTGGTGTCATCAATGATAACAGTGAAAGCCACAATTTTCATGTATGTTCATTGTCAAAGACAAAAATTAAATTATTTTAAGCATTTTAATATCCCATACAAGCAATTCGGTGTAATTGAGTGACTTTTGTACAAAATATAGGAAAACCCTTTTAAAATCAGAATATGTGATGGACATAGAGAGTAGAAAAATGGTTATCAGAGGCTGGGAAGGGTAGTGGGGGTGGGAGGGAGGTGCGAATGGTTAATGGACACAGAAAAAAATAGCTGGAAAGAATGAATAAGACATACTATTTTATAGCACAACAGGGTGACTATAGTCAATAATAACTTAATTATACATTTTAAAAATAACTAAAAGGGTGTAATTGGATTGTTTATAACACAAAGGATAAATGCTTGAGGGGATGGTTACCTCATTTTCCATAATGTGATTATTACTCATTGCATGCCTGTATCAAAACATCTCATGGACCCCATAAATACATATACTACTATGTGCCCACACAAATAAGAAATAAAATAAAATAAATAAAATCAGAACATATGAATTGTGCTGGAAAAGAGTTTTGTATACATGGCTATTGGTGAAATAAAATTTCTTCTCATCTTATGTTTTTGTTTTGATTACATTCAAGACTTTCTTTCTGTTTTAAATGTTCTCCAGTTTCAGCACAAGTTGCTTAGATTTTTACTTTTTAATTTCTGTTCATATTGTTTAGGATTTGTTGTACTTCCTGACTATGAGGGTTGATTGCCATTTAACCATCCTGGGAAATTCACTGCCAATCTCTCTTAAAATCACCCTCCAAAGATGTTTTCTGTTTGCTTCTAATAGATACTGCAACATTGGTATCACTGGCCTGGGGCCAGTTTTATGATAAGTTCTCAGCTTCTAGATTCCCAGACCACAGTGTGTGGTATAAATTCAAAATACAATCTGTCTCAAGAACAAGGCTGTAATGACAAATTCTGAAGGAAGATACTTTCCTCACTACACTAAGCCTAGGCCAAGGCAGAAAACACTTAGTTGACTCTGTACAGGTGACAGAATTTTTTCAACTATACCCTTTTATTGGGCTGTTGGCCTTCAATGGTCTGGCTTTATGTATTGACTTGACTGAACACAAAGCTTCTGTTCTTGGGAAAGCATTAAATGCCCAATTAGCCTACCCAATCTGGCAATTTCCTTCATCACAGCTGCCTGTCATTTTTGGGCGCTGAAGATTTTCTTTACTTTCTTGGAAGTTCAGCTACACATTTATAATATTTTATATAACCTTTCTCCATGTTTTATATTGCCAGATTTACCTAGTCCACAATTTATCTAAAATAGAACTTTCCTTGAGAATCTTTCCATGAAGATGAGGACAAGCAGCAAATAGATGAGATTGTGGAGAAAGCTCGGTTTGTGAAATAGCTGAATTAGGTGTCATATTGGGCAATCTAGACTTGAGTAATTTAACATAGGTGGAGCAGGATGGAGCCATCTTATTCTCTGGGAATCTCCAGTCTAGCTTGTGCAAAAGATAATTATCAGGAGGATGCTTGATGGTACTCAGCCAGGAAATGGCATATTCTATTATGGAGTCTACTACAGATTCCTGCTATTTGGCTTCAGCAGGGGTTGTTGCCACTCAGCAATCCATTATTTATCTCTTGCTGATTCACTATATGTTTTTCTGGTGTGGCTATTTAAGCCTTTTTGCACTCTCTCTAAGCCCCTGTCCCCACCCTGCCTCTTATTTCTTAACACTCTCAGCTTGTGATTTCTTTGTGACTACAGTCAAAAATGTGTCAGTTTTATTTTAAAAATCCATTTTAAGTGCAAATTCTTGTAAATGTTAAAAAGATGCGGAACCAGTAAAAATTCTGCACTGGGTGTCTCCATAGAGAACTCATTGTCCATTCAAGATTGTTTAGCAAAAAACTATAATAAACTAAAGCTTATACAACGAATTTTCAAAGGGTGAGGACTTATAATACCACAAGGAACTGACAGGGACAAAATTCCTGGCATGAAAGGTCTTGCAGAGCTCCATATGCATCAACATTCTGGAAACTAAGAGCTTGGGGAGTAGTGATCTGGAGATTTATTTACCTGGCTGGTGATGCTAGGGGCATCAGTATCTCTGCTGAGCCAGATCCTGGCTGAGAAAAAAACAAATGTACTGCACAAACGCTGTGAAGTTCTCACTGCCTTAGTTTCTTTGTGAAAAAATTCGATTTACAATCCATTGAGTGGTATCCTGTAAATAGGGTGTTGCTTATTTTTAAATGATTGTGTAAAACTGAAAGTGTCATTTGTGATTTCACATGGCTTTCATCCTCTCAACAAAAGTGAAGAATATCTTCTGTAAAGAATAAATTTGAATGAGTTGACTGTGGGTGCAGACTAAACCTTGTATCTCCTATGTAATTGCTCTTTTAAAAATATGTAAATAGGGAAAAGAAACAGTTTGAGTTGAAAGATAGGAATATAAAATGGCACTGTCTTCACACAAGTGTGGTTGGCTTAGTTGTCATGCGAAAACAATGCCCAGGGTGAGTACTTGGTTGCAAAATTAATTATGGTCTTTCCTAAAGACAGAAAACTGTAGGGGCAGAGAATCTGCATATTTTATATTTTTAAAAGAAACAGAGGGTGCAACTAGACTAAAAATAATGATCAAGTGTCTGTTTAGAGTTTTGTAGAATAGGTTAGAAAGGATCAATCATACACTCTCAACGATGATTATCCTTACCAAAATAATGTGTTTAAGAGAAGTCACTACTTGATTCTTGTCATTACTTTTTTTCCCCTGTGTGCAGGTTTTTGTTTTTGTTTTGTTTCGTTTTTTAAGAAGCAGAGAGTTGTTTAGGAATATCCATGGTGCTGGTCAAATAATTAAGTTCTATAATCAGGCAATCAGGCCTATGCATATTAATAAGGTGAATGCCAGGTACAATCACTGTAATTTTTAACTGTTTTATTAACAAATTATGGCATACCAATCTTCAAGAATGCAACTTCCAAATCCTTAGTCTTTGATGGAAATTGGAGAAAATGAATCAGGACACTTTTCCATATTGACTTCACTTTTCAGTTCACTTTAGTTCAACAAATGTCAATGGAGTGCTTCCTACCTATAGGATTAAGGCTAAGAGATTTAATGATTATAAAGATAAGTCTGTCAGTGCTGCTGTTACAAGGGGGTTTATTATCTCATAAGGGGATGAGACTCACAGAAATGGCTGAAATACAGAGCAGAATAAGGGGAATGCAGTGGTTTCAAGAAGTGATATCACTTGCTTAAGAGAACAAGGCAGACTTTTAAGAATGAATAGACTAGTGTCTATTCATTATAGTATCTATAAATATTGACTCAAGGAATGAATAAAGAAGTTAATCAGGGTACAAATGTTAAAAACACTAATATATTAAGGTCAATATGAGACTTGCAAATTAATGATAGTTTGGCCTTGAATCCACAATCAGATTTTACTTTGATCCTTTACATATCAATGGTTTATAAGGTACTCAGGGGTCTTTCTATAAAAGTTGCTGTATATTATTTCTAACTATTACTACCAGGCTGTGATCATTCTATTGAACATGGTCTTCCAAGTAAAGACATACAATGACACACTAGAATAGAAATAATTGGTTTTTCTCTTAATTTGATCTTATAAGTCAACTGGAAATTTCTCTCTCAGTTGTTTTCATGCTCCAGAGAATTCAGTGACATGGAGAAAATGGCACAACATATTCAGAGGTGTTAGGGCCATGATACTGATAAATGTTGTAAACTTATTGTCATGAGGGCTGTCACTTTCACTAGTCCTCTTTTTCTACAGAAATTCCAGACTCCGAAATGTTCCCCAAATGTTGACTTTCAAAATGCTTTAAAATATTTTATTGCAGATAAAAACAAAAGCTTTAGTATCACTTCAGTTCTATCAAAAGAAAAATATAAGGCAAGGGGCTTTTGCACACAAACAACAGACTTAAACTACAACCTTGTAAGATAACAGTAGGACTTCAGTTTCAGTGCTGTGATGTAAAATGGGGTAGGAAAAATAAAGTACTTCAGACCCCAAAATACTAAGGCCGTTTAGTGTAGGATGAGATTTAGGAGGAGGCTAGGTAGTGTAAATTCTTATCAGATATTTTAAAGGAAATGATATCCCAATGCACATACACATTTGTGTGTGGGTCTGTGTGTGTATGTGTATGCAGGGGCGTGTGTGTGTGTGTGTTTGTGTGTGTGTGTTTGTGTGTGTTTATTTTCTTCTATATTTAGAGATGTCAGAAATTTTATCAAGTTTCTAATGAGGAAGAACTCTTTTTTGGAGGAAGGAGAGAGAAAGAAGAGTTTCCCATAAAGAGAATGGCTGCCTCTCAAAGTAGTGATCTCTCTGTCTCTGAAGTTCCTAGCAAAGTCTGACTGATTTTCAGTGAAAGATGTTGGGATAGGGTGGTCCTTTGGGTGACAGAGTCCTGTAAAGCCATACAGTCCGATGTCTCTATGGTCAGTCACCGTGATAGATACTATCAATGTCTTGCCCTATCTGTTCCTTTGTCATCTCAATGCATACTTGCTCACCTTCCAACTGCCAGCACCTGAATTTCCTTGCCTCAAGGTTTTCTGTGGTTTACAGAGCTGACATTGCCCTTGGAGAGGGAAGAGTTTAGAAGTACCAGAGCATTAATGCCCTCCTTCCCAGCAGCCCACATACAATTACTGACAGGAGTTGGCGCATAAGTAATCCAACTCCCTTGCCCCACAAGTGACATGATTCCTAAGTGTTCTACACTAGCCTCCTCCAGTAATTAGTTTGTACTAATTCCAAATGGGATTAACCCCCTGTCACTCAGATGTTGATCTGCTTGACAAATGCGTCTTTCATTGACTGCATTTCTCTACTCCCCTTCCAGCCTGTTCTTTACCTCCCAAACAAACAGTTTGCACACAGTCTTTGTTTTTAGGTCAGCTTCTGGGGAAAATCAACTATGACAGTCTCCAAGTGAAAACTGAACCAATGTAGTAGTAGAATTGATAATGTAAAAAAATACTTTAGTTGGCTAACTATCCCAAGCTTTTCATCTCCGTAGCATAATATATTTATATCATATTTAAATACTCTCTAGGTATAATTAAAAACTCAGGTTGCATAAGATACGATACCTCTATTTAGACATCTAAATTGTTGAAAAAAGTTTACTCTCTCACATAGGCTAATAGTAATGATTCGGTGTCTTTATTTAGTAAATTATTTCTATTTCTAACAAAATTTTCACCTTCAAAGTGTCTTCACTTGTGAATATCTATTCTTAGTACTGGTTTTTTATTATTTCTTTTTCTGACTTTATTCCAAATGTTAAAAAAAAATGACCTTTTCCATCCTTTCAGGTCACAGATTTTAGATCACTTTATATGCACTTCTCCCCAATTTTATTGGTTAGCAAATTGAGTGCCCTACAAGAGATATGGTTTGGATAGGGTCCTACAACTATAGAGTGAAAAGCAAGTGCTGAAATTCAGCTGTTTGATTCCTGGTCCTGTGTTCATTCCATGCCACCCCTTTATCCCATCATGGAACTGCCAGTGGCTATTGAAAAGCACTTGTAGATTATTATATCCTTCTCTCTGCCTATAATGGTGGTTCTAAAATTCTGCATCTACGAGCCTTGGATAATATGATTCTCATCATCTCAACTATGAACTATTCTTAGCACAGCTCCATTTTGATTTAATAGCATTTTAATTTAGTGATTTCAAATATTTGCAAAGAGATGTAAATGATTGTATGGCATTTGTGATTATGAATTTGAAGCACATGTAATAGCTTCAAAGAACCATTAGAAGCAAGCCCTTGTAAAATTAAAGAGACATTTGTAAGAAACAATATAAATATAATTCTAATAAGGTGTAGGTGGAAGGGGTAATTCCTTCCTTTCATAAACAATTACATTAAATAAATATAGTCATTAAGTGAAGAAGCTGGAACTCCAGCTGGGTCTTTTGACTATGGTTTCCATACTGTTTTCACTACACTGTGTTCCCTTCTTTAGACCACAGGAATTCAGACTTATTTTTGGCCAATATGAATGTATCTTTCATAAGAGAAAAATGAACAAAATATATACCTGTGAGAATAACATTGTCTATCTATTAGATAATTGATGAATACCAAACCTGTTTAAGAGAAATCCAAGCTTTCTCATAATGAAACAAAGACACAATTATTTTTCTTACAAATAACCTCTTGTCTGAACATATTGCTTATTTGAATAACAGTATATACACAAAGTGTATCTAGTTCCATTTTGCATGGGGCTAAGACAGGGACACACAGGTGGAGAATTATCAGGTAAACTTTAATGCATCCTAGTCTGGGTTTACAATTTCTTCATATATGCATAATAAAGCAAATTAGCAGAAAAGCTTAAATAACTTGGATTTAGTTTTGTGTAGGTTGTACTTTTCCAAATGTATATTTAAAATGACAGTTCATGTACATATCCTAAATGTAATGCAAATCCAACTCAGTCCGATAGATAATTTTATTTATGTAGAACAAGCTCAAAGCAATCAATTAAAAATTAAACTACTGGGGACCTCGGCAAGATGACCAAATAGAACAGCTCCGGTGTGCCACTCCCAGAGAGATCAACACAGAAGGCAGGTGATTTCTGCATTTCCAACTGAGATACCTGGCTCATCTCACTGGGACTAGTTAGACAGTGGGTGCAGCCCATGGAAGGTGAGCAGAAGCAGGATGGGGTGTCACCTCACCTGGAAAGTGCAAGGGGTCGGGGAACTCCCTTCCCTAGACAAGGGAAGCTGTGAGAGACTGTGCCGTGAGGAATGTGCATTCTGGCTTGGATACTACGCTCTTCTCACAGTCTTTGCAACCTGCAGACCAAGAGAATCCCTTGGGTGTCTACACCACCAGGACCCTGGGTTTCAAGCACAAAGCAGGGCGGCCATTTGGGCAGACACTGAGCTAGTTGTAGGAGGTTTTTCTCATACCCCAGTGGCACCTGGAATGCCAGTGAGACAGAACCATTCAATCCTCTGGAAATGGGGCTGAAGCCAGGGAGCCAAGTTGTCTAGCTCAGTGGATCCCACCCCCACGGAGCCCAGCAAGCTAAGATCCACTGGTTTGAAATTATCACTGCCAGCACAGCAGTCTGAAGTCAACCTGGGGCACTTCAGCTTGGTAGGGGGAAGGGCCTCTGCCATTACCTCACATTGTAAACAAAGCCTCCTCCGGGAAGTCTGAACTGGGCGGAGTACACCACAGCTCAGCAAAGCTGCTATAGCCAGACTGCCTCTCTAGATTCTTCCTTTCTGTACAGGGCATCTCTGAAAGAAAGGCAGCAGCCCCAGTCATGGGCTTATAGATAAAACTCCCATCTCCCTGTGACAGAGCACCTGGGGGAAGGGGTGGCTGTGGGCGCAGCTTCAGCAGAATTAAACATTCCTGCCTGCCGGCTCTTAAGAGAGCAGTGGATCTCCCTGCACAGCGCTTGAGCTCTGCTAAGGGACAGACTGCCTCCTCATGTGGGTCCCTGACCCCCGTGCCTCCTGACTGGGAGACACCTCCCAGTAGGGGCCAGTAGACACCTCATACAGGAGAGTCCCAGCTGGCATCTGGCAGGTGCCCCTTTGGGACAAAGCTTCCAGTGGAAGGAACAGGCAGCAATCTTTGCTGTTCTGCAGCCTCCGCTGGTGGTACCCAGGAAAACAGGGTCTGGAATAGACCTCCAGCAAACTGCAGCAGACCTGCAGAAGAGGGGCCTGACTGTTAGAAGGAAAACTAACACACAGAAAAGAATAGCATCAATATCAACAAAAAGGACATCCACACAAAAAAAGTCACCAACATCAAAGATCAAAGGTAGATAAATCCATGAAGATGAGGAAAAACCAGTGCAAAAAGGCTGAACATTCCAAAAACCAGCACGCTTCTTCTTCAAAGGATCTTCTTCTCCAAAGGATCACAACTCCTTGCCAGCAAGGTAACAAAACTGGACAGAGAATGAGTTTGGTGAATTGGCAGAAGTAGGCATCAGAAGGTGGGTAATAACACAGTACTCCAGGCTAAAGGAGCATGTTCTAACCCAATGCAAGGAAGCTAAGAACCTTGAAAAAAGGTTAGAGGAATTTCTAACTAGAATAACCAGTTTAGAGAAGAATATAAATGACCTGATGGAGCTGAAAAACACAGCATAAGAACTTTGTGAAGCATACACAAATATCAATAGCTGAATTGATCATGTAGAAAAAAGGATATCAGAGATTAAAGATCAATTTAATGAAATAAAGCATAAAGAGAAGATTAGAGAAAAAAGAATGAAAAGGAATGAACAAAGCCTCCAAGAAATATGGGACTATGTGAAAACACCAAACCTACATTTGATTGGTGTACCTGAAAATGACGAGGAGAGGGGAACCAACCTGGAAAACCAACTTCAGCATATTATCCAGGAGAACTCCCTCAACCTAGCAAGATAGGCCAACATTCAAATTCAGGAAATACAGAGAACACCAAAAATACTCCTCGAGAAGAGCAACCCCAAGACATGTAATTGTCAGATTCACCAAGGTTGAAATGAAGGAAAAAATGTTAAGGGCAGCCAGAGAGAAAGGTTGGGTTACCCACAAAGGAAAATCTATCAGACTAACAGTGGATCTCTCTGCAGAAACCCTGCAAGCCAGAAGAGAGTGGGGGCCAATATTCAACATTCTTAAAGAGTAAAATGTTTAACCCAGAATTTCATATCCAGCCAAACTAAACTTCATAAGTGAAGGAGAAATAAAATCCTTTACAGACAAGCAAATGCTGAGAGATTTTGTCATCACCAGGCCTGTCTTATAAGAGCTGCTGAAGGTAGCACTAAATATGGAAAGGAAAAACTGGTACCAGCCACTGCAAAAAACATACTCAATTGTAAACACCACCGATACTATGAAGAAACTGCTTTAACTAATGGACAAAATAACCAGCTAGCATCATAATGACAGGATCAAATTCACACATAACACATTAACCTTAAAGGTAAATGGGATAAATGCCCCAATTAAAAGACACAGACTGGCAAATTGGATAAAGAGTCAAGACCCATCGGTGTGCTGTATTCAGGAGACCCATCTCACATGCAAAGACACATGTAGGCTCAAAATAAAGAGATGGAGGAAGATTTACCAAGCAAATGGAAAACAAAAAACAGCAGGAGTTGCAATCCTAGTCTCTGATAAAACAGACTTTAAACCAACAAAGATCAAAAAAGACAAAGAAGGGCATTACATAATGGTAAAGGGATCAATGCAACAAGAAAAGCTAACTATCCTAAATATATATGCACCCAATACAGGAGCACCCAGATTCATAAAGCAAGTTCTTAGAGACCTACAAAGAAAGTTCAACACCCACACAATAATGGTGGGAAACTTTAACACCCCACTGTAAATATTAGACAGAGCAATGAGACAGATAATTAACAACAATATTCAGGATTTGAATGCAGCTCTGGACCAAGTGGACCTAATAGACATCTACAGAACTCTCCACCCCAAATCAACAGAATATACATTCTTCTCAGCAACACATCACACTTATTCTAAAGCTGACCACACAATTGGAAGTAAAACACTCCTCAGCAAATGCAAAATAACAAAAATCATAACAAACAGTCTCTCAGACCACAGCGAACTCAAACTAGAACTCAGGATTAAGAAACTCACTCAAAACCCCACAACTACTTGGAAACTGAACAACCTGCTCCTGAATGACTACTGGGTAAATAATGAAATTAAGGCAGAAATAAACAAGTTCTTTGAAACCAATGAGAACAAAGACACAATGTACTAGAATGTCTGAGACACAGGTAAAGCAGTGTTTAGAGGGAAATTTGTAGCACTAAATGCTCACAGGAGAAAGTGGTAAAGATCTAAAATCGACACCCTAACATCACAAGTAAAAGAACTAGAGAAGCAACAGCAAACAAAATCAAAAGGTAGCAGAAGACAAGAAATAACTAAGATCAGAGCAGAACTGAAGGAGATAGAGACACAAAAAACCCTTCAAAAAATTAATGAATCCAGGAGCTAGTTTTTTGAAAACATTAACAAAATAGATAGACCACTAGCCAGACTAATAAAGAAGAAAAGAAAAAAGAATCAAATAGACACGGTAAAAAATGATAAAGGGGATATCAACACTAATCCTACAGAAATACAAATTACCATCAGAGAATACTAGAAATACCTCTATGCAAATAACTAGAACATCTAGAAGAAATGGATACATTCCTGGATACATACACCCTCCCAAGACTAAACCAGGAAGAAGCAGAATCCTTGAATAGACCAATAACACGTTCTGAAATTGAGGCAGTAATTAATAGACTACCAACCCAAAAAAGCCCAGGAACAAAAAGATTCACAGATGAATTCTACCTAAGGTACAAAGAGGAGCTGGTACCATTCCTTCTGAAACAATTCCAAACAATAGAAAAAGAAGAACTCCTTCCTAACTCTTTTTACGAGTCCAGCATCATTCTGATACCAAAATCTGGCAGAGACACAACAAAAAAAGAAAACTTCAGGCCAATATCCCTGATGAATATCAATGAGAAAATCCTCAATACAATACTGGCAATCCGAATCCAGCAGCACATTTAAAAGCTTATCCACTATGATCAAGTTGGCTTCATCCCTGGGATGTTACGCTGGTTCAACATATGCAAATCAATAAACGCAATCCATCACATAAACAGAACCAAGGACAAAAACCACATGATTATCTTAATAGATGCAGAAAAGCCCTTTGATAAAATTCAACACTCCTTCATGCTAAAAACTCTAAATAAACTAGGTATTGATGAAATGTATGTCAAAATAATAAGAACTGTTTATGACAAACCCACAACCAATATCATACTGAATGGGCAAAAGCTGGAGGCATTCCCTTTGAAAATTGGCACAACACAAGGATGCACTCTCTTACCACTCCTATTCAACACATTATTGGAAGTTCTGGCCAGGGTAGTCAGGCAAGAAAAAGAAATAAAGTGTATTCAAATAGGAATAGGAAGTTAAATTGTCTCTGTTTGCAGATGACATGGTTGTATATTTAGAAAACCCCATTGTCTCAACCCAAAATCTCCTTAAGCTGTTAAGCAACTTCATCAAAGTCTCAGGATACAAAATCAATGTGCAAAAATCACAAGCATTTCTTTACACCAATAATAGACAAAGAGCCAAATCAATAGTGAACACCCATTCACAATTGCTACAAAGAGAATAAAATACCTAGGAATCCAACTTAAAAGGGATGTGAAGGACCTCTTCAAGGAGAACTACAAACCACTGCTCAAGGAAATAAGAGAGGACACAAACAAATAGAAAAACATTCCATGCTTATGGTTAGGGAGAGTCAATATCATGAAAATGGCCATACTGCCCAATGTAATTTATAGATTCAATGCTATCTCCATGAAGCTACCATTGACTTTCTTCACAGAGTTAGAAAAAACTACTTTAAATTTCATATGGAACCATAAAAGAGGCTGTATAGCCAAGATAATCCTAAGCAAATAGAACAAAGCTGGAGACATCACACTACCTGATTTCAAACTATACTACAAGGCTACAGTAAATAAAACAGCATGGTACTGGTACCAAAACAGATATATAGATAAATGGAACAGAACAGAGGCCTCAGAAATAACACCATATATCTACAACCATCTGATCTTTGACAAACCTTACAGAAACAAGCAATGGGGAAAGGATCTCCTATTCAGTAAATGGTGCTGGGAAAACTGACTAGCCATATGCAGAAAACTGAAATTAGACTCCTTTCTTACACCTTGTACAAAAATTAACTCAAGGTGAATTAAAGATTTAAATGTAAGACCTAAAACCATGAAAACCCTAGAAGAAAACCTAGGAAATACCATTCAGGACATAGGCATGGGCAAAGACTTCATAACTAAAACACCAAAAGCAATGGCAACAAAAGCCAGAACTGACAAATGGGATCTAATTAAACTAAAAAGTTTCTGCACAGCAAAAGAAACTATCATCAGAGTGAACAGGCAACCTACATAACGGGAGAAAAGTTTTGCAATCTATCCATCTGACAAACGGCTAATATCCAGAATCTATAAGGAACTTAAACAAGTTTACAAGAAACAAACAACCCTATCAAAAAGTGGACAAAGGATATGAACAGACACTTCTCAAAAGAAGACATTTTTGTGGCCAAGAAACATATGAAAAATAGCTCCTCATCACTGGTCATTAGAAAAATGCAAATCAAAACCACAATGAGATACCCTCTCACACCAGTTAGAATGGCAATCATTAAAAAGTCAAACAACAGGTGCTGGAGAGGATGTGGAGAAACAGAAACACTTTTGCCCTGTTGGTGGGAGTGTAAATTAGTTCAACCATTGTGGAAGACAGTGTGGCGATTCCTTAAGGATCTGGAACCAGAAATACCATTTGATCTAGCAATCCCATTACTGGATATATACCCACAGGATTATAAATCATTCTACTGTAAATACACATGCACTCATATGTTTATTGCAGCACTATTCACAATAGAAAAGACTTGGAACCAACCCAAATGCCCATCAGTGATAGACTGGATTAAGAAAATGTAGCACATATATACCATGGAATATTATGCAGCCATAAAAGGATGAGTTCATGTCCTTTGTAGGGACATGGATGAAGCTGGAAACCATCATTCTCAGCAAACTAACACAGGACATGGATGAAGCTGGAAACCATCATTCTCAGCAAACTAACACAGGAACAGAAAAGCAAACACTACATGTTCTCCCTCATAAGTGAGAGTTGAACAATGAGAACACAGGGAGGGGAACATCACATACCGGGGCCTGTTGGGGGGTAGGGGGCTGGGGGAGGGATAGCACCCGGTGAAATACCTAATATAGATGATGGGTTGATGGGTGCAGCAAACCACCGTGACACATGTATACCTATGCAATAAACCTGTGAGTTCTGCATATATATGTCAGAACTTCAAAAAGAAAAAAAATGACATACCATTTTAAATCTAAGATATTCCTGTCAAAAAATTCTCAGTAAATTAAAAAATAAAAATTAACAATTCATTTATATACAAAAAATTAAACTATTCACAGTATAGTACAATGGTATTTACATTTTGTGGTATACTTTTTGAACATAATAATTCCAAAGGTAGTAGTATATACAGTTAATTTTGTTTAACCAGAAAGTCAAATATCTAATTTCTTGAGATGTCTCTAATTGGACATATCATCAATGAGTAGATATCTATTCTTGAATTATAAAGAAAACTTGATGGGGACGGTGGTGATGGGAATAAGTTATCTTCAAATATCACATACTGTTATGAATGTTTCAAAGGGATATATTGTTAGGGATATATTGCTTAATATATGCTGAAATTTAAGGTCAAATATGTTGAAGATGAAATTGTTCAACCGTGGAATTCATAAGCACCTGGTGAAGATTTTGTTCATAGGATGGATGAACTTTTAAGATCCAGTCAACCTGAGAGTCTGTGATTCTGTGATTCTCCAGTGTAGAGGACTGTGTGAGCCATTGTCTCTGGGAGGCTTCTGTTAATATGTGATGTTCTCACCCTAGCCCCTTGCTGTTATTACCTTTTCTTTATTATATTTGAGATACTATCATCTGAATGTCCTTTCTTCTTTCATTTTTCTTAAATCATATTTTCTTTTATTTTCTTGGATGAATACAAGGCAAATAAATTGTAAAGAAGTGGCTGCGAAGAAAGTGTTTTATGGCCAATTTTACAAAGAACACTAGGTTAAATAAGGTTTAAGAGGTTTCTTTGACATAAGAATTTTTAGAGACTTCAATATGCTAATGTACAGTGAAATCTCAAGAGCGAGGGCATGCAGTTCTGTAGAGCAGTTTTAAAAGGTTGTTTAAGGACATTCTTCCTAGAGCATTATCTTTCGCTCACCTCCTTCCCTAACTTTCATATACATTCTAGACTTTATGTTGCTTTGGCATAAACATAAATGTTGCTTTAGCAGCATTTTCTTATTTCCCTTCATTGTTGATAATCTATACCCACAACAATGACTCAGTTAGACTGTCAAATATGTTCTGTTAATAATTTTGGAAGTAATGTCCTTCAATATTAAATAACTTCAGCAAATACTGTTTTTGGTCAGGGTTTTACATTTGCATGTTTTAAATTGTAATTAACTTATGAAATTGTGATTAATTCTGAAAGTCATATGACTCCAGAGTCATTCTCTTTGCTTTTATTTCAGCAGATTTTTTTTCACATTTGAGTTTATTTGGGCTTTGCTATGCTATACTTCAAATACGTAATAGAAAACCAGCTTCCTCTGAAGTGGATTCATAAAGACACAGATGTAAGTAGATACCCTGTCTCAACAAATCAGTTAGAACCATTTACATTTGTTCACATGATTACCTCCAATATTATTAAAATAAATATTATTATAAATATCATTTTAAAAATCCCAAAGGTCTAACTATAGAGATAAAAGGCAAGAAAAAAATACCTCTCCCCAATAAACTAGATTGACCCATTTGCTGTGGGTATGTAATTTTTGCATAGCAAGCTCAGTTTATTTTGCCTGTGTTTGCACATAGGCCAGTCAAAACTTGAAGGCTATTATTCTCATTGACTAACAATACTATTAAAATTGCCAAGACAAATTTATTTTTCTAAAAACCCTAGTTGGATTAGTTACACTTCTTAAAATCTTAACAAAAATGGTGTTTGGCAAAATAGACATTTAATAAACTAATTTTATGCAAGAATAATTTCTCATTATCACTATTTGGCATTATATATTTGTTCCTTTATTGTGTGGCTCCCCCACTAAAATATAAACTGCAATGTGCAGGGGCTTTTCCTAAGCCGAGGATATGCTTGGCTTGACCTGTAACAGGTACTCAATAAATATTTAAGGAGATGTTAAATAAGTTAAATTATACACTGGTATAAATGTGATTATAAAAAATACAGTCTACAGATGAAGTACCATTGCTTATTTGGTATACTCCTTAGTCATCAGGTACACTGCTCAGTCACTTTCTACCTTCTGGTTCATTCTCTATGTTGTCATTGGAATTATGGCTCTAAACCACGATGTCAATCATGTTTAAAAACATCCAATGACATCTATGATGCAATGATGAATTTAAAACTTCCTAGTAAAGCCCATGAGGTCACTCATAATCTGTCTTTAATTCGCCTTGGCCATCTCATACCCACAGTGGGTTAGGCTCCATCCACATTCACTTCTTTCCCAGGACACGAAGCTCCCTCCTATTACTCCGTTCTCACACAGGCCATCTTCCTTGAATGCTCTTTCCCAGTGTCTCTGCCTGGAGAATTCAGACTCCCCGTTTTTATTTTTTTATTGCACCTTTCCACATTGTGCTACGTTATTTGATTATGTTCTTCTGTTTTTGGTTTTGTTTTGTTTTGCATTCAGAGTTCCTTCACAGCATCAACTAAAATTGATGTAACTTATATGCAGTGCTTGGAAATTAGTAGGTACTGGACAAATGTGTGTTAAATAAATAACCAAATGGATAAGTGTTGTGGTACATGTATAAGAAAGGAAAATAATATAATGTGGTGGGCAGAGACAAGAAAATGTGTTTCTCTTGTGTTACTGAACAATATTTATATAATTATATTATGAACATGGAATTAATTATAAAATTAGAATAATTTCTAAAAGAATTAGAATAAATTATAAAATAGAATGTGTATTAAAAATAGAATATATCTATTTCATTGCACACACACTGTATATATAACCCCCAGTATGAGTTCTGTGGTTTTAAAAAGAACACTTTAAGTCAAATACAGGAGCAAATTATGTTCAGACTTTGGATGAATAATAGAACTGTTTGGTGTATGTGGCCCTGGGAAAAAACTTTAAAAAATAGAAAATAAATTTCTTATATCCAATCTTAATCCATCTTTCATTTTTATTTTTACCAGTGATTATGTGAACCTTATCATTATTATTTTGGTAAAAATTACACTACTTTATTTCCTTCTAATCTCAAACTTGTCACAAGTTGTATATGAGATTGGAGAAAATCTGTATCAGCAGGGAACTAGTGTCCAATTATGTGGCTAATCTTGAGGGAAGGTTTAGAAATGAATTTGTTCCATTACTTTTCTGACTGAATCAAAGTGAATAAAATGATGTATCATTTCATTTACTGTCAGAGACTACACTTTATTACTGAACTGTTTGATATAAATACTGTATAATTTATAAAAATGTTGTTATATTTATGATGTTTACAAGACTCAGAAAAGGGTCCTCAAAGGTACTGTTGAATGTTTTGCTTCCTTTTTGTTAATCTTACTGCCTTTTAAACATTTTAAACATTTGGGGAGTAGATGCAAAATTCTACTTAAATAATTACGATGTTATCCTCTCTTTTCTACCTAATGAGGAATATAACTTACCTCTCCCTAAACCACAGTAGATACTTGTATGCAGCTGCTTTTGATTTAAGGCTAGAAAAACTAATTCATTTTATACCTCTAAAATTATCAAGCAGATTTTCCTTTATCTTTGTAAAAGAAGCTGAAGTTTTGGATGTTTCTGTCAAAAACAATAGTAGAAATTGTTCCAGTAAGTGTTCCTGCAGCATCAACTAAAACACACTTAGTTGAACCTAACCTAATCATAGAATTCACGATGCTTCCCAGACAAAAGCACTTGCATTCTGACAATCATATTTTTCTTCTTCCTTCAAAAAAGTTATATCCTCTGGCTCCTTCACTTTTCCTTTTATTTTATCCTATTTTTTACTTTATAAGAAAATGAGGTATGGCTGCAACCATGGTAACAGTTGCTAGGAGACAATTAGACACCCCTTTCTAACCCCCACCAATTCCATTTGCACTAGTCCAGCAGATCTGTCAAGGTGTTTCTGTTTCCTATGAAAACAAACCTAGTGCCTCATAATGGCGCTTGCACATTTGAATCAGTTCTGCTAAATAGTAATATTAAAGAAGTAAAATTCACCTTCTTAGCAAAACCTCACATCTTTTGAGTTTCTTCTTACTTTGTTGTAGATCCTGACTGAGCAAAGCTCGATATGCAAAAGGAGCTTTATAATGAAGCAAAGCAGCAAGCTCTGCCAGTACTGCAGTGCGGGAAATTGCTGATATGATTTCTTTGCTGTAGTAATTTCTTTGGGTGCCTGATTTGTTCCTGTTGCATCTCGCCCATTGTTGCTTTAATGTATGGAAATAAAACTCTTGCTTTTTTCAGTCTGCACAACAAACTCTGCGACATGTAGGTGTCCCATAATCTTGGACAGGTGAAATTCTGGACAAGAAAGCCTCCCAGGTAATTGAAGGCTTCCCTTAAACACATACAAAATGTGTCTCCTGCCTGTGTCTTCAAGTGAGGCTCATTTAGGCTTCCAATTTATTCAATACTTGTTTTTTGAACCCCTGTCGTCACTAGGGGATGTACTGGTAACAATAAACATAGACTCTGCCCTGACGAAGATAAGATTTCAATAGGAAAGATAAAGAACTAAACTGGTGTAATGCAAGGAATCTACGTTTCTGCTACCTCCAATCTTTACAGCTTTAACTTTGTCTACTGCTCCGTTTCAGCTTCTACTTCTGCTTCATACCCAATCTTGATTACTTTTTGAGGATTTTCAGATGTTGTTTGCTTTACAGTTAGTTCTGTCTTGGAATACCCTTACCCCTTTTCTCTGGCTGGGGAAATCCAATGCATTTTCAGTTTAAATGCTTCTTTTTTCTGTGAAACATTTGGGACTGCCTTGATTATACTTAGTTACCTCATTTTCTGGATTCTTCATACATTTTTGTCATATCTCTGTTTCTGAAGCCATCAAATTGTCTTGTAACTATTTATGCATGTTTCTGAGTTCACAGCTTGAGTGTAAACATTGTGTAAGGACCATGAGTTGCTCACGTTTGTACAGCAGGCATTTGCAGTGCCTGGAACAATGTGTGACATATAGGTGTTGAATGAATGTATGAAGTGTCAAGTGCAGAGCTGTCCCACCTACAGTTGTTGGCTCATTCCTACTGTCAGAGTGTATGCCGCTGAATCCTATATAGATGATCCAAATAATCAAAGCTGTTATCTCCAATTATGAGATCTCTCCTGTAATGACTCCTCCTCCTTATAGCTATAGCTATCTTTCCTCTTCTTGTTGTGCTTCTTTTTGTTCCTTCTGTCTCTTCTGTTTTTGAGGGTTTTGTTTTGCTTTTTGGCTTTGGTACAAAAAATTGAGCTTATGGCCATTAGCCAGTAACAAAAATGTTCCTTTCCTTTTAGGTAGTGACTCAACCAGTTATGGGATACAGAGGCAGGCTCTTTAGGCTTCTGGCTCCTTTTAATGCTTTATTCAATATAGAGACTTTTTGGGAATCAGGGGGAACTGGCAGAGTTCTAGATTTGGTATGATCCCTGATGTTTGAGAGTTGTGAAAATTTGTAAATGCAAACTCTAGATACATAGGCATTTATTAAGTATTGCCATGCATTTGACCATTTGCCAAAAATTCTGAGTCCTAACATCTCACTTAGGTGGTAGGTACTAAACATGGTAGGCAACCTTGGGCTTAGGATAAGTTAACTGGGATCATGTCTACATTTCATCTATTATGTGCAAACGACCACATTTAGGTTTGAGAAATTTTCCTCTCTTTCTTATTGATCTTGCCCCGAGGTAGGATTATTGGCTTCTTTTTGTCACAATAAGCCTCTGAGAGGACAGCTGTGGCTTTTAGGCTTTTTTGATTGATTTGCAAACAGTGTGGGAAGGTCACTGGTTTTGCCAGTAATCTGAGATTCACATTGTGTCTGATGGGACACTAAATTCCCTTTCATATAATAAAAGTGGCAATACTGCTGAAAGGGGTTCCAATTAAATCTGGGGTACATGATAAAGAGGCAGTTTAAGATACCTGTGAGTTTAGAGACATTTTCTCCATTCTTTTGTTAAATATCTACTTCATACTGTAAGGTCAGTCCTTCCTATCTTTTCCTGATAAATACTTGGTTAGATTACTTAAATACATCCATGGTGTGTACTAGGATCAATATTGTTCTAGTTTTCTATCAAATGCCCTTGATATCTCATCTATTTAATAATAACTGGCACCCATAGCAAAATCCCCAAGGCAGTGTAAGATCCAATACATTATGTACATCTACATAATGTATTTGTAAAAGAAATAACATATTTTAGTAGGATTTTAGGAAATATTTTTGGTTTAAACCTGAGTTAACCAGACATAAGTTACTAACTACAGCAGAAAATGTATCTGTTTTGTTTAACACTGTATCTTCAGCAGAGCAGAGTACTTGACTATATATATATATTACATATATGCATATATATATGTGTGTGTGTGTATATATGTATACACACACACTGCATATGTAGTGTCTCACACACACACACACACACACAGTGGGGACTTAACAAATGTTTGTAGAATGAATAAATATCCAGAAAAGGTCACTTGACTGAAGTTTTACTATTAATACATGCTCCTTTTCAAGGTATATCCCATGCATAAAATTATACATTGCTTTAGGATCAAACAAATCATTAAAAAGACTTCACTGGAAATAGCATTATTGACTTTTAGAGAGAGCAAGGGTTTTCAAGGTCATCTCAGCTCAACTGTCCTCATTTAAAGTGAGAAGGAGAAGAATCATAGGTGGTAAGTGATTCCATTTACTTTTTAAAAATAAACAACTAAAGATTTCTTACCCATCTCTCAGAGAATGAAAACACTCATTTTTATTTTGTTGGCACCATCATAATTTGGGAGATATAATGTAACTGACCAAAGAAAGAGGTAGACGAGTGCAGACCATCCAACTACCGATTGTGATAATTCTGTTCCAGAGGATCAGAGCTGGGAGTTCACGGGAATAGGGTTTCACTAACAGGAACACACAAATCTAGCTGCTGGACCCTTGGGTTTTTATCACAGTGGAGTAAAATGTATGAGCAACCACTAGCCTTAAGTGCCATTTTGCTCAATTACTTTGGCTGCCAGAAAGATAGATAAGATAAGGTTTGTTGTTGCTTTTTTTGCTACTAGGTTAAACATGTGAACCAAAATCTGATGCTTCAGTGTTCAATTGATAACGTTATTAGGTAGAATCCCTAGGGACTCTCTGCAAGCAACAGGGTTCAGAATTTAAAATTAACAGATACATGTATAAATCATATATAAAAAGACTCACACTATAAATCTCTTGTTTTGATATGAAACAGTTCATTTGATTCCAGCTATATGAAGCTACTGCAAGCTATTCTACAAAATAATTGACATATTGTTACAGGAAGAAAATTAGGTGAAAGGAATAAAGCTAGGGTCCACAATGATATTTATAATATCTTTCAGTCAAACTCATAGCAATTTAAGTAAAAATATTCTATCAAAAATTTATCACAAATTCAGCAAACACTTAAAAATACTTCTCGTTTTAGGTTTCTTTTCAAGGCTTGTTTCTGCAAATGAATGGACCAAATTACCCATTGGATTTAGAGAGCTAAAATTCCAATTTGTTTGACTGGAGTTGATACGATCAAAATAAATCTAACTTTGTGGTTTCAATGTTTCTACTCTCTTAAATGACTCAGTGGATGATATTTACATACATTCTTCCCTTTTTTTCTTATGGTGTACATTAAACCATATTTTTAAATACTTGATCTTAAACTCATTTTGTGACATGCTTGAATGAGTATATGTCTAGCTACTATATTAAATAGCAATACGTTTATAAGAACTAATTAGTTCATGTCATAAAAATAATTTGGAAAACATGTATAGAAAATGAAAAGGTTCTATAACCACAGTTTTCCATTAACGTATTTTGAGAGAATATTTTCTGAACTATTTCTACTATGTTTTTGCAAATTGATACAAATGAAGATGTCAATGAAGTAATTATTGATGGCATGCTACCATAATATAAAATGTGCCCATCCTTCTAGAATTATTTTTTTTTTTAAATTTTTTTTGAGATGGAGTTTCACTGTTGTTGCCTAGGCTGGAGTGTAATGGCACGATCTTGGGTCACCACAACCTTCGCCTCCTGGGTTTAAGTGATTCTGCTGTCTCAGTCTCCCGAGTAGCTAGGATTACAGGCATGTGCCACCACACCTGACTAATTTTTTATTTTTAGTAGAGACAGGGTTTCTCCTTGTTTGTCAGAATGGTCTCGAACTCCCAACCTCAGGTGATCCCCCCGCCTCGGCCTCCCAAAGTTCTGGGATTACAGGCATGAGCCACCATGCCCAGCCATAGAAATTTACTAATATGAAATGTGTCCATTCTTCTAGAACGTTATCATCATTGTATTAATTTCACCATCTTCTGAGAAAGGGCCACCTTTTCAAAGGCATTTTTCTAATCAAGACTATTTAGCATTTAACTTTTTACCTTTTAAAAATGCTTTGTTTTGAAATTGTTTCCTCTTGCTATCTTAATTTATGAAAGAGGATGTTGAAACACAGGAGTCTTAAGGTACATGTACAAATCCTTGACAAAGTGTGGATTAGCTCTTGTGGATGAGCCAAAAGTAAAACCAAGAAAACATTAAAAGTTGTTTCATTTAGAGCTACAAGGAATTAAAATACAGATAGTAAACAACAATAACAACAGCATGTTCAGAATAAAAACACAGCTTTTCTTGAGGGAAAATTTTATAGGACAATTAAGAGTACATTATTTTCTCACAATGTAGTCGACTTTATTGCAATTTATGAGATTTATACCTGAGAGGCATTTTAAATGGACAAAGTTCTCTTACTACTACTATTATTATTATTACCATGCAATCTTGATAGAAAAGAAACCTTTTAGAATTCGGCAAGAAAAATAGAAAAGGTAGACACTCAAGTTTTCTAATTTCTTTAAAACGACAAAAAAATATAAGATGTCCAGTTCCTTTAGCAAGAGCTCATTTATGGCTTATTCAAAGAGTTTATCCAAAGCACCCAGGTGTGCCGATTTTCTTCTTAGCAACCAGCTAAGCCTCTGAAATGGGTCAGTGTGCTTTAGGCACTCAACTGCCTCCTCCAGACTTGGTCTTTTAAGCACAGGTGCTAAGTGGAGGGTCTTTCTGAGCCTTACTCACCCTCTGACAGGAACTTGGCAATCCAGGCAGTTCTTAGAATTGGCTGCTCTGTGGGATTCATCGTGAGTTATTTACAAAGCTTCAGTTGTTCAGGTCAAACAACTCAAACTTTCAATACAGGGGTGGGAGTGGGAGGGAGGGCAATGGCAGTCGGAGGTAAAGTGGCTGTATTGCTTAAGAAAGAAGAAATATTTTTTTCTTGGATTCTGTAACCATTTAAAAATTTCATATACATTGAATAGCTACAACTTCAATAATTTTTTGGACTCTCTCAGGAATAAGCCCAAGTAATGTATAAATGTATAGGCTTTTAATTAATATTTCCCAAAATAACATATACATATTTCTTTGGTATGTCTGTCTGTCTATCTATCTATCTATCTATCTATCTATCTATCTATCTATCTATTTATAGCTTTTTCTTCTACAAAGGGATGACAGGAAGCAAATACTCTGTTATTCCCTCTTATGGTCTGACTTCTTTAGACTTTAGCAATACAACATTTTTGTTTGTTTTGTTTTATTTTTCACTTTTACCAATGTTAATATAGTTGATGAAGGAAACTGAAGACATCTAGTCCCGTGCCTGCAAATAGGAAGGCTGAATCTCTGAAATATATTTTGATTTTCATTTTTATAATTGAATACTAAAGTTATTCCTATAAATAAGCCTCCAAATTGGCAAGTTTACTATTAGAAATCAAGTCATATAATTATGCAGTTAAACGATATGTAACAAACTAACCAACAAAAAATTGTATTGCCCATGTCTGGCTGAACTAACATATTGTAGATAAATATGAGCAAGCATTTCTAAAACCACTAGATGGCATTCGTTCACTGCGATTTTAGCCAAAGAGCCTTTAAAGCTTTATCATGATCTGCAGGGGTAGGGGAAGGCAGATGTTATCCATTATTTGATGATATTTTCCTATCATTTAATACAACAGCAAAGCTCAGTTTAATCTTTTCCTGGCTGCTTCAAATCAAATCAACAAATATTTATTGAAACCTTTATTCAAGGATTTTTCCGTTTTGAGGAGAGTTGAAAACCATTTCCACTGGGGTAGTAATGTATTTACTCATCATACCTAGCAGAAAATATGTTATATACAGTATTCCACTAAATTTTATACAGTATGCCACTGAATTTTCTTTTATTTTATTGCTTTAGTAATTTATGTTGCTATTTCTCATGTAGCACTTCTCTAAAGTAAGTGTATCTCTAAAAAAGATGCACTCACAAATTTAGAATTTTTGTACTGTTTTTAGGTGGGATTAATCTTCAACATTAATATTTTTGAAAACTGGAGGCCAGGAGCTCTTAAAGATTCACACAGGGTCCTTCACTCGTTCAAGTCTTAAGAATATGTGAGAAATAGCTTTCTAAATACGTTGAGACCTAAGAACCAAAAGGGTCTTTGGTGATAAAAGATTGTGATTTCGTCCTGAAGATAAGTCATGGAATTAAAACTCTCAAACCTCACACTCCAAATTAAAAGTTGGAAGAAGATGTTGATGGGGAGAAGTCAATCAAAGGTTAAATTTTTCTGTATAGGGTTTGGTTAAAAATATAAAATCTAGGACTTACCTGTTCTAATATGTTTTGAAGTCTCTCTATCTCACAGTCTATTACAAACTTCTTCTCTTGTCTTCTATCAAGCTCTTCTAGAAGTTGCCTATAGCTGACATCATTAAAATTTTCCACACATATAGCGCTGACATGCCAACCATTTTGTCCTGCTTTTTCCATAATAGCTTGGAGTATCGAGTATCCTATTGGGGGAAAAAAAAGTTACTAAAAACATTACTCCCCTTTAATGACGTATGCAGGCACTGAGCCCAAATCAACACTGTTACACTCCAAAATATACTGAATGCTTAGAAACTTAAAGTCTGTGTGGTTATTTCTGAATAATTTGTTCTTTCTTTCTTTAGTCACGAGAACAAAATCTCTTAAAATATCGATTGAATGAAGTAGCAACACCATACCTTGTACTCTCAAAATCTCTTTAGTGGAGAACATTGCATTGCTCTACACACTTTTTTTGATGAGACAAATCCACCTGTAGTCAATAGAATTTATAAACCCTTTTTGTTATTTTACTCACTAGATGGAACTCATTTTGAACAACTGTTTGACTTTGCCCTTGAGCAAGGTAGTACAACATTTTTGGTTCAACTACAGAAGAGAAGATGTAAAAGAAATAGTACAACAGTATTTATTGAGGACCCATTATTCTCGGTGCCTTATTTGTAGATGAGGACAGGTGCATATTAGAGAGGCATTATTTAACTCTTCCTCTCTCAGCAGGGGAATGATATAGACTGGGGATGAGTTGAATGACCACTAGGTGAGGCACTGGTACTCCTAATCGGTAAGAGACTGATGACCAAATAAACAAGAGAAACTTAGTTTTAAAAAGTGTGTAGCAGGACTCAAGGTAAAGGGTTGGCTCAAGGGAAAGCTTGGTTAGAGCTGTCTGCATGGAACAAGGAAAAATACTACAAAGGAGAAACAACTTGAATTGGGTCTTGAAGGTTGAGAAGGAGCATGTGAGACTGCCAGAGGTGGGGGCGTTTATTATGTGAAGACAGCCTTCCATGAGAGAATAAAATGAATGGTCTTCACTCTGTTCTTGATCTAGTTCTCTCTGCATGTGGAAGGGAAGGCATCTGGTCCAAGCATCTGGATTAAGGCAGGAGCTGTGAACTCATAATTCCTGCATTTGGAGTATATCTTCAGGCCAACATTGTCTTGATTGTCCTGCCTTTTTTTCATCTCCTTTTTTTTTTTTTTTTCAGACGGAGTCTTGCTCTGTCGCCCAGGCTGGAGTACAGTGGCACGATCTTGGCTCACTGCAACCTCCGCCTCCCGGCTTCAAGCAATTCTTCTGCCTCAGCCTCCCGAGTAACTGGGACTACAGGTTCACGCCACCATACCTGGCTAATTTTTGTATTTTTAGTAGAGATGGGGTTTCACCATATTGGCCAGACTGGTCTTGAACTCCTGACCTCGTGATCCACCTGCCTCAGCCTCCCAAAGTGCTGGGATTATAGGCATGAGACACAGCCCCCAGTCCCATCTCGATTTTTGAATTGTAACGTGAGAGAAGAATAAAAAAAAAAAAAGATTCTTTGAATGTATAAGTATCCCATACACTAAGATTGGTTAGGATCAGAGCCTGTTAGTTGTATTTTTACTTTATGGTTTAGCATAAACAAAATATTCTAGTCCTCTTTAAGGAAGTCTAACACTTATTCGAGCTCATTCTATAGCAACTATCTGTAGTTTCTTCTTCCTGTGATCCTGGAATTGGGGAGAGAGCTGGGTGGATTAAAAGTGAAGTTTTAAAACAAATATAAAGCCCTTGGAAGATAAGGGCATATTCGTTGAGTTTTCTAATTGGTATGTGAGTCTCATAGATTCAGGGATTTTTAATTTTTCAGGTATGTTTTCTACATATCAGAGTTCCAAATATTACTGATGCTCAGTTAAGATCAACAGATGGAACTGATGATGAGATCATATTTGAAATATAAATTACCTGATATCCTGCCAAATGAAATACTGTGGCAGTCAGGATTCATTTTTATCTAAATGAAAAAAAATTCCCCGAAGAGGAAGAAAGAGGGCATGTTAATTACTATATAATTGTTCTGGTCTATCTATTGCTCCATTTAGTCTTTCCTTTTGTAATACGTGCCAGTAATTATCTTTTCAAATCTTACCTAGATCCCCTGCCCCAAAACGCCAGCACTCTTTCTCTTGTTTCCCATTCAACGCATATGTAACGTGATGATATGAAACCTTCCTTAATATATATGTTCATGCCTCATTTATTCTGTCGTGGGGGCTTATGCTCTGATGGTAACTGAGGCAATGTTCCTTTAAATCATTTTTTGACACCTATGAACATATTCTTTGACTTAAAATGAATGCTTTTAAAAATACCAATTGACGTATTACTTTTCTTTTTTCTCCTTTTATTTATCATCATACTAGAATAATGCTAACATTTTTTTGTTTACTTGAGTGTTGTAAAAATAATAAAAACGGCCCCCACACATAGAAATAGTCTTCTCCCTATGCTCAATTCACAGCTTGGCACGATTCTCTAAATATTGCTGCAATTCTGGCATCATGTGGCTGTCAGGCTTCATGTCAGGACTAGGGATGCATGTTGTTATTCTCCTGCTGACATGACTTTTACAGAATGTGGAGCCACACACTTTCTGATGAAATTTATAGGTATTCCCACTTACCTTACAAAAGTGAAGGACTCAATCTAAAAACAAAATTATAATTCAAATCCAGCCTTCCATTATCTGATTTTTTAGATTTAAAATGACACTAGAATTGGAATCAGACAGAACCCTAGGACACAATCTTTGTTGAATGGTAAAGAAAGTTGGTTACTTAAAAAGCCCCATTAATCATAGTCAGAAATAAATGGCATCCTTTCATTGCAGAGAAAAGGACATGCAGTAATAGTTTCAGAGCTTGGCTAAAATTATATTCTTTTATAAGCTATGTTTGATTCTAATATGCTCTCTTATTATTCATTGATATTCAGATGTGAGTGTCTTATTTATTTGCTAACATAGCTGGAAATATATTGTAACTAGGACAAAATACTGCTGTTGAATCTATGATTATGTAACTTAGTTGTTATATAAACTAGAAAATCATAAGTCAAGTCATACTATTTCCACATCTGGCTATGATTTGTATCTCCTAGTTATTAGAAAATCTGTCGTACAATATTGTTGGCCGAAAAATTAATACTTCAGTTTTAGGTGAATATCATGTAGTGAACAGGAAATTCACTACTGTAAAGGATATTTTAAATCTTGCTTCTACTCTAAAAAGCTGTCTAACATTTTAATTCAACATAATATACTGAAAACCTACTACATACAGAATTCTATAAAGTATATCAAGATAAAGATGTGGGAACTGGATGACATTTTGTTAAGTGAAATAAGCCAGGTACAGAAAGACAAGCTTCACATGTTCTCACTCATTTATGGGAGCTAAAAGTTAAAACAATTGAACTTATGGAGATAGTAGAATGATGGTTACCAGAGGCTGGGAAGGATAGTGAGGGAGGAGGGAAATGGGGATGGTTAATGGGTACAAAAATATAGTTAGATAGGATAGATAAGATATAGTCTTTGACAGCACAACAGGGTGACTAAAGTCAACAATAATTTATTGTACATTTTAAAATAACTTTAAGAGTATAATTAGAATGTTTATAACATAAAGAATAAATGCTTGAGGTGATGGATAATCAGTTACTCTGATGTGATCATTATGCATTGTATGCCTGTATCAAAATATTTCATGCACCCCATAAATATACGCAGCTACTATGTACCTATAAGAACATTTTTAAAAAGATAGGCAATGTGAAATACAAAGGCGAAACAAAAGATAAAGATGTGATTCTTGTTTTTACAAAGAATTTACTATCTAGCAAAACTGATAGGTAAACTATCTATTATGCAAAATACACCTCATTGTATAAATAAATTCAATGTGATGAAAATAATTTTTTAGAATAGTAGAGCATACCATTGACATAATCACTTTATTAGATTATAATAGTAATTAAGGGCTTTTTCATAGTTACTAAAGAACACTGTCAATTACATATAAAATATTTTTAAGTGTTATGATATCACAGAAAGATTTTATCAATTATGTTAAATAGAATCAAAATGAGGTAAGCAGTCCTGAGCTACTGCACCCTTACACGTCAACACTTATTACATCATCCGTGGATTATGACCTATTTTGGATGAGCACCAATTCAGGGATGTTGCTACTCACAACAATAGCTGGGCTTATTTATTTTATGTTTTCGTTTGCAAGAGTTATTTAACTGTCTGCACACAGAGCAGCAGAAAGAGAAGCAGAATTCATTTGTGCCAGGGAAGAAAGTAGTTAGAAAAGAAGGAGTTATGCATTTGCCCTGAAAAAGCTTTACTTGGATGAGAACTAGAAAGTGTCCATTGTGCTTTTCAACGAGAAGGTCATTGGTGTACTTAACATGAGCAGGGTTAATGGAATGCTGGATATAGAAGACATTTTTCAGATTGTGAAATTGAGGAGAAAATGGGAAGAGGTAAGAATGTGGAAATAATCAAGGAATATCATCAGAATAATGAAGTAATAAGATGAAGGGTATGCCATTTTGATGAATATGGGATAGAGAAACATCTAGATTATGGGAACTGGTTTGGGAAGGAGAAGACTAGGTCTGTCCCATGGGAGGTTGCTGAGCCTGAAAAGGGAACATGGCAAGGGGCATAGCAGCAGCTTGTAGTTAGTTAAATTAAAGCCTCCCTCATTAATTGTGTAAATTGCTATGGAGGTACTTGCTACTACATCATCAATATCTTTGGTCTAGCACAATTTGTCAGTGCCCAAAACTAGTAGATTCAAGGAAAAAGGTATGTATGTCTGTGTGTTTCTAATGCCACATATTGATTTGAGTTACAGAAAGGAATAAGATTCTGTAATCCTCACTGAATTTAATGCCACCATGCTGGAACTGTGGAGTAGATTTAATAACCATTTAGGTTGGACTCTTTCCAAAGCAGCTTAGTACTGAAATAACATGTTCAAAGGCCACAGTCTGGACCCCCAGGTTTCAGCACATGGAGGAGTAACCAACATTGTAGCTTGGGTAAAATTATCTGCAGCTGTAACTATAGTATTTATTTATGCCGTAGTTCAAAAAGGGCGTACTAAAAATAAGCAAAAATTTTCCTACTTTTACAGCTTGAAGCTATTCATGTAAACCCAAGATAAGATGGAGTATCTTGAGTTTTCCCTTTTCTACAGACACTCAAGAGTAAAAGTAGAAAATTCATCTTCAAAGATGGATTGATAATAATCATTGTTAAAAGTGGTTATTCTGGGTCCTAGATTTTTCCTAAGGCATATTCTGACACTAACATTTATTGTCTTCTGATTCTCTAGTATTCATATTTAGTTCAGATGACATCTTGTAAGAAAATTTGATACTTTAAATCTTTAAAGTTAAAGCACTGTCATAGAGTCTGTAAGTTGGTGGTTCTCTACTACTCCCCTTCATCCAAAGCAATGAAGGGGAGATTTTAACTTGGACCTATGGACAGTCAGAATAAATATATTTTCTTGCTTCTCTTTCAGCTAGATATATGGCTCTGTGACTAAGTTGTGGGCAATGGGTTATAAGTGGAAAGGTTGTGTGGAGGCTTCAGGAAACTCTCCTTAAAAGACTTTATGAATATACTTTTTATCTTGCATAGCAGGTCACATTCAGAAGCTTCAAAAGCTTCAGTTTATTTTGTGTGTTTGGAAGGACAAGAAGGGATATGTGGAGAATTGGCATGGGCTGTGGAAAGAGCTTCTAAGACTGGAGAGATGAACAGGCAAGGGATATATTACAAGAGCTTTCTCTATCATTTAAAGGAATTTAGGTTTTGCTTCATAGACTTTCAGAAGAGAGTGACAGAACAATGTGTCTTAGAGGGATGATTATAGCTGAAGTGTGGAAAATACAATGGATGTGGGTAGAAATGGGAAAATACAATGGATGTGGTAGAAATGGGAAAATCCCTTAGGAAGCCACATGGTAGTAATCCAGGTGAGAAGTAATAGGGGCCAGATTTAGGACAATGCAGAGGAAGGAGAATAGTTTCTAGATTAAGGATACAGGATAAATTAGTTTGGTGATTAATGACACATAAATGACAAAGAGAGAGATGATTTGAGTCTGACCACTATCTATTCTACTGGTGGTCATTCTACTTCCATTTTCAGATTGAACTCTTAGGGTTTTTTTGACCTTCAGAAGCACATATTTTTCTGTTTGGATTTCAGGTGTCAATTGACTTCTGATGAAAACTATCCTTGCAGCCACCTCCTTCATCCCCCAAAGTAGTATAATAAATTCTGACAGGGGTCTGAGAAACCCATTTTTCTCTCTGGTTATAGACATCAATGGAAACAATCTGTAGATTTTGAATATTCCCTGCGAATACACTGGATCTCTTTTCAAGTTTGATTCTACCATTTTTTATCTTCTTAGCACGGTGGGCCTCCACCAACATCTTTTTACAATAAAGGCAATGTGTTTCTATTTTAAGTAAAGCATTTTTGAAAAATTTGAATAATTTTAAACTCAAATAGCAAATGACTAATTTCCAATCAGAATAAATATCTGGCATAATTACTATACAGCTATTATTTTGCTCATAAAGTACAATTTTTTCTTTTATCTGTTTTACTATATATTTTATATATCACACTATATAAAATTTACAATTCTGATTTGATACTTTTTTATGTCACATTGTATAAAGTTCACAGTTCCAATGTGCATAAAAACAACCATTGTAGTTTTTATAAGGGAATTGAAATATATGTTTGTGAGTTAACAGGCACTGAAACAAGGTCTTTATCTAATATTAAGTATGTAAAATATGTAAGACATAATTCTGAGTGTCAAACCTATTCAATATTGCGATACTTTGGGAAAGCATGTTAAGCAAAAGAATAGATCCTTTCAAAGGGGGTTTCACCGTGGAGAGAATGACTTGGACTGTGGTATGGTCCCTAAAGGATGGAAAGGGTTGATGAATAAAGATGGTGAGGAGGAAGAAGCTACTGCATCATAAAACAAAGGCACAGAGGCAGGAGCTTGAAGAATGCTAAATAAAATATTAATTGTTGATAGTTAATAGAGCAGGCTGCTGGAGTAATGTATTCATAAACTACATTATGCTTTATTAGTATTTCACAATACAATTGAACCTCATAACAGCCCTGTGAAGTAGATATTATCCCCACCATAAAGGTGAAGAAATAAAAGCAACATATGTGACTTATATCAAAGCATAACCCCACTAAATAGCAGTACTGTGAATTGAACTCAAGTCTTCCATTCTCCAGCTTAGGGACTTTTCAGCACACTTCAGCAAGCAAACAGAGAGAGCGATGAAATTAGCAAGGAAGGCTGAGGCTGCGATGTGAAGGCCTTTCAATCACAGTCACCATCAATTCTGTTCTTTCTCTCACAAGCACATCTCGTATTTTAGCATATTCTGTCAAGACTACCTTCCAAAATATATCAAAAACCTGACCATTTCTCCCTACCAACACTGCCTCCACCTAGGCCCCAGCCTCTTGCCAAGGATTATTGCAAGTGCCTGTTTACATGTTTTTTCTTTCCTCCCCTTCACACTGCTCATAGCTTCAGGAATGGAACTTTCCAGGCAAGCCAGATCACACCACTTACAGGTCCAAACTCTCCAATTGCTCCTTTATACTGATGTCATCTACCTCTCTCTCACTCTCAAACATTACCAGCCCTCTGGCCTCTTTGCCAGGGGTGCTCTGCCTCGGGCTTCACCCTGCTGTGCTTTCACCAAGATGGGTCTTCAGGGTTCTGCCTTTATGTTCTCAGGTTTCTACCCAAATGCCTTCTCTTCAGTGAGGCCATTCTGGGTTACTTTATGTAAAATTTCAACTCCTTCATCCTATGATTTTCTGTTTCTCTTCTCTGCTTTACTTTCTCCTCAACACTTCACCACCACCTAATATACTCTAGATTTTACTCACTCACCTTGTTTATTGTCTGTTTCCCCCACTAGAAGGTAAGCTCATGAAGTCAGGAACTTTGTTTTGTTCACTGTGCCTAGAAGAAGCCTTGGCATCTAAAAGGGACTCAATAAATACTTTTGGATAATTAAATACTGAAAGTTTAGAAATTACTCCTTTGATAATCATGAAACAATAGTGAAACACTAGAAACCTTGGAAGCTTTGGAGCAGAGAAGAGACAGATTTATAAAACTGCTTTTATAATGTTAGCTTCATATAGTGGAAATGATGCATCCGAAGAGCGGAAAGAGAAAGAGGACAGGGAATCCAAATAGGAGACTACTGAAATTAATACAGGCATGATGCCAAAGCTGCTCTCACCTAGACCCACTCCAGAAAAAGTGGAAAGAAAGGAGAGTGTTGATTGTTTGCTTTTCTCTAAATTTTACACTCCCCTGCTCCCCAAGCAATTCTGTACTTATCTGTATAACAGCCAGGAGATATTTCATTGTATCAGATGGAGCCATATGAAATTTTCATTTCTGCTGATCAAAGACAATGAAATATCAGCAATATCTTATTGTTCATCCCAGACACAGCTTCTGAATGAATAATAAGTAATATTATGTGGCATCTGAATGACTGAAAACTACTTAATTTATACTTTGTACATTTAGGTCCTAAAATAATGTGGCAAGTAAATGCAAAAACTCCACAACTCTACAAATGGCAGAGGGAGGTCTTGAGTTGTAGAAGCCTAGAGTCCCACATATCTCAGCAGGAATACCTTTAGAGACATCCTAAGGTAGCCCTTAATATTAATCTCCGATTTTCATAATCTTTATTCATAGCAACCATCCTGAGTCATTAATAAGAGGGAAAATAAGCTTCAAACAACTCAGAATTAAAGTAAGTGTGAAATTCACTTCAGAAAGGACTCCATTCTAAATGATAAAAACAGAAATGTTTTTGGTTCATATAAACAAATCCTGAGCTAACCTGCAAAATTGACTCATTAATTGAGGGTGCAAGACAGCCAATGCTGTCCAAAGACTTCTGGTTCTTAAAAGACCAATTAATTTATTCTACCCTATGTTGTAGTCTGAGTCCAGCAGATCTCATTAATTAATCATAAAAGTAATCACTAGCAACGAAACTCAAAGAAGTGTTACATAACATATTAAGTATCAGCTTGTTATATTCACATGCCAAGCTGTGTACTGTAAATAATATTAATTTGGATCTGGCTTTTATACACAAAGCCAAAACCATTCATTTTGGTTGATTTGAAAGTGATATTTTAAAACATTACTTCGTCTTTTCTTTAGAGCAGGAGTAGCAGTACATAATTTTCTTGTGATGATTCTGGTGAAAGGATTTGCATACAATTATGGAGACAATTTCTGTTCCTAGCAGGAAAAAACACAGGATGAAGTAAGTATTCACCATATGATTAGCCTAATTTTTATATCCTACTGAGGCTAGCTCAGTTCTAAGAAGTAATTGTAAACTCATGTCAGGGACTGAGAGTGAATACATTTGATTGCTCACTATTAAATTTCTTTAGTGGAGAAATGACACTGAGGTGATTATCTAAATACAGAGTGATTTCTTGAACAGCATGCTAGGTGACAAATGATGGGGTCAGTGGTAGCCTCTGTTACTTTTAACTGCAAACGTTCTGTTTCCACTTCAACTCTGTGGTTCAGAGGAAGGTTATTTAAATTTCTTAATCTTCCACCTTTGACTTTCTATGTAATGAAGAAGATTAATGTAGGATTTTATTAGGCATGATAATCTTTTCTATAGCTGTAAATAAAAATCAGCTTCATTCCACATGGTAGAGTAACTTATAATGCTGCTGTTCATTTGAGAGAAGTAGATTGAGGATTCTTCATAGGTGAAGAAATACATCCCTACAACTCCGGGAGAGTCATACTGTATAACTCAACATCCCACACTCCCTCCAGATGAAAAACAAAAACCTAGTTCTGTTTTTTGCATTCCATATTTGGTCATTAGACGTTTACTTAGTCACTTTAGTCAGAAATCTAAGAGATTCTCTCAGACTCATTGCTCAGCTTCACCCTCATCCCACACCAATTCTGACATTTCTTCCTAAATATTACATTTAAGACATTTCATGAGCAGTTCTCTGTTTCTTCTTGCACTTTTCATTCAATGAATATTTGTTGAGCATTTCCTATATTTCAGGCCACTGATCCAGAGGCTGCAGATATAGAAATGGAACAGTAAGATGTGCCTACCTTCATGAAGTTTACATTCCAGTGGCTGAGGCAGACAAGAAGCAATACACAAATACATTTATAATAGAATGACAAGAAGTAGTAAGTGCTATGAAGGAAAATGAGGGAAAGAAGGAATATAAATGACCAGGAGCGGCGACAGGATGGATGTTGTTCTTCCCAAACCAATCTCTCACTGTGTCTCTTAGGTATGCATCACTCAACTCATACTGAAGATTGGTGGTTCTCTGAATAAACCAGACTGTCTCTTACATTTAACACAATGCAATGGCTATTCCCTGTGCTAAGAAAGTCTGTATGCCCTACACTCACTGGCAACTTGTCTGTATGCCCTACACTCACTGGCAACTTCTAATCTTTCTTTAAGCCTCAACTTCAGCTTTAGACCATTTCACAACCCTTCTCTGGTCTCATCCATGTGGGGTTTTTGTCTTTTTTCTTTACATTTCCCTAGCTGTTTGTACAGTAATTACAGCTCATGCTACTCTGAATTAATTAAATCATTTATTACGTAAGTTCTACATGCTACCTTGGAAAGTACAGCATGCCTGTCACTAACCTCAGGGATGTGAAATTATAACTTTAATTGCTAGTTTACCTGTCTAGTTCCCTTTAAGAATGAGACTAGTTTTTATTCATCTTGATTTCCCTATTTTTTTCAGACAAAGAAAAGAATAAGCTCAACAAGAGGGAATTAGGTTGAATTAAATGACAAGGGTAAAAATTCTGCCCTTTTTATATATCCCTTCCCATTTGATCAAGACTAATAATAATAAAGGTAATAGTAATAACAATTATTAAAGACCTGACAAATCCATGACCTTCAATATTGTACTAAGTGCTTTATTAGCATAGTGTTAGTTTTATTATCTTCATTTTATGTAAAGGAAACTGATGATACAGAAGTTAAGTTCTTGGCCAAGATCATGTAGCTATTAATTGGTAAAGCCTCATTCTGTCTGATATTAGAGTCTGCTTTTTATTCTCCTCTATGATATGGTCTATAATACAATGAAAACTTAATTCCATGCAGTTTGGGTTAATTTTATTCCCCTATTAGGATTCATTTTTGACCCAGACGTATCCCTGACCATGAAGCACTGCTGGATACTATGATATTTCCAAGGAATGTGTGGCTTCTGCTCTTTACATTGAGCATATGTTTGCTGCTTTCCCTCTAAGTTCACAGGGAGATAAAGCCCCCTTCTCCCAATTCTCCCTTCCCCAAATGTCTCTGGTCGCTCTAGCCCGACCGTTACAACCATTGCAAAGATTACAATAATGAACACAGTTTCTTTCTTCAGAATAGCCTGTGAATGCTGCCCTGTGGTCCAGTTTGGTTAATGATGTCGTCCCGGCACTGCATAGGACACACTATCAAACTGCCTTCTCTCTGTAAGGACATCAAACATTAAACCGTAGAATTAGGTCGACTTTAGTCAAAAAGCTTTTGAGTTACTACTTAGATCTAGCTATATGCTTGCCCAAGTTCTTCCCTTCTAGAAACAGTCACAAAATCCCATAGGATTATTTCACAAATTAAGTTTGAATTATGGTGTAGAATAACTTTTATTGATGCAGGGATTAATGTAGGCAAGTTTTCTGAATAGGTATTAAGATGGTAAAGCCAAAAAGTACTTATATTTTAATTAGAGTAAGTGTGCCTGAGAATTATAATAATGCAAAAAAAAAAAGTATACAATAACTTCTATAACTGTAACAAATTGGAACCAAGTTTGTATTATCAAGAGGAGAAGTCAGATGAAGTTATTTATTTTTCATCAAATATTTACAATGTGGCAATTAGTCAGTTTTGTTTTGCTTTTTTTTTCACAATGGTACCATGTGCCACTGACATTTTGGTAGAAACTCAGTAAGGTTTTCAAAGTTTACTTTTTTTTTTCTTTTTTTTGAGGCGGAGTCTCGCTCTGTCGCCCAGGCTGGAGTGCAGTGTCTGGATCTCAGCTCACTGCAAGCTCCGCCTCCCAGGTTTATGCCATTCTCCTGCCTTAGCTTCCCGAGTAGCTGGGACTGCAGGCACCCGCCACCACGCCCAGCTAGTTTTTTGTATTTTTTTTTTTTTTTTTTTTAGTAGAGACGGGGTTTCACCGTGTT
Source organism: Macaca fascicularis (assembly GCF_037993035.2). Lineage (NCBI taxonomy): Eukaryota > Metazoa > Chordata > Mammalia > Primates > Cercopithecidae > Macaca > Macaca fascicularis. The sequence continues at coordinate 104,857,728 of NC_088388.1, read as the reverse complement.
AGCCAGGATGGTCTCGATCTCCTGACCTTGTGATCCGCCCATCTCAGCCTCCCAAAGTGCTGGGATTACAGGCTTGAGCCACCGCGCCTGGCCTCAAAGTTTACTTTCATGAAACCGATAGGCACAATCAAATGAATTGTGCTAGTGAATTAAATTGTTATACACATTTGGGCAAACACTGGTATCATGCCTCTAAAATTGGCAAGTTTAGATGCAGTGTGACAGAACACAGTAAATACATGAAGTAATTTGTTAGTTCAAATCCTTTTAATAAGTTTGGCTTAAAAACTCTGAGAACAACAAATTCCAGTGGAGAATCCTAGGGTTGGTTTTCAGAGCTAATTATGACTGTAAAGTTTGAGATATTAATGCCTATGTTTTTTGTTTGGTAGTTAAGGTTGCAGAAAGTAAAGGATAACCACTGTTGTATGAAATTCTATTTATACTGGCTTAATAGTCTTAGCAGAGCTGCTCCCAAGCTTATATAGCTTAGCACTCTCCTTATCTGGGGCTTGTGCACTGGTCCTGCCTCATTTGATCCACCTGACAGTGAAAACTACTTTGGCTGTGCTGCTGCTGCTAATCTGTTTAAATAGGTAGTTCAGCATCATTGCCAAATGGACCACTCCAATTGGCTCCTCAATTAGCTATTCATTTTACAAAAGGCAAACATGTGTATATTCCAGATCTATAGATTTATTATTATGCTGGTCATTGCCACTCAGAGGTTACACTAGGTGTCTCCTTAAGAACTGCGCTAGATACTTAGTGTCCGTCCAGATTCACATCCACTTTTTATTTTGCCTGACCTTGCTCTGTATCAGTGTTAGAAGAGGCTGACCAGTATGGTCTGCAGCTGTGTACTTTGGCTTCCAGTTGAGTTGATTAAAAGGAATCACATGTGACATATCAAAGGGAGAAGAGGGAAGTCAGGTATTCTTTTCTTTTTTCTTTTTGAGATGGAGTCTAGCGCTCTGTCACCTAGGCTGGAGTACAGTGGCGCAATCTGGGGTCACTGCAACCTCTGGCTCCCAGGTTCAAGCAATTCTTCTGCCTCAGCCTTCTGAGTTGCTGAGATTACAGGCACCTGCCACAATGCCTAGCTAATATTTTTGGATATTTAGTAGAGACGGGTTTTCGCCATGTTGACCAGGGTGGTCTCGAACTCCTCACCTCAGGTGATCCACCTGCCTTGGCCTCCCAAGGAAGTCACATATTCTTTACATGATTCCTTTCTTGCCAGGTTGACGTGGGGGTGACTGCATCTCTAAATAAACGCCCTAGTCTCTGCCATTCAGCATTCTCCATACAGCTACACTCTCCACACAACCACATCTTCACCTTCCTTGCCTGTTCAGACTTATGGTGGTAAAGACTCTTTGCTCTTGCTACTTCTGGGATGGGACACCATCTTTTTTCTTGTTGGTGTCCCTAAAACTTGCCCACACCTTTTTAAAAGCAGTTCCATTATTAAGCACTTCTTGATGGCACAGTTAGAGTGCACCATTAGTTTCCCACCAGGATAGCAACTAACTGAAGTAGCTTTGAGCTCAAAGCAGAATATGTTTGGTAGAAGAAATACATAGGTATTAATTTTCTACCCATCCTGTTATTTTCCCACTTTAATGTAAATTCCAATAATTGCCTGAGACAGTTTGTAACTTTCACTATGCTTTCATTACATTCTGGGGACAGAAAAAGTGTATGTTCTAACCTTACATCTTCTGAAATGACCACTTTAAAGTAAACTATATTTTAATATTGTGCCAACAATTAGGAGGGTACATTTATTCTAAATCATCACGTTGTACATGTTGAATATTTACTATCTTTATCAATTAATTTTTTTAATATTAAGAAAGCTCTAACACAAGAGTTTAAAAATTTCAAAGAGTACAAAAAAGTGCTGCCTGCTGTCCCTTCTCTTATTTTAGTTGTACCTTAGTGATCTTGTACTCCTTTTACATTTTAGACAAAGACAGTTTTTTAACAAATAATAAGCAAATGTTCTCCATTATGCTAATGACATCATTTTTATCAACTAAACGTGGCCTGAAAAGCAAAGGCTTTTGTCATCCAATTGCTGCCACAAATAATGGCTTACTTGACAGAAAAGATGTCAAAATTATCATTTTTGGAAGACATTACCCAAAATTAAAGTGGTTAATTCTACAAAATTCTTCTCAGCGAGTCGACTAGTTAAATTTCATAGAGTATATTTTCCAGCCACCTATTCTGGCAGGCTCATCAGATAGTTCCAACGTCCAGAACCAAATATTCTATAGGGCCATCTACAGGGATTTTCAGTGGTTTGAATGGGTCAGTTTCAACACCAGTAATTAAAGTTTTCCAAATCTAATATTTCTCCATTATGGTTTGGAACTTTAAGGTCACAATTAAGCAATTATATAAATGTTCTGCCTGACAGATCCAAAGTTGCTTTTTGGGGAAAATTTTAGCTTTGTCTAAAAATAACTTTCCATAGGGAGGTGGGAATACCTTTTCTGTAAATTTTTCAGCATTCAAAATAAAATGTCGTATCCTGCCACTTTACCATCTGGCTCTTAAAACATGTGGATGTTGATTCAGTGAGTAACAAAAAAAAAAAAAAAAAAAAAAAAAAAAGCATTTTAGACTCTCATTAAATGTATTCTTGAATTACCTGCTATCTTTGTATCAAATGCTAGAGATAAAGAGATTTGTTATGGAATATGTTTCCCCTTAAGTTGCCGATATATTTTACACTATAGCCTGTGCCCTAATGTAGAGGTCCCCAACCCGCGATCTGTAGATCCCTACTGGTACCTGGCCTGTTAGCAACTTGGCTACACAGCAAGATGTGAGCAGTGGGCAAGGGAGCGTTACTGCCTGAGCTCCACCTCCTGTCAGAACAGCAGGGGCATTAGATGCTCATAGGAGCATGAACCCTATTGTGAACTGCACGTGCTAGGGATCTAGGTTGTGTGCTTCTCATGAGAATCTAAGATCCTGATGATCTGAAGTGGAACAGTTTCATCCCTCACATCCCTGTGGAAAAATTGTTTTCCAGGAAACCGGTCCCTGGTGCCAAAAAGGTTGGGGACCGTTGCCCTAATGTGCCCTAAGTGTGTTTGTATGTGTGCAATAGTAGTAGTAGCAGTAGTGGTAGTAGTGCTAATAGTAGTAGTAGCAGTAATGGTAGCAGCAGCAGAAGTAATAAAGTCTGGATAGCACTAATGATAGTAATAAAACAATTCTAGATAAAGGAACCATTACCATTACCGGAAACTTTTAGGATCTTTGGAGAAATAATTCTTAACGTATTTTCTCAGTGACATAAGTCCTAGAAATGTACAAAGACTACATTATGCTGTTAATGGATAGTTACCTTATTAAAAGCTGTTACTGAATAGTTTGTTCTTAATGCAAAGGTCCTGTTTTACAATTGCTCTGCAGTTCATTAATTTTCATTTTATTCCCTGCAAGGGCATTTAGGGTCTGGATTATACAGCTGTAAAACATAGCTCTCACTAGAATTCATAATTTACTATGTCTCAATATTCCATTTGAAGAGGTTCTTGAAACATGATGAGGTCAGAGTGGAGTAGAAAAGAAAACCATTTAGCATATTTAATAATAGACTGTTTGTCCACAGAAAAATCTGAAATCTTTTCAAGTATGTCTGAAGGTGACTTGTATCACAAACTCACTCATATTGGGTTGGTCACTTTATAGAAATTGGAAGGGGAGGTTATATCCATTTCATTAAATTTTTAGCTCAACAGTGTTTAACTTTGATTGCTTATTATAAGTAGAGTGACTGTACAATTTATCATAGATACCAAGACACTTTCAAGAGTGAAAGGGGGCATTGGGCACTGTTAAGATTACACTAGGATATCAGGTACAAACCAGGACTATGTAGGTAAACCAAGATGCAGAAGCCAGTTACCAGGCTACGTTTTAGAGAACAGAGATAAATAAGACACTGCCATCAAGCAGTTCATAATCTTCGAATTCCTCTTCTTTTTGTAACTGAGAGCTGGCAAAAAGCATTTACAGAAAAAAGTGACCAATGGAGGAGGTCACATAAAGTCCACAGATTTTATCCATGAAGAGGTCTTAAGTATCCAGGTAGTTCTTGAGTCTCTTGTATTATTTTTCTCATCCTTATTTGGCCAAAGGTCAATATCTATGCTTCTGAGGAGTCACATAGAATCATCCCAACACTTCCATTTTATTTCAGAAACCTATGAAACTACTAGAAATTCTTTGAGGTAACTAGAACTGAGGGCCAGGAACTGGAATCAAGTGTTTGAGAGCAAAGGATTCTAGATCTCCAGTGTTTGCGAGATGTTGAGACCAAGATTATTGGAATCGCAGTGAAATTCCCATGGAGAACAGTCAAGGCTTTCCTGGCTTTGGAAGACTGAAACAGGTGATACAGTTGGGTTGACAGAGTGTATCCATTGGATTTTATTCCTGAAAAGCCAAATTAATTTTTAGGTATATGAAAGTATTCAAAGATAGGGTCTAATGAGTTATATATTGAATGTTATTATTTATTGTGTATTATGTTTCAAACCAATTTAAAACTGTTAAATAAACCCAGTAGTATCCTTTATAAAACAACATAAAGTAGTAGATTTGAAGATCAAGTGACCCTATTAGGCAAGCAAATTCCACAGCCAATTCTAATCCATGTTGAATCAAAGCATTTTTTAGCTGGGAGGAATCATAGTGACAATTTAATCAAACTCCTGATGTGAACACAAAGGATGAACCAGAGTGGTTTGCCCAAGGCAGAGCGCTTGGAAGAGCTATAGGATCTTAAAAACAAACAAACAAAAAACCCCAAAAACAAAACTGCTCTCATGGCTCTGAGAACATTGTCCTTGTCCTTGGGGAATTCTGGACAGAGAAAAGTTAAGAGGAAGTCAACAGTCTTCAAGAGGATTTGAGCCATTTGCAGAATACAGCAAAGGAAAAAAAGAGCAAAATAAGTTTCTGAGTTTCCATTATAATAAATCTTTTAACAGGGCACTTACAGGTTATTCAAAAATTTGATTCTTTTTCTCTTAGCATCATATTCTTCCAGGAACAGATGTGCAGTAAGAATTCCTGAGTCCTTCACCAATTGGTTGATCCCAGCCTCAGCAGACCTGAAACTCCACTTTCCTGTGTGTTTCAGGGAAAGAGAGATCTTTATTGTATCTTATTGCTTTCACTCTTTCATTTCTCCTTTAGAGTCAGCGGCAGCCACACCTTTGAAAAAGATTAAGAGGGTGTGGGCTGAGACTCATGATATGATTATCTCATGATCTGCTTAAGCAAACTGACAGTCAAAGTATTAGGTGATTGAGCAATGTGAAAAGTGGTTCAGTATCAATGTGTGCCAGAAAGTAATCTAATCTTGACAGTAAACCCCTTTGGGTCTACCTTCAAAATAGACATGGAAACTTCTCAATAGCTTTGCTGCTATTGTCCTAGTACAAGTCCCATCATCTCTCACCTCAGTTACTGCAATCGTTTCTTAAGGTCTCTTCTTGTTTTGGCCTGTGATCCCTCTCAGTCTATCCTTATCATGGCGGTCACACTAATCCTGTTAAATTTAAAGTCATATCCTTGTACACCTCTACTCAAAATCCTCCAATAGCTTTCCATGTCCCGTAGGGCAAAGGAAAGAGTCCTTACAATGTCATTCTTCCTCTACTTCTTGGACACCTTTCTCCTGTCCTTGGCTCCTTGCTCTCTATTTTCTGGTCAAACTGGTTTCATTGCCATTCCTCAGTCAGAGAACGTATACTCTCTCCTTAGGGCACTGCACATGCTCTTCCTTCTATCTTGAATGCTTTTCCCCAGAAAACCAGATGTTCCCCTCACCCCTTTCATGTTGCACTCAAATGGTAACTTCTCAATGAGCTCTTCCCTGAGACTTCCATGTGAAAAAGTAAATTTAAAAAATTAAAACACACCCCACTTATACCCCCAATGCTTAGTACATAGTAGGTACTCAGTAAATATTAATTCAATGAGTGAAAGACAGTTGTTTGTGTTCCTATTAGCTGTGACATTCACAGTACAGAAGCTAGAATCTCTTTTATGATATCTCTAGCTTCTCCTGTGGAGAATAAGATAAGCTGTTTAAATAGGAAGACTGCATATCCGAACTGGAGTGAGATCTCAGTGTGACTTTGGACTCAAGGGCTCCACGGTCTTTGGATCAACAGCAACAACAAAAATGGAGGCACCCATTTGGATTTGCCAAGTCTTTATTTTAATAAGTCAGGATGACAAAAAAAAAAAGTACAAAACCTATAACCATGATCTAAATCTGCATAATTTATAAAAGGAAACACTTCAATTCTAGAAAAGTAGGAAAGACATAATTTTAGAATAAAAACTCTTTTTAAAAAAAAAAAAAAAAAGCTTCCCAGAAAATGCTCCACACTATCCTAATTTTCTCCCCTGCCAATTCTGGGAGGTGGATTAGTAAGAAAGCTGGGCATTGGACTCCAGGCCCACAGTCCTGCTGTGAAGGAGTGCCAATCATCCACAGGCAGAACTGGCCCCTTCTGCCCACAAGATCACACAAAGAACAGTGCTTGTGTCTTAATTTTGTCATCAAATGTCGAAACTAAAGATTTAAGAAAAAGTGTTGAGGATAAGATATTAGATGTAGAAACAAAAGTGAAAATAATTTTTTAAAGATTTAAGAATTTTTTTTTTTTTAAGAACCTGCTCTGTACCTTATGTTTGGTTCAGGTATTTGAATGTTGACTTATGTGACTTTTTCAGTGATGAAACATATCAGAGAGAAACAAGGGTGAAAGAGAAGCCATTAAGATATATAGAGCAGTGCTAATCTTCTAAATTTTGCCATGGAGCAAACCAAATGCTTAACGAAGACTGAAAGAAAATTCAAATTTGTAGGGCTTTTTAATAAACAAGGAGCCATTTCTATACAGGCTAATTTGTTTGTTTTTAGAGCTTTCTCTAAGTCATGGAAGGCAAGAACATAGTTTTTGAGGATTTAGGGCAGTTGATTATGAAAAAGTTACAAAAGTAAAGAAAGGTCAAAACCTTTTGGTTAATAATAGATGAAAAGAGACAATTTCTGAAACCATATGAATACTAAAATGGAGAAGCAGTTCAGATTCCACTTTCTTTGGGAGACTGTAGCTTTCTAAGAAATGCACAATTTTTCATGATATTTTGAGTCAGTGAGATGTTTGTACTATTTTAAGTTTAATAAAAGTTAAAGAGGGAATTCTGAAATTGTTTGAGAGCCTCTGAAGCAATTTTGGAGAGTCCTATAATATGGTATAGAAACTGCATTGCTCAAGCCTTTTAAGTCTATGACAGCATGGCACTGTGCCATCAATATTATACAGCACAACAGGGTGCCTTCTAAAATGCCTCACACACATACTGCAGATATATTTGGATATTTCTGTTAAAATAAGTCACTTCGTGTTCCCCTACCATATTATAAAGTTCCCATGAGTTATGCTGTCAAATTTGAGGGACAGTTTCAGAATTCTAAATGAAAATCATGTAGAAGCATCCAGTGCAGAAGAATAAATGTGTTATGGTGATAATATTACCTGCTTTATTGTGGGTAGAAATGGGTTACTGAAGATTTTATATAGCATCAGTGAGAAAATGCTTGTGTCCAAGTGTCCAGTGGTTTATAATGATCAAAAAATTTAGTTCACTTTATAAGAAGAAAAATGTATGGCCTAAAAACTGAGTAAAAGTCTTCGTGGATTTTAACATAATAGTCAAAGGAAATCAGAATCATTTGAAATATAGTAATATTATCTGTTATAACTTGTCAAATATTAGTCAAATTGTTTTAAAATAATTTTGATTTATATAAACTTATAAGACAATATAACTTCATTTTGGTAATAACATAAACAATCTAGAAGGATCTAGTTATTATAGACTTAGCCAATTCAGCATTTGCAGAAAGTTTAGATAAGGTAGGCTTAAGTTTACTTTCCCCTTACCTATAAATAAAATTTTGTAAAAGAACAAAATTAATAAAATAATAGAAAAAGTTTATTATGGTTAACAATATACTTTGGAAACATTTGTTTATAATATAATAACAATGCTAATTATAATTAATTAGAGAATTAACTAGAGAAGCTGATTATGAGAATTAAGTATCAGCCACTATTAATGATTAAGTGTGTAATTTGAGGTTCTTCTTTTTTTGTTTGTTTTTTTGAGATGGAGTCTTGCTCTGTTGCCCAGGCTGGAGTGCGGTGGTGCGATCTCGGCTCACGGGCTGGGGTTCTTATTTTTAACCCTTAATCCATTAATTATCAGAAATTATTGGCTGTGCTTATATAAGATTTTGATAAAACATCACATAGAAATGTGTGTTTTGTAAGGAAGAATAACGTTTTTCTATTTTATAGCAAAATAAAATGAGATAGTGATTACACGACCTAAAAAAGGTTAAAAAAAAAAAAAAAAAGGAAGTCACTGTCAGAATAGAAATGAGGATTGAGAGAATAGTATTTCCTTGGTGCTCATTATTTCAGTAAATATAATGGAAGGCATATCAGAGATTTAGACATGCAAAGAGGAGTAAAAGTGGTCTCTGCCTATGAACAGCTCACACTACATCAAGGGAGGCAGGAGGTATCCTACTCAATAGCGAGAAAGATGACAGGTACATAAACAGGTACATAAACTTCCATACAAAGTGGAAAGTATTACATGGAATTTGAGCGCTCCAGATGCACTACTGCGAAAGTCCAGCAACAATACCCTGCCTCATTTTCTAGAGTTAATAGAAACTGTCGTATAATGTATGTTTTCATAATGTCAGAAAGGAAGGGAACTCAGTCTTGGCAGTAGAAAGAAAGCTAGAGGGGGCCCGTGCATGCATGGATGGGGTAGGATGAGGGCCCTGTCCTTCTAAACAGGTGGAGGGCAATGAAGACACTGAGGAAGTTGAAGAAGTAGAGTGGGTGGTAAGATCCAGAGAAATTCTCAAAGAAGTAAGCAGTGTTAGCAGGAGCTTGCATGCCAGTTTCACGGAGTGGTCAGGTTTCAGAGTGTGTCATTAGTCACTATGCTGTGACTAATACTGCCTCCAAGAGAGAGGCAGCATCTTCTTCAGTGCAGTAGTTCCCTGAGTTGACTTGTGAGGTAGCAATCCTGCCTCAGGCAGATTAGACTCCTTTAACAGTCAAATGGGTGTCAGCTCTTCTGCATCTGTTGAGCCAATGTAACCAATTTTGTTGGTAGTAAATTGGTTATTGAAGATTTTAAATACCGTCTATGAGAAAAGTGTCCAAGAGTTTATAATGGCAGAAAATTTTAGTTCAATTTATGGAAAGAAAGACTTATTGCTTAAAAAATAAACAAAAGTCCTTAGGAATTTTAACCTACTAATCAAAGGAAATAAGAGCAATTGCAAATATAGTAATATTACCTGGAATAACTTTTCAAATGTTGGTCAAATTGTTTTAAAACATATAATTTAATACAGTTTCCTTAGATCATTCTGTAGGATCAGAACCAGAACTCTGCAGTAAGGCATTTACCTGGGAGCCATGAGAGTATAATGTGTTTAACTATAAAGTAGTGGGCTGGGTCTGCAAGCCCCACAGCAGAAGAAACTCCATTACTCTATACAGAATGAAATAAAACACACATGCTACATCATCATGTAGAAAAAGGCTGATGTTACTGCTTAATTTGCAGAAATGGAATTTCCATGTTTTAATTTAAAATAAAACATTTGAACTTACAGAAAGAGAACCATAATTATTTGATTAGGTGACTTTATCTTTATTAGAAAATAATGCTAGTCTTAAATAATTCTTTTTTACCTTTATCTTCTTTTATTGAGCATTGTAATCAGCTTTTTATCAAAGTTTATTTTAATGATCAAAACCTTAGTATAAATCTGAAAATAGTCAAAAATAGGTCAATAATTTTGAAACCAATCTAAATAAAGTGTGTTCAAATAAGAGGAGCAGAGTGGGTGTTATTTCTTTAGTCCCATTAGGAGTGTATTGGAAAGATAAGTGTAATAGAAATAGAATTCCTCATTCTGTCATGTTTTCTCTCCTAGCACTACAAGACACAATAATAGCTCTTATTTGGTAACTGTAATATGCCAATACGTATTTTCAATATTTTTGTCTTAATTGATAAAAACAATAAATATAATAATAGAATTTTTAAAAATCATGCAAAATTCAGGAATTCTTGTTTTAAACAATTCTTCACACTGAGAGAACTTACTTTATAGTAGTATGAAATAACCTCATTAAATCCTCATTCAGTTCTACACAGTGTTTCTCCTTTGCCTTCTGATTTCCAAATCTACTCTCCCCTTCCTGTACTAATCTCACCTTCAGCAGTTGGCCTCATTGTTCCACTTCACTGAGAAAATGAAGAACCTCTGGAAAGATCTACCTCCTTTATCTGCAGCACCACAGAACACTTGAATCCACACTGTGCTCCTTATTCTTTCTTCAGTAATGAAGGGACCAGGTATGCTTCCTTTTTTTCCAGTATCATTGACTCCAGCTGTGGTCTTGGATCCAGCACATAAAGACTCAGTGTGGTTCTAAGATATAGTGGGTACATTCTCACTAATGAGGAAGCACTAATTTTAACTCTTGGATCATCCTACTGTGATAGGGTTTGGCTGTGTCTCCACCCAAATCTCATCTCGAATTGTAATCCCCATTATCTCCACTTGTCGAAGGAGGGATCAGGTGGGAAGTGATTGGATCATGAGGGTGCTTCTTTCCCTCATGCTATTCTTCTCCTAGTGAGTGAGTTCTAATGAGATCTGATAGTTTTATACGTGTTTGACAGTTCCTCCTTCACGAATGCTTCTCTCTCTTGCCTGTCATCATGTAAGATGTGCCTGCTTCCCCTTCTGCTATGATTGAAAGTTTCCTGAGGCCTCCCCAGCCATGCAGAACTGTGAGTCAATCAAACCTCTTCCTTTGTAAATTACTCAGTCTTGGGTATTTCTTTATAGCAGTGTGAGAATGGACTAATATCTGCTGCTAGGTCAAGACTACTATAAAAGTGTTGTTTGGGTTAGCATACACATTAAATATAAAATCAAAGCTATCAGTATTAGAAGAAATATACACCTATAGTAAATCCCTGCACAATATCATTTAAGACTATTTCTCAAAGTGTGGCTTTTAAATCATCTACATCAGAATCATCTAGTGTGCTTGTTAAAAAGAACATCTCTGGGCTCTGTACCAGATTTATTGAATCAGAATCTTTGGATGTGGAGCTTACAAGCTCTCCATGTGATTATTGTGGAAAATAAAGTTTGAGAATTTACTTAATATGATGGTACAGATAGTATTATCTACAAGTGTGCTGAGGTTGAAGCCTAAGGGGAGGAAAGTGTCCATAAGAGAAGGAAGAAACCCTGTCCAGGCAGGAACAAAAAGAATATACAGAGGGCAGATGGCATGATGGTAAGGATTAGAGCTCCACCTATCAGCTAGGCTATGCTCCTCATATTACTGTATCACCCAGTGGAATGGCTAAAACCTTCAAGTAAGCCACCCCAAAATGAAAGCATCTCTACGGATAGCCTTCACATTGAAATTAAATAAGGTGGTGCCAATATTATTTCCCTCCTTTTGCCTCCCGAGCAAGATAAGTGAGTCAAGTAGAGCAAGTCAGCACCCAGTACTTTCCTGTTCCTTCTCCTCTTGTTCTATGATTTGGGTCTGATGGGAGAAGGGAGAAAGGAATACAAGATAATTGATATTTTAAGATTCCCATGCTTTTATGACTATTTTCTTTTCTTTTTCTAAGAGCCTATTTCTACTAGCTTAGGGGCCTGTCTTTACTGGAGAAAAGAGAAGGAAGCAATTAGCGAACTGAAATTTTATTAATTCACAATACATTTTTGTTATTACTTTTATCTCCTCCTTCTCCATGATGTTCCAAATCTTTATTAGCTTTTAGCTTTTATCCTCAAACATTGTAAGACCCTCCATCATGATACACTTTTTTCTTTTTCTTATCCAATTAATTATTGTCTTATTTTCTCCTTTTTTAAACCAGATTTCTCAAATGACTAGTGTATATCTGCTAAATTCATTTTCTTGTGACCCACTTTATTTCTAGCTCTCCATTTTAATGACACCACTCTCTTAACTAACACCAGAAGTCTCTGCTTTTTCAAAAGACCTTCACTCTTTTTCATGTTGATTAAAAACCGTGAAAGAATAATGTAGTTTAATATGTATTACCTGCTAATCCTCCTAGCCAAATTGCTAATGAATCACAAATTTTAGTGAGATAATCGTTTAATATGAATCCATGACTTTAAATGATAAAAAGAAAAAAAAGAAAAAGAAAAGACACACACACACACACACACACACACACACACACACACACACAATCCATGGCTTTGCAGATCTTAGGTGCACATGGCTGTTATTTCAACACCATTTGATTATGCCTACTGTTGCATTCACAGCTTAATTTGTTATTTATTATAATACAGGATAAGATAGCAAACCATGGTATGGTATAGTTTAAATATAAATCATATCACATCTAGCTGTCTTTTCACAGATTTGGACCTTTGTAAAATTTATAATATTGTATAAATGTATTAGTAAAGACTATGCCATTCGATGGTTGTACCACTCATGTATAAATCATATTTTGTGCATCTGGTCATAGAATATTTTAACTGATGAAGAAAATTATCTACTTACAAGCTGGCAATATAATACATTTTTCTTTGTACAGTTTCAATTTTTAAATAATTAACTATAAAATTTAATAGTAACATTAAATAAAATATTAAAATAAATTATTGAATAAGTAACAAGAAACATGGAATAAAGAATAACATATTTCAGCTCTTTGGGAATTTCAACTTAATATTTACATTTCTCAAAAGTAGGGCTTACTTTGTATTTATAACAAAATATAAGAAATCAAAAGTCTTACTTATTCCCTGATCTTGTACATATATTGATTGAAACTCTTGAATCAGATACACTATACTAATGAACTATATTTACTAGGGTGATGTTAAAATTTATTGAAGACTATTTGCAGCAGGCTGACATTTAAACAGTCAGCCTAAATAGGTTTTCTCTTTGTTAGTACATCAACTTGCTGCAGGCATGCTCTAGGCCTAGATGTCTGCTTGAACCCACAGGGAACTGAACTTATCGGCTCATGCCACACAGCATGATAGCAAAAAAAAAAAAAAAAAAAAAAAAAAAAGTATTTTTTGTAGCAGGACAGTAATACTTACGTCTGAAAGCTTCTTTAAATAACTCTATGTTTTATTGCATATTTCTGGTGAAAGCCACATTTTCCATAACTTCTTTGATTCACTTAAGACCTTTTCTGTCCTCTTATCCTTCAAATGCCAGTATGCTTCCCACAGAGAATGCTAGCATGGTTCTCCAAAAACACACTTAATTAGTGGAGTCAAAATGTAGCAGCATGCTGCCAAGTGACACTCTGTTTAGTGAGGCTGTACTCATGTAATGTCTGGGCTGATTTTAGCATGGAATTTAGCTTTGTAATGCACGGGGACAGATGTATGAATGGCATGCAATAATTTGGGATCCAAGTCCTATAAGACCTTAAATACTTTTCATTGAGCTTCTATTACACTTGCACGGGTTAACTTACCATATGAGTACTCATTATCTTCAGTAATTTTGACATTAAAAAGAGATGAAAGGATTGAGATATGGAGTAGGGATATCTTTCTTTATGTATCTCTATGTACTTGAGTGTGGAGACGTAAAGAGAACAACTTCTGGAACTGTGTCAGCTCCTTTGCCCATTCTCTCGTTTTATCTAATTACAACTTATTCTTAGATGTCCCTGGCAGCACATAATTTTGTGTATTTCTAAAGTCATGGCAATTAACACATTTTATAACAACCATTCTTTACATTGACTGTCTTGACATAATCCAAATAATCAGCAAATGAATTAAAATAAAGTATTCTGGAAAGGCATAGTAAAATGATTGTTGGTGAACATTGATTTCATTAAAATAAACAGTTGAGACTCAGCCAGAAACTATGACTAGAGAAAAACAATATGAATATAACATGTATTGAACATGTAGAAATAATAAGGTAACAGGACTGGAATATGGTTGTGGATAGGTAGGAGAAAATGTAAGGGCTCTCTATTTCACACTTTTGACAGCACATAGCCAATCTACACTTTAAAAAATAGAAACATGTAGTTAAGACTAAAACAAAAGCAACTATAATGACTCTGGCCTCTTAGTATTATTTATAGTTTTCTTTCCTTAATAGTGAAGGATTCTTGTGGGAAATATATTTTGTTGGAATTTATTTGAAGTTCATCAGTTGTTTAACTTTTTGTTCCAGTTTCCTTTTCTTCTAATAAATTCAGGTAGAATAATTATTTATTTTATGTATAAAAATAGCATTATTTTTTGAACTCACTTTTGCAGAATTATTTCCATCCTACGATCTATATCTGTCTGTATCTATATCTATATCATCTATAAATCTTCCAGTTTATTTGTACAGATTGATTTATCAGGTTAATAATTGTGTTGAATAATTTAGATGTTACAAAGAGATGGAAGGACTAAGATATAGAATAAGAATGTGCTTATATCTACATGTGTACATATGAGACAGAGAGGGAGGGAGATAGGTGAAATAATGTTCATCAAATATTAGCACTGGTTATTTTTGGATAATAACCCTATTGTAACCCAAAAACTTATATGGTTTCTCACACCTGGTAAGCATCCAGTAAAGATCTGTTGTACGCGTGACAAGAAAGGAAAACTGAATAGAAATACAGCGTGAAGAAGTGGTAGCTCTCAGAATAAAATTCTGATAAGGGAGTGCTGAAAGAGGGGGTTGCCAAAAGATGTGGGAATTTGAAGGAAACAGTAATGATAAATTTAAAAAAATATGATTTACAATGACATAAATTTGAGATTTAAAAGATAACGAGAGATATGTCTATCAATAAAAAAGCATGTTCAATTTCATACTTGTAAGATTTGCTCAATAGCATTACTCAAGGCAGAGATCACCAATTACCTTTTTTCATTGTTTGAGAAAAAAATACCATATATTCTGAAAGCTGTACCCCAAAAGAGGGGGGTTGGAATACAGTCACAAAAAAATGACGAAGGACAATGTCAGCCACCCTTGAGTCCCAGCTTCTGCCACATCTTCTCTGCTAAGGCTGAGAAGAAACTTTAAGACAGAAAACTCCTTAAAATTTAGATAACCTAGGTATCTCCATGGACAAATGAAAAGCAAGGACTTGATCTTTAATATAATTGAGCGGCTCAGTGGAAACAGAACTGAATTGGGAGTCAGAGGACAGTTCCACTCTGGAATAATCACTTCTCTCGGCTTCAGTTTGCTCATCTGTAAAATGAAGATACTAATACCAGCCCTGCGTACTTCAGAGGGTCGCAGTAGAGAACAAATTAGATAAAGTAAGTGAACATGCTCTGTAAACTGTAAAGCACTACACAAGGCAAACTTAATCATTATTTAAGGTCATCCTAGATGCTCCACAGCAGGGAGAAAGTGAGAAGGAAAAAGCAGCTTTTCCATCCATTAACACCTTCTCTCTGGGAGACCCTCAGAGAGCTTGTGTAAAGACAGTGATAGAAAGTTAATCACCCCTGTGTTAAGCAGACATCTTTGCATTCATTTTAAGGAATTAGTTTTTACTGCTCTGTCTCTTTCCAGCAGATATATGTCAAGTTGCTGTGGCTTTCTGATTGCTCTTTCTCAGAATGCTCTACTGGAGCCCACTTTTCTGTTGCATACATTGCCAGGTTATTGTTTCAGGCTCTTCTTCTTCCCAAATCTGTTTTGCTTTGATGATCTCATTGATTCCCCAGGCTTACTGGGCTCCAAATCAACATTTCCTATCCTACTATCCATCACATACCTAAGTCTGGAAGTTGCACAGGCCCCTCCAATCCAGCATGTCCAAAGTGGAATTCACTGTCTTCCCTGCTATGCTTACTTCTCCTGAGTTTTACATTGCTATTTACTCAGTGTCCCAATTTAGAAAGTACAGAGCCAGGGATATGGTGGATGTTTTTGCACTGCACAACTCTGAAGGGTGTCATTCATACAATGGCATCTCAGAAGAAGCCAATGCTATGTGGAGCATAACCTGCAGAGCTGAGCACTGCAACCCTCCCAAAAGCTCCACCACTTGCTCCCCTATCTCAATGGTTGCTCATTCCTTGATTTCCTACAATACAGAAGAGTCTGTGGACAATTCACAATTTATCAGAGGCACTCACTTTAATACCCATGACACTTTATAATGTTTCTCCCTTTACTTGATGAGTACGGGACAATATTCTGAGCATGGATTGTTACGTATGAATATTGTAACACAGGAAGGATTTTTGTATTCATTTTAAACGCACATTTTAACACTGCATACAAATGAGTGTTGTGTGTGTATTTAGTAACGTGTCTCCAAAGATAGCCCCCAACAGTGTCCTTTTCCCATATGCTCATGCTAATCCTGATGTCATGAGGTGGAGCTTATTTCCTTTCCCCTTAATCTGCACTGGCCTTGTGGCTAGTCTTGACCAATGAGGTGGAGCTAAGACAGATGCAATTGAAGATTTGCTAAGTGCTTGCATACTGGAACTTATCCTTTGAAACACTCCTTCTTGGAACCTAGATGTCATGGTTCAAGAAAGCCACAAGGAGGAGAAAAAAGAAATATTGGTTAATAGACCCAGTGGAGATACCAGCCGAGAGCTGACACCAACTTGCCAGTCATATGAATGAACCATCTTGGACATTCTATCCCAGTCAAGTACCCAAATGACTATAAACCCAGCCATCATTACAGGACAGAACTGCTCAGCTGAGTCAAGTCATCACAAAAAGTCATTAGAAATAATAAATGCTTTTTAAAGTTACCACATTTGGCATGGTTGATAGATAAAAAAGTGTGTGTGTGTGTGTGTGTGTGTGTGTGTATTTACACAATTCACCTCTCTTAGGAGTCTAAGATAAAGACAGATAAGATCACTAGCTAAAAGTGACATGTACACTTTTGGTTGAAATGGTTTTCAAAATAATTCTCTGCAATATTCAGCAAAACTATCTGTTAAGGCAGTGGGAGAAACAATAGAAAAGTGGAAAGGAAGGCCCCAGAGATGAGTCAAACAGGCCCTTTGCCTGGGTGGAGAATAGGTCTCTTAAGCCAGGCTTCTGCCTATCCTTTTATGTGTTATGCCTATGTCCAATTGAGTAGATAAAACTTCAAGCAAGGAATAGAATCCATGACTGAGAAGCTTCAAGCATTTCTTCCACTTTGAAATTTCATAAATAGACCACCTACTATCTGCTCACCTGTGTATAAGACCAGAAAATCTGCGGAGATCTAGCTTATCATCTACATGGCTAGTGCCACCATCAACTCTATGGGGGCTATGAGCCAGCCAGCAGAGAAAAGTCTGTCTTTCTCCTCCCAAGTCTTCATCTTAAGTGGAGCCTCCAGGTTCTACATAAATAGCCTTGAGACAAACTATTCTGTATTTGAATAAACTTGAATAAATTTTAGTTGGTATTTTGAAATCCAAGTCCGGCACAATTCTCACGTCCACTTTCACTATTTTAGTTCATATCCTCATCATCTTTGAGACTAAGCCACTGCACTAGTTTCCCAAGTAGTCACCCTGCCTATGGTTCCTATTTTATTCCATCAATAATCCATAATGCTGTCAGTGATATTTCTAAAACACAAGTCTGTCACCTCACTGCCCATTTAGAAAACTTACTAGTGAAATTCTCAGCATACGGAATGGTGAATTTGTCAAGAGCACTGGAAGATCTTCAATGTTAAGCTAAAGGGTTTGAGTTTCAAGCAGCAGGTAATAGAGAATCAAAGTAGTATTTTGAAAATGTCCTTTCAATCCTTTCAATATCAGATTTATGAACTGCTTTTGGTTTTAGCCAGGTCTATCAGTCTGTTAGTTTTGTTTTATAGTCATCAAAATAATTTTCTGCAGGCTTCTATTTTTTTACTTTTCCACCTCTCTTCTGCACATCTTCTCATTCTCCAATTCACGTTCATTCACATGCCTGCCCAACTCAGCACTCCCTATGTCTGTCTTTCCTTGAGTCTATAATTTTAAACTTATATATGGATAAAATAGCTTTCTGCTTCTCTCTCTTCAACTTCGGTCATCTACAGAAAGTGAAACCAGTCCCAATGGATCACATGCATTTCTCCCTTTCTGCAAACCTCTCCCCAGACAGATATCAGCACCTCTGTTAGTATATGTCAACATAGTGTGGGGGAATATGTCTTCTTATAGCTGGGCCACTTTAAGTGGTCCCTCTGGCACTAGGACTAACTCTCTGTGAGTAGCTGATCATGTTTAAATTTAAACTTCCTGGCAAAGTCCCTTCACTTTCCACAAACACAATTGCAATGGCTGTTCCTGGAAGCTAGCAGTCCTTGCCACTGTTGTCACTGGCAGATAGGGTGGTAATTAAAATCATTCCACAGCCATCCGCTGAAGTCTCCTCAATTTGTGGCAGACTGGCTGAGTAAGAAGATGAAGCATTAGGAGGCACTTCTTCTCTTGACTCCACGTAACTCCTGCTAAAGAGCTGGTCATTGCTCTTGCATTGCCAGGAAGTTGGGGTGTCAACTCAGAAGGGACTTGATGTTTCATTTCCTCATTTTAGACATACCCTCAGTTCAAGGCTCTCTGCCTTATGGATTAGATGGTCTTCTGCAAATTACTAAGTCTTAATGAGCCTCATTATTCTCATCTGTAAAAGGGTTATAATAGGATCTGCTAAGAATTAGAGATTATCAGTCTGTGTGTGTGTGTGTGTATGTTTGTGTGTACATCACTGGATATAGCACACAATAAATAGCAGCTATTATTGTTAGATGATTCTATAACCAGCCCCTTTGCCTGTTGCAAGTCTGTCTGGAAATACTGGGAACTCTATCTCTCTTCTCCATTTTCAAGTTTTTAATTTTTAATATCAGCAAGCCATTCTTTCTGGTAAGGCTGAAAATTGTCTCTGAACATTTGGAGCGCTTTAAGTAGCTGAACATAGGAAACTCATGTCAAAAATTATATCTTGGGACACCCCTGGAACAAGAAGTAGTCCTCAAAGATATAAGGCTATGAGGATTTCAGATAACCCATTTCTCAGTAATTGTATTACTGCCTCCTGAAAATTTTGTTACACCATGTATGGAAAATCAGATCCCAGACCTCACAAAGAGTGAAATTCTGAAAGTCTCATACTCTTTTATTTTATTTCTTTTTATGAAAACACTGGGATTTATTTCACCAGTCTTTCATCTTCTAGAAAGTCTCCTGACTGGCAAAATGTCATGTTTAAATCTGTCCTCATTTTGCATTGTGACTAAGTGCAAACTTTCCAAAGTATAATTTTCATCCATGTTGGCAGTCTCAGATAATACCCTGTATTAGCTGTCTCAGGTAGGAACTGCCAATGCTGCCTCGGTAGCATTTCCAACATATGGAATTATCTGGGTACATACCACATACAGGGGTAGTGATGGTTAATGTGCCAACTACAGTTTCTACTGCATCATAAGAAATGTATGCTTGTATGTCATTTGTTCACCTTTAAATGTCTTTCTGGGTTTATTCTGAGCACAGCGGCTTTTATACAGAACAAAACAGTCTTGGAGGTTTTATTTTCCCTCTACAAACACCCAGAGGCACTAGTTCAGTTAAGAAACAAATTAAATTTTGTGAAAGAGAAACAGTAATATGTTTGAAATATCCAGAACTGTTCCCCTTCAGCTGCATTTAAAAACGACTAAACTGATTTAATTCACATTTGTGATGTCAGTTGTCAGATTGGAATAAGATCTTGTGGACCTATCTTTAATGACTAAAAATAGTATGGCAATAAAAATTCTACTGAAAAAGCTGCCCTGTTCCCTCTGATAGTATCTTAAGAAAGCATTACACATAAAAAGTGCTTGCCACATGGTTTTTAAATATTGTGCACTAAAATCCTACTTTATACCAGAAACATGTCAAGTTTTTGACAGAATCTGATTAATTATTTTATCCTGGCATACATAAAAAAGCAAATTTAGTTGATAGTCTATTGACTTAACCAGCAGTTGTTGATTTAAAAATATTTATACAGTATAATAAAATGTAAGGAGACGTAACAAATGCATATTTTCCCTATTTGGTATCCCCATTAATTTCTGTTCTTTTGGTGATGAAATCATAAAATAATCAGCAGTTATACTGCGTAGCTCTATTTCTTCTCTAGCTCTGCAGCAC
This sequence comes from Macaca fascicularis, assembly GCF_037993035.2. Lineage (NCBI taxonomy): Eukaryota > Metazoa > Chordata > Mammalia > Primates > Cercopithecidae > Macaca > Macaca fascicularis. The sequence continues at coordinate 104,837,396 of NC_088388.1, read as the reverse complement.
TGATGAATGGAAGAAAATTTTGACAGTTTTTTTTAGATCTCATTATCTTTTCCTTTTATGAACGATGGTGGTACCAGAATATCCACACCATTCTCTTTTCTGTCATCCTCTGACTGTAAAATAAAATTATAGAACATTTTAGTAAAACTCCAAAATGAAGATTTATTTTAAGATAAGTTTATTTAACATGAGAAAATTTTTTGAAATAGAAATTCAACTTCAGGTTATTCCTCCAATTTACTGATTTTTTTCCTTCTAAATATTTTCTATGCCGCTTAATAGTAATGAATCAGCAACATAATTTACAAATCTCCACTAAAGTAATGTCACTGATATTGATATTGTATCATATATAACAAATATTATTTTACGTTGACAATATTTGCTTCATTCTTAGTCTGAATAAATACTTTTGGAAACTGCTCAGGTTTCAAGTAGAAACTATGGAATTCTCCAAGCCTGGAAACCATTTTCACTTTATGATTTAGAGCAGGAGCCAGGATAACTTGTTAGCTTGTCAGTAGTGTAAAGTCTCAGATCCATAAAAGTTCTTGACAATTTGGCAATGTTGCTGGAATGGTGAGAGGTAGGACTTTCTGGATGAGGAAGGATGAAGGTCTCACAAGTTGATTAATAGAATTTGGAGAAAACATCCATAGGAATCAATAACAAAGATGTTGACTAAACTATATGTCAACCAGGCTATACAAGGTTCTCCACTTTATTGCCTATTAATGAGAAGGAATTGGGGTGGTGGTTGCTGACCAAAGAATAGGAAATAGGATCAAAGACAGCTGCCAATATAGTGCCCTAGTTGTTAACTCTGTTTCACACAGGAGACTTCCTTGATAATTTGGTGTTCAATCTCAGGTCTGCCCAATTGTAAAAAGTATTATGAAGATGAATTCTGGGTAGGCAGAGGTTTTTCCCTATCAGAAAACAGTTCCAGAATCGCATACCCTCACTGAGTGAGAAAGGAGAGAAATATGTTACTTCCAAAACCAAATGAATTGTAAGAATTTAGTCTGATTTGCTTGGAAAATGAGAGAAGCATGAAATTCTTGTTAAAGATGAATGTCAACAGCAACGCTATCTAAAGGCTCAGCTTCTCCTGCAATCTATCATGACAAACCTGGATCCATTCAGAGAAGACAATAAAACATCTAAGAATATTTTTGCAGTGAATATTGGCTGCTATATGGAAGCTTTGGCCCTCTTGGATAGTTGTCCCTAAGACAGACAAGTTCCAATTGGAAACCACAGGTGAGGCATTGACTAGTTGTTAGGCTCTTACTGCCCTGGATTTGGCTCGTAATGCAGACGCAGGTGTCCCATGGCGAATAAGAAACTGACCCAAAGAAGTCTACAAGTCTAGTGGCTGCATAGATTGAAATGAAAAGTGAAGCAATGCTTTGTTTTCATGGCATAGAACCCCTTTCTCCCTGCAACCCCTCTCTCCCGACTCCATATCCCCTCCATCCCATGCTACCCCAATTTCAGCTGCTTTAAGGAGAAAGATGTTTAGGGGCAGGGCTGAAGCCAGCTTGTCCTCAAGGGGAACTGAAGGTTATACACACACGTCTGAGTTTGCTAGGGAGGCAAGGGAATCAAATGTTTAAGGCTTTGTTGGATACGGGGCCCACCAGCCCATCTGGTCCTGTTTAGGAGAGGGGACATCCAAATTCAACTAGGGGGTTTGGATGGAATTCACCATGGAAAGGGAAGCTAAAGTGGTGCTGTGAGTCAGTTTCTTTAGGAGAATTTAACGTACTATTTTTGCGGCTTCCACGCAGAATATATAATTGGTATTGTATGTCTGTACTAGGAATGTTCTTAAATACCATAAGGGATCTCCCAATTCAGAAGAGCCACAAATAGAGAGGTGTTAGTACCTTTAACATTTCTCCCAAACCTAACTACCCCTTGAGCTAAATGACTGCGACTGATGATTTTGCCAATTGGATCCTCTGGCAAAGGGAGACAGCCTTCGCCGAGAGGCATCCCTAAGGGGTTTGGAATTCTTTGTCTCTTAGATGCAGATACCAGGTACATGCTTTTGTAAATTACTGTATTCTTGTTAAAACTGAATGTCTGAGGCATAGAAGCCTTGTGGCTGGCCTAACGTCTCCATTTTGGGGTAAGTCAACTTGGACTCAATTGTGTTAAAAGGTGAAAAAGCCCAGCAAGCCTCAATTGTTAGATAGAAATGCTTATTCAAGAAGGTAGCTGGCCTGAACCCAGCAGCATCTCAGCTTTAGGTAAAAAGGAGGCACTCCATTGCCTGAACCACATCGCTGGCTCAGCAGGATGCCCAGTTCACAGCAGTTCCCATAAATGCCTAGGCCTGGCTCAATAATATTTCGGCTGGGCTGAAACCCAGTGATGTCCCCTTGACTGCTGCAGCTGTACATGTGAAGTGCCAGTCATGCAACATCAAAACTGAATGTGGCCACTTGGCTCAGTGGACAGAACTCAAGGCTGTTCTCATAGTCTTGGCTAATATTCCCCTTGATACATCTTGTTATAGTTCTACTGATTCTTGGGTGATTTCCATTGGCCTAGCTTTTTGGTTTGACACTTGGAAAACTACAGACTGGAAGAGTAATGTTATCCATCTTTGAGACCGTAAATAGGGTAAACAAATTGTGGCTGTTGATTGAAGTTTCTGAGTTGCTCACTGGCCTTAGTGACTAACAATGGAGAGAAGACCATTCTCTGATGAGACTGATTGGAATCAAAGTCTGATCAAGCCTGTATCTCCTGGATGGCTACCATTGCTCCCTGGAGGCATCATTATACTGGCCATGGCAACACATCTGCCATCTTATACTGGGCACAAAATGAAAAGCCTCAAGTATCTCCAGCTGTAGATTATGTACCCCACAGATGACTGCGGAGATATTTCAAAGATAAGGCTACCCTTGATTCCTTGGGAGATCTTCCTGGAGGAATAACTGACTTGTTATTTATGCACATTCTGTTTTCAATTAGTAATAATCGTGCTTCAGATAAACCTCATTGGCTATGATACTGCCACTGCACAAAGCTATTTATGCACATTCTGTGAGGCAATTATTAACTCCAGGGAGAACAATATATGGTACAAATATAATCATGTTGTTCTACATGGCTCAACTATAAATAATATTTAAAGAGGCATAGAAATGAGAACACCAAATATTGTGATGCAACTCTATTGTGAATATTGGGGAAGCAACACGCGTAGGTGGGTGTGTTTTGTAATAGTGGAATAAGCTGTTGGGGAGCTAAATCTTCATCTTCCATGGTAGGAAGTCAGATATTGTTTAATAAAAAATTAAGAAATAGTATAAAATGCTATTTGAGAATAAGGAAGTATACACCATGAGAAACAACGAAAACAGCTGAAAGTGATTGAGAGTGAGAATTGGGATGAACAGGGGGTGGAACCAGAGGCTGTGGGATATTCTTAAGCCTAGCTGAACTGTTTGACTTTTAAAACTATATGCCTACTCTATTGGTCTGCTAAGGCTGCCATAACAAAACACCACAGCCTGGATGACTTAAACAGCAGAGATTTCTTTTTCACAGTTCTGGAGATTAGAAGTCCAAGATCAGGCTGTCAGCAGGTTTGGTTTCTTCTGGGGCCTCTCTCCTTGGCTAGCAGATGGCCACCTTCTCTCTGAATCCTCACATGGTCTCTTCTTTGTGCACACACACCACTGGTGTCTCTGTATGTCCAAATTCCCTTTGTATAAGGGCATCAGTCAAATTGGATTAGGGCCCACACTAATGGCTTAATTTACCTTAATCTTATCTTGAAAGGATCATCTCCAAATACAGTTATATTCTGATGTACAGGGGGGTTAGGGTTACAATATATGAATTTGGAGGGGGATACAATTCAGTCCATGAAACATGCATTAATTAAAATAATAAAAAATCCCATCTCAAAAACCTCCTTTAGATTTAAACCATGTAGAAGTCAATAATTATCTGGGGCATCAAACTCCACTGTCAGTCCCCATTGCAATATCATAGATCTTATTATACTTTGTTCATTATGTCAAGACTTAGAAACATTTAATTTTAGATTTATTTATTATGTTTCAGATAAGATAGCAGTAACCACAATATCTTGGGAGAGTGCTACACCACTCTTTTCATCAGTTGTATCCACTTGATTCTGCAAAATGTCCTTTCCACCACCTGCTTTCTTGAGTTCCCATCAGCAGTTCTTCAAGCCTCTTACCCAGGTTTCCCCCCTCATTTTCTGTATTTTTTCTTCTGTTTTTGACTTATTACCTTATTTTTTTTCCACAAGAACCTAACCACAGAATTCTTGCCTGTTCTTGTAAAAGAAATTGGGTGTTTATGACAAGAGAAGAAAAAAAAAAATAAAAAAAAGAAATCCACCTCTTCGGTCTGTAAATAGTGGCTTCTGTAATTCAAGCTGTGTTCCATAAGTCAAAACTAGCTCTGGTTAAATCCGCTGGGAGACATACATGAATCTGCCAACAAATAACTGTGATTCCAAATGAAGTTTTGTAAGCAGTGATATGAATCCTGCTTTATCACAATGCATTTGAGAAGATCCTGACAGAAATCCTGAACAAGATTAATGGGGAAATATGAAATGGGATTGAACTAAGAGAGTTAATATATTGCCTGGTACCACTATCATTCTAAAATAGCAGAAAACATTGGAAGAGGCTATAAATATATACTGAAAAGAACTCAGTACTTGCAACATGATAGAAGAAGAAATGTTCAGAAGCATCAATTGTATTAAAGACAGCAGAAAGAGTAATAACCAAAAATACATTTTTTCAACATTTACACTCTACTCAGTCCTTGCAAATAATTTCCTTGCAAATATTACACATTCCCATAAGAAAATTAATTTTTATTATATACTTTTGTGACTATCTTCTTTTTCCAGATGGTTTCACTTTCTTAACTGTCATTATACTATTAGTATGTTAAGAAGATATTAAAATATACCACAAGGATAATTAAACTCCAATTCACCATACTTTGTTTTAATTAGTTACTTAATTACCAAAGCAAAACAAAATTTAAGTAAAATTACATGAACATATAGTTGAAGAAGCACATGAATATATATGGTAAAAGGAAAATTTGGGTAGAAAAATCCATGCATTCCCTGGGCACCCTACCATTTTTCATACATTATGCTAAGTGTTACAGGCACATAAAGGTAATGAAAACAAGTTTCTCTCCTAAGACTTTGCAACCTACTTGGTGACACTGACCTGCATAAGCATAAACATTTATAGTGAGTGTTTAATTTCCTCTCATATTTCCCCCCCTCATGATTCTGTTAAACCAAACTGAAAGAAAACAGAAAGGTCTTGGGTAAAAGAAACTTCACATCCTTTGACTCAAAGAGCCACTCTGATTTCCTCTGGGGTAGGCATTAGGCATCACTCCTAGCTATATACCTTCTGCCTGTCATTTAAACTTTATCTTGATTATTATTGTATACTAGTCATGAAATTATATTCTTTGTCAAGTTCCTCATTACTCTGAAGAAAGATGCTACAAGAGTTAAAATAACCCTACGTCTACAAAGGCATAGCCTGGCTTAAAGCTAAGCATTTCAGTTCCATTTAGGCTTTAGGTATTAGCATCTCTTTGTAATGCAAATTGTTCTACAGCAAAAGGATTTTCCCGGTTCTGGGAACCTGCGTGGTGAGCGCAGCAGAGACTAGCTCATCTGCAATGTGCAGTAGTTCTGCTGCATTATATGCGTACCTTGAAGCAGCAGTGAGATCAGCCTGACTCGGCTTAATATGATAAGTCATGGTTTGTGCCAGCCACTGGCCTAATGTGTTAAGTGTGTGTGGATATTAAGAATTTTTTTAGCATAAATTTTATGGAAAAATTATGAACAAGAAATGAAATTTACAGAATTCAAATTATGAAGACTCTCTGATATAGTTTGGATATTTATCCCTGCCCAAATCTCATGTTCAATTATAATCCCTACTATTGGAGGTGGGGTCTTGTGGGAGGCGTTTGAGTCATGGGGGTGGATCCCTCTTGGCTGGGTGCTGTCTTTGCAATACGTGTGGGTTCTCACATGATCTGGTGGTAGTGAAATGAGACATCTCCTCCCCCACCCTCTCTTTCTTGCTTCCGCTTCTGCCATGTGAGACACCTTCTCTCCCTTTGCCTTGCACCATGATTATAAGCTTCCTGAAGCCTCATCAGAAGCCAAGCAGATGCCAGGACTATGCTTCCTGTACAGCCTGTAGCACTGTGAGCCAATTAAACATCTTTTCTTTATAAATCACCCGGTTTCAGTTATTTCTTTATAGCAATGCAAGAATGACCTAATACCCACCTCCCACAGTTTCTTCAGAGGGAACAATATTGCCGAAAACAAACTGCTTCAATACAATTTTAACTAAATCATTCAGATTTTGATTTTCCTTTGATTTCCTATATTGTTATTATTATTTTCTGAAACCGTGTTCTAAAATACAACTTTTGACTTTTATTTCATAAAAGTTTAAGCTTTTATCTCACCATTTTATTGTGTTGAAACTGAGTGAGCTCTCAGTTTTGGATGTCTAAATATTCAGTGAAATTTCATATTGAACAGAAGGTATAAGATTGAGGAACAGAGGTCAACAGTACAGTAAATGGAGAATCAATTTAAACACAAAAACAATAACAAAAACTAATAAACGTTCAGGCCTCATATATCATCAGGGAAGTTTTCCCTCTTTCTTCTGTTCTTAACAGCCTGCTGATCAATTTTTGGCTTGGAAAATAGGACAAAGATTGCATATGGCATATGTAAATCAGGAAAAGCTACATTTCAGATTGTGTAGTCTAAGTAAAAATTTTAGTGACTTCGTCTGTGGTTCCTTAAAGGGCTTACATTTCTGTCCCTGTCTCTAAAGATCTTAAAATTCAGTGAAATTGACAGATTGCTACAGACTGTGCATCACCTACAAACAAAAATTAGAGATAAATGGAATAATAGTAAATAATTAGAGATCAACAGAAATAAACAGAAAAAAATAATTCTGACAACATAGATGGAAAACTTGATGGATTTGGAGAATTTGACTTGGCAGTTGAAGAATGAGGATTTTCATGCAGGAAAAATGGCAGAAAATTCATTTCATATGCAAGACTGAGATAATATTGCATATGAAAATTGGCCAGTGAGTTGCCTGGCATGGGGGAGCCAGTCAATAAATATACATTTTTTCCCTATGACCAAAGATAAAGAGGGTCCATGCCTGACATGTTTGAGGAAGGGTTATTTGAAGAGCATGGCTGGAGTGAACAGTGTGTGAAGGAAAGATGGAAAGAGACAACGTGTCCCAATAGAAAAAGTTGTGCTTTGAATCCAGAAATGGTTTCCTTTACCTACGAGTTATGTGATCTTACTCTCTAGCCCTGAGTTTCCTTATCTGTGAAAAGAGAATTATTTTTGTTTCCTAGGGATGTGGTAACAAAGTGCCACAGATTGGGTAGTTTAAAACGACATAAGGCCGGGCGCGGTGGCTCAAGCCTGTAATCCCAGCACTTTGGGAGGCCGAGACGGGCGGATCATGAGGTCAGGAGATCGAGACCAGCCTGGCTAACACGGTGAAACCCCGTCTCAACTAAAAAAAATACAAAAAACTAGCCGGGCGTGGTGGCGGGCGCCTGTAGTCCCAGCTACTCGGGAGGCTGAGGCAGGAGAATAGCGTGAACCCGGGAGGCGGAGCTTGCAGTGAGTGAGCTGAGATCCCGCCACTGCACTCCAGCCTGGGCGACAGAGCGAGACTCCGTCTCAAAAAAAAAAAAAATAAATAAATAAATAAAATGACATAAATTTATTGTCTCACAATTCTAGGGACTAGAATTATGAAGTCTGCTCCCTCTGGAGGGCCACGCTCCCTCTAAAGCCTGGAGAGGAATCTTGCCCTGCCTCTTTCTAGTTTCTGGTGGTTTACTGGCAATCTTAGTCATTTTTTTGCTTGGAGCAGCATAACTTCAACCTCTGCCTTTGTAGTGACACAGTGTTCTTCCTAGGTATCTCCATCTTCACATAACCATCTTCTTATAAGGATACTAGTCACACTGGGTTAGGGGCCCACCCTGCTCCAGGATGGCTTCATCTTAACTAATTACATCTTAAATGACTCTACATCCAAATAAGTTCATGTTCTGAGGTAATGAGGGTGAGAATTTCAACATATCATTTTTTAGAGGGACACAATTCAATGCACATCAGAGATAGTAATATCTGTTTATTTCATTGTGTTGCTGAGAGATTTAAATATAATAATGTATGATAATGTATGCATGTTATAAAGGAAAACTTTTCATGCAATTTTATCTACGCTTACCCCCTACTCAGGAGAGTTTCATGTGCTTGTCACCCCTCAGAGGGTACAGAAACTCTCACAAGTGTTATATTTGAACTATAAGAAATATAATTATTCTTCAACTGAATTTTTGGTACACTGTCAATGATACCTAAGATTGTATTTTTCAGTAAGAAAGTATAATTTTCTGATTGCTTGTAAAGATGCAATTAATGAGAGTTAAAGTTAATTGAGTGCATGTTATGTGCTGAGTACTGTTATGAGTGATTTATGAGAATTAATTGTCACCAAAATAGACTCATGATCATTCTTAATTTGACAGATGAGGAAATGGAGGTACAGAGATATTAACTGCCTTACACAAGGTCATATAAATAGTAAGAGTTAGAGCCAGGATCCAAAATCAGATAGTATGGTGTTAGACCACAGGTTCTCAAATTCTGCTCTACATGTCTTTCAATCAGAGCATGCACATAAATAAATAAAGAGCCATTTCCACTTTTCTACCCTTAGTTGCCCTAGTTCTTGAAATCATAAATGTTTCACCATGCCTCAAAGGACAAATTATATACTAAAATAAACTGGCAGTGTCCAAACCCAAGTGGCTGCTTTTTCGGTCCTTAATCCATGTATTTTAGAAAGTTAAAGAGAAAAATGTTTTCCATTGTCCTGATTTCCTTGCATAAAATGTGTGGTCATGAAATTTAACCTAATTAATGTAGCTTGACTTTGTTACACACACATAAAAAATTAAATTAAAAACAAGGGATTAGTTAAGTTTTAAAACATATTACTTCTAAAATCCCATATCAAACTGCTAGCAATTTTCAGAGGCCTATATTAAATGGATGTCAGCATCATGGAGTAAAGGTCACTTATGTCTGGCTATTAGCTCAAGCCCTTCTGTGCCTGCCTTTTCTGTCCTGTTCCTTGGCCTTTGGTCGTTTGGTTCCCATTATGCCCTCTCCAGTGCACAGGAAGGGAAGATGTCAGTATGTGAAAGTTGTATTTGTCATGTAATTGCTCTAGGCAGGCATTTTATGCTCTAAGGTGACAAAAGCTTTATTTAGAGGATGTTTGTGAACATTCTGGGAATGCTATCCATCTGAATTATCTCTGTCACTACTATTGTATGTAATAAAATATTAATTGAATAGTTAGAGAAAAATAACATAGCAAGCAAGCAAGATGAAGATTCATTCTTTACCTGTGAGTATTAGTGGTTATAATGGATGGAATTATCACCAGCCAGACATGCAAGTTATTTTGCTGTGCCACTCTCTGAATGTAAAAACAAATGTAATAGTGAAGTAGCATTCATCTCTCCCCTGAGTAACAGACCTGCACTTCCAACACTGTGGGACTTTTGCATATCAGGGTGGCACAGGCAAGTTCTAGCTCATTAGGCTGCAAACCAAACATCACTTTTTTCTAACCAACACTTGGGACTCAATTTATGCATTCTGGGGATCTCCTGTGCCAGTCGTCTCTTCTATACCTGAAATTTGCTATCTAATCCTTGAAAAATCTTTAGCTATTTTATTTTGGTCACTTTTTATGACCCTTACTGTATTTTTAGCAATGTTGATTCTCCTTTGTCTCTCTAATTCCACATTTATTTCCATTTATTTTTCTTCTTACACTACTTTCCTGAGCTCTATTCTAGAGCATTTGTATCTCTGCTCTGTGTTCTTGCTTTGTGTAGGTGCTTGCTTTAGTAAATTAAAATGATTGCCATATTTTCCACTGGATTTAATTTTTGGTGCATGTTCTTTGACTGTTTTTCATTGTGCTTACAGATTTCTGTGTTGTAATAATATGGTTCCTCACTTACACTGACCTTCACTACTAGAAATATCTTTCTTCTGTTAAAATGTAACATTAATTAGAAGGCACAGGTAGGCAGGTAATACTCTATAAATATAACCTACTAATGATATTCTGTAATGTATTCAAAATATAAATCTCACAATAATCCACTGAATTTACAGAAAATATTTGTAATTATTTTGAAGTGGAATTTATCCTATCATTTATAACCATCACTATGAGATTTACTGAAAATTTAAAGTGTCCTCTTTACATGACAATGGTTGGAAATGTATGATACACCTGACACATCTTGCTCTAGTTGTAAGGAATGAATAGAAAAAAGAAAATTTAAAAACTATTACTTTGGCCACAACACTGAGCTAGTTTTCAGATTTATTACTATAAAGCACCCAAATGTTGTATCAATGCTATATGAATGCAGATGTGTAAACACCATGATAACATAAGTTTTTTCACTACTCTATGACTTGTGCCTAGAATAGCTATGGTACATACTAGATATTCAAAAGCTCTTAATTCCTCTTCCAGGTTATCCTGTAACTAGAATGTTGCTTTTATGATAATTCACTACTATTTCACTGAGTAAGTTTGAGAAAAATGATGATTTACCAACATTTCATTTAATCTCTATGGCATGCTAACAAGATAGATACTATTAATATTTCCCCATTAAAGATGAGGAAATTGCAACTTTGAGAGGATAAGCAACTTGCCTAACACAACAAAGCTAGTAAGTGAAGAGGCTGGGATTCAAACCCCAGCAGTTGGATTTCAGAATCTGAGTTAGTTTGTTTTTAAAGAGACAGGGTCTCACTCTGTTACCCAGGCTGAAGTATAGTAGCACAATCATAGCTCACTGCAGGCTTGAAATCCTGGGCTCAAACACTCTTCCCTTCTCAGCCTTCCTTCTGAATATCTAGGACTATGGAAGTGTACCACCATCCAGACTAATTTTTTATTTTTATTTTTTGTAGACATGGGTTCTCACTAAGTTGCCCAGCCTGGTCTCAATTTCCTGGCCTCAAGTGATTCTCCTGCCTTGGCCTCCCAACGTGCAGGGATTATAGGTGTGAGCCACTGCACCGAGTCAGAGCCTGAGTTTATAACCATTCTACTCTGCTACTGATGGAAATAATCTATTATGATACGTAAGACACTATGAGACATCATGTTTTAGGCCATTCTGGCATTGCTATAAAGAGATATTTGAGACTGGGTAATTTATAAGAAAAGAGGTTTAATTGGTTCATGGTTCTGCAGGCTGTACAGAAAGCATCTGCTTCTGGGGAGGCCTCTAGAAGGTTACAATCATGGCAGAAGGTGAAGCAGGAGTTTGCACATCACATGGTGAAAGCAGGAGTAAGATAGCAAGGGGTGAGGTGGTACACACTTTTAAACAAACGGACCTCATGAGAACTCACTCACCATCATGAGAACAGTACCAAGAGAGATGGTGGTAAACCATTTATGAGAAATCTACCCCCGTGATCCAATTATCTCCGACGAGGCCCTACCTCCAACAGTGGGGATTACATTTCACTATGAGATTTGGTTGAGGATGCATACCCAAACACTATCACAACACACCTGTATTAATACTATTTTTAAATACAAACAACTTTACAGGAGAGGTAATATTTTCCTGAGGAGAAGGCCAATGCACAGACAAGTGAAGTGCCTAGCCCAAGGTCGACAGACCTAGGACGTGTGGGCAGAGACCTTGGGAATAGGACATCCAAAGCCCATATGTTCTTATTATACTGTGCTGCCTCTTGTTACATCATGCTCTCTCACGTGCATGCAGAGTGTGAGTTTGGGGTCAAAAGCATGGTAAGCATTAAAGGAGGGGTGCTAGGCAGCAAGGAAGAGTTGTGCTTAATTAAATTCATTCCTGGAAATGTGTAGCCTTATTGTGTGAATAAATGGATAAATACCTTGACATACTATTAAACTAAATCATATGAAATGTCTGTGAGATTTCATAAGATGGTAAGACCTTAAAATTATACATTTCTTGAAGCTATCTTGATTTCCTAAAATATTTATTGAGAACTTAAATATAGCAGACTTTATTTCCAAACTCTGTTAATGCTTTAGAAGTGAGAAAGAAGAAATCTTCTTAGGACTCATCCACTTTTTTTTTTTTTTTTTTTTTTGTCGTTTTTCATTCATATAAACCCCTTAAACATACTTGGCAGTGTATTTAAAAGTTTCGCACTCAGCTTTCAGCAGTAACAGCTGGAGCGACGTCAACAGCAGATGGACTAGGCAGCAGAAAAGACTCAGAGAGTTCTCAGAATTGAAGGTGACCCGACACATGAGGGCATTCAGGTGTCAGGTGAGACGACAGATGAAAAGTAGGAAGAATAGCAGGGCTCTGGGAAAGGAAGCATTCCCATCTACCTTTCCATTAGATAAAAGAGTCTTAACTATCAACACTTCTTTTGCACCTAACACTATTTCTCAGTCCCTTTTCCTAAACCAAGTAAAGGATTTGTTTTGGGGAACAGCAAATTTGTGCTCCAAATGGATGAATGTACTTCCAGAACTGATCTTCAGTTGCATGGGTCTATTAGACAAGAATCTTTGATTTGTCATATTGGTTCAAGCAAAAAGAGAATGTATTGATTCATGTAACTGGAGATGTCAGGTAGGAAGGCTGGTTTTAGGTATTGTTTGGTTTAGAGCCTTAAATCCTGTTGTCAGGACTCTGTCTCTCTATCTCTCAGTAAGCAAAAAGGGCTAGTGGTAGCCCTCGACTCAACTTATCTGCATTTCCACTCTAGCAAAGCAACAGTCTTTTCTTATGGCTGGCAGATAAGTCCATGGATAGACCCTGACTGGCCAAGCTTGGGTCACATGCCCAACTCTGAACCAATCACTAAGGCTGGGAAGGGGATATTGTAGTTTGTCCAACTCCGGGCCATATGTTCACCTCTGTCATTACAGGAAAACGAGATCTACCCCATTTTTTGTGACGATTCTCCATGAACTAATTGGGAGAGATTCCCTATAATGAAAGGAATAAGGGAATGGGCTATACAGGAATGTAAGACAATAGATGCTCATACTAATTTTTATACATTTATTTCTGTATATATTTCATGTTCTTAAGAGTCTGAGGTTGAAAAATGTAGCCAATTATTTTTTTCCCTTTGTGTATATACTTAAAATGGTAATAATGGGTAATATTAGTTATTTGCCTACTGTCACTCTACTACGCATTTTATATACGTTTTCTCATTTAAATCCTACAATTGCTTTACCATTATTACCATTTTACAAATCAAAGGACTGAAATTCATAGAGATTAACTTGCTCAAGCCTACACACAAGGGAACATTTGCTGCAGAATACCTTATCTTACGTAGTAGTGGTTGCCATATCATTTTAATTCTGCACAGGCTCAGCATACACAGGACACTGCCATTAATACTTTGAGTGTGAATCAATAGTAATATCAACAATAATGTGTAGCAGAGGTACTAATAATAGTATATTAATAGGTAATAATAGTATATTAGAGGTAATAATAGTATATTAATTACTAGCATTTATTTGACACTATGTACCAGATATTAATGTACAGTTTCCCCCATAGCAGCCACAGTGATTTTCAAAAGTATAAATCAGATCATGCCATCCCTTTAAAAATCTTCATGACTTACTTTGCACTTAAAATGAAACCTGAACTTTTCACCATGTGCTAAAGGCCTTGATTCTCTCACTGACCTCAACTCACATTCCTCCTTCCTTGCTCATTTTGCAACACATCAAGTTCTTTTTTGGTTTAGCACATTTGCACTTGCTGTTTCATCCCCTGGAACGTTTTTGCCTTTTGGTTGTTGTTGCTGCTATTGTTGTTCTTTGCAGGACTGATTCGCTCTTATATTCTGATCTCAGCAGAAATATCACCTGAAAGGCAGGCTTTCCAGGACCACCTATTAAAGCAACCGCCCACTCTCTCTCATGACACAGAGTTTGTCTCTCTCATGTCCTCTTATTTATTTTTTTCATGCTGTTACGATCTGTCATTGCCTATCTTGTTTTGTTCATGTGTCCTCAGCACTTTGAGCACAGAGCCAAGCACATATCAGGCACTCAGCACTCTCAGGGGAGAGAAGAACACTACTGGAATCCTATTTTATACCAGTAAGAAAATGAGGGGTTAGATGGGTTTTGGTAAAATGTCCAAATGTTGCATACCTGGTAAGTGGCAGAGCCCTTATTCAAAGCCTTATTTCTTGACTCCAGAACCTATCCACTTATCATCCTTATTGGTTAGGGGCTTTCCTAGAGCCTAGTTAGAAATGGAACCAAGCAACGCAATAGTGTCCCAACACCATGTTTCTCCAGGGGAAAATATTGATTGCTTATCCACTTAGAGTCATTTATAAAGTACAAGCAGGGTTGTCTCTGTATCAATCTCCTCCTTGAAATTTTCTTTACATGAATTTTATTACCACTGTCGATTCCTGAAAATATTTCAAACTCTACATAGCATTGCTAAATATGAAACAAATTAATGGATGAAATCTTCCTTATTAATAATCTTCAGTTATTCCGTTGTCTGAATAGGAATAGATGAGATGTAGTTTTATGATTCCTATTCCTTCCCCCGTTTCCCTCTACCCTTATAAATAATGGCATGTCTCACTCCTCAGGATCACTGTGATATGTATTTCCCAGCCTAGATGAGGAGACAAGGTAGTCATTCCTAATTCCCTTCCCTTCCCTTCCCTTCCCTTCCCTTCCCTTCCCTTCCCTTCCCTTCCCTTCCCTTCCCTTCCCTTCCCCTCCCCTCCCCTCCCCTCCACTCCCCCCTCCCCTCCACTCCCCTCCCCCTTCCCCCCACTTCCTCTCTCTTCCCCTCCCTCCCCTTCCGCTTTCCGTTTCCCCTTCCCCTTCCCCTTTCCCTTTCCCTTCCCTTTTTTTCTTCTTTTTTTGAGACGGAGTCTCACTCTATCGCCCAGGCTGGAGTGCAGTGGCGCGATCTCGGCTCACTGCAAGCTCCGCCTCCCGGGTTCACGCCATTCTCCTGCCTCAGCCTCCAGAGTAGCTGGGTCTACAGGTGCCCGCCACCACGCCCGGCTAATTTTTTGTATTTTTAGTTGGGACGGGGTTTCACCGTGTTAGCCAGGATGGTCTCGATCTCCTGAACTCATGATCTGCCCGCCTCGGCCTCCCAAAGTGCTGGGATTACAGGCGCAAGCCACCGTGCCCGGCCAATTTCTTTCTTTTAAGTAAGAATCAAAGCCCTTTTTCATAATCTTCTCTTCCAAACTCTATAAAAATATCTGTTTATGAGCAGAATGACTTAGCAAGAAGGGTACGAATCAGAAGCCCAGAGTTCTAATTTGGGTTACAATATTAACTATTTGTAGTTAATATTGTACTTTCCCTGTGGGGAAGTAAAGGGGAAAGAGGGACATTGTGTTCCCATCCTGCTAGTCACTTGATATTCATATTCTTTTTTAATGCCCTCCAAGACCCAATTAAGTCACTACTATTACTATTTCAAAGATAAAAAGTTAAGTTCATAAAAGTTACATCAATTTCCTAAAAAGACAAGGATGGTAGTAGGTAACAGAGAAGGGACTCAAATCAAGGGTGGCTGAGTCCCAAGCCCTCACATGGACCGCTATGATATCACACTAGAAGATGGACCCAGGTAGTGGAATAATATTTTTCATTGCCAACTGTTTGCAACAAATCCACCAAACCTGGTTTATCCATAAATTCGTATCAAATAAAGCCGAAGGAACCCTTATATGTTACAGTGTGAAGGGTGGAGACACACAGGTAGAAACTGAGAGGGGATTCCACCAGCAAGTGGGCAATCATGTGGAGAAAATAAAGGAATGCTGGCTCCCTGAAGGAACTCAAAGGTCTTTGTGAAATAAATGAACATGTTCTAACTAAACAGAGCTCATCCTTGGCAAGATGTGAGGTATTGAAAATTTGCTTTGTTTTCTTTTCTCCTGCTTGCACTCTCTCAGCCTTCTAGTCACCCACCCTGAGTGCAGTAATGGAGCATCTTACTCTAAAATCACAGTCTGCAGATTCCCTTCCTAAAAAGCGAGGGGGAGAGAGGGGGAGGTGAAGCTGAGGGGTAAGAACAGAACAAATGGGTATCACAAGGGTACTGGTCTCTGTGAATTCAAGCCCAGAGAAAGCACTTAATAGGGAAAGTGAGTGCAAACCCTGAATGTCATTTACCTGCTTCGTCATGGCCTAGTTTTGTAATGTGGTCTCAGTTTAAGGTTGCCAGGTATAGCAGGTAAAAATGCAGGATGCTCAGGTGTATTTGAATTTCAGATACACATCAAATATTTTTTAATATGTCCCATGCAACATTTGTAACACACTTTTCAAAAAAAAAAAAAAAGCTGCATTTTTTATCTGAAATTTAAATTTAACTGGGTGTCTTGTATTTTGTCAGGCAGCCCAACCCCAGTCTCATTTTTTTCAAAACAAGAAAACATATGGACAATGCCACTCTCTTCTTCATGGGTGGGCATTAAGAAAATCCTCCTCAGACTGAGCAATTCCAGTCACCCCTTTGTTCACTAACAGGATGGGGCTTCGAGGCTGCTACCACCAGAGGCTGTCTCTGGGGATGTGACATTTGGGACTTGGCAGGCCAAAAGCATGTGTGAGATGGGGTGAGAGAAAAAGGAAATAAAGAGATGGATAAGAGGTCTCTCTGCCTCTGCCTGCCAGATAAGTTGCAATAAGAATTCTCATTTGTATGTCTTCTATCGTCTAAGACTGGTGAAGGAAATCTGAAAGTCACAATGTGTTTGTAATACATTTTCCTTACCCTCGATTCTCAGTTGTGCTGCTGTGTTCCCCGCAGCCCTCTTCACAGCTGATCCTTGGCTTTCTTTCTCATCTGACTACATAAAGAATGACTGCATGGTTAATTTTATAATTGAGGGAAGGGGAATTGTGCTCTGGTAAGAATGCAACTCATCGCTCCCAAATAATTCAACCCTCTCCCTCCACTCATCTTGCATATAAATTTGCTAAAAATTGTAGCACTACAATCAGGATTGCATACACACTAGACAGCTTCAGAAATGCTGACCATAAAAAATAAGCAGTAATCAATAATAATTTTTAAAAAATGCTTAACACAGTCGCGGATATTACATTTGCTCATAAAAATAATTTTGGAGAAGGCGACCTACAAACTTATCCTTTTTGTGAGTTATGTCAAAAGTCTGCTTACTCCTGACTTGAGGAGTCAGGTGAAACTCTGACAGGTACTAGGGTCGGGTGGGGAGATTATCTGAATATTCAGGCAGGCTTTACAATTTATACATAACTTCTTTTTAGTAGTTCAGCTGTACCTCAGGAGGAAGGTTGGGGTCAGGCACGTTTGGAGAAAGCTCCTCATGGAATTTCCTTTTCTTCTCCCCCTGACCCATCCTCAAGAAGAGGCTTGCTTATGTTTTGTTACTGACAGAGATGGGCATCCTTTTTAGCCTTCTTGAGGACTGATGCCTCCAGTACGTAATAGGGTGGCTTTTTAAAGATGAGCTCTCTGTGGCAGGTTCACTAAACTGACTTGCATGGCAAAGGTCATTGCCTGGAGTCTATTAGGTCCTCTCCAATAGTGGCCAGATGGTTAGTGGGAGCAGCTGAACTTGTCTCTCTCTCTCTCTCTCTTTTTTTAATTATACTTTAATTTCTAGGGTACATGTGCACAACATGCAGGTTTGTTACATATGTATACATGTGCCGTGTTGGTGTGCTGCACCCATTAACTCGTGGTTTACATTAGGTATATCTCCTAATGCTATCCCTCCCTCCTCCCCCCTCCCCACAATAGGCCTCGATGTGTGATGTTCCCCTTCCTGTGTCCAAGTGATCTCACTGTTCAATTCCCACCTATGAGTGAGAACATGCAGTGTTTGGTTTTCTGTTCTTGCGATAGTTTGCTGAGAATGATGGTTTCCAGCTGCATCCATGTCCCTACAAAGGACACAAACTCATCCTTTTTCATGGCTGCATAGTATTCCATGGTGTATATGTGCCACATTTTCTTAATCCAGTCTGTCACTGATGGACATTTGGGTTGATTCCAAGTCTTTGCTATTGTGAATAGTGCCACAATAAACATACGTGTGCATGTGTCCTTACAGCAGCATGATTTATAATCCTTTCGGTATATACCCAGTAATGGGATGGCTGGATCAAATGATATTTCTAGTTCTAGATCCTTGAGGAATCGCCACACTGTCTTCCACAATGGTTAAACTAGTTTACAGTCCCACCAACAGTGTAAAAGTGTTCCTATTTCTCCACATCCTCTCCAGCACCTGTTGTTTCCTGACTTTTTAATGATCGCCATTCTAACTGATGTGAGATGGCATCTCATTGTGGTTTTGATTTGCATTTCTCTGATGGAGAGTGATGATAATTTTTTCATGTGTCTGTTGGCTGTATGAATGTCTTCTTTTGAGAAGTGTCTGTTCATATCCTTTGCCCACTTTTTGATGGGGTTGTTTTTTTCTTGTAAATTTGTTTAAGTTCTTTGTAGGTTCTGGATATTAGACCTTTGTCAGATGAGTAGATTGCAAACATTTTCTCCCATTCTATAGGTTGCCTGTTCACTCTGATGGTAGTTTCTTTTGCTGTGCAGAAGCTCTTTAGTTTAATTAGATCCCATTTGTCAATTTTGGCTTTTGTTGCCATTGCTTTTGGTATTTTAGACATGAAGTTCTTGCCCATGCCTATGTTCTGAATGGTATTACCTAGGTTTTCTTCTAGGGTTTTTTATGGTTTTAGGTCTAACATTTAAGTCTCTAATCCATCTTGAATTACTATTTGTATAAGGAGTAACGAAAGGGTCCAGTTTCAGCTTTCTACTTATGGATAGTCAATTTTCCCAGCACCATTTATTAAATAGGGAATCCTTTCCCCATTTCTTGTTCTTGTCAGGTTTGTCAAAGATCAGATGGTTGTAGATGTGTGGTATTATTTCTGAGGACTCTGTTCTGTTCCATTGGTCTATATCTCTGTTTTGGTACCAGTACCATGCTGTTTTGGTTACTGTAGCCTTGTAGCATAGTTTGAAGTCAGGTAGCATGATGCCTCCAGGTTTGTTCTTTTGGCTTAGTATTGTCTTGGCAATGTGGGGTCCTTTTTTGGTTCCATATAAACTTCAAAGCAGTTTTTTCCAATTCTGCGAAGAAAGTCATTGGTAGCTTAATGGGGATTGCATTGAATCTATAAATAACCTTGGGCAGTATGGCCATTTTCATGACATTGATTCTTCCTATCCATGAGCATGGTATGTTCTTCCATTTGTTTGTGTCCTGTTTTATTTCACTGAGCAATGGTTTGTAGTTCTCCTTGAAGAGGTCCTTTACATCCCTTGTAAGTTGGATTCCTAGGTATTTTATTCTCTTTGAAGCAATTGTGAATGGGAGTTCATTCATAATTTGGCTCTCTGTCTGTTATCAGTATATAAGAATACTTGTGATTTTTGCACATTGATTTTGTATCCTTAGACTTTGCTGAAGTTGCTTATCAGCTTAAGGAGATTTTGGGCTGAGATGATGGGGTTTTCTAAATATACAATCATGTCATCTGCAAACAGGGACAATTTGACTTCTTCTTTTCCTAATTGAATACCCTTGATTTCTTTCTCTTGCCTGATTGCCCTAGCCAGAACTTCCAACACTATGTTGAATAGGAGTGGTGAGAGAGGGCATCCCTGTCTTGTGCCAGTTTTCAAAGGGAATGCTTCCAGTTTTTGCCCATTCAGTATGATATTGGCTGTGGGTTTGTCAAAAATAGCTCTTATTATTTTGAGATATGTTTCATCAATACCGAATTTATTGAGAGTTTTTAGCATGAAGGGCTGTTGAATTTGTCAAAGGCCTTTTCTGCATCTATTGAGATAATCATGTGGTTTTTGTCTTTGGTTCTGTTTATATGCTGGATTACGTTTATTGATTTGCATATGTTGAACCAGCCTTGCATCCCAGGGATGAAGCCTACTTGATCATGGTGGATAAGCTTTTTGATGTGCTGCTGGATTCGGTTTGCCAGTATTTTATTGAGGAGTTTTGCATCGATGTTCTTCAGGGATATTTGTCTAAAATTCTCTTTTTTGTGTGTGTGTCTCTGTCAGGCTTTGGTATCAGGATGATGTTGGCCTCATAAAATGAGTTAGGGAGGATTCCCTCTTTTTCTATTGATTGGAATAGTTTCAGAAGGAATGGTACCAGCTCCTCCTTGTACCTCTGGTAGAATTTGGCTGTGAATCCATCTGGTCTTGGAATTTTTTGGTTGGTAGGCTATTAATTATTGCCTCAATTTCAGAGCTTGTTATTGGTCTATTCAGGGATTCAATTTCTTCCTGGTTTAGTCTTGGGAGAGTGTATGTGTCCAGGAATTTATCCATTTCTTCTAGATTTTCTAGTTTATTTGTGTAGAGGTGTTTATAGTATTTTCTGATGGTAGTTTGTATTTCTGTGGGATCAGTGGTGATATCCCCTTTATCATTTTTTATTGCATCTATTTGATTCTTCTCTCTTTTCTTCTTTATTAGTCTTGCTAGCGGTCTATCAATTTTGTTGATATTTTCAAAAACCACCTCCTGGATTCATTGATTATTTTGGAGGGTTTTTGTGTTTCTATCTCCATCAGTTCTGCTCTGATCTTAGTTATTTCTTGCCTTCTGCTAACTTTTGAATGTGTTTGCTCTTGCTTCTCTAGTTCTTTTAATTGTGATGTTAGGGTGCCAATTTTAGATCTTTCCTGCTTTCTCCTGTGGGCCTTTAGTGCTATAAATTTCCCTCTACACACTGCTTTAAATGTGTCCCAGAGATTCTGGTATGTTGTATCTTTGTTCTCATTGGTTTCAAAGAACATCTTTACTTCTGCCTTCATTTCGTTATGTACCCAGTAGTCATTCAGGAGCAGGTTGTTCAGTTTCCATGTAGTTGAGCAGTTTTGATTGAGTTTCTTAGTCCTGAGTTCTAGTTTGTTTGCACTGTGGTCTGAGAGACAGTTTGTTGTAATTTCTGTCATTTTACATTTGCTAAGGAGTGATTTACTTCCAACTATGTGGTCAATTTTGGAATAAGTGTGATGTGGTACTGAGAAGAATGTATATTTTGTTGATTTGGGGTGGAGAGTTCTGTAGACGTCTATTAGGTCCACTTGGTGCAGAGTTGAGTTCAATTCCTGGATACCCTTGTTAACTTTCTGTCTCATTGATCTGTCTAATGTTGACAGTGGGGTGTTAAAGTCTCCCATTATTATAGTATGTCATATGTATCATTTCCTGAGGATGGTCCAGTGGTCTAGTGTGTGCGTGTGTTGTTTTTGTGTTTTATTAAATTGGAAACAAAAACATTTGATGTTATTTATTAGGGAAAACAAAACGACAGCTTTACCTCATAACATGTCTTTAATAATCAGGTTTATATGCCTCAAAGGCTAAGAAAAATTATGATGAAATGTCATATTATGTAAATCTATCAATTAGGATGTTAACATTTTCTATGTTTGTAATATAAATGCGAGCCACCAGGTTACCAATCTGCACGTTAAATAAATGCAGCATCAAGTGTAGGTAGGTAAGAATGCATCCTACAATAAAATTCCAGTCATATATAGCAAATGAACAGGTCTGTTAATTTTCTGTGCCCAAATTCCTCATTCTTCTCCTCTTCAAATGTACCTTTTTTTTTTTTTTTCCAAATCTAAGAAAGGTCAAACGGAAAGCAGAGAGGTAGTCTCAACTGTAACCTCCAAGATGCTAGTAATCATGGCTCATGGCTCTTCTCTCTCTCTCTCTCTTTTTTTTTTTTTTTTTTTTGTGGTATAGCACCAATCAGAATCACCTATCTATTCAATTTCTCAACTATATCAGAAGCTTACTTTGAGAACTTGGCTACCTTTTCTACATTTTTGAGGGTCCAAGCAAGGATCATTAGGAGCTCATGCAGTGTTCCTTTTTTGGAAGATACACAATATGTGTTGTTTAACTAATTAAAAATGGAATTATGATAGAAATAGCACTTCAGTTTATTGATCTGTTCATTAACATTTATCTAAAATATTTCTCAGAACAACCTATTGATTTAATTACTTCAATTATGCCTTAATACAGTGAAAACAATTAACTTTTTAGTGTAATGTAATTTTCACATTAATATATATAATGAATGACTTTTGTTCCACCTTATGAAGCATATTAATGTCACCTGTGAGACTCTCATCTATATAAAATTTTATATGTATATATCTATATATGCACATTGAAGATGTATTTATACAGGTGAACATAAATCTATCATTAGCCAAGAGATATCTAAATTTCACAGTTGCAAATAACCTAAATTCTCAGAGCTGCAGTCTTCTTCTCTCTAATATGGAACTAATATCTCCCTTGTCTCCTGCAAGAATTTGGTAATTTTTAACAGAGATACTGTATATAAGAACAGTCTAAGAAATGGCAAACAAAAAGGTACCATTAAACAGTTCCATTAGATGTATAAAAACAAGTTATTTTCATACAAGCAATGTGCTGGGCTCAATACACATTTTAACCTAGAGATGTTAATATAATAAAAGACAAGCATACATATCTGTATTTCCTGTAACCTGGTAGATCACATTTCTTTTCAGTTGAAAGATCTTGGCTAAAAATTTCAAATGTTAGTTACTGTGATTTAAGTCAAAGATAAATTTAAGATATACCTAATTAAATGCTATATTGAATAGCACTATTGTAAGATTTTAGTA
This sequence comes from Macaca fascicularis, assembly GCF_037993035.2. NCBI lineage: Eukaryota > Metazoa > Chordata > Mammalia > Primates > Cercopithecidae > Macaca > Macaca fascicularis. The sequence continues at coordinate 104,814,456 of NC_088388.1, read as the reverse complement.
CACATGTATGCACATGTGTATAAAATATTACATATCTATAATATTTATATTCTTAATGTAAGTCAAATAAATCTAATGTAAATTAATAAAGTCTAACAATTACTATAGTTTGAAAGAAGCAAATAAAAAATAAATGTTGATTTTTTTCAAGGATGTAATCTTTTTAATTAACTACCTTGTAGGATATAACTTAGGAAGAGATGTAGTCTATATCCCTGTAAAAAAATCTTGCTCAATACTAAAAAAATACTCAATATTTTTATTTGTAAAAATTTTGGACTGAATAGTAAGCAATATCTAGAAAACTTTTCAATAGATTCACTAAATTGTTGAGTCAGTGAGAAAATAGACTGAGAAGTTTTAATAGTTATAAATTGACTTTTTAATATTAAGCTTGGTTGCATTTCAAAATCTTTTCTTCATTTTGTACCCAAAGTTCAATTAACTAATGCTTCCTACATCTTGACAGCTAGGTCATAGAAGAGGTTAATCAAGTGTTTGGATTTTATTTGTTATCAAGGGATACCTACTCATCTTCATATTATAAGTACTTAGTTATCTCAGATGGTTTTAAATCTGAAAGGTTGATTCAGGTCTTAAATAGGAATGCATAGAGGAAGCTCTGTTTCAACATCTCCTGGTCCAGCACTGTCAGGCGGACTCTGCTTTTGGTATTCTACCAGCAGATGAAATCTTGTTCTTGAACTCCAGCCTCTTTTGGGCTAATTTCTGTTCTTCTGCTCTCTTCTCTCACCGCCAGCCTCTGCAACTCAGATGCCCTGGGCTTATAAGTTTGCTTTGGGTCATTGACTAAACTGATGAGTCTTTTTGATGTGGTTGCATCTGCCCATCTGGACCCAGTCAGACTGCCTGCCAATTTAGGCCTTTGTTAACTCATCCCCTTACTTGGATCTCCAGTAATTGCCGCCTTGTCCTGCTCAAATTGGCATCCCAGATGCTGGCCTTTCCTTCAACCTTGCTTTATGATAATGCTATCCTGCATGTCTTTTCCTTTGTGACTCATCTCTAGGTATCATACTCTTCTTGGTATTACAAAGTATTTTAGTTAAATATCATGAAATCTTTGCTTGAACACCTTCAGCGATCAGAAGCACGATATCTACCAAGGAATTCAGTTCCATTTTCATTATAACACTTATTATTAGAAAATCCTGTCTTATTTTAAGTCAAAATCAGCTTCTCTACAGTTTTTTCCCTAGTTTGACCTCACCAACAATGAGCATAGTATTTGTACATTGTAGACAATAAATGGTAGTAAATGGTAGTGGCTATTATTTATAACTCAAAAGTTTTCAATTGAAAGATTTTTCTCCTCATTAAAAATAATATAGTTGAAATAAAAAAATAATCATGTCTCTAACTTTAATGGAACTCACTTATGCTCTGAAGTTAGGGATATTTCTGAATTTCTTTCTTCAAATTCTATTTGGCACTTTTTTATTCAGAAAGTAATTATTTCAGATAAACATATTACTCTCTAATTTTTTTCTGTTAAAATGTTCATTTTTCTCTCTACTATCTAATCTTTATTAAAATAAAACCCAAATGTATATAATCCTAATTTCTTGCATGTTTTTAAATATTTGCTGTCCTAAAGTTTATTGAGGCTTCACATTCAATATCACAATCTAATTTTTCTGTATTTTTTCACACATACTTAAACTTGATTCATCATTTTAAATATGAAATATTTAAATATTTCAACAGGTAGACACATTTAAATACAGTTTCTTCCTTTTTTCCTCCCCGAGTTTTAAGAAATAAGATTTTGTGTTTTCCAAATCCTTAGGTTATTTCTAATTTCATTCTCTAAGATTGTTATTCTTGGATTTTCCTGGACAAAATAGCTAAATTTTATTAGGATTTAATGTTTCTATTGTGATAAATGACTGGGAAAGTTAGGTTTTTGTTACTGTTCATACCATGCCATATTTGGTTAATTTATACTTTACGTTAATTGATTTAGGTTCTGAGTTGACTTCCTGTATAATATCTATCTCCTAAAAAGCACCTATCCTATATTTTAAGTGTGTTTTATGATTCTAGACTAGTATTAAGAAGCTCATTCATGGAAAAAAACCTTGTTAATTAATTTATTTATATCTTAGAATGAATCTTAACGTTATTTTTAAAATTAAAAATGTTTAATGTAGCAGAAGTAAATTAGTGGCTTAGATGAGTCTTGCATGGTGCAAAACTAAAAGGAGATTGGACAGTTTGCTTACTATGGAAATAAATGAAGTTGATTTAGGAATAAATATTTGACTTCTTATTCATTCAGAATGCATCAATTATTTTAATTGATTAGCCATGTCTGAATTTAAATATGCTGAAATGATTAATTTTTAATATTTAGTCTATATTAATTTTTATATATTTTTGTTTTTAGAAACAATTTTTGTCCCCTAATTTAAATTTGATATAATTTGAAAAGTCTAGACTTAGTGTTCCAAGGCATAGGTACCTTGACACATTATCATTAGTAGTCTTCACAGCCACACTTTGAGCTAATGAGGCATTATCATCCTCATTCTAATTATAAAGAAGCTGAGGCTTAGAAAATATAACTTGCTAAAAGTTAGTAAATGGTAGTCTCAATATTTATATAGGCTATGTATAACTTCCTCTTTGTCATTTCTGTTGATTTCACCATTTCACACTGTAGCCACTCACTCTCATGTTTATATTCTTGACATAGGCAAAAACTGCAGTTCTCCATAATCTCAATTTCAATCACTTACCCTCTGACCAATTCCCTCTAGAGTCATACTCTAAGAATCCTGTAATCCCACTAGAATCATTAATCTACTGGTCCTACTTTTTTTTTTGTTCTATCTTTCATTGTCCTTATGTGTTTTCTTGCTTTTTAACCCAACTTAAAATTTATGGGTAATCATAATCATGCATGCATAAACCCTCAACTCCTTTGCCCTCTCCAATGTTCTTTGTCACTTTGAGCCTACGTCTTTACAGCTGAATGTTACTTGAGAAAGACAGTGAAACAAACTATTCTCCTTTAAATACTAAATCATCCCTGGTAATTGTACTCATATGTTCTTAGTCCATTCCCTTTCTTAATTTGCTAGATGATTTTTAATCCTTTCTTCTTTTTCCTCAACTTTTCTATATCTTCGATTTCAGCAGATGACCTTGAATCATGCTTCATTTAAAAATTGAAGCCTTCATAGGAGAACTTCTACAAATTTCTACCACTATATCTGTTTCTGCAAATATTCCACACAGTAACTAAATAGTAATACAATAATATTCAGTTACTATGAGTGAATCCTAGGTAAGGCCAAATCCTTTATGTCTATCCTGGGTTCCACTTGCTATTATCTACTAAACAACATTTCCAGAAATTCTCTCCTCTGTCTCCAGCATCATCATCATCTTCTCTGTTGATTATTTCATCGCCCTATACACATTGTAATTTCTCCCATCTTAATCACATTTTCCCTCCAGCAACTGACTCATTGCCATCCTCTTGACATCGAAACTCCTTGAAAGAGTCCTCTCTTCCTGCCATCCTCAATTTATTTCTTTTTGCTCTTTCTTGCACACCTTCAAATTAAGTTTTTACTCTATTCAGTGAAACTGCCCTTGTGAAGGTCACCAGTGACCACCATGCTGTTAAATCCAATGGGCATTTCTTAGCATTTGACCACACTGATCATTCTTCCCTTAAAACCATTTGATACTTGGCATCTAAACATACTCACCTAGTTCTCCTTCTACGTTGCTAGCTACTCTAGCTACTCTTTTCCTCGGTCTCTTTGTTGGTTACTTTTCATCTCAACCATCTCTAAAAATCAGAGTGCCATAGAGCAGAGTTTGGTACTTGGATTTCTCTTATTGTTCTCTTATTATCTATGAACTAACACTCTCTGGGGATGAGTTAAATACCATCTTAATACTAATAACTTTCCTCTGAATTCCATACCAACACATCTAACTGCCTACTTCATATGTCCAGTAGGAGGTTTAATGATAAGCACTTTAAAATTAGTATGTTAAAACCTGAGTACTACCTGACTTCCCACCAATATTCTTTCCTCTGTTACCATTTCAGTAATGACAATTCTGTTTTCTGGTGCTAGAGTCAAAAAGCGTAGCATGGTTTTTGGCTCCTTCCTTTCTGTCACATTCAGTAGCAAATCCTGTTGTCTGTACCTTCAAAACATATTCTGAATTCAACCACTTTTCACCACTCCTAGTGTCAGTTCAACCATCTTCTCATCTGGATTATTGCCATAGTCTCCCAATCGGCCTCTGTGTCTCTGGCCACACCCATTCTTAATTAGTATACAGAGAGATCCTAAAATATGTCAGATTGTGTCACTCCTTTTCCTAGTCAAAATGAAAGCCTGCAAAGTCCCAAGAAATGTAGCATCCATTACATACCTGAGATGCTTTTCTCCTCTTTTTTTCTTTGTACCCTCTTTCCACCCACTTTGGCTTTGTCACTCTTCCTGAAACACTGTAAAGACGCTGCTTGCTCACTCAGGGTATCAGCATTTGGTGTTCCTCCTGCCCAGCAAGCTCTTCCACAGAAGTCCTCAGGAATAACTCCCTCACCTTCTTCAGGTCTTTTGTTAAATACACCTTCTCACGTGATTCAACTATTCCTTTATCTAATACTTCATATCCTTGTTACCTGCTTTACTTATATTTCTTTGTCAGGCTATTATCTAATTCATCTTTTTAAGTGTCCACTTCTACTACTTGAATGTAAGCTTCATGGGTATAGAAAGTGTTGTGTGTGTGTGTGTTTATGTCTATGTGTGGTTTTATATACATGCATATTGTTATTGATTTTAGTAGTGTTGTTATTGCTGAATCTAGGATAGTTCCTGGCGCATAGCAGGTACTCAATAAAATATTTGCTCAATAAATGAATACATAGATGAGACAGAATTCAAACTTGGCATCAGCTCATTCCAAAAATTTATGTAATTTCCGTTGTTTAAATTTGAATCAGCAATCAACTAATTAAATACATTGAGCTCTGTGCTAGACCCTAAAAGGCAAGCAGTTATGGAGTTTATGTTCTTGTTGTAGAACACATAAAGCCAAGAATGAATAGCAGAACATGGCATACAATTACTTGCCAATGGTGTGGTACTGATTACAAGTCCTGCAAAAGAGAAATGAACAAGACATAAAGGAACTCCATTAGAGTTTCAGAAAAGGTAGCATGATTAAGCTGATTTAAGTGATAGGTTACAGTTAAGGACACTGCAGTCTTGAGTGACTCGAATGAATTGGAGGTGAAATTGGGGAATAAATTTTAATATGGCAGGTGGTATTCCAAGAAAAATACATGAGAGTTGAGACTTTATGGTGTGGTAATTTGAAAGCTACAGTGTAACCTTAGGCCCAAATGCTCACTATATAATCAGCTTCCTGATTGTTTATATTTGTGGAACCAAAATACATTGATTTTATAGAAGTTACACATATACCACAATTCTCTTCTAAAAGGAGTACATTACTCATAAACCTTTATTCCATAGCCTTGTATTGTTAGCGGGCTTTGCTTATGCCTTGCTTTTAACCTAAACACAAATGCTATACTACTTCCTTTTTTCTTCTGTCATATATATATATATTTATTTATTTATTTATTTCGAGACGGGGTCTTGCTCTGTCATCCAGACTGGAGGACAGTGGCGTGATCTCGGCTCACTACAGCCTTTACTTCCTGGGCTTAAGCCATCCTCCCACCTCAGTCTCTGGAGTAGCTGGGACAATAGGCATGTGCCACCATGCCTGACTTTTTATCTTTTGCATTGACGGGGGTTCACCATGTTGCCTATCAGCTCAAGCCATCCACCCACCTCAGCCAACCAAAGTCCTGGGATTACAGATGTGAGCCTGGCCAGTGGTATTTTTACCTCTCAATGCTTCTAACATGGTGCCTTCTGTATAGTCCCTGGATTTATTTTGGACTTCTTTCTTCTTATTACCAAAATACAACTTTAAAGTTTACATTGTAAGGAAAAGAAAGGCCCATGACAAAACCTTCTCTGAGATGTTTACAAAAGTGTCCGTAGCTCTGAAAGTATTCATCTATTGCTCAGTGCATGTTTAGTACAAATATTTTTTAAATGTTATGGAAAAACAGATTTTCCTGGATTTACTTAAGGGACCACTTTATTTTCTAGCAAAAAGATAACTTTTCTTTCTTAATGTTACTTTCTTAGTTTCCCATATGTATAAACTACAGATAGCTACTCACTACCTATGGTCTACTTGTTTTCTTTTACACCTCACAGGAAGATGGAGAAACCAGAACATTGATGGCAATCATCCCACACAAAAGGGGACTGATTGAGGGTAATTACAGTAATGACACAGTATTTATCAAATTTTGGAAATGTATGACTAAAATAAGAATTTATATCCATGAGGCTAGTTACAGTGGAAACTCTAAATGCTCTCAGAGGCCAGCTCACATGGTTTCCAAATCTCACTAATTGCTGCCAACTTATATAATCAATATCAAAGTTGTATCATGTTTCAGATTCAAGGTTTGAAGAAGAAAAATGACAGATTGAAGATTTGATCAATAGAAAGCACCCAAATAAATAAACACATGCTAGAGAGAGCAAAACATTTGGACAATCTTGCCAAATGTACTGCATTTGATTTTAGGATAATGGATAAGTTGGATAGAATCAATGAAAATATTGAATTGCATCCTGGGGAATGAACAGTACAGAAAAGAGAGGGTTTGGCTGAAGATAAAATTGAAATGGAAGCACCTGATCTAAATACCTTTTAAAATGATACAGGTTATAAAGAAGTCACTACGTCAAAACTGAAAGCTTAGGATAATGATTAGAAATGGGTCTCCCTGAAGGCATTTGTGGCAGGCAATCTTTCCTGCATGAACTCTCAGCAAAAATGCCACTTGTCATTTGCTGAAGCTCTTACCTCATTTCCTCTGTTTTACTTTGTACTATCTAAGCCACTGAAAGAAACATAAATGTATTTTTAGGCAACGGCTATAAAGTTTATGCTAATAACAACAATAATATAGTAATAAAGTTGAATATAAATGCATAATAAGCATTGATGTTCCAGCACCATGTTGATTTTCTTTATTTCTCTATTTTTCTAACAAGGATGCAGATCTCTGATCTTCGCAAATTATTGCAACCATAAGTGTTGCTTTCCCTGGCTTAATGCTTGCCCCTCCCCAAATCAGTTCTCTCCAGAGTGATCTTTTATTCTCAGTTTGTAACACTCATCACTAGCTTTCCATTACCCTTAGAATGAAGTGCAAACTCTTTTGAGTCTTATCGTACTTGGCCTAAGATGATCTCTTACCCCTCATCTCCTGCACCCAAACATCCACATCACACATTCATACTCTAGTTCCTTTTGTAATAAACTTCCTTCAGTTTCTTGAATATTTCATACTCTCCTACTGGTTTTTCAGGGGGAACCAAGGCATGACTTCTCCAGGAATCCTTTGAAGGCCACTCTGAACCACTATGTGTGTGTATGGTGATAACATTGTATTCTTCCTCTATCAGTTCACTTGTCACATCATTGAATAATAATCACATGTTTAATTAATTTCTTTTCTGTCTTCTAGACTGGAGTTCTTAACAATTACTGGTATCCTTAACCTGTTTAACATTCTGGTGAAGTCTGTAGTTCTTTTCTCAGAACTATGCTTTTAAATGCATAAAATAAATTACACAGACTACAAAAGTAACCAGTTACACTGAAATTCAATTTCAAAGTATTAAAACTAAATTTGTGATATGATAAGATACCTAATTCTTTATTAATGCATTAAATAACAAAACCTAATGGTGTGTCAATAACAGTTTCAAAATCATTATGAGCAAAAATGGTCTTCTCAGATGTCTGCAACACTGGAATGTGATATGTAATTATCTGTGATTTTTAATGTTTCACAAAGTCACAGGTATTGCTAATACCTCAGTGGTTTATGGCCTATATTCATAATTTAATTTAATGCTAAATTTGAGTTACAGATTAAGAAAACTAAAGGTATAATTAAGATGTAATTTTTTTCCTATATAGAAGTTTACAATTCTCCATCTCCAAGATTAAACCCCCTGGACTAGAATGTCAGCTCCGTAAGGACAGGTCCCAGATCTGTCTTATCATTGAATCCCTATTTGTTACTTTATAGCCATATAACCATAACCACAACCATAACTCTCTCCCTATATATATACATATATATCTCATGAGATATATACGTATATATCTCAAAGAGAGATATATGTGTGTGTATGTGTATATATGTGTGTATATATATATACACACACACACAGACACACACACACACCACATACATATATATGTATGTATATACACCAGTTCCTATTCTATTTGCTGGAGACAGAGCTGTGAATAACAAGCCAAGACCCCTGTATCACAGGGTTTTCACTCCACTGGAAAAGGAAAGCAGTCTCTAGCACATCATAGACTGTTCATAAACATGAATGTTCCTCTTTTTGCTTTGTCTTCTTCTAAGATCAGTAAGTACCCACAAATACGGAATATGATAGTTTTTAATCAGCCATTGGAATTTGGAATTAATTGGTGGACAAAGAAGCCATTTAAGAAACTGAGTGATTGTCATTACCCTTAAAATAGACATTATCATAACTGCCGACTACATTTATGGCTTCTTGATATGCAGAATTATAATTCTCCCATCTCTTTGTGTTTGCTCGTGCAATTCTTCCTTCATGAGTGCCTACTGCTCCTGATTAAATACTAACTCTTCAAGATTAAAATATCACTTACTCTGTGAAGAGTTTTCCCCATTCTTCCCCACACTGCTTCACTATTGTGGTTAGGAATCCTCCAAACATCCTTTGGTGTTCAAATAGCACATTGGGCATATCTCTATTTTTGGACATTTGGGAGGAGTGAAATTCTCTGCCTGTGTATTGATATCCCCACTTTCCTTCCCCTAAACTCTATGTCTACCAGATATTCCATGACCCCGTGTCTGGTAGAGCTAAAGGTCTCCAGGAAAGCAGAGACTTTGTTGCACCCGCTGAATCACTGCTTCCAAATTCCTGTGGGAAGAACAGCTTCACGGGAGGCTTTCAAATCTGTGAACATCCATTGCCTTCTTAAGAATGTTTAAAGATCCATTTTAAGAGAGGTAGTAGAGTCCCACATTGTGGAGCTCTCAGAGCCCTTTAAAAAGTGATATTATATGCATTTTTAATGGTCCCTGCTGTGGGATTCTATGGGTCTATTATCCGATGAAGCAGAAGACAGACCCAGCAGGAACCCTAGAAGCGATAATCCTAGTGCTTGACCTGTATTGTCCCTTTGCCTCTATTTACCCCTGGGGAAGTGGTAGAATAGGGTCCATGTAGTATCCCTGTCGCTGTCCACAGTTTTTAAACCTAAGGGAAATGGTGCAGACTTATGGATGTGTTCAAGAGACTTTCTGGACCTCACTCCATCGGCCTTATCTAACCTAGCCCCCCTGGGAGTAGTAGTTCCATCTTATTTATTTCTCCAGGAGTCAGCATAGTGCTCAGCATTTGGTAGTTCTCTATAAATGTTTCTTGAACTGACTCAAAGTATTTTAAATGCAATGATGAGATTTATTAGCCTGCTGGCACAAGAACTTGTTTACACTGTGTGCTTTTCCTTAAATAAGAGAATATAGGGAAAGTCTGAGAATCTGAAATGACTTTGAGTGTATTGTTGAACATCTCAATAATTCAATTTCTGAGTATACAGTAGGGATCATATGCAGCCTATCTTTGTATGTTGGACAAACTCTGGTTGGCAAACTGGCACAGATCAGACCAAGTGCCCAGATGGAATATTAAATATTCATTTAGGGTCTGTCTCCTGCTCTAAAGTATAAGCCAGTTGAAGGCAGTGCCTTAATTTATTAAATTACTTTTATTGAACTGAACAATTTAGATAAGGATTTTAATTAGAAATTAAAACTAAACTGATAGGTTTTAAAATAATTATATGTATAACTGCCATTCCTTTTATTGCTATTTATTGGAAGAGGTAAGCAAATATCTTCAGGTATGTTAAAAGTATGTGTTGCTAATTTTGAAAATTTACTTCTCTAATATAAAGGTATGCAAGCAAAACTTTTGGGTGGTTTATGGAACATGTAACAAAGTTATGACTAAAAGTTGTGTTTTTTTTCCACATGAAAAAATACTTAATTTATTCTTGAAGAAATGGTGCTTCTTATAATACAAATATCCAAAAAATTTAATTATAAGTTGTGAGGATTTTGTGTTCACTGTTACTGTCAAAAGTGCTTCTCTCACTAGAACGCTCTTATACAATGCTTTTAGGCAAAATAAGTTTCAAATTTGACTATGACCACCCCTTTTGCAAGTGACTTTTTATATCTGAATATTCTTAAACTATTTTAACATAATTTAAATTCTAGTTCTTGATGTTGGTTTATTTCTTGTACTTTCTGTATATTTCATCATATTCCACAAATTGGTGTTTACTTTTATCTTACAAACTTAATCGTTATTATGGAGTTCAGTATTATTTTATTCCTGCTTTTCCTATGAGAAGAAACCAGTATAGTTTTATGCTTTGGCATTCTTGAAATTTTTTTCTAATATCTTTGACATGTGGCATTTATAAAACATATTTTAAAAGAATTCAGCTACCTAAGGGTAAGTGATATTGCTGCTTCTGTTTTCATTTGAGTCAACATTATATCAGTTCCATGAGAATAAACTGTCTTACATGAAATTCCCTGAGAACGTCCCCAGCCCTTCTAAATCTCCTATTTGTCATCCTGGAATAAATCCTCTTACTAAGCTTTAATGTATAGAGCATTCATGACATTACCCACATGTAATTCACTTTGGCATTAAATTTCTAATGTTAACTTCAAATGGACATTCAAACTCATATTGCTCTAGTGTCTTTGGACACTTAGGTGCCTTATTTTCCTCTACCCTATGATGACAAGTTCTCTGTAAGTTGAGCCAGGTCATTCCTTTTGAACGGTTGAAAGAACCACTGAGTAGATAATATTTCCAGGTACAAGTTTTTGTGCAGATACATGTTCTAGGTAGTTGAGAAAACTGAACAGGACTAGAGCTTGCCACTCCATGGCACATTTAGAAATTGGTAAGAGAAACAATCACTAAGAATTGAGGACAGAAATGGGAGTACTCTTCATTAATGATGAATATGGAAGCCCCACATGTATAATGCATCTGTAATATTTTTCAACTTAAAAAATTAATTGGAAAAACATTTCCAACTCTATAGAAGAACATTTTGTATTAAATGCACAATCATTGTTTTTTGTTGAGCCCAACAAACAAAATACACTTTGTTTGGACATATTAGTGTTGATATAAATATAAACACATATCACAATTATTTCTTTTTACCTCTGGATAGACAATATCTTTACTTTGGTGATTGTCTTTAGATTTTAAAGCAGCACTCTTAATTCATAATTCTAGTTTTTGTTGTTGTTGCTGTTGGCTCAGACCAAACTGCCTCTCATGTATCTTGTAATAAATGTGCCAACTTAAGGGGAAAAAAGTAAAATAAAACCCTCAGACATGATCAGCAAGAAGGCCATCTGGGCTGGAAGCTCCCTCAGCACTTTCAGGGATGGATCAGCCGAGCTCATCATCTACCCAGTGGGAGGGCCACACTCAGAGAGGCCATTGGATCTGCTGACACAGGCTCTGCATGATGATAAGTAGAGTAGAATGCTGTCAATACAAAGAGGATTTTGCAATGGACAGCCAAGATTCTTCAGGGCAGCAAAGAAAGCAAATGATCAAACCACATAAAAAGTAAATGGAAGGATATATGCTTCCACATTTAATGATCCATTATTTTAACTCGCATTTTCCAGACTTAGCTCAGCTTTCTCTTCATCTTTTTTGAATCCCACAGAACTTTTCTCATATCTCAAAGCATTACATTTAAAATGTCAGTAGTAACATGATAATTCTATGTCTTGCAAACCTGTGCTAAGACTTCCATGGACTGCCACATTTTTAAATTTATAGCATTATGTCTAATCCTTTTAGTTCCCTGGCTTGAGGCAGAAAGATGAAAAAGTAATGGAAGAATGGGTGCACAAGGGCATTAAGGTTACATTAGGGATGCTTCATGTTTTGTTATTAATTCTCTGTGCTTGCCAGGGTAGTTTAAAAACTGGCAAGGGAGCTATTGAGGTAGTGTGTCATTTTAGCTGCATGGGAGAAGATAACTAAGCTCATAGATCACCTGCCACTGTTGTCTGAAGTTGAGGGGTGGGCAACACATGTACCCTTAGTGATTGATGGATCAAAAGACAGTTTTCAGACAAAGCTTTGTAAAAGATTTGTCCTAGTATTGGCAGTGAATTACTAAAGCTTGACACACAGCAATGTGCATTGGCTTCTATAAAGGTAACAGATGTCTCTGTGACAGGTGAGCTAGAGAACACAGTTTTTGTAGTAAAAGAATGTACAAAGGGAGACAGAATAAAAACATTTGGAGAAGTTCCCATTCAGCCTGTGGTGCTTACCAATGCAGGTGGAAGGAAAGAATGGATTATCTTCTCTTAGATTTTGGTTGGTAGTTTTGCATTTTGAATAGCAAACAGCATTTCATAGCTGTGTGAGAGAGTGATAGAAAAAAATTCTGCATTTTCCTTCTCACTTGCAGAAGCATAAAGTCCCCTTGTGTGATTCAGACTGCCTTGATCATCCATCAATGTTGCTGTCCATTCCGTTTTAAATAGGACTGCTTCAGAAGAAGCGGCCTATTCTTCAAATTGACATTTAGGACTGTTAAGAATACCACAATGACTTCACTTAGCAATTTTTTGGTGCTGCTTCTTTTGATCAGTGAAGTCACCCTAAGCAACAATGAAATTAAAGATATGCACTTAGAGAATGTGCTTATGTAAGCTTAAATTTTACTTCACATCAAAATGTTATCTTTAGTGTTTTTCTTTTAAGCCATGTCAACAGAAATAAGATAAAAGAATTTGGATTGTTGGAGCTGCAGTGAGAAAGGGGTATGATTGACTCTAATAATTTTCCAGCTGAAAAACTGATACCTAAAGAGGTAGAGCTGCTCATGGTCACAGAGCACGTTAATTGAAGGCCCGTCAGATCCAGCACCAAGGCTGATTATGCTCCAGGAACAAAGGAGGGGCAGGAGGACATACATGACCTGTCTCTGAACACTATGAACACTTATTTGAATATGCATTTTGCTTGGCATACATAAATGTTATAACTGGTGTTAGACTTTTTATGTTATTGATGAGTTCAGAGAAGATAAAAATCAGTGGGGGTTTGAATCATCATGGAAAGCTTTCTCAGCAGTCAGAGATCTAATATAAACCTGTAACTACTGATGAGACTCTACTCTCAGTGGTCTTTTATAGTTGCAATTCCAATGACTTGGAAGCATTTGACCACTATTTTTGTAGATCTATATTTCATCATGTCAAGGAATTAACATCTTAAGTTGTCTTTGATGCCTTTTATGCCTTTTGGTCTTTACCAGTTCTATCTGTAATGCTATAAAATTTATATTCTCTGTTCTAAAAAACATGCTTTTTTATCTTTTGGTCAGATTTTATTTTCAGAATAAGGGTAGACCCCATTAAATTATTTTATCTACCTGTGTGTCACTAGGAATGTCTAACTTGTATTTTTGGTTGTAGATAATTTAGTCCTAAGTCCTAATTCCCTATGGTTTAAGGATTCCACCATTAATTATTCAACTTTTTGAATGTGATTTTCATGTCACTGCCTAGTATTCATAAAAATATATTTTATCAGAACTATAAGATTTTTTCAAGGGACAGTTGACTGTCCTTATTTCAGGATCAATTTTTGGTTTTTCATCCAACCAGTCCTGGAGATATTGTCTAGTAGTGGAAAGGCTTTTTTTTCTTACCATTAATTTGCAGATATTTGTAGCTGCTCATTGAAGGTAACAATGATATTGTTGCAGAAAGTCCTGATTCTATTTTTTCAATTTTATTTTATTTTAGATTTGGGGAGGACACATGTGCAGGACTGTTACATTGATATGTTGTGTAATGGGAGGGTTTAGCCTTCTAGTATACTGTCACTCAAATAGTGAACATTGTACTCAATAGATAATTTTTCAACCCTCACTATCCCCAACCTCATTCCTTTTGGAGTCCCCAGTGTCTGTTGTTTCCTTCTTCATGTTTATGTGTACTCATTGTTTAGCTCCAACTTATAAGTGAGAACATGCAGTGTTAGGTTTCCTGTTTCTAAATTATTTCACTTAGGATAATGGTGTCCAGCTCCATCCATGTGACTATAATGAAATGATTTTGTTCTTTTTTTTCTGGATGCATAGTATTCCATGTTGTATATGTACCACATTTTTTTTTTTAATACAGTCAACCATTGATGATTCAACCATTGGTTGATTCAATGACTTTGTTATTGTGAATAGTGCTATGATAAACATATATTGCAGCTGTGTTATTAATATAAAGATTTATTTTCCTTTGGATAGATAACTACTAGTGGGATTGCTGGGGGAAATGATAGTTTTTAGTTGTTTGAGAAATCTCCATACTGTTTTTCCTACAGATTGTACTAATTTACATTTCCACCAATAGTGTATAAGCATACCCTTTTCTCCACATCCATGCCAACATCCGTTTTTTGATTTTCTAATAATAAAATGTCTTAGTTATCTTAATTTTAGAACCATCACATACCATTTTATGAGTTGATTTAGAAGATTTGAAAGCCATTTTATAATACAGCATATTGCAAATACAGTATTTTGGGAGATGTGGTCATTCAAAGTTCATTTTCCTAATTGAACATTATTTTATTGCCAACAATAGTACTTTCTTTACTGATCAAACCTTGACTAAATCCACATGCCGTTCTATCTTTCATCTGAGGGGAGAAGCTCTTCTTTGTAATGGGCAATTTACTCCTATTCATTGAATAGGATCGTATTATACAAAAGATATTATATTTTCAATAGTAATGCTAATAAAACAATAAAACAACCCAAAACTAAAGGAACTGTCATGATTCATCTTTTTATGTAGAAACAAACAGTACTTAAGCAATATTTTTAAATATTAAACTTGCGTGATATGAATAGCACTTATGTGATTCCCCCAGTCTTTATCAGCTCTCCTGTTTCTGAACTCGAAGAATTCTATACCAGCCTGGCCAGCATGGTGAAACACCGTCTCTACTAAAAAATATAAAAATTAGCCAGGCTTCGTGGCACACGCCTATAATGCCAGCTACTCAGGAGGCTGAGGTGGGAGAATCGCTTGAACCCAGGAGACAGAATTTGAAGTGAGCCGAGATCGCTCCATTGCACTCCAGCCTGGGCGACAGAACAAGACTCCGTCTCAAAAAAAAAAAAAAAAAAAAAAAATAGGAATTCTTGACATCTTTTAGACTGCTTTTAGACTGTCCTGTGTTGATTACAAAAGGTTTCCCCTGTCTTGGATTTCTCTAAATTCTCTGACTTAGAGCAGTATCTTATGTTCTTATGTTTTCTGTATACTTCAGAGGGTATAACACAGCCTTTACCCAAACAGTAGGGCCTTATGTACTTTGATTGATTGGGGAAAAATAATTACTACTGCTCAAATTTACATTATAAAGGTTTATATAATAATGTATTAATTTGAATATGAATTTATCATAGAGTGAAATGCCTTTAGACTTCTTTATACACAGAAAAATGAATTTGGAAGACTTCTGAACTGGAACTGAGATCAGTGCTCAATTAGTGAGTAGTCTTTGGCTTGGCCTACCACGTTAGAGTCTCTCTGTTCCTTTCGCCGTAAGGCAGGGATGGAAATCACTGTAAAGTTTAAAATGTACACTAAGGAAGAGTGCTTTTCAGCTCTTTCTGAGGAGAAGCTGGGAGAGTCAGAGAACAATGCCTCTCTCCATGGGGGTGAGTGTTGGCTCTGATAGCTTTCTGTTTACCTCCTCACTGAAGGAGATTTCTCTCTTTGCTTATGGGAGTCCAATTCTGTTTTCTGAAAGTCCAAGATGCATTATAATAGCATGTTTGCAGTCTAATTCACAGTATAATTGCTACTGGTTCAATTAAAACCACTGTTTTGTAAATTAAAGATTCTAACAGAGCTTCTCCTGCAGAGTAATAGCAAAATTGCTTTTAAGCTTACCTTACAAAAAAGCAAAAAAACCCAAAAAACTGAAAGACCACACATACACGTTTAATAAAAAACCTTTCCTGGGGGAAAGATTTTTTCCCTCTACTGAATTAGAAGGGAAATACTAGGTTATATACTGTGTAATATTTGTCTTTTAAATCTCAGAACCTAGCATAGTACATAATATAACATCAACACATGACAATTGTAGGTTAAATGAATAAATGATTATACTCCAGTCTTGGATACTGTTTAGTGTGTTATCTTTCAACTAAAGAATTCACACAAGGAGAAATTCAAGAATAAGAAAGCTAAATGTTCCACAAATCAATGGTATACTGAGATGTAAACATCTACATTGTTCAAATGATCCACTTTTGAAATTTGTTGTAATAAACCTAAAAGAAACAATTTATTGCCGCACTTTCATTATGACTTGAGATAATCCTCTTGAATAGAAGATTCAACTCAGTAATGTGATCTTAAGAGTCATAATGTGGGCATAGATATTTTACAAAACATTGTCATAAATTGCTGATCAATAGCAGATACTTTCTTTTTCTTCCCTTTTTCTTTGAAGCAGCATCTCACTGTCACCCAGGCTGGAATGCAGTGGCTCAGTCTCAGCTCACTGCCACCTCCACCTCCTGGGGTCAAGCGATTCTCCTGCTTCGGCCTCCCAAATAGCTGGGACTACAGGCATGGCCACCATGCCCAGCTAATTTTTGTATTTTTTGGTAGAAATGTGGTTTCACTGTGTTGGCCAGGCTGGTTCCTGAACTCCTGATCTCAGTGATCCGCCCTCCTTGGCCTCCCAAAGTTTTGGGATTACAGGTGTGACCCACCACCCCCAACCTAATAGCAGATATTTCATTCTAGGCATTAATACTTTTTTCTTAGTCAATTGATATTATTGACAGTTTATACAGATTAAACCAAGAGTTTGCCACCATTTCCTTTTGTTTTGGTTATCTGATTTTAGTACCAGAGTAAAAAGCAGATAATATCAGTTTAGAAATCTCATCTATCCAATGTCAAATATAATACAAATAACTTTTAATATTCATATAACCTTAAAGATATAAACATCACTTGATTTATAATGTCAGTTCCTGTGGGAAGGACCATGATTTGGAAAACACTAAAAGTTTAAGATACATCAACATCTGTCTGGTTCATGCTTTAGAAATGTTTGATCGTGATGATTTTCCAAGAAACAATTGATGCCCACTGGTACTTTATAGCAATCATCTAAATAGATCTTAACTGGTGTTCTATTTATTTACCATTTTTCATTCTGTTCTTTTTTGTAAAGCTCTGCTTATTCCTCATTTAATAGAAATAAAATATACTGTCTCTCAGATTGATCTAATTGATCAATCTACTAGCAATTACCAATATATGCATATTTATATATACACGCAAAACACTTTCCACATGGTATTGACGGATTGTATCTCATTCATTTCTCACCCTAAATAAATGAATTTTGAGTTTGCAAATGAAGAAATTGAAGTTCAGAGAGACTAGATAATGTCTCTGATCATCGGAGCCCAATAACTTACAGTATGCACCAGCAGGAACCTAGGTTGTGGAGTCAGACTGCCTGGATTTGAAATCCAGCACAAGTGTGTGTTGGAGGATTACATTAGTTAATTTATATATAGCATATAAACAGTAGCTAGAATGTTGCATGGGCTTAATACATGGTAGATTTTATTATTTTTACCTCAGTGTTTCCCAAACCCTGGTATTCAGAATCATGTAGGATGCCTAAGACTGCAGATTCCTGGGCCTTATCCTATATCCACTGAATCAGAATCTCTAATTTACAAATCATGGCTGTACTCTTTCCAATAAGTGATGTTGACCTTTTTTAAAAATGTATTTTTTTCTTTGCAAAAGGGTTATGTTTTGCTTTAACAGGTCCCTTTCTTATGACACAGATCTTACTGATGCCAACAAAATGCTTGATTAAGGAGGATAGAATGTTTAGAACTTTGAATGAAAAAAAGACTTGTAAAATTTTAACTTTGCATACTTGTGAAAAATTGATAGTTTATTGGGGTAAAGTAGAAAAGATGGCTTGTACAAAAAAGCCCAAGCCCATTCATTATTTACTGAAAATCTGCTATTTGCTAAATAGCTCTCATTCATGCAGCACATGCTGACTGAGTGGCCACAGAGGCCCAGCACTCTGCTGTCTACCAGGGTTTCAAAGATGAGAAAGGCCAGACTCCTGCACTCATGGCAGTTAGAATAATGAAATGCTCCTTTCAAGGATGAATATTGAATTAAATATTTTATTAACAAAAGTGAATTGTGAATATTCACTATTGATCAAACCTGTATGTAAATTACAGAAATGATGAGGGGTTTACAAAAAGTGCTTTTGAAAGTCTTCCAAATGGATTCTGGTTATAAGGCCACTAAATTGTATTGCAATTAATTTGTAAAAACAATGTAGGAATACATATTTCTGCACATTTCTAGGATAAAGTCAATAATACTTATTAGTCTTAAGACAACTATAACCTTCACAGTGTCAGTAGTGACCCAGGTACTGTTCTAAGTGTTTTTCACAGGTGGGTTTTATTAATCTCCCAAAAACAACCATGTCAGGAAAGCACTATTATTGTCTCCATTTACTTGTGAGGCTAAGGTACAGGGAGATTCAGCAATCCAAGCCCAGCCATGTAGGTAGAGGAAGCAAAGTTAGGATATAAATCCAAATAAGCTTACAAACAAGTCTATTCTGCTCTAATAATTTGGTTACATTTAAATCTACACTCAAGTGATGCATCTGTCGCAATGCAGCTTCACATCACTGGGTATTGTGAAGCTAGGTGCTGGTGCATTTTCTTAAAATAATTCTGTCTCTTGACCTTTCAGCCTCAATTATGATAGACTGATAAGATTTTTACTCATACACACACACACACACACCCCTACACAACATCCAGAATCTGTTTTATCTCTTTTGATTTCAAGGTCTGTCATTTTTTGAAAAGCATAGTTCATAAAATGTTTTAATACTGTCTGTGAGTAAAAAATATCCAATGCATTTTGAAATTTCAACTATGTTACGAAGAAACCTATGGATGATAAAGGAAGCTTTGCAATGTTTCTGATGAGCAGCTGTTCTGGTTGGTTGAATCCTTCCTTAGGATGACCGTTATTGAGTCTTTATACTTCTGCACTGGCATTATGCTTCCTCTGAAAGGAATTCAGAATTATCCAAATGAATGGAAAGAGATCTATCTGTGTGCAATTGGATAATTCCCAGTGTAACAGCTGTGTGGGGCTAACACTGAAAGTGACTCTTGAAATGAGATTATGTGACTTTGTGTTTCCTTCATTTTGTGTTTCAACTTTCCCGAGTGTTTGAGAACTGCATCCATTAAATTGTTCCTATTAGATTAGTTCAAAATGTCTTTTAGTTCACTGCAGTGGTAAAGCTAATATGTATATTTTCTTTTCTTCTTTGACAGTTATATGTTTGGGGAGAAAAAGAGGCATAGTAAAATACATTTCTCCGTGAATTATTTTACTCTTAATTTTCTTCCAGGGTAGCACAGAATTATTCAAGTGAGAACATAAAATTTAGTTTCAGAAGATTACAGTTTTAAGTTCATCTCAGAGTAAAGGGGACATAGCCCTTATTAAACAACTATGGTGGGCCAGATATTGAGTTGCATATTGACAAAACTTTAAATTTATTATTTTGTTTGTGTATGTATATATGTATGTATGTATGTATTTTATGTTTCACTCAATCTTCCAACCTGCTTGAGATTAGAAAGTTGAGAAACTAGCCAGTAAATGCTGAAGCGAGACCTCAAACCTGAGCCAGATCTATTTGAGCCAAAAGCCCTTGACCTTCTTATAACATACTAGCATTGCTCTTCTGTTTGTGAATTGTTATCTTGGTCTTACATAGAGGAGGAAGAGGCAGTTCCTTGTTGGGATCTGAGAGGCACACAAACATTTACCTATAATAGTGCTTAAATCCACACCCCTTTCTCTGTTCAATGCAGCCTTCAGGTTAAGATGGTGTTTCTCACACTTGAGAAATCACAGACCCCAAAGACTGTCTTCAGACTTCTAGGATTCCACGGAGCCTAATGTGAAAAAAAAACCACCTTACAAACTGAACTCTATAACTTTCTTAATGGTTTGATGCAGCGTAATGGAAAATGAAAATTTACACCATTACAGAAACACTGAAATCTTGTATTATTTGGTTTTACGAGGATTCCTACTAAGTCATTACTAATTTTCTATTATTATGATTGAAACAAAGGCACACCTTTTAAGAGCCTCAGAGAAGCTGAGCATTTCCTGGTATGAAAACTTTTGAAAATTCAACTTCATTTTTAAGAAACACTGTTAACACCAAACTCATATCTTGATAGGTTGCACATTACTCAGAATTATTCATTAAAAAGTTAGCACTGATTAATTGTGAGATTTTTAGTAAATATCTAGAACAATTCTTAGGGAATGAGGCACAGGCTAGATATATTTCCCTATGGGAAAGATATCTGTACTATCAGCTCAAGGGATATTGGTAAGGAAAACAGATAAGAAAACTCAGACCTGGGCCAAATGTGTCGCCCCTGAGCTGATCGTACAGGTCTCAAACTCAGCAAGGGAAACAGGTTGCAAGCTTTCATCTATGCTTTGGAAAACAAGATGAATTTTCCTAGGCACCATCTTCTGCTTCAGATTTGTTTATTTTACAATTAACAAAGGGGTACTGTCTCCCTTGAATCCTTAAGCAAAATTACTCAAAAAGCCTAATACCCTTTTGTTAATTGTAAAATAAACAAATCTGCAGTGAAGAAATAAATGCCTCTTTTTATTGAATGGTGGTAGGGTGTCTTTTTAATCACTTGTTCTAGGCCATCTGGGTATAATTTACTCTTGCGTTCACTGTAACTTTAAAAGCAAGCAGAAATTGCACTGCATATTTTTGTGTCTCTGATTCTTGTGGGGTTTGTAAATGATTGTTTAAAGAACTGTAAATTCAATTACACCAACCTATAAATTTAAAGAATACCAATGAGGTAAGATTTTTTTCTTTAAGAACTAAGACCTACTCTATATAGACGCATTCCATTTTGTTTTCTATGAACAGATTTATCAAAATATAAAATAAAATGTACCCCAGAAATTGTGAATCAAATAAAAAGGAAATAAGTATGCAATTTAATTACGTAGAAACTTAACTTATGATTGAAAACCCAACAAAATTTAGACTTCAAATTGTGGGAGAGAAAAGAACAAGAGCATGTACGAATAAATAAAGGCAGTAAAACAACTGGGAGATCCACAGATAAGATGCTTCTGTTGGAGTCCTTGTCCAAAAGAATGGGAGCATTATGTGAGAGAATTTCAGGTTGTGATGTGGGCCTGTAGACACACCAGGGAAACAATATGACAGAATGGGGTCCTGGGGGAAAACATGTATTACGTCTGACTGATGTTAACATTTTCAAAGGGTTTTGTGGCAAATGTTAAATTAGAAAACACAAATGCAAATTTTCAACTTCCTGTAATTAAATTAGTATAAAGATAAAAAGTTATTAGCAGTTTGAATGTAGGATCAGTTTTGAAACTGATTTAAAAGTCTAAGTAGTATTTTGTCCTTCAGTGTTTGAACTTGAGTCAGTCTAAACGGCAACTGAAAAGATGAATTAGATAATAGTGACATGAGCTAGAGGTTGAACGGCTCCAGTTGTGATATGTGTGTGTGTGTGAAAGAAAGGCATGACACAAGAGTATCCGGCTATTTTTCTTTTGTCACTTTAAACTAATCAAACCTGTAGAAATAAGATGATTACATTTTTGGAAGGCAGACAAAAGGTGTTAGTGTTTGGAGTGTGCCAAGTTCCCTGAAGACTAAAGTGCATAATTTTTCATTGTTGAATTATGGCTATGATATGGTTATGATTATTTTTCTTTTATTTCATCTTGTGAAACTTCTAATACAAATTCATATATTAATTAGAAAATAATAAGAACAAAAAGGAAGTGGCATTACTTCTAGTGAGGTTTTTATCTTTCAGCAATAATAATTTTTTTCTTTATATCTACATTAAAATTTTTATTCATCTTGGAATATTTAGTTTTAGTCTTGTCCTCCTTTGTATACGATACCTAAAAATGAAATAAGATTAAAAAAAAAACTTTATGGGCAACATTTAAAGTAAAATATGAAGTGTGAGCTAAATTTCTTACACAGTGCTGTAGAGAACCAGTGAATTTACCTGCATGAATGCAGATCTTATTGATAGAAATAGGTACTCTGTACTTTGTGATGTTGAATAATAGTTCCATTCTAGAAAATAGAGATTATACTTAATTCATCAGAGTATTAGATACTCAGGGTCCTTGGCATATTTCATGTTTCTATTATTCAGGTCTCTTGCTTTTCTTTCTCCCACTAACAAGAGCCTACATCACAAGTTAATCATATCAATATTCCATAAATTTGACCTTTTTTTTCCTATTATTAGTAGGCAGTAAATTGTATATTCTAAATAATGAAATAATGTTAGGTATCGAAAATAAGGGCTTAAAAGCATAGGGGAAGATTACACATAGGAGACCACTGTAGCAGGTAGTCAGGGTACACCTAAGGTTCAGTGTGTTGCGATTATCTCTTTGAGAACTATTTAATGTTCCACAATTCCACTATCTTAATACTTTTACCCTTTAAAGCAATTCCTCTAGTCAGTGTGATATGCCCTCACTGAAAGATTCCATAGCTTTGAAATAACTACCATTAAATGGAAATGACTGATTTTTCATAATAATCTATAAATGTGAGCTATTATATATAAGTGTACGTTTTATCCTTCTATAGTTAGCTTACCATTATCCTATGAATGAAGCATGAGCTAAGGTCTATACTATCTATACTATTACAACACTCATTTAATCTTTAATAATGCCTTCCTATGCTTAGTTGGTGTTTTGTTTTGTTTTGTTTTGTTTTGTTTTGTGACGTAGTCTTGCTCTGTTGCCCAGGCTGAAGTGTAGTGGTGTGATCTCAGCTCACTGCAACCTCCGCCTCCTGGGTGCAAGCAATTCTGCCTCAGCCTCCTGAGTAGCTGGGATTATAGGCGCGTGCCACCACACCCAGCTAATTTTCATATTTTTAATAGAAATGGGGTTTCACCATGTTGGCCAGGCTGGTCTCAAACTCCTGAGCTCGTGATCCACCAGCCTCGGCCTCCCAAAGTGTTGGGATTACAGGTGTGAGCCACTGTGCCCAGCCCGCCTTGTACTTAGTGTTCTTAATGTTTTATTTATACTCATTTACCAAAACTAGAAAAGCAATCATCAGGGATCTGTTTAGGGATTTGTTCATAGTATGCAATGATCCCCTTCTCTGACTGTCCAATCCATTAACTGAATCCCTGTATTTATATTAAAATAATATTAGTTCACAAAAGCTAGAAGGACTTTAAAAGCATAGGTGAAAACTACACATGAGGAAAGCACTGCCTTCAGTTGTTTGGACAAAGAGAATTCCTTACCAAATCTGAGCCAATTGAATTTTTTTTCTAGGAATTTGGAATAAAACTGGAAAGGACTTTACCTCGTTCGGTTCAGTTTGGTTTAATTTCAGTATTTAAATCAGTATCTGCAAAGTGATTATCTTTGAGTCCCCCTTGCAATACAGGGAAGCTGGACTGCAGGAAAATATGAAGAATGAAACCTGAAAGGGTCCTACTGTCTGGCCCGGATGGGTCTTCATTCAGTTCTTGGTCTCTGTCCCTTTCTGAGGTCTCTGCATTCTTGAACATATGATTTATGATGTAACCCTGAATGCTGGCTGTAGTGGATTTCTGTTAGTTTCAACTGAATAATTATAAAAAGTAATTTTTTTTGGTTCTTATTGTGCATATATAATTTTTATGATTAAAATGATTGAGATGAACGGTTGTCACTTCAGTGTGTGAAACGGAATGGAAAAGCTGAACTTTTCCAGGCTCTCTGCCATTTTTTCATGAACCTATGCTTCATCTTGATGTTATTTGGATCCATAAAGTTTTTTATAGAAAAGATATATTATTTGAACAATCTGTTATTTTAGGTACCATTGAAACAATTTTAAAGATTTTCTTGAATGGTCATGTATTAAAATGAATGGAACTTTAATAAGATGATTATAGCTTTTGTTTAAATAAAATATAAGAATGTAAGGAAAGACACATGAATATTAAATATGTAGAATATTTCATCTTATTCAGGAGTGATATATTTGAATATTGTCATTTGCCTGACATTATTGGGTAATTTCACAAATCATCTCATGTAAATAAAAATTTCTAGTTAACTGAAGCATGTAACTAAATGACAATAAAAATCATCCGCTTTGAAGGAATATTTTCTTAGATTTATTTCATTCCAACTTTCTTTCTTTTAAAACATGTTTTTTTCCTCCGATTTTAAGAGCAATACCTGCTCGTTAAAGAAGAACTCTATTGTAAAATAAAGTAGGAAGAAAAAAATTAAAATCACTTATATAATCTCAATTTCAGAAATAAGCATTGTTAATAACGTTTGGAGCATGGTTTTCATTTATAACATTCTATGTGTGTGCATGAATGTGTGTGTGGTTATGTGCTGGTGTTGGCTGGCACTAAATCTCCAAGAAGAAGTCACACTCTTCTCCTGAATAAAACTGGGTACCACGTGGATGCAGGGCCAAGAGAGTTCCCTGTTAGTGTCATGGTAGTAGAACATCTTGGTATAGATTTATCCAAAATGCAGTTTTGTTTTTTGTTTTTTTGTTTTGTTTTTTGGAAAAGGGAGCAGGAATTTTTGTTTTAAACTGGTGATGCTTGATGGACCTCTATTCATGACCCCAAGCATTTCAGTAAAGTCTACTCACAAATGCTTTGTGAGGGTGGACTTTCACATCTGGCTGTCTGCTAGGTGGGGAGAGATGCAACACTGAATGCAGGAATCTTTGGGACTTTCCAAGCCATGGAAACGGTGATTCAAGGAACTTCTATCTAGACCTTAGAGACTAGGGAGACTGCAGGTGAGATCTGAGATATATGTGTTTGTTGAGCATTGCTATGTACCTGGCAGTCTGCTAAACAGTTTACATGAATTATCTCACTTGATTTCCATAATTATCCAATGTGGTTAGTGGTAGACGTGGAATTCAAATATAAGCCATCTGTTTTATGAATCAGTCTCTCTCTTTACTCTCTATTTATCCATACGTATGTCACAAAGAATATACTGTTCTATTTTTTCTTAATAATGTTGAAACAAGTTTGATATATTCATATAATTTTTTGGAAAATATGATTATTCCTGGCCGGGCGCGGTGGCTCACGCCTGTAATCCCAGCACTTTGGGAGGCCGAGGCGGGCGGATCACGAGGTCAGGAGATCGAGACCATCCTGGCTAACACGGTGAAACCCCGTCTCTACTAACAAATGCAAAAAATTAGCCGGGCGAGGCGGCGGGCGCCTGTAGTCCCAGCTACTCGGGAGGCTGAGGCAGGAGAATGGCGTGAACCTGGGAGGCGGAGCTTGCAGTGAGCCGAGATCGCGCCATTGCACTCCAGCCTGGGCGACTAAGCGAGACTCTGTCTCAAAAAAAAAAAAAAAAAAAAAAAAAAGGAAAATATGATTATTCCTTTCTACATAGTATATTGGTAAAATATGATTTTTAAATTCAGGTGTTGCATATTTAAGTATTTTTTTGCTGCCATAAATAATAGTGTAATAAATACCCTAACATCATAATGAATTGAGCAGATTTTATTGTCAAACTATACAATCTTTAGTGTATTGTGTACTTATTCTTTAGTAGTTATGTAATTTGTAGCAACTCTCCTAGCCTCTTTGAATCTCAGTGTCTTTATCTTTAAAATGGGAAAAATAATTTTATAATAAAATTGTTAGGTACTATTTCCAAAATACTAAGCTGGATATGCTGGAGTATTCAATAAATAGCATCTACTTTTGTATTAAAAATTATAAATATATTTATTTACATTACATTTTTAGTATGTCTTTATGCAAATTTCATATTTTTTTAAAAAAGAAAATTTTGACAACTGGAAGTTCTTAATGTAGGTTTTAGTCTGTATTACAAAATATTCTCAAAAAATTGAGAAAATTAATGCCACCATTGATGATATTTGAGGGGGACTTATTTTCTAAATGCTTGATAAAGTTGGGTGTCATTATTTAAAAAGGTACTTTCTGACAAGTGTATAGTATTTTACCTTTTTAATATTTAATTTATTTTACCTATTTAATATTTATTTTACCTATTTAATAGAAGCTTGAAAATATTCTATGTATCTGTTGACATTCATATTTTTTATTTTATGGAATGACTGTTTATATTTTGGTTTAAAATTTGGTTTGGTTAAATTTGGTTTATTTTTTCTTTCTTTTGTTTTGTTTTGTTTTTGTTGTTGTTTTTTATTTATTATTATTATTATACTTTAAGTACTAGGGTACATGTGCATAACGTGCAGGTTTGTTACCTATGTATACTTGTGCCATGTTGGTGTGCTGCACCCATCAACTCGTCAGCACCCATCAACTCGTCATTTACATCAGGTATAACTCCCAATGCAATCCCTCCCCCCTCCCCCTTCCCCATGATAGACCCCGGTGTGTGATGTCCCCTTTCCCGAGTCCAAGTGATCTCATTGTTCAGTTCCCACCTATGAGTGAGAACATGCGGTGTTTGGTTTTCTGTTCTTGTGATAGTTTGCTAAGAATGATGGTTTCCAGCTGCATCCATGTCCCTACAAAGGACACAAACTCATCCTTTTTGATGGCTGCATAGTATTCCATGGTGTATATGTGCCACATTTTCTTAATCCAGTCTGTCACTGATGGACATTTGGGTTGATTCCAAGTCTTTGCTATTGTGAATAGTGCCGCAATAAACATACGTGTAATTTAACTTTATATTTATTCCCAGTCATATATAGTGAAATGGTTTTTCCTAGCTGTCATTTGCCTGTCAATTTTGTTTTCATACAGAAAGTTAAAATATTTTTCAGACCTATTTTTGTCTTTAAAATTTTTTTTCTTTGTTTTTATGCTTAGCCATATCTCCTTTGGCCAAATAAATACATAAATATATAAATAAATAAGCGTATACAGTATCTTTAGCATGCCTTCAGATTTTACATGTCAATATTTACTATTTTGTATGGTAAGTTAAATAATGGTCCCTGAAAATATCCAGATCCTATTTCCTGGAACCTGTGAATATTATCTTCTGTGAAAAATGTGTGTTTTGGAGATGTGATTAAATGAAGGGTTTTGAGATGTGGAGATTATCTTGGAATATCCATGTGGCTCTGTCATCACAAGTGTCCTGGTAAGAGGGATGCAGGAGGAGAATGCATGTGAAGATGGAGCAGGGAGAGATTTGAAGATGCTAGGCTGCTGGGCTTGAAGATGGAGGAAGGGGCCAAGTACGGAAGAATGCAAGGAATGGAGCTCTGGAAGCCTGAGAAGGCAGAGAAATGGATTTTACTCTAGAGCCTCCAGAAGAAGCCTGGCCCAGCGAACACCTTAATTTCAGCCTAGTGAAGCTAATTTTTCCTTTTGACATCCAGAATTGGGGGAGAATAAATGCCTGCTGTCGTAAGCCACTGACTTTGCAGTAATTTATTACGGCATCCATAGAAAACTAATACATATTGATAATGTGTTGTGAGAGTCGATAAAATGCAGGAACTTAATTTTATTTTTTCAAATAACCAAATGATCAAGCACCATTTATTGTGTAATCCAAAAGTTTCAAACTGACCTGAAATGTCATCCTTATCTTGTAGTAAATCCCTAAGTATAATTCATTTCTTTGTTCTCTTTTTTTTGATAGGGATATAAATTTTGGGTCAGGAATAGAGTTGAATATTTTTATTTTATAAATTGTAACATCTGATAAGAAGGCACCTACTTCCTGCTTACCTTTCTCCTACCGCCAATATGCCTTTGCATTTTTTATTAGCCTCGAACATTAATACTACTTCGAGATGAATGTTAAAACGTATTTGCCTTTTGAAGAAACAAGTTCCTGAAATTAAGATGTACATTTTTCCCTATTTCTTCAATTTCTACTTTTATTATTTCATATTTCCATCTTTTCTTAGAAATCTTAAGTGCTGTTTTTATTTTACATAGTAGATTTACTTTTATCTTTCACTATTTAATAAACTAAGTCGATAAATTATATGTCAGTATGGGTATGATTCATTATTTAAAGTGTTATTTTGGTTTCTTTTCATTATTTTAAAATAGTTTCATATTAAATTTTTGATTTCCCTTTGCCTCAAGCTCTTTTTTTATATTTAAAAATATATTTATGTAATCTTGATTTCTAATGTTCAATTTTTGCTATTAGCGTATATTTGTTTATCCACTATACTAGCAAATATGGCTTCTATAAATTTTGCTTTTCTGGAATCTACTAATTTTTATGGAATTTAATATATAGTCAATTTTTATAAATGTTCCATAAAACATATACAAAAAATAAAATAATATATATTCTCTCTTTGTAGCATAATTAATTTATATCTTAAAGTTTAAATCCCACATATTATTTTTAATGATATTTTTATTACTTATTAGTACTTATTACTTTAATTATACTCTTACTTTTAATGATACTCTTGTATAAACCAAGGGTAATATTTTAAAACTCTATAATTTTTATAGTTTTTAATTATATGTGTGGATTTGATATTATATTAGTTCATGGATAAACATTATAGATTTAAATATTTATTATGAATTCAGTTATTATAAAGCCAGTTCATTTAATTTTTTCAATCTAGTTACTTGTTTTATACAAAATTAATATATACCTGCTATTTTGTTTGTTCCTTTCTTAAATAGATGCTCAACCTCTTGGTTGAAACCATTGCTATGTTTCTTTTAGATTTGTCTCTTCTTTCTCCCTCATAAGGACAAAGAAGAGACCTGTACCTTGTACTTGTAAGGAGGTGAAATTTCAATAGACAAACTTGGAGAAAAGCACATTTAATGTATAAAGTCAATCATTTTTTTAAAAAAGAATGAGAAGGAGGAGTAGGGGGAGGTGGAAGAGGAAATGGACACTATTTAGCAATGAACGGGTAGCTTAAAATTCTCTGTGGCTTTGTAATCATGTATATTCATTTCTCCCCTCGTCGCATTATTTAATTCATTTTACCATGTTTAGACTTGAGATGTTTCTCTCACTCTCTTTTTTTAGTTTCTTGAGTTAAAGCTTAGCTTATTTGTGTTTAGTTTTCTTGTTTTATAATAAATGTCTTCAAAGCTATGAAATTTTCTTTCCATACTTTAGTTACATCCCACACATTTTCATAATTTTTTATTTGGAAATAATTTGAACTTATGGAAAAGTTTAAAAATAAATATAATACAAAAAAGACACATATATTCTTTACACAAATTTACATATTGTTAATAGGGACACAAACATATAAGTATATGCAAATATGTGTGTGTGTGTGAGCATTTTATGGACAAGATACACACTTGGCTTTTGAACAACGTGACGGTTGGGGCGCCCACACCCAACTCAGTTAAAAATCTGAGTATGACTTTTAACTCCCCCCCAAATTGATTAACACATATTTTATATATGTATTATATCCTATATTCTTACAATAAAGTAAGAGAAAAAATGTTATTAGGAAAATCATAGAGAAGAGAAAATACATTTACCGCATTGTACTGTGTTTCTCAATGCTGTAAGCTTACATTGTCTGTTTACAAGATGAATTGTCTGTCTGAATCAGTGAGCAACTGTGGCTGCAGACCTCAATCTATGGAACATATCAAACTATCCAAATTTTCCCTATAATGTCATGACATTTCTATGCTTATTGAGAGCACTTCCAGCATTATCAGGGGCATGGGTACGCTGGCATTATTCAGGGTTTATGGTATTCACTGAACACAATGGAGAATCGTGAATAATCTTTTTACTGCAATAGGCAATTTAGTGGAGAGTTGTGCTGTTCAGGTAGAGATGATTAGAATCACATGTTGCTTCAAGTGAATACTCACAACACTTGAGCTCACTGCATTAGCAAGAGGAGGTGGCTATGAAATTATTACAGTGGATTTGTACGTACTATTGTCAATTTTATGCAGTTATGATTTAATGCAGCATCTTTAGGTTTGTTTACATTTCTCTTCACTGCAAATGGAGCTATGTACAGTCTGTGTTTGTGTGTGTAAGTTTTGATACATTTTAATTTTTGTAATAGATGTACATATTTTTTATTGTAGTAAACGATAAAATAGACTAGTATTTACATATATTTTAGGCATTCGCAACATGCCTAAATTGTTCCTTTTTTTTTTGATGTTTCAAGGCTATGTGGTTCATCTGCAAGATTTTTCAAACTATTACAAATCACCAAAAAATTTTCCAATATGATTATTTTAAAAATTTACATATAATGGACCTGCGTAGTTCAAAATCATATTGTTCAAAGGTCAGCTGAACTTCTTTTCTGAAGCAAAATGCATAAATCATGATTTTTTGCTCCAAATTACTTCAGTGCCTAGTTTCTAAGAATGAGCTAACATACATACACCGTGTAAATCAATATCTGGTTTACAAAAAAATGTTCCTTATACCTTCTTAGAGACACTTGTTTGCCAAAAGGACGAAAGCTTCAGCATGATTTCATATAGAGATAGGGATCTGGGAACTGTTCATATCAAAATCTTAGAGCAATGGCAAAAACAGCACTGGCCCCAAAGAGAATGTTGACAGAACAGAGTTGAGTAATAACGGTTGAATATAGAGAATACTTACGTTTAGGATCAGGGATATAAGGCAGAAAACATGCAATACTGAACATAATCATAGGAGCATAATGTTTCAAAAAACAGTGCAAAATAGCGTTTGGACAAAGGAAGGCTAATTTTTGAAGAGGTTAAATTCTGTAGAGTGGGCATTGATAGAACTAGAATGGCAAAGGATTAAGGAGTAAAGATGCAGAAAAAGCTTTGTAGAGTATGCTTTCAATGAATATGGCAATGAAAAACCTAGCATAGCAGCTTAAGGGAGTACAGGTTATAGAAGATATTTGATTGTTCATAGGTTGGGGAAATTTTGGATATGTGTAGTCATGTGTATAGACGGAGGAGGAGGAGAAACTTAGGGTTAAGGAGGGAGTACAGATAATTAAAGAAAAGCATCTTTGAGTATGAATGAAAACATGGGCTCATTTGGAGAATCAACCTTGGATGAAGGGAATAATTATTTCTTGATGGCATGAAGAACACAAGAGGAAATGGATGGACGAGTGTTCAGAGCATTTTGATGTTTTTAGAACACTGAAGGGCTCACGTTAAGTGGTCTTGGTAAAGGCAGGCTAATCTGTAGAGAATTAAAAGGGTAGAGAAAGTCCAGCTTGATATTTGTGAAAATTGGAAAAATTTTTGGAATATGGGCTTTGGTGAAAAGTAGTAGGTTTTAACTTGGGATAACTAGGAGAATTGTTCAGAAGAAATGAGGGTCCCAGTCAGTGCGTAATGGAACAAAGTGATCCCGTTTTATGCTTTTCTCCAGAACTACTTGGCAACTGGAAAATAAGAGGAAATTGCATGATTTGGTTTATTTAAAACTAATGTTAAATGGGAGGATATTCTTAAACCATATATTGAAATGCTCAAAATAAATTTTGCGTTTATTTTGGGTGAGTGAAGTGGAAGGCTGAGAAAGTTTGACCAAGTATCCAAACTTATTTAACTTACACAAACATATGTCGAGAAACTAAGAAAGAAAATGTATAGTTTGACAAAAATATGCACCATAAACGGAAAAAGATATTGACCAACACATTTCTTATATTAAACACGAGGGTTTTAAGAAGGAATTTTCTTTCCTTGTAAAATTACAGAATTCTACAGAGTTAAACAACCAAACAAAAATTTACCCACAAATAAAGTCTGTTTTCAAACTGGGGACATTAGAATACAAATAAGGTGTCACCACAGGTGAAACTCTCCTTGCATCACGATGTTAGGGTAACTATAAAGTTGAATAGCAAATTAGAGCACTTGATCAGTCATACTTTATGTGTGTATCACTTAAACACACCAAAAAAGTAATATAAAGGATATATTATAACGAAAATGTAGCATTGACATTGTTACTAGCACATTTAGTACATATGGAAATATACAGCAGGTGTAGAGATCCATGAGTTAAAGTAACTAGTAGTTTGTAACTTGTTTCTGTTACTTTTAAATTAAATTAGGGGAAAAATATCTCTAAAATAAGATTTGGCTCCAAATCCAAATGATAAATGTTGACTAAAGCCAGCCTATTTTGATGAATCATATAATTGACGCCTTCTTAGCATTTACATATGTGGGTTTTACTATGCTCATTTTCACTTGTTCATGTGTTGTGCTGTGACTTTCCTGGTTACTTTTTCTTGCCTGCAGACTCTTCGCACCTCCGGTTCATCCTCCATACTGCTTTAGTGTTATAATTCTGAAAGATGAACTTTTGTCCTGTCACTACAGGTACTTTAAAATAACTCTTGGTACCCCCTCCCCCTCACCTAGAGCACAGAATTCAAATTTTCAGGTGGGATATTCACAATCTGACATTATCTGTTCTCAACTGTCTCAAACAAATTTGTCAGCCCCATTCTCTCTCAAAGTATCCTCCATTCCACTCCCTCTCTGCTTGAGCCATACTGAGTTACTTACCATTTGCATAATATATCATACTCATGGGTACACTGTTCTCTCTATGAAACACCCTTTTTCCTCCACATCATCTGGAAATCTCAGTCTTTAAGATCTACTCAGCCCAAATATTACCCTTTCTGAAGCCTCCCCTGACGAAACAAAATGATTTGCCTTCTCCGTAACTCTGCACAGTCTTGCATGTGCCTCAATGAGAACACAGTTTACATTGCAGTATGGTTATCATTACAGAAGCCTGCCATTTCATTTTACCTATCTTTAACCAAACACCTATTATATGCCAGTCATTGTTCCAGGTCTGGAGAGCCAGACCAAGACCTAGTCTTTGACCCTTGCCTCGTAATTCTCTTACTAGAATTCAAGCTTCTCAAGTTACTGAGCCTGTGCTCCAGAAAATGTGGACTACTTGCCATGAATGTTGATCCTCACCTTTTCACCTTTTCTACTCTACTCTTTCAACTTCCTCTTCAGAATGCCTTTCCTTTCTTGTCATTGAAAGGCTATATTAAGTCTTAGGTACTAATTCAAATTCTACCTCTTACTTGGAACCGTGGTCTCAAATCTGATACGGGGTCTTCTTTGTTTGAATTCTAACATTTTTTTGTACTTCCTGTATGTTACTTACTTAGTACGCTTAACATTCATGAGATTTGTGTTCTGTTTTCTCTTTGTTAAGTCTATAGTTTATATATGGATTTTTCCCAAAATGGTATACATAGCAAATAATCCATGGACATTTGTTTAATCCAATAGAACAGCTTAACTCATAGTAGGAAGGCCCTCACCCCCCTTTCCCAAAACGTCACTTATTCATACTGATCCACATAAGCCATCTGCTAATAGAAAAGTAGCAGGTGTGTTCTATTTGTGAAAAGGTACTGAGTATAATTTATTTCTTCTCTTTTTTTGAAAGATTTTTTTTACATGAAAACTGAAGCAATACTTTGACTTCCAAACTTGAAATATGTAGCTGCTGATTGTTGTTGATTTCATCCTCAAGTGATTGTTTCTTGATGTAACTGCCTGATTTTATCACTTTATTTCCTCCAGTTTTTAAACCAAATCTTAATTTTTAAGCCTACTAGTGCTACTGTTTTTATGCCAATATCATCCTTTATTCATACACAGATGATTTTTTTTTAGAAGACAACTTTGTTTTTCTTCAATAAAAATGCATTTAGAAGAAAATTGGCACATGCATATGTTTTACTTTCAGTATTAAACTTGGCATTACCTCCTGGGGCTGGCATTCCCTACTATGCTTGCCTTGTCATCTGCCATTATGTGCTCTCATAGTACAGCCAACACCTGTGACCACACAAAAGACCATACACAGCAGCTGCAGGACTCAGATGTCCATGCTGAAATAAATTTCTAAAGCTGAAATATTTGGATCTGTGACTGGTTCTCTTTTCTTTTATCCTTTCAGGAACTGTTGGGACTGTCCAGTGCTGTATAGTGTTACGTGTTAACTGTCTGGGACCTGCTTACTCTACTATTTTCTTTGGCTGACTGTGATTCAAATTAAAGGGAGAGGTCCTCATCGGCAGCATAATGTTGTGGTTAAGGGCACAGATTTTTAATCCAAACTGCCTGCACTTGAAGCCTGGATCTGCCACTCCCTGTGTAATGTTGGATGAGTTTTTTTCACCTCTATGGGTCCCAGTTTTTTCATCTGAAAAATGGAAATAATACCACCTACCTCATTAGAATGCTACAAAGATTAAAATCATTTATATGTGTAAAACTTTTAAAACTATACTGCACATTGGAGGTACTATATAAGTGTTTGCTATTATTATGAGATTATAAATTCTTAAAGAACCTCGGATATTACTTAAAAGCAACTTTTTCATAATATCTATGATCAGTCTTTTTCCCTGCTCAGTTTTTTAATTTCTGTTTGCATTTTTGTGGCATATGATTCTTATTTCTCCAAAACATGCATAAGGGGTCATCAAAACATACTGGGCTAAACCTGGTAAATTGAGAGCAAAACATTCTAGAGATTTCCCCTCCTTTTTAGGCATCTTTTAATAACATAATAGACACTTCTTATATGGTAACTAATTGTTGTTAAATGCTAAAATAAAACATACATGTTTTCCTTGTTCAAGTATAGACACCTTAGTAAATGACAAAAAGTCAGATACTCCATGAATTCCATGCATATCCTAGGGACCAAGCATTCCTGATCATTCATTAGCGGGCCTCAGGAGCTCCTGACCACTTTCCCCTGTAACTATTCAGTGATCGCACATGCTCCAGTCCTTTGCTGCTTTCATCATTATTGTTCCCCATTTTTTAATTCACTTATTAAATTTTATTTCGCAAAGATATATGAAACACCTCCTATGTGACAGTTTCAATTCTAGATCCTGAGAATACAGCAGCAAATAAACAAATCAAATGTCTTGTTGTAACAGAGCCTACCTTAAATAAGTGAAGTGTAATAGAATATAAAGAGATAAAATATGCTACAGGTAAGAATAAAGCAAGAAAGGACAGTAGGGAATATCAGGATGGAGAATGGTGGTGGTCAGAGAGGGCCACATTGAGAAGGTAACATTAAGCAGTCTTGGAGGGGAAGCAGTGAGGTCTTCTTACACGTCTGGCAAGAGTATTCCAGGCAGAGCAAAGAGCATGCACAAAGGCTGTGGGATAGGGTGTTCCTGGTTTGCCATCATAAGAACTTTGATTTTACACTGAATAAGCTAGGAAGCCACTGGACAGCTTCAAGCAGAAGGGTAATTTGATGGTCAGTGAGTAACTTGCTAACAATCCAGCTTAAAGATGATGGTGCCTCTACCTTTAGTTCACTTCTTAATTGAATTAGTAGGTGTGTAAGTTGTCAAACAAAACTAAGCCGTATACACAGACCCAGTCAAGATTTTAGAAATAAGTCTAAACTCATTCTAAAGTTAAAAAGTAATGTTACTACATTGCAATTATTCCAAATTTAATGTCCAAAGCTCATATCAATAACACAAAATGTAAGGTAGTAAAAAACAGAATAAAAATTATGACTTGAGTTAAGTGAAAATCCATTACTTTATGCAAAGATTTACTTCAACTACCATGCATAGATAAATAGTAGAAAATTCTAAATGCTTGAGATGACTTTGGGGAATAGTTTTCTTCATAGTCATATCTCTTACATGAAAGCAAACAATTGATATTCAGCATAATCCCTAGTTTGATATTTCACACCAGTGACTTTGATCAGGCTTGCAATTCTATGGTAGCTTGAAAAATGGGAAATACCATTCTTTAAATAGAAAGGCTTGAGTTCTATTTATCCAGTAATTGAAAGCAATATTTAATCATTATTGTTAAAGATATGAAAACTAATGCTTTGTTAGGTCTAGTGTAAATACCTACATTTATATTATGGATTTATAGTACTGTTTCCATGGCATCCATAGTCACCACATTGCATAAATCCTGAAAAACTTTACATATGTTTATTGAGTTGCTTTTATGAATAGTTTTGAAAAGGTATTTTCATACTATGCAAATTTCATTTTCTTAGTAACGAAACACAAACCTAATTATCTTTTTCACATAAGACAATTCTATTGAAGTAATCATTTTTTCAGTGAGGGTTTTAAGTTAAGGGTTGGCAAGCTTCTCTAAGTTAGGAGCTAGCCAGCTAGAAAATACTACAGGCTGTACTATAACTGTTGCAACTACTCAATACTGCTGTAAAAGTGGGAAAGTAGCCATAAAAAAAATGTAAATAAATGAGCATGGCTCTGTTCCAATAAAACTTTATTTACAAAAAATGCTGTTGGGCAGATTTGGTCCACAGGCTGTAGTTTGCTGACCCCTGTTTTAAAGGTTTGGAATGAAGACCTTCAGACCCAGGAAGATTTGAAGTTTACTGATAAACTAGTCGTTGTGGGTGCCTGAAGGCACAGCCTCAGACTTGGTACTATCTATGGGCTTCAGCATCATCCATTCCACATTTGTTTCAACTTAGCTGTTCATTTTCTCATCAGTGATTTCAATATACTGGCATCTGGGCTTCTTCAAACTCACTCACTCCGATTTGCTTAAAGTAGAAGACTCTTAAGTCCTTTAACCCTTGCTATTGTTGTTGATGCAGTTCTACTGGTTGTTATTGTTTAAAGTGTTACTCTATGTCTTTTTAATCTAAATATCTGTGTACAGAATTATAGTTTGGAATAGGAGTATTTCTCTATGTCAGATCAGAAAAACCCTGATTAATTCTGTTCCACTTTACCCTTTATATTAATCTGTACTGAGTTAGGCTGCATAATGGCTTTTGCTAAGTTGGCCTGCTGTTTGAATTCACTTTTTGATATTATACTGCATCAATGCTCCCTTCCCTCTAAGGGCAAATCTTAGACCCCGTATAGACATATGACTGAAGGCATCATTGGTCATACACTTCTGGTCACATGCTACTTGGCTATAGTAACATCTGCTCTAATGGGTAGTGCTGACCTCATGCTGACAACTACATGTCTTTAATTGGTCTCTTGGATCTAGTAAGGGTAAATCTACCTTGTTCCCTTGTTTTTAGACAAGAAACAATAATTTCTAGTCTAGGTGTTGCTAAGAGGACTATTTTAGGGACATGGATGCAGCTGGAAACCATCATTCTTAGCAAACTATCACAGGAACAGAAAACCAAACACCGCATGTTCTCACTCATAGGTGGGAACTGAACAATGAGATCACTTGGACTCGGGAAGGGGAACATCACACACCGGGGCCTATCATGGGGAGGGGGGAGGTGGGAGGGATTGCATTGGGAGTTATACCTGATGTAAATGACGAGTTGATGGGTGCTGACGAGTTGATGGGTGCAGCACAGCAACATGGCACAAGTATACATATGTAACAAACCTGCACATTATGCACATGTACCCTAGAACTTAAAGTATAATAATAATAATAATAATAATAAATAAAAATTAAAAAAAAGAAAAAAAGTAAAAAATTCCCTTTCTACTGCTTTTTTTTTTTCCTGTTTATTTTTATAAACTACCTGCCTTTTCCTGGCTACAGTAATGTGAAGGTAACAAACAATATGGAAGAACACAACTCACTCTCAAACTTGTCATTTTAGTTCAACAGCCGTTTCGACCATTTAAAATCTGCTAACTCTTCAATGTATTATATAGAGTTCCTACATAAATCCATACAGATTTCCAGGGTGGGAGTGGGAAGGGGGGTCTCTTTCTAATATAAATTTACTTTAAAAGGGTATTTTTAAGACTGAATAAGCATGTAGACTCTGTGGTTCCTTATACCATTTATTTCATATATAATTGAGTGAAAACAGAAATAATGTAATGTAGGTAATATAAACTTCACAACATGAAATGACTAAAATGATTCAAATAACAAACATGTCAGGTCAAAATGCAAATAGGAATTAACATAATTCATCATGTTTAATATTAAATTACAGAATACTGGCCAACATGGTGAAACCCTGTCTCTACTCTAAAACTACAAAAAAATTAGCTGGGTGTGGTAGCGGGCACCTGTAGTCCCAGCTACTCAGGAGGCTGAGGCAGGAGGATGGCTTGAACCTGGGAGGAGGAGGTCGCAGTGAGCTGAGATTGTGCCACTGCATTCCAGCCTGGCGACAGAGCGAGACTCCGTCTCAAAAAACAAAACAAAAACAAAATAAAACAAAATATTAAATTACAGAAAAAATAATCTCTTAGAATGCATCAGTGACAACATTTCAGTGTTACTTTCAGATTCTATGTACTATTTCTGAATTGTCCTTTCAAGATTGTGTTTGGGTATTTTAAGATACTTACAAATAGAAGTGCTTTTTAAATGAGTCATAGTTCAAATCTTTTAAAAGTGAGAATTGATAGAAATCTTACATACCCGTTGCTAAAATTCATAAGAGCTAAATGGTTCCCAGTGAAGTGACAGAGAATAATGTGTACTCACATCAAATACCCATGGCATGGAATCCTTTTTTGGCAGGGTGTCATCTGGAAAGGACGCAAAAGGTCCAGAGAGGAATGTCTCTCACAAAATTCTTTCATCTACCTTCCAAACGGCAATGACAGACGGCTGTACAGATAGGAGTTAAGCTGTTTTTCTTTTGTAGAGGATGCTTATTTGTTATGATCTTAACCTGGCGTCTATCAAAACAGAATGAAACCCTTAAAACAAACCTTGGAAAAGGGTACGGATGTAGTCTTTTTTATGCTTATGACTCCTGTCTTAAGATACTAAAATCTTTGCATTTGTTACCAGACAGTAGACATTATCATATGAAGGAAAAAACCAATAAAAATCGTTAGGGCTATTGTCATCAGGTCAATCGATCTTTTCTCTTCTGCTATGAATAGCTGAGTCGATTTACATTACAGACTTTAAAAAAAAATAGCTTAAATAAATACACAGTGGTACACAGCCAACACAGAACCCTAATGAAATCTTAGTGAAACACTGTGCACACCCACATCGCCAACTTCCATGTCCATACGCATCCCATGTGCCAAAGGTTTTAATCAAACCAGACTTCTTATCCTCTGCAAAACTCCATGAACTTTTTCACCTCCTTGCTTTAGTTTGTGCCACTTGCTCTACTTAGAGTGCTCTCTCCTCTCACTCCCATTTCTTCTAGAAAATTATATTTCTTAATTCCCTTCTTTTCCTTCCTCAAACAGTATTAAACTCTCTTACACTTTGAACCTAATATTTACCCATGCTATATTTTTATTTTGTATTTCTTACTCAACTTAGTTTAGCACCATGTATAAACCAACCAAGCACTGAAACATGACTCCTCAATATGATTCAACAATCGCATCTCTGTCATTGATCTCTGAAACCTCTTTACACAATTTTGCTATTGTATAATCTGTTAAGATGCATTAAACAGTTGATCTATGTATTAGCCTGTTTTCATGCTGCTAATAAAGACGTACCCCAGACTGGGTAATTTGTAAAGGAAAGGGGTTTAATTGACTTACAGTTCCACATGGCTGGAGAGGCCTCACAATCATGGCAGAAGAGCAAGGGACATCTTACATGGCAGGAGGCTAGAGAGCATGTGCAGGGGAACTTCCCTTTATAAAACCATCAAGTCTCGTGAGACTTATTCACTATCTAAGAACAGCACGGGGAAAACCCATCCCCGTGATTCAAATCAGGTCCCTTCCATGACATGAGAGCCTTATTAAAATTCAAGGTGAGATTTGGGTGGGGACACAAAGCCAAACCATATCAATCTATGACACAAAAAAATGCTCAAAACAAACAAAAACATCAGTGGCAAGTAAATATTTCTAAAACAGATAAGTACTATAAAGGATAGAGATTTGGCTAATGTTGTGCTGGGTTAGAAGGATATTCTAATCACTCATTAATTAGAGGCAAAACCATTCAGAAAACAATTGTCAGAAACGTTATTACCTGACTCTAAACAAAAATGTATCAATTTATAGTTTAACTATTAAGACTTCTCAGGCCGGGTGTGGTGGCTCACGCCTGTAATCCCAGCGCTTTGGGAGGCCGAGGTGGGCAGATCACTTGAGATCAGGAGTTCGATACCAGCCTGGCCATCATGGTGAAACCTCGACTCTACTAAAAATGCAAAAATTAGCCAGGCATGGTGGCGGGTGCCTGTAATCCTAGCTACTCCGGAGGCTGAGGCATGAGAATCACCTAAACCCGGGAGGCAGAGGTTGCAGTGAGCGGAGATCACACAACTGCACTTCAGCCTGGGCAATAGAGTGAGACTGAGTCTCAAAAAAAGAAAAAAAAATAAGACTTCTCAAAAGATTATGAGCAAAGGATGTCTTGGGGGTTGTGTATGTGTTCACACATGGGTAGTAACACTATTTATCCATATAATTAGGAAATTGCTTCTAACACATTAGTGAATTTTCAATTAACACTGGTTAACCTTTTAAATAATCACACAATATTTAAAGAATGTAGCATTCTTTTATGGAAATCTGTACACATATTGAAAACTATTGCTGATGGGCAAAATCTGGCCCACCGCCTGTCTTTGTATAAAATGTAAACTATGAATGGTTTTTACATTTCTTAATGTTTGGGGCAGCAGAGTGGGACAAAAGAAGAGTAGCATTTTTTCACACATAAATATTATTTGGAATTCAAATTTTAGTATCGATAAATAGAGTTTTATCAGAACACAGGCCTTTTCATTTATTTATGTGTTGTCAGTGGCTACTTTTCACTGCCACGTTGGAGTTGAGTTGAGTTGGGTTGACAGAAGTAGTTGAGTCCTAGCTCTGTCACTGACGGCTATGTGAGTTTGGGCAAATTATTTAAACTCTCCAAGTCTTTAAACTCAAGAATAATACAGGATAATAATTATATTTTCCTTTAAAGTTTTTGGAAAATTAAATATGTTAACAGACATAATAAAGTACTTACTGCATAATGGCAGTTGTGGTGCCAAAAAGATATGCCTAAAACATAAGGATGCAGGAAAATTGAAAATAAAAAATGTCAAAAGATACACTTTTGACAAATAGGGCATGAGCCAAAAGAAAACTTCTATGTTAGTAGAAGAAAAAACAGACTTCAATACAAAAAGCATGACAAATGAGAGAGGCGTTCATTACCTAATCTAAAAATGGTTCAATTTACCTGGAAGATGCTAAAAATTCCAAAATATTTTGTATCAAAGTATATCTCATACTAAGTAAAAAATTATAGAATTAGAGTAAGAAATTGACAAATGTGACCAAGATGGGAGATTTCCTTGTACTTTTCTCAGTTAGGTCAAGCAGTCAGAAATTTAATAAAGATGCGGAATATTTGAACAAATATAACCTCTGACATAGGTCTTGCACTGTATTTCAAACTTAATAGTGCATTATGATTATATAGAACCTTGTAGCTAAAAATCAGAAATAAATATTCTTCTAAAGCCCTATGAAATATTGTTAAAATTGACCATGTACTCGAATGTGAAAAAAATCCCAAAGGGTTTCAAAGGATTAATATCAGAGAACACGTTTTCTGGCCAGAATCCATTGAGTACTTCACAACAATACACGCTATGTACCTTAACAAACCTGACAGAAAGAGAAGTGAAAAAAAGACATGAATAGGCCTTCGAATCATGAAAGAAATCAAAGCATTGGTTAAAAAGCTTTTACAGAGCTTATGCACAAATATTTTAAGGCGTAGTCTACTGAACTTTTGAGAAGAAACTAATTTAAACATTATGTAAACTCATCCAGAAAACAGAAAAGTATGTCATATTCTGCATCATATTCTAGAAAGCCAATATAACCTTGCTACAAAATTGTCAGGTACATTGGGATAAATATAAATTATAGGTCACTAAGGAACAACATTCCAAGAAAAAATTATTAGCAGATAGTTCACCGTGGCAAGTGCATAGAAGTTGGATTTAAGGAGGGCAATACTGGGGCCAAGGAGAAAAGTTGGTTGATGTGGGAGAGTGAAGAGTCCCAGAACAAGGGCAGCAGTAGTTAGAATGCAGAGGAGGAAATGCATTTAGGATATTTTTAGATGATACACATTTGGCAGGATTAATGATTGGTTAGATATGATTGCATGAAGGGAAAACATGGAGTAAAGAAGGCTCCTGTATTTCTAGCATGTGTCACCCTCTAGGATAGAAAATGAACCAAAAGAAGCAAGGAAGCAGTGAACCAAAAGAAGCATTAATTCACTCTTGCAATAATGAGTTTTGAGATACAAATGGGATATTTAACAGTTACTATGTAAATGAGTCTGGCTCAGGGGAGAGGAATGAGTTCTAAATACAGATTTTAAAGTCATTGTTATATAAGTGGAATTGAGACCATGTGATTCGTTCATTCATATTTATTAAGTGTGACTGTATGGGGGCACCATTTTTGTTCAATGAGCAAGACAGAGTCCCTATTCTGATAAATCTTAAAGAGCCTGATGATGAAGATATAATTAAACACATAGTTAGAATAAAGTGTTTGACAGAGATAATATAGATGCTATGGGAATGCACAGAAGGGGATTTAACTCACTTGAAGGTAAATGTGTGGAAGAAGACTTCCAGAGGAAGTTATGCTCTGATCCAAATGGTGAATAAGAGTTACCCAAGAAAAAGGTTGAAGGAATGACATTTGCAAAGCTGTCAAGGCAAGAGAAAGAACTTAGTGTGCACAAATCTTTGGAAAAACCATTTTCTCTGAATCTTGGTATTTCCGGGGAAGTGGACTATGAAATGAGATGGAAGAAACAATCAGGAGACAGATTGTGGAGCATCTTTTAAATTTGGACTTTATATGAAGAGTAATGAGAACTCATGAAATCATTCTAATTAAGAATGTGACATA
The DNA here is from genome assembly GCF_037993035.2 of Macaca fascicularis. Lineage (NCBI taxonomy): Eukaryota > Metazoa > Chordata > Mammalia > Primates > Cercopithecidae > Macaca > Macaca fascicularis. The sequence continues at coordinate 104,771,161 of NC_088388.1, read as the reverse complement.
TGTAGTTTGTATTGAAGAAGTTTACAGAGTCAAAGTAGCCGAGGACAGAACCCAAGTAAATGTCAGCATTTTAGGGGCAATTAGAGCAAGGGATGTCTATGAAGGAAAAAGAAAATAAGCAATCACATTTATATTTTGATTTGTTTTTTCATGAATTTAGCAGTAGTAATCAGAAATGCGCATGAAGGTTTAAATCTCATCATATAAAATATTAACCAAACACCTTGATTCATGATCAAGGATATTAAAATGTTAAATATTTATTAATTTAAGGATAAATTAATAACATATTAATGATGCTGGTAATAAAAGAATAATAGTTATAACTTAATATAATAATGCCAGGAACTTATAAGGACTTTATATAAAACACATAACGACCCAGTAGATTTGATTATTAATGCTACTTTTTCAGTCTAGAAATCTGAGATCTCTTGATGTTAGGGAAATTATCCAAGGTCAAACATGTAATAAGCTGTAAAGCTGGTATTTGAATTCAGGCACTTAACATTGCGATATTATGACTGTCCTCTACTGACAATATCTGTGCTATAGAACTGAAAATTTCTATTTGATATAAAATAGAAAATTTCCATTTAACAATAAAAATATTGGCAGGTATATCACAAGTCCAACTATAAGGAATTTATACATTGTATCTGAGAATTCTCTTCCACTGCAACAAATAGGAAGTTACTACTTTCCATAGTTCTGATACAATACCTGTTATAACATGATGAATAAATTATAAAGCATATCTGTTAAGTAAACCATACTTTTGACATAGATTTCATACTGTATTTCAACCTTAATTGTACATTATCATTTATATACATTTGTTTCTTTTTTGTAGTAAAAGGGAGAATTCATTGAGGCAATTTTTCTTGAGGCAAGGTGTTCCATCAGAGCTTTCAAAAGATCTTTTCCTCCATACCTTCAGATAAATGACATTTAAAAAATATATTGTCAGGAAATCATAATTCATTTGCAAATGTATTGCTTTAAGTAAGTTGTGGGTCACTGAAAACATGGAACCAGTAAGAAAACCTACACAGCCTTATTTTCATGTAAGAAAATTGCTAAACTATTATAACCACGTTTCATCAGTCTAAAGATTTTTAAGGAACATGTTCTCTTTCCTTAGTCCTCGAACATGGTTGACTAACTCAACTGAAAATTTCTGCATATGCTCAGGGCTCTATAAAAGCAAAAAAAAAAAAAAAAAAAATTAAGCAATGGGGGTCTCCTTCTGTCACTCAGGCTGAAATGCAGTGGCCCAATCATAGTTCATTGCAGCCTTGAACTCCTGGGTTAAGAGATCCTCCCACCTCAGCCTCCAGAGTATCTAGGTCTACAGGTGCACACCACCATGTTCAGCTAGTTTTTATATTGTTTGTAGAGACAGGTTCTTGCTATGTTGTCCAGGTTAGTCCTAAACTGCTGGCCTTGAGTGATCCTCCCACTTTGTCCTCCTAAAGTATCAGAATTACATGCGAGAGCCACCAGACCCAGTCAAAAAATTTTGTATACAATTGTATTATTTCAAAAAATTCATTAAAATAATCACCATGGGAAAAAATCAGAACTTTTGGACTCCTATACTCTTATTTTGTAATCTGTTTGTTGGAATTTTGAATTTCCATGGAGTAGGGCACCATCACCTTTCCAGTGAGCAGGGCCTCCAGAGGTCTTATTCAGATCTGCTCTCATCTCATATTCAGTGCCTGAATACTGACAATGGGAAGGAATCAGGAAAGGAAGAACAGCACCCAGTTGATGTGTCAGTCAACAGTGTGTGTCCAGAACCTAGTAAGTGATGACAACGAAACTGACCCAGTATAAATATTCATGGAGGGCTGCATATTTATGTCCCTGCCATCCCATTCAGGCCTCTTTAACCCTTCGAATGAACTGCTGGCACCTGGAAACCCTCTGCAGGCTTCTGTATTTCATCTCTAGGATTTCTCCATTCTGTCAACCCACTGTTTATTTTGCTGCTAGTTGCTCTGCTCTCTTCTTTATTTGACTACCCTTGTTTTAGTTTCATATCAATATTATTTGCTCAGCACCCCTGTTCTGATTCGTTCACCTTGTTAAATTTCAGTACTCCTTCAGGATGACTTCCAGCATCTGCCCTCAAATCCTTCACTCTGTAACTAGGGACAGTGGGAGGTGAGGGATAGGCACTCCCTTTGCTTCTTCTCACCAAGAAAAAGGAGCCGGACACATAACCCTCTTTATAAAGACAGTCATTTATGTGCCTTTATCCCATTCCTCACCCCTTAGTTCATTTCTCCACTTTCTAATCCTAAGTAGTAACAGCCCGTGGAATCTGGGTTAATGAAGGCAAGTAATAAGTGTTGCGGTGACTCCAAAGGAGATGCTCTGAAGAGAGTTGAACTCCCTTGCCTGATTCTGATTGTTATTTCTCCCTCAGTTACAAGTGAGAATCTTCATGGGAAGCTCAATTGTTATTTTTATACTTGTATCTCCTTTTGCTCTCCCACTGGCCTGGCTCCAGCAGGAAGGCAGGAATATATGCTCCAAAGACACAGTTAGCTAGTTAGCTGTTCTCCTTCTGCTGGAATGGATCATCCTCATACTTGGTAGTTGGCAACAGGTAAATACTGACTGTCAGTCTGGCTATAAATGTAATAAGAGTTTGTAAGCAAATATATTTGGATGACTGATAAAAATTATTCTAAATCCTGATGAGACTTTTTTCCAGAGAGTCTTCATAAAAGATTTACAAAAAGGAAACTCCTCTTCATCCCAGTGACGGTTTTAGACTTGAAGTTTTGTTTTGTTTTGTTTTCTTTTGTGTTTTTTGGGGGGCGGGGGGCATTTGTTAGGAAATACGTTTTTTCCCTGAGTTATTAAAACCGGGTTTACTACTGTCAAATATTAAAGATAAATCTCTTCTTGGGATAATATGAGCTTGGAACCTGACAGATTCTTACTTTTTCTAAAGTTATATGTAAACTAACTCTTTTGCTATTCTAATTTTGCTTTTAATAAGAAAAAATGAACCATGGGAATTTTAAGAAGTAAAATCAATGGTAGATTTGTGTTGGTGGAATGTGGTAATTAGGAATCAGAGATGGGGAGAAATTAGGAAAAGAATGGTGCTTGTGATCTGCAGTCCAGACACTGAGCATTTTTCTGTGGATAGCTCCGAATCCACTTGACAGGTATACAGTTACCCCTGACCTTCCCAATTCTACCTCTATCTGAAAGACATTTTTAAAAAGCAGTTGGTATCTGTAATTTTAATTCATTGTGAACTGATGTCAATATGCTGTATTCCTTGGAGATATCTGCTTTGTCATCCTCCTATATTACTTATGAATTAGGGTTTAAGGGTTTTGAGGCACCTTATTAGTCTCCAGAGAAACAGAAGCAATAGAATATATACAGATACATACAGAGAGATTTATTATAAGAAATTGGCTCATGCAATTATGGAGACTGAGAAATCTAATAATCAGTAGGATCAGTAGAACCAGTGGTGAAGTTTTAGTCTAAGCCCGAAAGCCTGAGAACCAGAGGAGCCAATGACGTAAGTCTTAGTCCCTAAGTCCTAAGGACTGAAATTCAGAGGATGGATGGCATAAGTACCAGTCCAAGTCCAGAGGCCTGAGAACCAAGAGCACCAATGCCCAAGGGCAGAAGATGGAAGATACAGCTCAAGCATAGAGAACAAATTCACCCTTCCACCGAATTTTTGTTCTATTTAGGCCTTCAATGGATTGGCTCATGCCCACCTTCACTAGTAAGAACTATCTGCTCTACTCAGTCTACCATTTCAAGTGTTGAGCTCTGCTGGAGGCAACCTCACAGATACATTTAGAAATAATGTTTTGCTAGCTATCTAGGCATCCCTTAGCTCAGTCAAGTTGAAACATAAAATTAACTATCGCAACATCCATATCTGGTAAAAGAGAAGGACAAACGTTCCCAGTAAGCCTGAAATCATCTTGCCTAGCTACTCATTACGCTAGGTTCCTAAGGAAGGAGGAGAAAATGGGAAAGAATAAAAGAATATTTCTTATTGTAATGCAATAACAAAATGGAGGAGAAGAGTATTGGAGTCGAGAACCCAAAAGGAAAACAGGAGAGTTCCCTGGAGTGATTTATAGAGACTTATTTTGGAGGGAATAAAAGGTATGTCATTTAAAGGTGTTTCATTCCTCTAACTCGTCATTTGCTCCTTTTTCTGTTACTTGAATCTCAACATTTTTTTTTGCAAGAGGATTAAAGACAGTTTAAAAATAAAAGACATACATATACTAAAAACCAAAAAGTAGAAATAAAATAATAAGATCTATCTCTCCTCCAGCATAAACATGCTACTCTTTCTATCCCCTCATCACCTCTTGCATTGGCTTTAGCATGCAATGGCAGCATATGCATATTATACCACCCAGGACATTGTTTCCTAGGTTTCTGAAAATATGTTATGCAATATGTAGAATATACTTTTGTAGAAAAAAATGCTAACAAGAAACAAAACAGACCAAAGGGAACGAGCCAAAGGAAAATTTTCTGCTCTATGCTTTGCCAAATATATCTCTCCTAGGAACAATTTACATAATATTACAAAATTTATTGAGATATTGGATACAAGATATTTAGAATCCTCTGAAATAATACCACAAACTTCCATAGCAGTAATGTGAGCAAAACATTGAACATTAAGCATTAAAGAGAGTCAGGATTATGTAAAATGAGGTCATTGTCAGCCATTGCAGAATCTGGACATGAGATCAAAATTGCTGGCCCAGCAACGATCGCTAGAAATTTTAAAAATGTTAGTATTCTGCTCATATCTCCCTCAATCGTAAATTCACCTTGTTACCTGGGGTGTTAGGAATGGCCATAAACCCATCATAAACATTTAAAAATCTGGACAATACACACAGGTAAAAAGTGTACTCCTTTATTTCAAATGGGAAAATAACCATTGCTTATATTAAACACATTTAAATTGATATCATTTCCACTCAAGGAATTGACATCATGTTAATTTGGCTTGAAAAAAAGTAAAGGTTTTCTATTACCAGAAAAACTGATTTTTAAAATATTTTCTATATATTTTGTTTAATTAGGTCTAAATCAAAAATGTTATCTTTCATCCCGCTCAACATTTTTTTTTTGTGATAACAAAATTACATTTAATTCAAGTAATACCTATCCCAGTCAGTTTTTCATTTTGGCTGTTCTGTTAGCTATTTGATCTATTAAAATATGACACTATTAATAAAAAATGAATTACATCATTAGTTATTAAGGCCTTAAAATTGTTTGATACCTATTGTCAAGCACTTTACTAGATTAATTCATTAATTCAATTAATATCCATAGCAAGCCTCTCAGGGGTTACTATGCTAGACAAAAAAAAGGTGTAAATGTAAGAAAAAACAGTGATTACTAGAGAAACACAATTCTCGGGGAAGAACAGGTATGTAAACATATACACAACACCATGTGAAAATTATTAGCAAAAGTGTTATGCGCAGAGTGCTCACTAAGTTCTTTTCTTCTGTAGTAAATTATGAGTCAATAAGAGATTTAAAAATTTCACTCATAGTGAAATATATTATTTCATATGAGCTCACTGGTTAGATGTGTTATGTTGTCCGGTATGGTAGTCATGAGCCAAATGTGGCTATTTAAATTTAAATTTTTTAAAATTAAATAAAACTAAAAATTCAGTTTCTTAGTTGTATGTCACATTTTAAACCTGCAATAGCTTCATGTGGTAGAGATAATCACACTTGATAACTCAGATTACAGAACAATTCCATCATCACAGAAAGTTCTCTTGACCAGTATGAGTATGGTGGGACTAGTTTACTTATCAACTCAAAGATCTTATTAAAGTTTGTAGTTAAGCGATTTTTCTAATTGTTTTTCCCGAAAGAGGCAATGATTTTTTTGGAAAGCAGTTGTGTTCCAAATTAAGATTTTAAAATATTAAGCTATATGTCAAAAGCAAGTTTCTGGTTGTTAAATAGAGTGTTGTGTGCTATTTCCTAATGAAGTCATAGCACCGAACTTCATTCATTTTCATTACTGTCTTGCTCATCATTGAATTCTCAGTACCTACTAAGGTGTCCAATACAGACAAATTGAAAAATAAATATTTATTGAACGTTGAATGAATAAAGTGAATAAATAAATGAACAAATGCTTTTTTTTTCTTCTTTGAGAGGTAGTCAAATGAGAAGAAGCAGGTTTTCCTGCTGATAAGATCAGGTATGCCATGTGCTATCTTTCTGTTGCTGTTCACCATTTCCAGGTAGGGAATAGAATATTTGAATTAAAAAATAGAATGAAATCTTAAAGATAATTTGAAAAGATCTTAAAGATAATGCAGTTAATGTTTTTTAAAAGCAGATACAGCCAAAAGTACAACATAGACAAGTTCATACAGCTAATTAGTAGCAGATCGATCACAGGACTTCTATCATAGCAAATAGAGGATCATTCCTTTAATTGCCATAATTCAACATAAAAACACTACTCCAAGGTATGATAGAGTCAGCTCTTGTATTTTGAGAGAGTGTTTTGGCACTGTCGGGATTAAAATATCAGAATGACTGTGCGGCCCAACAAAATACCTTATTCCAAAATATGGATTCATGATGCATCAGAAAATAGTGTTCCACTCAAGTTGGTAAAGAAATTCAGTCATTAAGCCAGTTATTTAAAATGGAAAAAAATGTTTAGATAATCAGTTCATGATAACAGTACAGGAGGAAAGAAAAGTACTAAGATATACCAAAAAGTATCAAAAGAAATAAGATAGTATTTTACTTACTATCTTCTCTCTTTACACTTGGATTTTGTATATTACTTTTAAACTATTTTGATTTTAATGTTGATGTGTATAATTATTTGAAGTCTTTTTTTCTCTTTATGATGTGAAAATGTGAATTACTCTGGGCTGACTATGTTTATCATGAGTTAATCATCTGTTCATACCTCAGTTGGTGAGAGTGATACATAATTATAAGCACAGTATTGAAGAGGAAATAAATAGAGTTTGTGATCTTAAACTTATAAAATAATCACGACAATTTCTAAGGGAGAAAAAATTTTCCTTCTGCTTTGAGAGTACTCAATTAAGATCAAGAATGTTGGGAAACATGATGTATCACGGCAAGGAAAACCATGTGAACATCAAGAAACAGTCATTTTCCTGACGTGTTATTTTTTGTTCAGGCAATTACTTCTTGAAATAAAGATATCTGTTTTGAAGTTGAGTTGGATAATTACTATAGGAGAAAATGCTAAGAACTAGTTATTCATTCTGAAGCAACAATCGAAGAGAACTAAGAAATTCTAGAAGTTGTGTCAATTGAGTAGAAGTAGAACAGTTAAATTCTAGGATGACTGTATGCAAAAAGTAGGCTTTGGGCAGAAAGCCAGTAAGTAGGTTAAAGGCTTATAAGACACTACTGTTAGAAGAAGTCATGGCTGTACCCTGATGAGTTTAAGACTCTACAGGCCGAAAGTTAATGGACAAAGAGTCTTTAAATAACCACATATATGCCTGCTTATAGTAGAGAGATCTCATGGTAGGAGGTAATGGGAATGACTCAAGGTTGGAGCATCTGACTTGCTATGCATGAGGAAGGACCTTGGAAAGTATAAATGGATAGAAAAGCAAAGTGCCAACTTAATCCCTGTTCTGTGTCCCCACCAATGCATGAATTATACCTATAACCCTCTCCTTGCCAGAGATGGATTTATACAGGGAGATAAGGAAAAAGTGAGATACAGGTTCCACTGGTATTTCCATGAGAACAAGTTGTAAAATAAGCATCTTCTGCCCAAGGTGGAGAACTAGGATATGTCATAATGAACCACAGGTAGCAACATCTCATCTACACCATGATATATATTTATTGACATTATGATTCAATTTTCAGTAAAAATATAAAATAATCACGACAATTTCTAAGGGAGAAAAAATTTTCCTTCTGCTTTGAGAGTACTCAATTAAGTCCTGTTGCTCAAAGATTTTTCCAACAGTTAGAAATGAACAGGGTGATGTTTTCTTCTAATATGTAATTCATCCCCTAGGATGCTTTAGATTGTTAACCAATAACAAATAATAGTAGGCAATATAAGTAGATTCCCATATTTCCAAACGAGAATTAAAGTATACTGCAACCTTATAGAAAATGTGATGATGATATTAAATTTGCTGAGCTTGTTTCTGTAAGGGAAATTTACCAAGAATACCAACAGAAATGATGTACTAGAAACACTATTGGTATGACACCTTAAATGACACTGTTTGCATCTGATTAAAAATGTAAATTTTAGTAATAAAGATGAATTTTTTTAATGGGTTTTCATCTTTGAATATAGGAGATTATACTTTGAATTCTGGAAGGTGGATTATGTCTTCAAAAGTTTGAAAAAAATATTTTGAAAAGATTTAAGGATATTTATTATCCTTACTGATTTCATAGATAGAAAAGGCTATTTATTACCCTTACTCATTTCATACACAGAATTCCATTCAAGAATATTCTTAAAATGCTGCCTATTACAACCTTTGTTTTAACTGCTTATCTTTTCATAACTCTTAAACCTCAAGGAAAAAAGGACTGAAGACAGAACCCACAGATGATCCCCTAATGCTTCTTTTTAAATATAATATATTGATATGATTCTAGTCACTAAATAAAAAACATGAAAAACATAAAAATAAAAAACAAGAACTGCAAAACATGCATAGGCACTCCTTAAGTTGTTCCTCCAGCTGAAAAATAAAGCTATATCAACCACTGAACAAAATGTATGGATTGTTAATAATGCAATATGTGAATTATTTACCTTGTCTCTCCCACGCACAGGTGACATGGGATCACTTATTAATCTTTCAAAACTGGTAAAGTGAAAGGTTGCCAGCAAGCAGAAGTCTTATTGCCAAACCTCTATCATCATTGTCATGGCCCTTCAATTACTCGCTTAGAGTTTTGTATTTCAAACTCAACGTTATGGACCAATTATTTTAATATGTTCCAAAACATTAGGTCATTTGCCTTTGAAGTAAAGTAACATATTTATGTTATCACTGAACCTGAAATATCACATAAAAAATTTTAAAAGTAGTTATTATGATATATGTATTTGGTCCTCCTCTGTTTCCTGACTTACCATTACTAAAATCCCTGGAATTTCTAGGGACAGAAGATTGTCTCTAGTATGCTAATGAGATAACTGGTGGTTGGGGGTTCTTAGATAGCTCCAAGATGGGAGCTTGTTACCAAAAGACAAAGGCAGGATCAGAGTGTTGGGAATTTTAGTCCCATACACCAACCTCTGGGGAGAAAGAGAGACATGAAAGTTAGGTTGGTCAATGGCCAATGATGTAATCAATTATGCCTACATAATGTAGCTTCCATAAAAACCCAAAGGACAGAGGTAGGAGGGCTTCTGGATAGCTGAACATGAGGAAATTCCTGGAGGGTAGCTCACCTGGGAAGGGCATGGAAGCCCCACACTCCTTTTCCCACGCCTCTCTCCATCCATTTATTCTATTTGTCTGTTCATCTGTATCCTCTGTAATATCCTTTATGTGAAGGAGGAAATGAAAGTAAAGTGTTTTTCCTGAGCACTGAGATGCTCTTGCAAATCAATCAAACCCAAGGAGAAGGGTCACGGGAACCCCAAGTTATAGCTGGTTGGCTTCCGAAGTGAAGTTCAGTCTTGTTGGGGACTGAGCCTTCAACCTGTAGGATCTGATGCCAAATAACTCCAGGTAGATAATGTCAGGATTGAATGGAAGTAGATATGTGCTCTGGAGGGTCACTTAGCTGGCGTGTGGGAATAACCTCCACACATGTTGGTGACCAGAGGTCACAGAACTATTTTTTGTTGATTGTTGTGTGAGAGCAGGAAAAGCACTTTGGTTTGTTTTTCTTATTCACATAGTTATCTTAATTTCAATGAAGTTACAGAGCATGGTTTGCTAATGAGTAACCTTGTGAATCTGAAACTCGTTTAATTAGAAAATTTTCCCCAGAGTCAAGATAAAAATACACATCAACCATTTTCTGATTTTAGCGATGTTAGAGATCAAAACAATTTGCTATAAAACCGAAGTCATATAAGGCCATTTCACATTGAAAATTAGAGTTTTGCTGATATAGATGAAGAAACTGGACTTACCCCTGTCTGTGTCATACAGGAAGACAAAACAGTTCCATTCGTAGTGATCCAGTAGACTCAAGAGTGCTCCTCGTAACGAAGGTCTTAGTTGCAGCACGAACTGGCTCTCCCCCTCAGTAGGGAAACTTGGTGTGATGAGGGAGATATGTAAGGCGCTGCAGAATGAGGTCAAGGTATGTACTGACCTCTTATCATAGAGTCCAAAAATGGCAAATACTCCTCTAGAATACTGGGAACAGACTGAAACAAGAGGAAGAAAACACCACAAACTATTAGCACACTCAAATTGTTGACTTTAAAGTCTACATTCTAGAAAATTAAAAAATAAAAATTACTGAATCATTGGATCTGTCAGGAATATAAGATAAAGAGTAAAAGTAAAGTGTGCGATTAATTGCACAATCAATGAATTCTTGAGCTTGTACTCAAAGTCTTACATTGAGTGAAGCTGATCCGAATTAAAATTCTGCATTAAGAAGACAATTGGATTAAAGAGAAATTTGACTAAAATAAAAAAATATGGCCTTCCATAATAATGTGGCAAATCCTATGCTAGAGAACTTTAGGTGTGACAAATCCAAAATTATTTTCTGCATTTTTTTTCTTACATGCAAACATATAATATACATTTGAAATTTTTGAGTATTAATTGAAGGAACATTTATAACACCTTTTGCCCTCCTGCATAAACTATAAGTACATATTTTCTATTCTTGAATTGGATTATAGTTTTCACTCCGCCTAAATTGTTACTTTTTGTTTGCTTGCTGTGGCAATTTCATTTTAATCACAGTCTTAGAGTCTCCTCGAATCATGTTTGAAAACAGACGTTAGGCTGCTGGAAAGTCATTCTTGGCATATCTGAGAGGCTTAGTGAATTGGGGCCAGCTGCGCACGTTCTAGGCAGACCAAAAAGTAAAGATAAACCAATTCCAAAACCCAACAGAAGCAAGCCAAATAAAGTAAGAGGACCCCAGGGAAACAGGTACACAGCCTCATCTTGCCTTTCTTGGTCCATGCTCCCAGTTGCTACAAAAACCGTGAGGCAACATCTAAATAGAAAAAGATTCTTCTCAAAATTCTTTTCCAATCATATTTTTATTACTCTTTTAACAGAACTGATTTCTGGTCCAAATTGGTGTGAGTTTTTCCAATTTATATTTTAAGGGACAGAAATCTGCAAAGGAGATACCATAAAGAAAGTATATTTGAATTCCAAATTCTTATAGCTTATCATGTATGGCTAACAGTCCTATTTCTTCTTGGCTTATGTAGCTAGCTTAAGAAGTGTTTAGGTCTATACAATTTTTATGTTTTCTGATTTTAGTTACTAATCTTACTTGCATTAGCTATGAATACATAATATGGCAAGAATTAAATGAGATTATGTAAAAGTGCTATGCTATGAGGACATAGGATGTGATTAATAAGTGGCAGATTTTAACACAGATTTTCTATATGCACTTGTGTAGTTAGTTTTATTTTTTAATAAGAGAATAAAAGGTTTAGTAAATGAAATACTACAGTTGATTCAAAACCAAGAAAGGAGGTATTCAGATTCTAAACGGAAATACCATTTATTCTGATAGATATTATATTAAGGTTTATAAAGAAATTCTATCAAAGAAGAGCCATCAACTAATTCTATGCTCACCAAGGAACTAGAATTTGATCCTCTGAGAAGACTGACCAACAGGGCAGGCTTGTTCTAACAATGTGACTGGCTATAATTTTCTTGCAAGATATAAGGAGGATTCTAATTTAACTTTCAGGCATCTTAAGTTTAACTTAATGCAATTCTTATAACTTAAGTGATTTAATAAATAAAGTTGCTGCATTAGACCCTAATCTGTAAATGTTCCACCAAGACTCTGGATGCAAGTATGCAAGTGGTCCACATTTAACACCAGTAGAACCTGGAGTTACTCGGCTCCTTCATGTTTTCCTATTTTTTGTCCTACAGGTTTTCTTGCAAACTGAGGGCCAACTCTCAAGCTTTACATGATAAATAATATGGTTCGATTAATTTTTATTTTACTCTACTGAAAAAAGTAAATTGAAGAGCTACAGAATTCAAATCTGAGATCCTGGCTTTTAGTTTGGTGCTGAAACTATACACAAATTTTAATACTTGTTCTAGAAAATGTAAACAAGATTTAGAAGTCATGTACTTTAACTTATGCATATAATGAATATTTACGTAATCTTTTAACGTATGCCACTTGAAAACCATACGATTTTCAAGCTTTGGCTTCTAAATTGTGTTTTTCTAGGAACCCCATAAGTTCCCTGGAAGTACTCATGTAGCTTTGTATGAAGACTTTTGCTGAGAAAGCATTGGGTGGGCAGTGCTGGACTCCTTTTCTTGGTATCCCTCCCTTCCACCCTCACAAAAATCCAAGAGCACTTCTGCTTTCATCTATTTTAAATATCGAACAACTGACTGTATAAAATTTTATGTCCAAAGTGTACTACACTGCTAAAGTTCAAAAACAACAATTGTGCTATACATAAAATCCATCTACTCTTTATTCCTATTATATTGTTTTCATTGTAATCATTATGACTTTTCACTATTCTGGTACTCACTATACTATTTAATATTTTAATTTATTTTGCTGGACCTCAACAAACAGTATTTTCTGATATTTTATTGTCTTCTACTGCATTCTTTCATTTACATCATCATACATATCTATTTATTCTCCTTTTCATAGTTGTCTGTCATTCTTCCTCTATTCATATATACTTACTTTGAAACTGTAGTCTCAGGCTGATAAATTTGCTTCTGATGTATTCTGTCACTAGCATTTTACATTCCCTTTGCAAATTTATAGCTGTAGTCTTATTCTTTTAAACATTTATTTTTTCCTATTTTATCTAGATCATAGGCTTGGCAAGTGAGCGTTATTGGGTTTTGTGTGTATGAGGGTAGATTGTCAGTCAAATATTCAATGTTATTATGTTGGTATGCTAACTTGGATAGTATTTTATTTGACCCAATGATTCAAATTTTAAAATATAGCTCTTTCCATATATAGTATTATAATCTAGCTTTGAAAACACTCTTTAATCAAAATTTTGCTTGGCTGAATCTTATGACATCTATTGTTGCTTAGCATAAAAATAATTATTCAAACAATAAAACTTCTTAGATTATATAAATAAACTCAAACGTAAATTAATGAAAGTAAACTAAGCTGAATTGAATGTGTTCAGAATACATAAAATGGAAAAATGTAAGTTTTTATGTTTTCATAAAATGGCAAAATAAATGAGAATTAATGCTTAGCCACTAAATACATGCAATGATATTAGGTTGATCTATATTTTAAGGTATAAACACTAATCAGAATAAGGCTTGCAATGAAATAAGTTATAATTTTAAGTGCACGTTCTGTGTTCTGTTTCACTAACAAGATCACTTGGATTATGTATTATATAAATGAAGACATACAATAAACACACGATACTACTCCATTTTTTACCTGACTGTGTCAACTAAATATGTCTTCTCATCAGTATCATTCCCACTTTCATTCCAGATGCCACCTTCCAGATGCCAAGCTAAGTCAAATGATTATATAATTTGTGATGATTTGTAGTTCTATATCACATACAAATCAAAGGACATCGCCTTAGCTCAGGGTTTCTCAAGTTATGGGACATAATCCAAGAGATGTGCTGAATTGTACTGACCATTGCAGCATGGTGAGGAAGAGCACAGTTCTTTCTTCCATCTATGGCCCTTCTCTTTCTCCTGTATCTTCAGTTTTCCACCTCTTAAGAAGTTCCTCTAACTGCTTTTAAACAAGCTCAAGTCTTTTCTTTCATAAAGCAAAGAACTTTCCTGACCTCATGCTTCCTATCTCTCTACTCTTTCACAGCCATATAGTTGAAGGAGTCTTCTGCTCACACTCTTTTCAATTCATCTGGCTTCCACATTTTCCAACCACCAAAACTAGTCTCTTCAATTTTGCTAGCGACCAACTTACATCCTAAATCTTAGAGTTTAGCTTTTTTCTTACTGGAATTCCCTGGTATGCTTGACACATTTGGACACTTCTTTCAGATGCTTCTTTGCCTTGCATTCCTAACACCACAGCTATGCTCTCTCTGCTCTCTCTGGGCATTTCTTAGTGTCTTTCAACACTTCTTACTCTGCTCCTTTAAAATTAGTGTACCTTAAAATTCTCTCTCGATCTGCCTTTTCATTCTAAATATATTTCCTAAGTGAAATCATCCAGTTCTGTGGCTTTAGTTACCATCTATGTTCTCATGATCTCCGAAACTGTACCACCCACTTCAAATCTTTCTCTTGAACTCCAGATTCATGTACCTAATTGTCTTTTGCCTCTTTTGTGCCTCAGTGAATTTTCTGAGAAATGATTGCAATGGTTTTCTTCCTTTTTCACATTATCTTCTAGAACTTTGCTACTTCCCCATTCAGAATGGAGTCTTTCCTCTCACTTGAACCTGGGTTGACCTTTGAGACTGCCTTGACTATTAAAGTATCACAAAAGTGATTCTAGGGGCTGGGCGTGGTGGCTCACACCTGTAATTCCAGCACTTTGGGAGGCCAAGGTGGGCAGATCACGAGGTCAGGAGATTGAAACCATTCTGGCCAACATGGTGAAACCCCGTATCTACTAAAAATACAAAAAAATCAGCCGGGCGCGGTGACAGGCGCCTGTGGTCCCAGCTACTTGGGAGGCTGAGGCAGGAGAATGGCGTGAACCCGGAAGGCGGAGCTTGCAGTGAGCTGAGATCCGGCGACTGCACTCCAGCCTGGGCGACAGAGCGAGACTCCGTCTCAAAAAAAAAAAAAAAAAAAAAAACTGGGCATGGTGGCACGTGCCTGTAATCCTAGCTACTCGGGAGGCTGAGGCAGGAGAATCATTGCTTGAACCCAGGAGGTGGAGATTGCAGTGAGCCAAGATCATGCCACTGCATTCCAGTCTGGGCAACAAGAGCGAAACTCTTGTCACACACACACACAAAGTATCATAAAAATGATTCTATGTGACTTTTGAGGATACCATTCTCATTCTCTGGGGGTATACAAACATTTTACTCCGCCACTATGCTGTGAGGAAGCCCAGGTGACATAATGAGACCCACATAGAAAGGAACAAATACCTCAGCCATAACTAAGTTCCAAGCTGACTGCCAGAACAAAGTTAACAGCACTAGGAATAAATAATCTTAGAAATGCCCTCGGTTAAACTGCCCCAGTCGATGCTGTATGAAGTAGAGATTAAGCCTTGCCCCAAATGTGACATCATGGGCAGAAGAAATCACTGTTATTTTAAGCCTTTCAGTTTGAGATGGTTTGTTATGCAATAATAACTAACAAGTAAAATATATGTGTACAGTACTTAGGAGTACTAAGGAGTGTGCCTACCCATAGTAAGCACTTAATAAATATTATATAGACATGTATATTAATAAATATTGTTTGAGGTATGTGCCAAAATTTATATTTTTCATTTCTTAATATTGAGCATTTTGGTTGAGCTTAATATTGAGCATTTTGGCTGTTTTTAATTTTTGGCAGTGATAACATGCTCTTATGATAACCATTTTCATGTATATCTGGTTATTCATTAAGATATATTGTTAGAAGTGAAATTATAAAATAAGGAGTATGAATCTTTTTGGTTTTGATCAACATCACTAAATTTCTCTCCACTAGATTATACTAATATACATCTCTCCCAATAGTAAACCATCTACTGGGTTTGTCAACTTTTCTTAATTTTCTATATTCTATATTTATTCTTTCAGTTGTTGCTCTTGTTTTATATTGATACTTGACAAAAAATTCTGATTTTAGTAAATATCTCCATACTCCATCTGAATAATATATGGACATTTAAGCATTTTAACCTTAGACATTGCCCTCCTGTCATACGTGTTACTGTTGTACAGTATTATAGTTCCACATGTGCTTAGTCATCTTAAACATTTCATTCCCTCTATCATATATTTCTATTGCCTAAAATATTTGGTAATTTAATACTATTTTGTGTGTATTCTAATTTGTATTTTAAGTGGATTGTCAACATATTTTTTTTGTAGTTTTGAATTGTGAACTAATTTTCAGCAAAGCTCTATTTGTGAGAATTTAAGAAGGCTCTTTTGAAGAGGTATTTCTCCAGAGTGTTTTTGCATTTACTTATCCCAATTATTCCAATATGTGTTTGTAAATGATGTGCCTGTGTTTGTGTATGTTCATGTGTCTGTGAATTTCTTCATTTATGAGTTCCTAGAAATTGCAGATAGTACAAATTTGAACAGAAAGTTCACAGGAGAGCAGACAAATACATCACAATTCTCATGGAATTATGTTATTTTTTATGCAGAACTCAAGGGAAGCCAGGATGTTTCTAGGATGACTGTTTGAGTCAGGGAACAGATTTTTTTTTTCCTATGTCTACTTTCTCACTGATGCTGTAGACTTCACAAATCCTTGTTTGTATGGTGATCTCATTTCCAGCTTTTTGCCAATTGTTGGTTCAAGGCCTTGAGAATCATTTTCCCATGTAAACCTCCCCAAGGGAAGCTTCAGTACCTGTTCCTGTTGTCTAAATTTTTTCTGTTTCTTCGTTCTGTCCCTTTGATATTTTATTTACTTTCCTGTAGACTCACTATACATTTGAAAAAATTAACAATTATAAAAACCTAATCCTTCTAATTGTTCTTAATAATTATGCTAATGTTATAGAATCCATAATCTATGGAACTGGAGGTCTTTGCTCCCTTTGTTTGTAAGATTCTGTGATCTAAGGTCAGAATTTTATCCAATTTTATGTTTGGCATAACCCTTAAAATATTTACCTTTTCTATGACTTGTCAATCCTGATAGTGTAGAAATTTCATTTTCCGCAAACTTTCCCTGATTCCTTTAAACTGAATTAACAACATTTCCTCTTTTTTGCCATAATACTCTGTGCACTTCTAAAAACAAAAAACCTGAATTTTCATAACAGTATTTGTTGTAATTATTTTTGATGTTGTCTATCTGTAACAATAGCCATGGTTTTCTTGAGATTCTTATCTTACCTTCCCAAGGGCTATATTTTCTGAATGAACAAGTAAATCAAAAAATCACAATAATATTTTCAGGAATAGTATCATTTTATATGATCTCATATATTATAATCATCTCAGAATATTTATTACTTCATAACTAGGATACTGTAATGATATTGTAATACAATTACTTGTCTTTTTCCTACCTACTAAACACATGCACACACGCATGGAAACACGTGTATATATATATATATATATATGTATATATATATATACACCCACACACACAATTATTATTAGACATGACATGTAGCAAACATATCCCATAAATGTTTATGAAAATATTATAATTATAGCAATAATTGTTGGGTAGTATCAAAAAATCTCTACTAATATTGGAAGAGGGAAATGTATTAATTTTAGTTACAGAAATAGGATGTGTTGAGTCAGTAAATTCATAGGAAAAAGAACAGTCAGCAGAACATTGAGGAGAAGCAGGCAAGCTGAAATAGAGGAGGCTATAAAATGTTTACATTCTTAAGCACATCAGTGAGATAAGCTAACAACAAGGTTAAAACCAGGCCAAGCAAGACAAAAGTCTTAATATAGACTGAACTCCGCAAGTCCCATTCCTGACTGCCTTAATTATGAAAGTCCTCTTCATATTAGTGATATTTTACTAATACGAATAATGTAAATGGTAACTAGAACAACATATGAACTAGATAGAAACTATATTTTACAGATAAAACTAAGAAGGCATTTGAGACAACTTTGTACAACAGATAGAGGTAAACTTATGAGGATTGTGAATTAATGGCATTGTCCTGGGTATGTTGGCTTAGAACTGCATTTCTGTGTTTCTTCTTCTTCTGGACTAGTTGGTGTAGATATGGTAGATGTTTTGTGTTTTTCTGCCACTTTACCTCTTCTAAAAAGTGACCATTACTACATGGATGGAAACTCAAGAACTAAACACATTCTGCTGCTCCACTTTGGCAAACTGGCTCAAGTTGATAGCATTGTAAAAGCCTGCTGCCTTGCGTAACAATCTTGCTAGCCTTTGTTGCTACCAAGAAGGGTTAGGATAGGTAGACAGAAGATTTAAAAACAAACAATGATACAAACAAACATATTACTTTACATAGATGTTTCATAAAGAACTTTATAAAGAACTTTAACATATATAACCTCATTTATTACTATCATTATCATTATTTTATTGTTACTATTATTCACATTTTGGAAAAAAAAGTTAGTTATTAGCACAAGAAAAGAGAGATTATAGAACCTTATCCTACACTTCAAAAGTCTGTCTTCAGAGTTTTTATCTTCTTCTTATTTAGTCAACTAGATTAGAGCATAAGACTTAAAAATGTTTTTCATGTATTAAAAGGTTTACCTATTCCCTTTTTGAAATGTACCGTATCCATACAAACAGAAACATGATTGGAATCTGCAGCTGGAAAATGTCATTATGAAGGAAGCAATAAAAACTAGAAGCACTATAAGAAAGTTGGCCCTAAATTAACAGTGTAACACAAAACATGTGGTTACACTGGGCCTGGGAAATGGGAAGAAAGCAGAACAGAAAAGGAAAAGCTACTAAAACTCTTTGGCTTGTCTTTAATATTATCCAATTTCTATGTGATGTACAAGGTGCATTTATCTAAGTGTCATCATTTTCTGAGCTAAGGTAACAGTAGCTAAAGGTTTTTATAGTACATCTTGCAGCAAGGGTCACTACCTTGAAGTCCTGGGTCTAGAGAAGATGAACCTTATTTGACAGCTACATTTTTTCCCCAATTGAATATTAATGTTTTGAGGTGAGGTGTGTATTCCTCAGCAAACTGCAAGCCTTACCACTCCGTATTACTACTACTATGATGCTTCAAGTATTTATGTTAACTTCCTAGCCTTGTAGGATATCTGAACTCGGATAAGTAATCTATGCATTTTTTTCCAATATGAATATAACTGTTTCTTGGTTTGGGAAAAAATTGTTTAAGGTTGTGTCAAAAGTATGCTTAGTAGTGTTTTCTCCTTCTTTAGTAGAAAGCATGCACTGCCGGGAAAAAAAAAAAAAAAAAAAAAAAGGTGGATTTAACACTACCACTCGTTCCTTTATTCAAAAAACGTTTATGTACTGCCTAGTTTATTTCAGTCACGGTGTTAAACACTTGAAAGAAAATACAAAATAGTATTCCCACTAAGATGAGTTTCACAGTCTAGTGGACAAGACAGGGCTCTAAACTGATAATCCAAGACGGTGAATATAATAAGGAATAGTCAGAGGGAACTGAGAAGCACAGGGAAGAGGTACTTCTCAGAGGGTGGAGTGGAGGGAAGGCTCACTGGAGGAATTCCTACCTGTCTGTGGAGGTTAGGCTGAAGAATAGTAATTAAAGACATACAAACCAATAAGTAGGCTATTGTAGTAGGCCAAGAAAGAGATCATAACCAAAGGGTAAATTAAAGCAGATGTGGTAGGCATACAATGTAGAGGTATTTAGGAGATAAATATTTAGGAGCATTTAGGAGATAAATAGGCAGAATCTAATAAATTGTTGAATGAGGAGGATGAAGAAGAGGGAGGAGGAGGAAAGACTGAAAGATGACTTCTTGTTTGTATCTTGAATGAATGAATGGATAGCGGTGGTATCACCTTGGGTGATAGCTTGGATAGCTTGGAAAGATTTTTCTTGGATACTGTGGGAGAAGTACAGTTTTATAATACACAGAAAACACTGGATTCCATTTTGGACATGTTGAGTTTGAGGTGTCAGGTGTCTAGCTGGTAGTTGCATATAAGAAAATGAAGTGGAGCAAGAAGAAATGGTTTAAATATGTAAATTTTCAAGGAAATGGCTGTGAAAGTCCACATGAGATTCTACAAAAAGAATATGCAGTGAAAAACTCTTGTCTGATGATATAAATTTGGAAAACAATTCATTTCAAAATAATAGCGGATATTATCGGAGGAATAGGAGATCTGGCAGATGAAGTCAGAGAGGGTAGAATTTTTCAAAAAATGAAAGCTCAAAAGTATCAAATAATATAGAGAAAGATTTTTCAGAATTACGTTGGAGGATTTATTTTTAGAGGTCCCTGAGTTGTCTGTGAGACTTTATCCAGTTGTTGTTAACATTTTAATGGTTATTTTAAAGTAGTGTAAGCATATGCTGAATCATCTAGATGACCTCCCTGAAATAGAGAAATGCCTTGGGATTTCAGTGCCTGTACTTCTATTTTTGAATAAAATCACATTTAAAATACCTCAGGGATAAATGATACCTAGAAATGTTAGGTAAACAAATGCACACCAACTGCTTGAACAAAAACATAGTGATAAGAAAATAGAGGCCTTATGTGCATACCCAGTTTAGGCACACAGAACATAAAAGTCTGAGGGCTCATGTGGTAATCCCAGAACTTTGGGAGGCTGAGACGGGTGGATCACATGAGGCCAGGAGTTCGAGACAAGCCTGGCCAATATGAAGAAACCCTAGCTCTACTTAAAATACAAAAATTAGCCAGATATGGCAGCAGGCGCCTGTGATCCCAGCTACTCAAGAGGCCGAGGCAGGAGAATCGCTTGAACCTGGGAGGTGGAGGTTGCTGTGAGCTGAGATCTCACCACTGTACTCCAGCTTGGGTGACAGAACACAAAAAACTGATTTTTTTTGGTTCACCATTCCAGTAGCAACTGTGTTAGATACCAATAAAATGTGGGCTTTAGTAATTATGTAATGCTAAATGTATCTTCAAAGGAATATGACTACAGGGTATCAAGAGAGGCCATATATATATACATACACACACATATATATATAACATATATATACACACATATATACATATTGCACTGATTTGCAACCTTCCCTTGTAAATCAGTGCAACTATAGAGCTATATATACACACATATATACATATTACACTGATTTGCAACCTTCCCTTGTAAATCAGTGCAACCCCTACACATATCTTACCTAATCTTTGATTTATGAAATCTATGAAATGAGGTGTCTTCCCCACCCATGCATCTTCACATCCCATTCAAACTCCTGGCCTCATGTGATCCACCCATCTCAGCCTCCCAAAGTTCTGGGATTACCAGCATGAGCCCTCAGACTTTTATGTTCTGTACCTAAACTGGGTATGCGCATCTATCTATCTATCTATCTATCTATCTATCTATCTATCTATATCATGTATATATATAATATATATAACATATATACACACACACACGTGTGTGTGTGTGTAAATATATTTGACAGGAGAAATTTGGGCTTGTTTACAAGTTAAGGGAATGGATTCAGTAGAGAGCAAGATAGGATACAGAAGAGATAAGGGATACTAATTAAATGAGGCTCCAGAAAGATAGAATACATGGGGTCAAGGACAGATACGAGGTTGACCTTGAATGGGATGTGAAAATGCATGGGTGGGGAGACACCTCATTTCATAGATTTCATAAATCAAAGATTAGGTAAGATATGTGTAGGGGTTTACAGCTCTATAGTTGCACTGATTTACAAAGGAAGGTTGCAAATCAGTGAGATTTGAAAAGGGTGTTTGAAAGTAGTAGAAGTTTCAAATTGTTTCAGAGAGCTGGAGAAAAAAACTAATGAAGAACACATGAGGTAGCTTATAAACTCCATTATGATAAGGAAATAGGCTTATTTTATTTACAGCTGTGTCTAATACAACACATGTAACATACTAACTGCCACATGATAGATGCCCCATAAAACCCTACTGAGTGAATAACAAAACAAGCAA
Source organism: Macaca fascicularis (assembly GCF_037993035.2). Classification (NCBI taxonomy): domain Eukaryota; kingdom Metazoa; phylum Chordata; class Mammalia; order Primates; family Cercopithecidae; genus Macaca; species Macaca fascicularis. The sequence continues at coordinate 104,749,147 of NC_088388.1, read as the reverse complement.
AGTGAATGAATTTTTTTTATTATGAACACACCTAAAATCTACTCTCAGCATATTTTCAGCGTATAATACAATATTACCTACTATAGTCCTCATGCCAGACATCGACTTATTCATCCTACGTAACTGCAAGTTTGTAACCTTTGACCTGCTTCTCCCCATTTTATCCTCCTTCCTGTGCCTGGTAACCACCACTCTCAGTTCTGTAAGTAAGCATTTCACTATGTATATCAAAATACCATGTTATATACCTTAAACATATACAATAAAAGTAAATTAAACACAACAAATGATTGGATGAATATTGACAGATCTGAAACTGTGAATTGGGAGTGGCCAAAATCTAGAAATGTATGACTCTTCAGGCACAGATAAGGCTGGTGACCAAAGGGAATAATTATGAGGAGTTGCTGTCTAGAAGTTTGCCACTTCCCGTCTTGGAACACACTCCTCTCTTGGCTTCCCCAACAAGCATACTTTCCTGAGTTCCCTCTTACCTGACAGCTTATCCTGTGTTTCCTCCTCTTGCATTTCCCGTTTGACGCATTTTTAAATACTGAAATAGCACTTCTTCTACAATGTTTCTTTAGATAATCTAATCCATTTCTATACCTTCAACTATTACCCATGTTCCAAAGCTTCCATGGTTAATATCTTCATATTGTCCCTTTCTTTCCTATGAGCTTCAGACTCAAATATCAACAGTTTCCTTGACACACCCTTTGGTTGTCTATTCTGCACCTAAAACTTAGCTGGGTCAAAACAGAACCCTTCATTTTCCCCCCCAAAACCCTTTCTCTGTTTTCTGCCATTCCAACAGAAAGCATGGCTATCTATGAAAATATTCTTGATTCTTATCTTCCTTTTATTTCCACATCTAATACGTAAGAAAATCTTGATTATTTTATTTTCAAAATATCTAAACTATACCTAAATCCATTCACTCCCTTTGTTTCTATTATGCTGCCATTTTTTGCCCAGTCACCTTCAACTCTCCTAACTCTTCCTATTACCAGTTTTCTTCCTCCCTAATTATGCTCCTCTGAACAGAGAATGTAAATAGACTGCATCTCATCCCTACTTAAAATTCCAGTGGCTTCTCATCATGAGTGATACCTATGTGATCTAAGAGGCACAATGACTTTTGCCTTTACTAAAGTCACTTAACGCTGCACCGCTCACTAACCATAGCCAAACTCTCCCTTTTTCTCCTGTTTAAACTTATCTTCTCCTCTCACTTCAGGGCCTTTGCAGTAGCTGCTCTCGCCTGATCTTCCTATAGCTGGATTTCTCACCATTCTTTTCTCAACAAAACTGTCAATTCCTCAGGGAGACCGTTTCTGACTCCTCTCTGTCCTGAGGTTCTCATAGCTCCAATCATTCCTTACTACAATTATTTTCGTCATAGCTCTTACCACTATTTGAAATTATCTTATTTATTTGATTGCTTATTTATGTCTTTTATCTAGGAAAATACACATTCCACAAGAAGAAGTAACTGGATTGTTGTTCACTGACATAACCCCAGCCCCTAAAATTGGCACATGGAAAGTGCTCAATTAATATTTGCAGAATGAATGATATCATGGTTTCTGGCAACAGAAATAAGAAAGGAAGAGAGACTGCGAGGGTGTGGAATGACTGGCTGAAAGCCATAAGAGTCTACTTTCAGGTTGCTGAGTTGACTCTGGCAGTCAAGTTTCTGTTTCTGCAGTGAATCTTCCTCCCCTTTTAACCATGCGTTAACTCACCAATAGTTTTTAATTAAAGCTCAGTTTTCGAAAATTGGCAGCTATTAAAACAAAGAAGTATAATGACTCCTTGTGAGGAAACCAATTATAATCATAGCTATATATTAATTGTTTAACAATCTAAACTCAGTTAAGACATTCTCCTTTACACTTGACACAAATTGCCTCTTTATTTTATGTTTTATCAGGGTGATCTTATGTTGTCATTTTCATACATTTAATTTTTGCTAGCTAGAATGTGATGAGGCTGTCAGTGCATCTGGCAGTGTAGAGCCTAGAATTGGGTGTGAAATGCAGTTAATTTCAGGTCTTGTAGCCTCTCCCAAACTCTCACTGCTCAGCCTCTTGGACTGTCCTGAATATTTTTCATTCAATATTTACTTAATTTTTACCTGTTGATTTTCAGAATCCTGCTATTTATCTTTCTTTTAAAATAAATCTTATTACCCCTCTGGATATTAAAAAATGATTTTTCTTAAAACACTGACAGTTTATTTGAAAACTTTACAAAACCAGGCAAGAAATTCCTCTTTCTCTAATTATTTGATGGTAAAATGATAAGCTCTTCATGTTCAGATTTGAAAAGGCCCAATCAGATGGTGGATAGCATGCTGGGCCCAGAATTCATTAATTTATACCCTTAAGGCATTATCATAGGTTATTAATATGTAAACGCTAATTTTCTTAGAATTCTGAATAGTGGTTAGCTACAGTACATAAAGTTACTGAAGCTAATCACCATAAATGACAAGTTGAAATGCAAATTACACAAAAATATTTCACTTTAATTATATCCCAATTAAGTACGTTCAGTGTTTCAGATGTCTTCTCTGAAGCTGCTTCTGGACAGCACCATCAAAGATCACAATGAGATATAATCATGGGCTGCACTTATACAGTCCTGCACATGCTTCTCTTTAGTTTTATGACATCTCAGCTAGAAAGCACATTTCAATTCTAAATTAAACTAATTGAGAGCTCAGTAAAAATATACAGGCTTGTTTGCACATTTCTTTCCGGAGTCAGGCCATCATAATGGAAACACATGGCTCACTTTGCTTCCAAGGCCTACAAAAGAATAAGCAGAAGGCTATTTGCAATACTCAGCACGAGGAGCAAGATTCCATTCAGTGTAAAGATGGCTTCTTTGGCAGTAATTTGGGTGCTGCAAAGATCACATCACTCTTTTATACTACTATTCTATAACCGTAAGGGCTCCAATAAGTGAGCTTTTGGAAGGAAGGAAGGTGAGAGAAAAGGAAGAAAGCCATTTCTAAAAAGCATCTTAATCAAAACAGGTGCGGTGTTTTTTGTTTGTTTGTTTTTTTAACTTGTCAACTTCCCATCATGAAGAAACAAAGTATAGGGAAAGAGGCACCCAGTGATTTACTGTTTAGCATTCAAGGATTTAGGATATATTTTTACCTTTAAGTGATCCCTTAATGGAAACATTTGATTCATCATCTATATTTTGTACTATATAACTGAGTCACATAATTACAGTAATATTCTTTTTATGCCAGAGAAACACTTTTTCAAGGGTCTAAATAATAGGTTGAAAGCATTCCTTCATTGGAGGAGACACAGCTGTCTTCCTGAAAATCATTTAAATGCATTTTGGAAGTGGGTAACAGCAATTAAAAATGGAATGGAATAATATTTGGGCAGATATTTGAGTGGGTTTTAGAAACAACTATTCTCATGAGTATTACACTTCCTGAATAACTGAAGTGTCATCACTTATTTTGGATCCAGAATTTGGTGACATTTGTTTAATGTCTGTTTTTACCACTCCACATAACTCTGTGGTAGCAAGAACTGTGACTGCTTTAATCACCATTCTTTTTTTTTCTCCTCCGGCATTCAGCATAAAACTTGGCGCATAGCTGGTGGCCAATAAATATTTGCTGAATGAACAACTCAGTGAATGGAGGCAAACAAGAGGTCATATGTGAAAGGTATTTGAGATTCATGAAGATATTTAGCCCAATTAATCTACAGAATGAATAATTCCTCATTGTATTGAAGATGGCACAAGTTACCAAAGTTAATTTACATGCAACTTGTCTGGAATTTACTTACACATTAAATTCACTTACACTCATTAAATGAGACTGCCTGCTCTGTGCTTTAGACCAAGAATACCTATCCAAGTATTCTAATGCCATGTCTTACGCATAAGAGGGAGCCATCCAGGCAGTTAGATGGGGAAAGCGAACACGGTAGGAGTTGGGGGGGAATTTATTATATACCCACGGTGTGTGAGACTCTGTAATAGTCATTTTGTATTCTTTATCTCCTTTAAACTATGACATTCTTATAGGGAGGTATTCTTGCTTTCCCTTTTCTTTTTGAAAGATGAAATTTGGTAAATTTATGCAACTAATATAAGTTTATACATCTAAGTGGTGAAAGAACAATTTTGTAACCTATATCTGCTTCCAAAGTTCATGTTCATTTCATTCCACCACTTGAAAAGAAAATCATTGGCTAAGTACTTCTTCCATCCTGCTCTGCTGAAGAGATTTTGACCATTATACCTTTATTGCTACTGGAAGAGGCACTCTAAGAATACTTATACTTCATGGAAACAGAAGTAGGTCTTAAGGGATTATGGAAAATTGGTTTCTTCTTAAGAAGCCACTTCTTAAAGCAAACTGAGTTTTTGCTGTCAATTTAAAAAGGACAAACACATATATAACTCAGAACAATAAAATTGCAGTAACTGATGTTTCAATACATTTTTCTTTTATTTTTGTAGTTGTCCCATACTAAAGTCCCCTGCAAAAAATCCTGAAAGAGAATTTACAGCTAACCATGGCTAGATGGAAATATTAACTTTGCATGGTTAATATTCACATGTAAAAACAATTTCTTCCTCTTCTAGAATATAATAATTGAACTAGTAGTCAAATGTTAGTAAAAAGACATAAAGCAGTCAATTTAATTGTGTGTTGTCATTTTTTTGGCTGTATTCAAATTTCAAAAACAATTTTCAAACATTTGGGCTGTACATCAAGAAGGACAACACGAAACAGAAATAATCAACTACTCCAGTTACTTGTTAAAGTTATACTTTTAAAGCAATAGCTTTTTGAATTCTCAGAACCATTTCCAGAGATTTCAGTTAAATAAATTCTGATCTATAAAGCTATTTACGTCTTTTCTCTGTTATTAGAATATTACAGAATAGAATGCTATCTAATAAAAATGCTATTTCGTTCCCTATGATATTGAACCATGATTTATTACTCAAATAACACCATTAATAATTTTCTCTTTCTGCTTCCGCATGTGTGTTTGTGTGTGATGAAAGCAGTAAGTGCTTTGGGTTTTAGGAAATTGTAACAGTAGAATAGAATATGGCTTGGTACAATAATCACTATACTCTTAAAGGCATTAAAACTTGAAGTATATATTTCTTTGCTTTTACACCAAAGTAACATTTTTTTCTAATAACATATATTAGAATAGTTCGAATCCCTTAAAACCAAAAGGTCAGACTTTATATTAGAATATAGCCTTTTGAAAAAAATTTAAATGTATGTATATCTGTTTCGTAGCTAATACAATAAAAAGAAGTTTAATCATTGCATCTAAAGTGAAATAATTTATGCAGTGTAAAGTCTGATTATGTATATAAAGTAACTTATATCAGGTGTTTATGAGATGAACAAACATGTATACTGTACATATACTATACAAGGAGATTCTAAATTTTTTCTAAATAACTTGAGTATTTAGTGTACTACATAAGAAAATAATAACTTTCAGAAATTGTATAGTAACAGTTATTATTCTGAACAAATAATCATGAATATTTCAAATATAACATTTTCCAGCATACACAGCCATCTTTTTAGAGAGAGATAGAATGACTATTCTTTCAATATGGCTCTGATATCCACCTACCATTAATTTACTGTAAATGAAGACTGCAAAGTACAGCATCCTCAGGGCCTAGGAATGTAATATAAATGGATGAGGCAGGCTGAGGGCAGGGTGGTGTGGTCAGTAATTAATCCGAGAGTACTTACCCCACTACAAGGGGTGCCACTGTCATCCCAAAATGATTGTTGCCAAGAGGGATTAAAGGCCCAATGTGTCTGGGTATTCTGAATTTTTGATAGAATCTTTATATCTGAGTATTTGTGAATATTCTTCCAATTTTTAAGCATTGGCCACCAATTAAAACATTTATTTATTTTAGAGCGTACCAAGATAAATTTTATTTGCGGCAGCATATTGTCTAGATCTGACAGTTTTCTGGGACGATTGCTGCCCCTTCTTCATTTAAATTTGCACATACATTACCAAACTAAAATTTCTAATCTTCACAGTGCTCATTTTAACCTGGTGCTCTTAAATTTGAGCTGCTTATTGTTGGTTTAAAAATGTACGTCTAAGTATGTGAGTGTGTATCCTTCTAGTGCTAGAGAGAAAACAACTTTCCCAGATTATGGATTTTTATGCCTATATGAGACTTAGAGAGTATCTAGATGGATTCTTCCCTTTTACAGAGGAAGACAGTAAACCTCTAAGTTATTAAGCCACTTGCCCATGGCCTTTAGACACTGACAAAGTAAAGCAGATGTCCTTAGCTTAGACAAAAAGTAGAGATACAAAGTCCATTCAAATAGGAGGAACAATTTAACAGTAAGATCCTACCTATAAATTAATAGAAATTGATAGAAATGTATGTAATGAATTTCTTGCTACTACAGGGAGAGGAGACCAGTGAGAAAGGAATGTCTACCTTGTGTCTTGTTATTTAAACTATGTTTTATGAAATTGTTGCACCCAGAGAGTAGGATGAACACTTTGGTGGATATTTACTAATGGGTCTGAGCACATTTTAATTATTAAAATATTTAATCAGTAGTATTTACATGTTTAATAAATTATTATCCTTTCTCTTTTGCTGATTAAGACAAGTGAGTTGTTTGTTCACTTACAAACATCCATGGTTCGCTCTATTGAGTCTAAGCAGATTTTTGTTTTTGCAACTTGATTTTCTTTCTTTTTTTTTCTGATAATGTTCACTGGTTTCATGGTGGAAAGTCTCTAAGGATTTAATCTAAAAGCTAATTTTTTGAATAGTATGTCATGTTTGAGGTAGCTATCTGTTAGCTCAGTGCATGTTTGCTGATTTGCATATTGTATTTTAGGTACTCTGTTGTGGGCTGAGAACATACAAATAAGTAAAACATGTTACATGATTTTGAGAATATGCAAAACTAGAACTTTATATGGCAGTATTTAATATCATCGTGGCTGTAACAACGATTCATTCAACAATATTGAGCATCTAATCTCAGTTAGACACTGCCAGGTGCTGGGGGAACACCCCAGTAGAGAACTCACATGTGATCCTCACTCTTACATTGACCAAGTATTGATAAGTAATATTAGTGCTTATAAAATTAGTGCTTATAAAGGAATAAAGGATAGTATAAGGATGCAAACTTAAATTGACTGATAACTAGGAGTATGCCAGTCACAAAGTAGAGAAAACACTTTCTCAGACGTAAATGAAAATTGCAAAGTGCTATAAAGAAACTGAACAATTTTGTTTGGTGTCTGAGTGGGAGGGGAAGTGGTGAGTGATAAGGTTGAAGAGGAAGTAATAGGCCAAGTCTTGGAGAACAGTGTAAGTATCCCTGTGGATTTTAGACTTTATCCTAAGGATGATGGGAAGCCATCTTGTTCTGAAACAGGAGAGTGAAATAATCTGATTTATGATTTTAGAGTGCTAGTTATAGTAGGAAAAATTAATTAAATGGAACTGTAATGGATCCTGGGGAACTTGATCCTGGTATTGCAGTAGTCTAGGCAAAAGTTGTTGAAAGCTTAGAATGCAAGGGCTGTGAAGAGCAAGAGAAATACATGGACTCAAGGCATATTTAGCGAGTAGAATTAGTAGGCTTTGGTGATGAATTACACATGAGTGTTAGGCAAAATTTACATCTCAGTCTCTTGCTAAAGCAACTGGCCGAATGCTGTTGTGTTTACCATTTACCAAGGTAGAGTAAACTGTGGGAGGTTTAGTGAGTCCAATTTTATACATACTTAGTTTGAAATACTTGGAGAAAATTCAAGGTAAAATGCCAATTGAGCAGATCTGTCAGTGTCTAAAGGCCATGGGTCAATATATACAAGAGATTATATATATATATACACACACACACACATACACACATATATATATTCATATATAATGACCAATGATAATATGGTTATCATTATGGGAACATAAAAGAACACAGGAAAAATGTTTACAGTGAAGCTAGTAAAGTAACCTTACCAGGAAAGGCATGAGAAGTAAGGAAAACCCAGTACAGTGTGATATCATGGAATTCAATAGAAAAAAAGTGTTTCAAAATGGAAGGGGTGGTTATTGGTATCGACTGCTGCTGGAGCAGGATTATCAACAAGCAGCATAAGAATAGATGTCTGGCCAGGCACGGTGGCTCACCCCTGTAATCCCAACACTTTGAGCGGCTGAGGTGGGAGGATCACGAGGCCAAGAGTTTGAGACCAGCCTGACCAACACAGTGAAACCCCGTCTCTACTAAAAATACAAAAAATTAGCTGGGCATGGTGGCAGACGCCTGTAATCCCAGCTACTTGGGAGGCTGAGGCAGGAGAATTGCTAGAACCTAGGAGACGGAGGTTGCAGTGAGCTGAAATAGCACCACTGCACTCCAGCCTGGGCGACAGAGCAAGACTCCGTCTCAAAAAAAAAAAAAAAAAAAAGAATAGATGTTTATGGAAACCAAGGAGAAACTAAAGAATGAACACAACAAATCCTTAAAGATACAAAAAACCTCCCAACAATTCTGTATTATGTAGAAGTCTATTAATGTCTACTGGTAAATAAACAACAATTTCATACATGCATCATATATATGGCCTACTCACTTCCATCTACGTATATACGTATACTGACACCGTATCTTCTCTAAAGTGTGGCATCATCCAGTAGTGTGATATTAAAGATAACGTTGGTTATAATTATTTTCTTAACTTTGTGACAGCAAGGTAGTAATATATGGAGATGTATTAAGTCTTTCAAAATAACAATAATGTGTTCAGGTATATGATATATCTGACAAAGAGAGTTTGTATATGCAATTAATCTACTTCTATACATTGATTTAGACAGGAAAAGAAGATAATATAAGAGATAACGATATAAAGAGGCGGTTTAAGTGTGGGATACACAATTTGGACATTTAGACACATCAAATGAGGTAGTAAGTGTGAAAGGAATGTATAAACTGCAAAGTGCTATGCAATTAATAAGAGCGTAATGGATGTTAGTCATTCTTTTCTGCTGCCTGACATCTGAAAAACTTGCCTATGTTTAGTTAATTCACCACCTCATGAGTCTTGGAGCCTGAAAGTGCCAGATACCGTTTTCTCAGCCTCCCTGGCAACAAAGCTGTGAACTTGTGTGCCAGATATTAACTTATTGCCTCATTGACTCTCAGCTCCAAATCTACTTTTCTTTGCCATGCTTTGTGATACTGGCATTGGATTGTGCAAAGATCCAGCTTTGCCAGCTGGTAGAATCCTAACTTCATTAATAGAAGGCACTGGAGTGACCCTACGAAGTGGTAGCAGCAAGAAGACATCTTCCTTGGGGTTTGGTCCTCTATTATTATTTTTCCATGCAGGAGTCCAGTAGTTCACACTGAGGAGTTCTAGCAGCACTCACAGTAGACCACACTTCTCCCTAAACCATGTCTGCTTGTAAGCATCTTCATCCCATCAGAACCGTCTCCATCCCTCCAGTAACACACAACTGCTAATATAAACTTGCACACTCTTCACATAACAGCAGCTTCTAATGCTTCTGCTGGTTCACACCCTCCACTGAACGCTGGACACTTCTATAGATACGTTTGGGCCACCCACATCCTCAGGCAAAGGAAGGCCACTTCTAGAAGCTAGCAATGGCTTGTGACCTCTTTGCTACTTGCAGGCTGCACTCTCCTGGAGTAGCCACACTCTCTTTGAAGTCTAAATTTCAACCTTGGCAGGAAGCCTTCCCCCATTCTTTAATTCCTTATTGTTCATGCTTCCTTAGCCTAGAGATAGTAGCTATTATTTTGCACTCAATATTACTGGACAGCTTAGAGTCCTTTCTGTTTCCTAGTACTTAACCTCCTTCTTATTTTTTATTATACTTTAAGTTCTGGGATACATGTGCAGAACGTGCAGGTTTGTTACATAGGTATACATGTGCCATGGTGGTTTGCTGCACCCATCAACCCATCATCTACATTAGGTATTTCCTCTAATGCTACCCTCCCCTTACCCCACCCCCCGACAGGCCCCAGTTTGTGATATTCCCCTCCCTGTGCCCATATGTTTTTATTGTTCAACTCCCACTTATGAGTGAGAACATGTGGGGTTTGGTTTTTTCTTTCTGTTAGTTTACTGAGAATGATGGTTTCCAGCTTCATCCATGTCCCTGCAGAGAACATGAACTCATTCATTTTTATGGCTGTGTAGTATTCCATGGTGTATATGTGTCACATTTTCTTTATCCAATATAATATTGATGGGCATTTGGGTTGGTTCCAAGTCTTTGCTATTGTGAATAGTGCTGCAATAAACATACATGTGCATGTGTCTTTATATTAGAATGATTTATAATCCTTTGGGTGTATATCCAGTAATGAGATTGCTGGGTCAAATGGTATTTGTAGTTCTAGATCCTTGAGGAATTGCCACAATGCCTTCCACAATGGTTGAACTAATTTACACACCCACTGACAGTGCAAAAGTCTTCCTATTTCTCCACATCCTCTCCAGCGTCTGTTGTTTCCTGACTTTTTAATGATCGCCATTCTAACTGGTGTGAGATGGTATCTCATTGCGGTTTTGATTTGCATTCCTCTAATAAGCAGTGATGATGAGCTTTTTGCCTATGTTTGTTGGCTGCATGAATGTCTTCTTTTGAAAAGTGTCTCTTCATATACTTTGCCCACTTTTTGATGGGGTTGTTTGTTTTATTCTTGTAAATATGTTTGAGTTCCTTGTAGATTATGGATATTGGCCCTATGTCAGATGAATAGATTTCAAAAATTTTGTCCCATTCTGTAGATTTTCTGTTTACTCTGATGATAGTTTCTTTTGCTGTGCAGAAGCTCTTTAGTTTAGTTAGATCCCATTTGCCTATTTTGGCTTTTGTTGCCATTGCTTTTGGTGTTTTAGTCATGAAGTCTTTGCCCAGGCCTGTGTTCTGAGGGTATTGCCTAGGTTTTCTTCAAGGGTTTTTGTGGTTTTAGGTCTTACATTTAAATTTTAATCCATCTTGAGTTAATTCTTGTATAAAGTGTAAGGAAGGGGTCCAGTTTCAGTTTTCTGCATATGGCTAGCCAGTTTTCCCAACACCAGTTAGTAAATAGGGAATCCTTTCCCCATTTCTTGTTTTTAGAAGGTTTGTCAAAGATCAGATGGTTGTAGATGCATAGTGTTTTTTTCTAAGGCCTCTGTTCTGCTCCATTGGTCTATATATCTGTTTTGGTACCAGTACCATGCTATTTTGGTTACTGTAGCCTTGTAGCATAGTTTGAAGTCAGGTAGCATGATGCCTCCAGCTTTGTTCTTTTTGCTTAGGATTGTCTTGGCTATACGGGCTCCTTTTTGGTTCCATATGAAATTTAAAGTAGTTTTTTCTAATTCTGTGAAGAAAGTCAATGGTAACTTGATGGGAATAGCATTGAATCTATAAATTATTTTGGGCACTATGGCCATTTTTACAATATTGATTCTTCTATCCATGAGCATGGAATGTTTTTCCATTTGTTTGTGTCCTCTCTTATTTCCTTGAGCAGTGGTTTGTAGTTCTCCTAGAAGAGATTCTTCACATCCCTTAAAGTTGTATTCCTAGGTATTTCATTCTCTTTGTAGCAATTGTGAATGGGAGTTAGCTCATGATTTGACTCTCTATTATTGGTGTATAGGAATGCTTTAATTTTTGCATATTGATTTTGTATCCTGAGATACAAAATCTGCTGAAGATTTTGTAAAATTCTTCAAAAAATTTGCTGAAGTTGCTTATCAGCTTAAGGAGATTTTAGGCTGAGACAGTGGAGTTTTCTAAATATAAAATCATGTCATCAGCAGAGACAATTTGACTTCTTCTCTTCCTAATTGAATGCCCTTTATTTCTTTCTCTTGCCTGATTGCACTGGCAGAACTTCCAATACTATGTTGAAAAGGAGTGGTGAGAGAGGGCATCCTTGTCTTGTGCTGGTTTTCTAAGGGAATGCTTCCAGATTTTGCCCACTCAGTATGATATTGGCTGTGGGTTTGTCATAAATAGCTCTTATTATTTTCAGATATGTTCAACCAATTCCTGGTTTATTGAGTGTTTTTGGCATGAAGGGGCATTGAATTTTATTCAAGGCCTTTTCTGCATCTATTGAGATAACCATGTGGTTTTTGTCATTGGTTCTGTTTATGTAATGGATTACATTAATTGATTTGCATGTGTGGAACCAGCCTTGCATCCCAGGGATGAAGGCAACTTGGTCGTGGTGGATAAGCTTTTTAATGTGCTGCTGGATTCAGTTTTCCAGTATTTTATTGACGATTTTTGCATTGACATTCATCAGGTATATTGGTTTGAAATTTTCCTTTTTTGTTGTGTCTCTGCAAGGTTTTGGTATCAGGATGATGTTGGTCTCATGAAATGAGTAAGGAAGGAGTCCCTCTTTTTCTATTGTTTAGAATAGTTTCAGAGGGAATGGCACCAGCTCCTCTTTGTACCTCTGGTAGAACTTGGCTCTGAATCTGTCTGGTCCTGGGCTTTTTTAGGGTTGGTAGGCTATTAATTACTGCCTTAGTTTCAGAACTTGTTATTGGTTTATTCAGGGATTCAACTTTTTCCTGGTTTAGTCTTAGGAGGGTGTATGTGTTCAGGAATTTATCCATTTCTCCTACATTTTCTGGTTTATTTGCATAGAAGTGTTTATAGTATTCTCTGATAGCAGTTTGTATTTCTGTGGGATCAGTGGTAATCTCCCCTTTATCATTTTTTATTGTGTCTATTTGATTCTTCTCTCTTTTCTTTTGTATTAGTCTGACTAGCAGTGTATCAATTTTGTTAATCTTTTTCAAAAAACCAGCTCTCAGATTCACTGATTTTTTGAAGAGTTTTTCGTGTCTCTGCCTCCTAAGGTTCAGCTCTGATCTTAGTTATTTCTTGTCTTCTGCTAGCTTTTGAATTTGTTTGCTCTTGCATCTCTAGTTCTTTTAATAGTGATGTTAGAGTGTGGATTTTAGATTTTTCCCACTTTCTCCTGTGGCCATTTTAGTGCTATAAATTTTCCTCCAAACACTGCTTTAGCCGTGTCCCAGAGATTCTGGTATGTTGTGTTTTTGTTTTCATTAGTTTCAAGAAACTTATTTATTTCTGCCTTAATTTCATTATTTACCCAGTAGTGATTCAGAGCAGGTTATTCAGTTTCCATTTAGTTACGAGGTTTTGAGTGAGTTTCTGAATCCTGAGTTCTAATTTGATTGCACTGCAGTCTGAGAGACCATTTGTTATAATTTCCGTTCTTTTGCATTTGCTGAGGAGTGTTTTACTTCCATTTATGTGGTTGATTTTAGGATAAGTGCTATGTGGTGCTTAGAAGAATGTATATTCTGTTGTTTTGGGGTGGAGAGTTCTGTAGATGTCTATTAGATCTGCTTGGTTCCAAGCTGAGTTCAAGTCCTGAATATCCTTGTTAATTTTGTGTCTTGTTCATCTGTCTAATATTGACAGTGAGGTGTTAAAGTCTCCAACTATTATTGTGTGGGAGACTAAGTCTTTTTGTAGGTATCTAAGAACTTGTTTTATGAATCTGGGTGCTCTTGTATTGGGTGCATGTATATTTAGAACAGTTAGCTCTTCTTGTTGCATTGATCCCTTTACCCTTATGTAATGCCCTTCTTTGTCTTTTTTAATCTTTGTTGGTTTAAAGTATGTTTTATCAGAGACTAGGATTGCAACCCCTGCTTCTTTTGCTTTCCATTTACTTGGTATATATTCCTCCATACCTTTATTTTGAGCTTATGTGTGTCTTTGCACATGACATGGGTCTCCTGAATACAGTACATTGATAGGTCTTGACTCTTTATCCAGTTTGCCAGTCTGTGCCTTTTAATCGGGGCATTTTTAGCCCATTTACATTAAAGGTTAACATTGTTATATGTGAATTGCATCCTGTCATTATGATGCTAGCTCACTATTTTGCCCATTATTTGATGCTGTTTCTTCATAGTGTTGATTGTTTTTACATTTTTGTTTGTTTTTGCGGTGGCTGGTACTGGTTTTTCCTTTCCATATTTAGTGCTTCCTTCAGGAGCTCTTGTAAGGCAGGCCTGGTAGTGACAAAATCCCTCAGCATTTGCTTGTCTGTAAAGGATTTTATTTCTCCTTCACTTAAGAGGTTTAGTTTGGCTGGATATGAAATTCTGGGTTGAAAATTTTTTTCTTTAAGAATGTTGAATATCGGCCCCCACTCTCTTGTGGCTTGCAGGGTTTCTGCATAGAGATCTGCTGTTAGGCTGATGGGCTTCCCTTTGTGGGTGACCTGCTCTTTCTCTCTGGCTGCCCTTAACTTGTTTTTTCCTTCATTTCAACCTTGGTGAATCTGATGATTATGTGTCTTGGGGTTGCTCCTCTTGAGGAGTATCTTTGTGGCATTCTTTGTATTTCCTGAATTTGAATGTTGGCCTGTCTTGCTATGTTGGGGAATTTCTCCTGGATAATATTCTGAAGAGTGTTTTCCAACTTGTTTCCATTCTCCCATCACTTTCAGGTACAACAATCAGATGTAGTTTTAGTCTTTTCACGTAGTCCCATATTTCTTGAGGCTTTGTTCATTCCTTTTCATCCTTTTTTCCTCTAATCTTGTCTTAGTGCTTTATTTCATTACGTTTATCATCAATCTCTGATATCCCTTCTTCCGTTTGATGGATTCGGCTATTGATCCTGTGTATGCTTCATGAACTTCTCATGCTGTGTTTTTCAGCTCCATCAGGTCATTTATCTTCTTCTGTATACTTATTATTCTAGTCAGCAATTCCTTTAACCTTTTTTCAAGGTTTTTAGCTTCTTTCCATTGGGTTAGAACATGCTCCTTTACTTCTGTAAATTTGTCAAACTCATTCTGTGACCAGTTATGTTTCCTTGCTGGTAAGGAGTTGTGATCCTTTGAAGAAGATGCACTGTGGTTTTTGGCATTTTAAGCCTTTTTGCAATGGTTTTCCCTCATCTTTATGGATTTATCTACCTTTGATCTTTGCTGTTGGTGACCTTCGGATGGAGTTTTTGCTTGGCTGCCCTTTTTGTTGATGTTGATACTATTGCTTTCTTTCAGTTTTCTTTCTAACAGTTAGGTCCCTCTTCTGCAAGTCTGCTTGAGTTTGCTGGGAGTCCACTCCAGACCCTGTTTGCCTGGGCATCACCGGTGGAGGCTGCAAAACAGCAAAGATTGCTCCCTGCTCCTTCCTCTGGAAGCTTCATCCCAGAGGGGCACCCACCAGATGCCAGCCAGAGCTCTCCTGTATGCGGTGTCTGTTGACCCCTGTTGGGAGGTGTCTTCACGTCAGGAGGCTCGGGGTTCAGGGACCCACTTGAGGAAGCAGTCTGTCCCTTAGCAGAGCTTGAGTGCTGTACTGGGAAATCCGCTGCTCTCTTCAGAGCTGGCAGGCAGGAACATTTAAGTTTGCTGAAGGTGCACTCTCAGTCGCCCCTCCCCCCAGTGCCCTGTCCCAGGGAGATGGGAGTTTTATCTATAAGCCACTGACTGGGGCTTCTGCCTTTCTTTCAGAGATGCCCTGCCCAGAGAGGAGGAATCTAGAGAGGCAGTCTGGCTACTGTGGCTTTGCAGCACTGCAGTGGGCTCCACTCAGTTAGAACTTCCCAGAGGCTTTGTTTATACTGTGAGGGGAAAACCACCTACTCAAGCCTCAGTAATGGTGGACGCCCCTCTCCCCACCAAGCTTGAGTGTCCTAAGTCGACTTCAGACTGCTATGCTGGCAGTGAGAAATTCAAGCCAGTGGATCTTAGCTTGCTGGGCTCCGTGGAGGTGGGATCTGCTGAGCAAGACCACTTGGCTCCCTGGCTTCAGCCGCCTTTCCAGGGGAGTAAACAGTTCTGTCTTGCTGGCATTCCAGGTGCCACTGGGGTATGAAAAAAAAACTCCTGCAGCTAGCTCGGTGTCTGCCCAAACAGCCACCCAGTTTTGTGCTTGAAACCTAGGGACCATGTGGTATACGCACCCGAGGGAATCTCCTGGTTTGCGGGTTGCAAAGACCATGGGAAAAGCATAGTATCTTGGCCAGATAGCACCATCTCTCACAACACAGTCCCTCATGGCTTCTCTTGGCTAGGGGAGGGAGTTCCCAGACGCCTTGTGCTTCCTGGGTGAGGTGATGCCTCACCCTGCTTCAGCTTGCTTTCCATGGGCTGCACTCTCTGTCTAATTAGCCCCAGTGACATGAACCCGGTACCTTGGTTGGAAATGCAGAAATCACCCTCTTTCTGTGTTGGTCTCGCTGGGAGCCGCAGACTGTGGAGCTGTTCCTATTCAGCCATCTTGCCCCTGCTTTCCAATCTCCTTCTTTTAATTAATGATTCTTTATATTAGTTTCCCCCATGTGAATAAATCATGTGGTTTCTGACACACGATGAGATCCTAACTGAAGTAGGTCATGATATGGATTCTGCTAATCCAAATAGTTATCCATGATGTGTAGAAGTAGCAGTCATAGGTGCCCTCTATGGCTATAATCAGGTATTAGCTCCAGTGAATTCCAGGTGGGACATTCTGTATGCTGTGTGCAAGGCTGAAACCAGGCAAAGGCATGAGTGTCCTCACTTGCCACTCACGTTTATGTTGTGAATTTGTGCAACGTTCATGTCTTTTTGTCCTAGATTTAGTTATCCAGTCCTCTAGGATATTCTGAGAATACTTAGAACTTTTTAATAAATTTATTTTTGACTCAGTGAGCCAGAATTAGATTTTGTTGCTTGCTACTAAGAACACAGATGATGAGAAATAGCTAATATTGCATGCTTAAACTGTTTCAATGCTTGAATTATTCTATATATTTAATTATTCTATATATAATCACATTTAACAATATATTAATTAATCCTCATTCAAATCCTATAAAGTATTGACTATCTTCATTTTATAAATGAAAAAACTGAAGCTCAAAGAGATTAAGATTTGCTCAAGCTCACAGGACTAAGTAGTAGAGATAAGATTCAAATGCAAATGTTGATTTCTAAATTTGATGCTCCCAGTTGAACATATAGACAACCTCTCCATTATTTTGGTAAAAACCATGTAATCAAACAATGTTTTTTTCCCTTAACAACATAAAAATTGTATTTGGCTGTCAACCTAGAAGAAAAAAATCTATGACACATTATTTGTGTTTAGGCTCAAAGCTCAACTTTTAAAAAAATTTTTATAAATTTAAGGGCCATAAATACAATTTGTTGCATGGATATATTGCAGAGTGGTGGTCTTAGCTTTTATTGTATTCATCACTCAAATAATGTATACTGCATTCATTAAGTAATTTCTTATCACCATCCCCTACTGCGCCCCAGTCCTTGCAAATCACCAATGTCTATCATTCCATGCTCTATGTCCATGTATACACACTATTTAGCTCTCACTTATAAGTGAGAATATGTGGTATTTGACTTTCTGTTTCTGAGTTGTTTCACTTCAGATAATGGCCTCCAGTTCCATCCATATTGCTGTGAAAGATGTAATTTCATGGATTTCATTCTTTATCATGGCTGAATAGTATTACATTGTTTGTGTGTATGTGTGTGTATGTGTGTATAATGGGGTGTGTGTGTGTGTGTATATATATATATATCACATTTTATTTATCTAATTATCCTTTTATGGACACTTAGGTTATTGATTCTGTCCCTACATTTGCCACGGTAAATATCACTACAATAAACTTATTAGTGCATATCATTTATATAATGATATAAAAAAGACACCTGCACTCGTATGTTTATTGGGTAAATATCAAGTAGTGAGATTGCTAGATCAAATAGTACTTCTGGCTTTAGTTCTTTGGGAATCTCCATATTGTTCTCTAGAGATGTTGTATGAATTTACATTCCCACCAACACTATATGAGCATTCCCTTTTCTCTGCATCCTTCCCAATCTATTATTTTCTGACTTTTTAATAGTAGTCATTTTGACTGGTGTCAGATGATATTTCACTGCAGTTTTAATTTGCATTTCTCTAATGATTAGTGATGTTGAGCGTTTTTTCATGTTTGTTGGCTATTTGTATGTCTTCTTTTAAAAAATGTCTGTTATTTGTTTTGTTGTTGATGACGCTGCATTAAGTTCATTATAAATTCAGAGCTCAAATTTTATTGAACTTTAGGACCAAATTGAATCAATTACTTCCCTGGGTATCTTGTTCTCATCACTTTCTACTTACTGTCCATAGTCACACATGCACACAAATTTGATATATTAGGAAGTTGAAGCGAGCAATGATTAGTTCTCTCTCCAGTGAATGGTCTAGATCAAGGATGACAACGAAGCTAGGGTTAAGATTAATTCGTGCCAAAATTAAGGGAAATAAATTAGTAGGGAAGTAAGAGCCCTATATCCTGTTTTTCTCATAGTCTAAATATTTTCCTTTCTAGAATTTATACATCCTAACTCTCCAATTTGTCCTTTCCAACATTATCTTGTTGAGTTACCATAAATGCTGACCAATCATTATTTTACATCAGATATGCTGATATCTTTCATTTTGGGAAAAAAACATAATTTTTTTTTTATTTTAAAAGTGTGATGACCTAATTCAGTAAGTTATTATTTAAGGATATTGGTTCAAAAGACAGTTCAATGAACCTAAATGCTCAATCTCTGGACCATTTTAGGTAAAAGAATGTTTTAAAGAATTTAAAGAGCCCATTACACTCAGCTACATTTTAAAATTGCATAATTTGATTAAATTGACATTTAAATGTCAAGTACTTTTCTAGCATTTCCTTTCTCATGATTGCTCACTGCTGAGATGTTTGTATGTAATTAGGAGGGGTTTTCCCCCCTTTCCTTTTTAGCCAGTGGTCTACTTCTTCAACCTTACCCATCAGCGGGTCCCAAGATCCAGTTGTGTTCTTCCTAGAATTAATTGTGGCATTACTAAAACTGATTTTCAATATCACTAAAAGTTCAAATATTTAGTTAAGTAAAAATCATTTAAAAGAAAAAATATTCACTTAAGTCGACTTATAGAAGTCACAAATTTTTAGTATGTGATTATTAGTTTGGTGATAATATTATTTCATTGTGAAAAATGCCTAGACCATGTAAATTTGGTGGAAGAGATTACATTTTAAATATTTATCTAAATTTTTACTTATTTTATGTGTGTAATACAATGGACATGGAGTATATCTTAATAAAATACATGTACCATTATACGTATATACATGTATAACAAAACTAAAATATAATTGCAGAAAAGCACATTAAATTTTACCATTTTAACCTTAGAAAGTAGAGAAGGTATTAAAGAAATAATAGTATCGGTAAAGTTATGACGAGATGGGAACTTTTGCTCACTGTTGATAGAAATAATGAATTGGTACAACCTTTAAGGAACAAATGTATGACTACCTATGTGGAGTCCTAAATGTTATATCAGGTAACTTCTGGTATATGATTCTAAAAGACTAGTACAGATGCTTCTCTACTTACAACTGGGTTATGTCTCCACAAACCCATTATAAGTAGAACACATCGTAAGTTGAAAATGCACTTAATACTCCAATAACCCCATTGTCAGGTTGAAAAATGGTAAGTTGAAACACTGTAAGTCCAGATGCTCCTCAACTTACAATGAGCCTGCATCACAATAAACTCATCATAATCCACAAACATCATAAGTTGAAAATGAACTTAATACCCTGATGAACCCATCATGAAGTGGAAGAATGGTTAAATCCAACCACAAAAAGTCAGGAACTGTCTGTATACAAAAATACTCTTACCTCAATAATATAGCAGTAGAGGAAAATTAGCAACCAGCTGATTTTTAACTATGGAAACATTTCACAATTTCATAGTTAATATAAAACATGATTTCAAATTAGGAAAGAGAAGAGAGAACATGTGCTATCAAGAATAGCTATTTCTGAGAGACAAGTATATATATGATATATATATATATATATATTATTTTATAATTTCCAGCTTGCATCAGATTTACTGCACTTGACATTTACTACTATTATAGTCAAGAAAAAAATTAAGCCTTATTTTGAGTGCAGGAAGATAATGCCTGGTTCTTCCACAAAAAGCAAACAGTCTTTGAGCTAAGACCAATCGCTCTCCAGTCACAGGCCATGGAAGCTCCTTATGCCCAATATTGATGACTGGGAGGATGAGATTTACCCTGCTGTGGGAATAGCTGAAGGAAGAATATTCCACGCAGAAGGGAGATAATATAAAGGTCAGGATTAATAATTGCACAAGTAATTTGTGTAATTGCTTGTTTAATTAAGTTTTTCTGTTCTGTTTGGTTGCAAACCCTGCTAGGGCAGGATCTTTGGCAGGAATCTCTCTTTGGCATTTGTACAGTGCTTTGCAATATTAATATATGTAAAATCAATGAAACACATCCAATTATAGAATATTCCTTAATATGTTTGTTTGAGTCCAGGCTCAGAGATCATTTTTGTAAACAACAAAACACATTCCTGAATGTTATGGTAATAACCAAAATTAAACTGTAAGAATCCTTAAATCTGGTTATTTCCCCAGCCAGTCTGTGAGCATGGAGGAGACAGGTGAAAGGGAAATGAAAATTGCAGCAGAGGAGAACAGGAAGGGGAGGGCATTCTTGGGTCTTAAGTGCTACTCAGAAATAAACTTAAGCCAATAACAGAAAAACTGAAATATTATCCCTTTTCAAAATCTTTCCACCTCCTTAGTGATCTGTTCCTAAAATAGTATTTTTTTGTAATGAATCCATCCAGATTCTTTAATTAGCAAAAGAGATTGCCTAGATATTAAAAACCCCTAAACATAGGGCGCAAATCATGGTGTGACCAGCTAGATGAAAAATAGGCAGCAAGCCACAATATAGGAACAAGGCTCTGATCCCAGGAAGAAGGACCCAGAACCACTGAACACTGTCCATGAGAAAATATTCATCAAGTTAGGCAGCCCCATTCCCACTTGACTTCTGGGAACCAACAGTCTTTCTATTAAAACATTGGATAAAGTCTGGGGGCCATGGGGCATTGAATTGCTTAAATCAAATAATCTCAACATATTAATTATTCCTGCTATACCTAGGGGGACTGGGGAACACTATTCCAAATGAGCAGCCAATTGGGCTACAGCCTGAATCTGTGATGCTGCACAATCCTGCAGTTCCTCTGTGATATGACAGGTTGGAGATTTATGTACTCAACCCATTTGCACACTCCTTGTAAATGTGGATGGCCATTTGACAATGAAGGAAGCAAGATGTGTATTAATGCATTAATTTATAACATAAATGTCTAAGGGGTCAAGCAAATAAAGTGAGTGAGTGAAGCAATTTGACTGTAAAGTCAAGAACTAGCCCACTTCTTACACTGGTTGGTCTTTAACAGCATCAAAAATTGCACTCTTTAGCTATGGACATGTTTTGTTTACACATTCTTCATTTCTACCAAGAAATATACCTTTTCACATCTTTTGAGAAACTCATCATTTCATAGGCCACATATTTTCTTTTCTTGGGTTGGATAGAATATCAGATATAAGAAAGATTTTCATTTTGTTTTAAGTCGCCTTGTATACACAAAACCACAATTCAGCAATGATGAGGGGTGGCACAGCTCCTGGCAGGCTGCAAACTACTTGGCTGTCTGAGGCTGTTTGCTGCTACTCTGCCAGTGATTGCTATGTAGACATGTGGGCCCAGCAATGTTGCATCTTACATGTTCTGGGAAAAGTCAGAAAAAAACATGAATTTTTATGAGGAAATTCACAATTTACAGGTGTTAGCTCCTAATTTTTAAAAAAGTACATTTGGCCAAAAAAAATATTTGTTTAGAGGTCAAAGGTGGCATACTGACACATTTTTGCCCCTTGAATGCAGACAATCAGAAGAGGTACTTTTCACAGAAGGCAAGTGAATACATTTTGCAGTACATTAAAAATTAAAAGACAATAATTAGTAGTACTGCTGAGGAATCTTAGGATGAAATAGGCTGAGTGAAAGACCAATTGGCAGGATTTTTTACAGTAATGTGAGCAAATGTGATCTGTAAGAGTGTTAGTTGCTGTGAAAAATACAATATAGAATGGGAAACTTGCCACATTTGTAATTTCCGTCGCCATTCTTGGGAAAAATTTTCATGCCAACTCAGGCTTTTTTCCCCCAATCAATGACTTTCCCTATAGAGCCTGAACACATCTGAGTCACTGGTAAAGAAAAAGCTGACCACCACCTTTGTGGTACGTACTTATGTCCCTTTACTCAGGGACTTCACAGAGAAAAGCCCCATGAGTCATGAGGGCTTCTTCATTAGTTTTCAGAATAAACTGAGCATACATGTTTATTTAAAAACTGAGCTCTGCCTTGAGTGCCTGTAATGTCCTGCTGCCTGCTGTGTCATATCCTGGACTACATAAGCTCAGTCACTGCTCTAAGTGGCTCTTAATTATACACGCATTTTGTCAGCTCAGATTTCTCCAATGACCTGTTTCTAATATTCACAAAATTTAAAGCAGACATATGCACAAAGAAAGATTACTAATTTGATGAGAGGAATGTCCACCAATGATCGGGAATCTTAATCTCCCAAAACATAGCCAGCCGCTCATGGGACAACTTTATGTTTACCTAATCGCTCCAATAGTTCCTAATGCCAATCACAATTCTGTCCAGCAAACACAATGACTGATTGGGAAAATGGAGAATCCTATTCCATTATCCCTGCCTTTAGAGTGAAAAATAGAGCTCTGTAGCACTCAGCAAACTCTCAATGTAAAAATTGAGTGCTAAGATCAGGTACCAATGCCTGAAGAAGCTCAGATTGTCCATTCTAGAAATCAACACCATACAGTTAAACTGTCAGCAGTCAACTTCCTTTAAAAAAATAAAAAAGAGAGATCAGCTTTTTAAGAATAAGTGCTTCAACAGCGTTAATGCCTCAGATCTGGAGCTCCACAGCATACCTCTGGTGT
Organism: Macaca fascicularis; assembly: GCF_037993035.2. Lineage (NCBI taxonomy): Eukaryota > Metazoa > Chordata > Mammalia > Primates > Cercopithecidae > Macaca > Macaca fascicularis. The sequence continues at coordinate 104,726,136 of NC_088388.1, read as the reverse complement.
AAGCTCATTCATGCCTGACTCCCTACCTTGTGTCCCCTGGCTTGTTCCAAACTCCTAAGTAAGCAGCTGATTAGAATTGACAAGAATTCTGCTCCAGGAGCTTCAGCAAGCACAAATCTTTTCCATTTCAGTACTCTGGTAGCTCAAAGGAATGAGCTGCCAAGGGAGCAGTGGAATGGAAAATCATGCGTGCATTCCCTCTCCCTCTGTGAGTACCCACATTAACAGTAAACTTTGGCCTTCAAGTAACTCCTTTTAGGAGGTGTTTCTTAACTAGGTAGAGACACAACCATTACCACCATGAACCCTGTGCATGTGTTAGGTAATTATTCCACCTACAGTGGACTGAAATTAGTTTCCTCATTCTTTTCTATTTGTAGTATCATGAGACAGCAATCGTTTTCTGTTGTTATTTATATGGGTTTTAAGGTCTTTGAATGCTTCTCCAGCTCCCTCAAATATCCATCCATTTATTCATCCAGTGAATCAAATTTGTTGACATTTACTTTACGCAAAGCATCACAACAGCTGAGGTGGGAGAGAGACTGTGCTTATGGTACTATATTATTGGTACCATTGTCTGGAGCCTCATTCTCCATTACAAGCATCAATCCTCAGTGAATTATACCAAGGATCTAAACATGCCCCCTTAAAATAATTGCACTAATGAAAGCTTGGAAGAGCTTAATTGGCTGATCCTCAGTCAGTGCTACACATGTAGTCTATATACTTGTGTGACCACACCTAATTCTATACATTGGCTTCACAGGTTGTTCTAGCCTTAAGTATTTTAAGACTCAGTGTTTACTTTTTCCATATACTGGGCATATGTTTGAGGTAAGCCATAGTAAATAATTTTGATTTTAATTTTAGAGCACAGTTAACCAACCATTGATCCATTTCTTTTTTCAAGAGAACAAAGCCTGTACTTAAAAATCTTCATTTAACTCTATGTTACATCTTTTCTTTGTTGTAATTCTTTGCAAGATGACTTGAAAGTTGGGAAAATTTATTATTGTTGGAATTTGTATTGCTCTCCCCTGGAATGACTATTCCTCCCTTTCAAGAAAAATAAAAAACAAATTTCTAAAAATGTCTTTTTAGAAATTCAGGAACATATAGCATTGGATTAATTAAAGAGTCTCACGACATAGAATCTTGCTTTTGGAGAGATAGTGAGATTTAGCTTTATTTCTTGTTCTCTAAGGGCTTATAATTAAGAGTTTGCTAAGAAAATAATTGCTGGAGTGGCTCAGGTAGGAGCAGAATTCCCATTAAGATTTTTTTCTTTTTACCCTTTTAGGGCAAATATGGTATATTTATAGTCACAGAAAAAATTAGCTGGTATGGAGCTTGCGATGCTCTGAAATGGAAGAATGAATTTTAAAAGGTGATTTATGGGACTAGACATGATTGGATTCAGGAATTCTTAGCTCCAATCCTCCTTTTCTAGTGACTCATTCTATGGAGATAAAGATAATGTTAACCTCATTTTCAAAAAAGGGGAAAATATTCACTTGTTTGGGATATTCTGCGGATTAATGAATAAATTATCATGGAGGACTTTGTTAAGATAATCCTCCATGTAACACTGAATAATAAGGATTGCAGAGAGTAAGCAAAGGCAAAGACTCAGTTTCTCTTTTTTTTTAATGGATTAGAGCAACTGTCTATCAAGTTGTAAAATGTGAGAACAAATTCCTCTTCTAAAAGTAAGGCATCAAGGTAATTTACATTATTACATAGTATCTTGTCTAGTCAAAGATTAAATTACAGTCCAAATGAGAGTGAATTTTTTTATCATTCCCTGCTTTTACATAATGTTTGCCCCCCTGCTACATACAGATGCTTCTGCTGAGTTATGAAACTTCATAATAGGATGTGTCTAGAGAAAGTGGTATTGATGTTAAATGCAAAGTATTCTTCTCTAGGGAATTATACTGTGTGCATTGATATGCTGCTAATGATATATAGAGTTTTCTGTACAATTATGATGTACAGTTTAGGAGTCTCTGCAAAACTGTCCACCAATAGCTTTCTGACCAGAGTCATCAGAAATAGGACAGCACAGTGTGTTACAACATAGATAATTTAGGTTTTCAGTGATTGTGATTCCATTTTAACCACTGTATTACCATTTAAAATTGTTAAAATTAAGAAAATTGAGAATCCAATTATAAATAAAACAACTGAAAGTAATTTGAATTATATACATTATCAAATGAATTAGAAATAAGTATACTACTTTACTATGTAAATAGAAGCTGTTTTATGTCTTTCTTCTGTGTTATTGAAAAATTTACATTTAATAGTAGCTAAAATGTGTTCCACAAGATATAATGGTTTCCTGTCAATCTGGGATCCTTCAATTGTTTCCAAAACCTCTGTATGTTCATGTAGATAAGTTCTTGCATATGTTGAGAAAAGGGATGGTTGCAGTGGATAAGAAACTTACAGGGAAATTATAGTCATGTCTAATATAAAATTATGCTTTTTACTATGCCAAGACTAATTGCATTTTAATTTGCTATTTTTAATATTTGTAATGGAGCCCTGTATGTCTACTTTCCTCTTCTTCCTGGCATTCCCTGCCTCTACATTTCTGGGCCTCACTTGCAATTAGTTGCAGCTGAGTGATTAAGTGTTTCCCGTTGGGCATTGAGTAGAAATAACGTGGGCCATTTTCAGGCCTGACACATTTCACCTACGGTGTATACTTTGTACTTGTTTTCCTATTAGCCGAAGGCAGATGACATGGATGCTTTAAAGGATGGTAGCACCACAAGATGAAGGGATTCTGGGTCTCTTAAGACAAAGTGGAGAGAAACCCCAACCCCACTGAATTGAAAACCCACTGTAGAGTTATGACTTCTCCTTTAATGATCCTTAATTATTTGGGTTATTTTGTTACTACAGCTTAGCGTATTCTAACTAGTACAGAATTACATTCTTTAAAATCCTTTATGCCGGTCTAATACACAAATATATTCTATTCTCTAAGAACTGGCTCAAATTTGGTATTTTCTGTACAGCTTTCTTAATCTTTTGTATTGATATTAATGACCTCTTCCTGGTCTGACTTCTTGTACTAATCATTTGACTATTAATGAGAGACCAACATCTATCTGTAGGCTTGGTCATCAAAACAAAAAGGGAAACAGACAGCTACATAATTTTATTTTCAGTGGGGATTAAACATAACAGGTCTGGTCAGAGGTTAAAGATGTATCTCTAGTACTAAATTCTAAAAGATGTTTCAAACATAAAACTTAATATAGGAAAGGTAGTCATATAACAGAAAATGTCCTCGACAACATGCCTTCAGCAAGTGTAATGAAAAGATTTAATAGTACGGTTACAGCATCTTTTGATTATGACCATTGTCGTGATTGGCGACTCCTTAGAATGCTAAGGTAACATGTAGCAAATAAGTAATTGCTGTTTATTGACTAAAATTCAAAGATCAGATTTACACTGATTTGAAAGTCCACCTTTAGAAATTATCCATAAGATATAATAGCTGTTTTATTCAGATTTTTAAAATGATAATTTTATTGCAATCAATTGTGATTGTTATTGCCATCCAGTCTGGCCTTGACAGTAGATTCTTAGTTACTGGTTAAGGTGAATCTATTACCCTGGAGACCAGAAAAGCTGATGGTTTGACTGTCAACCTTTTGTGGACATTAGTGAACCTAACCTAGACCCTTTAAGACACCTGCAGAAACAGCCAGAACACACACACACACACACACACACACACACACACACACACACTCTTCTGGGTCTGTCCCAACTGAAGGCCTAAAATGGTTAAAGATAATAAAATAATTATTCTGTTCATTATAATTAATTTACATTTCTAAAGCAGATGTTATCATCATTGTTTAATAAATATCTTTATTGGTCTGTCTTGTTTCAGCAATATAGGGTCTTGGTGAATCTGAATAATATAATTATCTGAAAATACATCTCCTAAGATGATGTTACTAGAAATGAATCATTTTGTAAGATAATTGATATTTTATAATAAAGTATACTCAAGTCTTATATATGATGATATTTAGGCAACAAGATCAACTGTTTATTGAGGTCGCAGCTACTTTCAGACAGAATGGATATATCATTTTATGATGGAGACTTATTTACTTATTTACTGTAGGGAAGCATTCAACCTAATTATCTCAAAGTGGCATCAGATTGCTAAAATATTAAGAAATTTAAAACAGTGTGATTTGATGATACATATTCTCTAGCAGAATTTTTTTACATACAAATTGCACTTACTAATTGAGTTTCAATTATATATATTTTTTGTTTTTCAAAATTTAAAATATTTTTGGTTAATTTTTATAATATTTTAATTTAAAAGTTACCAGTCATCAATTTTTGAGAAGCAAAATCATTAATTTTATATCTCAAAGCAGTCTCTAAATAATATTTCCATAAATATAAATGTGGAAGTTGAGGCATAAATCCCACAATTCTCACCTACAAGCCCCCCAATACATTTTGTAAAACCTAAATCCTGTAGATCCTGCCTCAAAGCCTCTCTAAGTTTAGTAGTTTCTAGATTATTGTGGCAACAAACAAAATTAGCTGAGCACAGCTGTACTCACTGAAGAGCCGCTGAAGGTCTACAGTCTGCCAGCACACACAGAAGTGTTTCCTTGCAGCTGTACCCACTACTGGTCCTCTGGGTCTGTTGTTAATTATTTTTGAATTGTCCTTTTGTTACTTCAATGGCCTCAAGCTACTTTAAATTTCCATTCTGGACCTATTTGTGCACCTTTAAAATATTTGTGCTGTTAATTAGCTTATATTAATTAATAATTTCTGAACTATATTCCTGAAGTAATTTAACAACAATCCCAAATTAAAAAGCTTCTTGTACAAGGTAGAAAAGCTTGTAGTTGAAAATTGATTGAAAGCTTTTATCCCCCACAAATCACACAGGAAAGGGCAAAAACTTTCAGGTAAAATTGGAATGTATAATGCATGGTAGTATTTCTCTAAATTAAGCATTGCTTTTATCTGTGAAAGTATTAGAGAAAAATCTGGAAAAGATTCCATAATTCCATCATTTTAACAAGTAATTTCATTTTGTAAATTTCCTTTGAGTATGTGTCCATATGTGCAGAAATAAATGTATTTAGAATATCAGACTTTTTTTTTTTTTTTTTTTTTTTTGGAGATGGAGTCCAATCTGTCTTTCTGGCTGGAGTGCAGTGGTGCCATCTCAGCTCACTGAAGCCTCCACCTCCCAGGTTCAAGTGATTCTCCTGCCTTGGCCTCCTGCGTAGCTGGGATTAAAAGCAGGCACCATGACACCCAGCTAATTTTTGTATTTTTTGTAGAGATGGGGTTTCGCCATGTTGGCTAGGCTGGTCTCGAACTCCTTGACCTCAGGTGATCCACCTGCCTCAGCCTCTCAAAGTGCTGGGATTACAGGAGTGAGTCACCGTGCTTGGCCTGTATTCAGAATTAGTATTTTTTATATTATACTGTGATATCAACCTATCATGACTTAGTAGAAGAGTTTTGTTTAGAGTTCTAAAGATAAATGCAGATTTTTATATCTCCATTATGATATTCAATATCTCATCCTATATTAAAAGCATTGGGTAATACGCAGACTTTGTACAAGACATTTAAATTAAATATGTGGTTTCCCTTTATTCAATCCTTTTTGCTGAGCTCTTTATAATTTTTTTCTTTTTTTTTCCCACATTATGCTCATACTTCTGAGCTTTCACTAGTTACGAGGAATGGCCTAAGGCCAAATGTGCTTTTAAATCTGGGCTGCAATGATTTATTTATGGGCAATTTACTGAAAGGTTTCTCCATATTAAAAAATAAAACAAAAACAAAACAAAACAAAAGACCTGTATGAAAGGGATTCACTAAGTATAGTAAAAGGAACAAGGAAACATAATTTTTAAAATTATGCACAAAAAATAGGATAGGCTGAAATGTTGTAATAATCTTTTTGAAAAATAAATTTGAATTTCCTTTGCAATTTTCGTTTATTTGGGGAAACTTTTTCATTATCTTATCCCTTTTCCATTTCTATGGTATTTTCTCATTCTAAGTAAGATAAATTAGTAAAGGACTGACAAAGCATGAATAAGAATACATGTGTATATATATATATCCTTTCACTTTTCTTTAGTTTATCCTCACTATCTGACTAATATAACAACAGCTTTCTCTTTTTATACACAGAGATTTCGCTTTACACAGTTTCATTTAAACTAAGGACATCAGTTCTCTACCATGGAGAAAAATCCATCCTGTTTTCCAAGGTCTTGCTATGAGATTTTGGCTATGAAAAAGCAAATGCCAAAATATGCGTTCATTGGTTGAGGTTGGCCTTCCAGATAAATGACAGTGAGCTATACCTATTTACATGTTTATTTATAATAACAATTTCATATATCTATATAATGATTTATAACCTTTAACATACATAAATAAATAAATTTTAAACATAAAAATTTAAAAATGTTAAATTTAATCTTCTCAAAAACTCTATCATAGAAAGAGAAAGATATTTAGACATTTATTTCCTGCCAATTATTTTCAACAATATCTTACATTTAATTCTCACAAAGTAAGTGTTGTGGTATTCACATTTCCAGAGGGTGAAAGAGGAATTTAGAGAGGTTTTAATAATTTGCCCATGATCATAATTTTGATAGATTCCTGAGCCAGAATGGAATTGAGCCTCAAGTCCTACTTGATTCCCAATATTAACGACAGGTGCCACACTTTAAAAATGATGTAGCCACAACATTACTTATAATGTCTTGGACATGGAACATGATTAATCAACGTTGATTAACTGAAATAACTCCTCTCCACTTCCCTATCACCATTCGTAATTTCTTCATAATTTCGCTCAAAGAGATAGTGTTCAATGTGAGAGTATTTTATTTTCAGAGATCAGTCACTCTTTGGTTCATTTACAAGTTATTTTCCCAGTGGGAGTATACAGATGGAATTCATATAAATCAAGTTCTATAATCAGAGCAAAAGTTTGAACAAACTCACAGTATGTTCTATCATATGAAGGAATAATTTTTTAAAAATATTTTTAAATGTTGTCTTTGGAAGAACCCAACTAGGTTTGATCCAGATCAGGTGAATAATAATACATTATATTTCTTACCACATACCTAAAACTTACCTAATCTGTAAATTATTATATACTTTTATGATAATTATGCTTGCTTTAGCATTGATTCACTACCTTGGTATTTATGATCTTCTTCAAACAATTAAGTAATTAATTTTTCTTAATAACTCCACCAAGGAAAAAATAATTCTGAGATTTCATTGCTAGGGTTTACCTTATTTAGTTTTTGTTTGCTAATAAAGCAGTAGGAAACAAAAATGAAAATATAACCCATTCATGTATTTAATATTTGCTAAATATCCATTCATTTTGTGAAAACACACATACTGGATACCATACTTGGTTTTGCAACGATTTCAGTTAATTTTCCATGAATTTTATGAGTCAAGTCTTTTACTCCATTTTGCACTCTAGGGAAATGAGGCTTCAGTAATTTATGCCTATTGTTAGGGTTCACAGACCTGTTACTGACTAAGTGGCAGTGCTGAAATTTGAACCCAGAACTAGCTTGTCCAAGGCCCATTCTCTTTTTCCAGATATTCTGTCTATAAACTAATACTGAATAAATCTACTAAACTTCAAACAGAAAATATCTAAATTTAAGCCTAATATTTCACATCTAAAATCCTCATGTCTCTTTTTTTGACATTTATATATAAAATAAAGGAGAAAACTGATGGCAATTCTCTCTATGTTTCAAATAGAATACTTGCATGGTGATGGGCTCAGGGGCCAGGGATCTTTCTGACAATATAGTGTGAGAACAGAACTCATTTTAAGGGTCTCTTCCATGACATACCTGAGGCCATTACTGCCTTCTACATATCATTAAGCTACAAAGAGATATCCCATGAAGTAGGAAAAAGGTGCTTCTTTTTACTACAGAGACTAAACCAGAATGAACAGGACTTCTCACACCTTGACCCCAGGTCTCATGAGGACAAGTATCACAGCAAGGTAAGCTGGCCTGCAAGTGTGAATTTCACCAATGTAAAACTAGCTTTTCTGTGGATATAATTTGATTATCTGATTCTAATAATATAAAAAGAAATAATAAACAAATAAAATAATAAAATACTTCAGTAAGGATATGCTACATGCTTGGGATGGCAGTACTGATGAATTGAGAACATTAAATTAATGGATAATTATCCCTAAAACTTTGTCTCCTCCAGTTTATCCTGCAGTTAATACAAGGCAAGATCAACCACTTGTACAGCAGCCCACAGATCTGGGTATCTTCCTTAAACCTCCTTCTAGTCTCTTCAGAATCCATTGTTTCTCATTTCATATTGATCCTCAAATTCTGTTGTTTCACAATTTTTCTTGTAATCTACCTACCGCCTCCATATCTTCCTGTCTTCACTATCAACATCTTAATGGAGGTGGTAGTATCAAATCTCCATCAATAGCTATCCCTTTTTTTTCTCCTCTCTTCCTGTCTGCCTCCCACCTCCTCCTCCTGGGTGTCTCATGTTTTTGCATGTGGCAGAAATACCACAGAAATGATGCTGTACCCTTCTCAGTGTGGAGGAATGTCATGCCCATGTGTCTTAATACTGGTGGTGCTACCTTCAATCACTTGGTTAAGATGGTGTCCACTAGATTTCTCCACTGTTAAGTTACTATTTCCCCTTTAATAATTAAAAGGAATTTTGTGAAGAAATGCTTTGAGACTATATAAATTTATGTTTCTCATTATACATTCACCTATTAATTTTAGCATCCATTGATGATTCTTTCCTGCAGCAATTATGACTGTGTTGTTTACCTAATGATGATTTTCTGTTTCCCCTCCATCCTTCTACATTATTCATTGGAAGTTTACTATATGGAAAAGCTGGAGCTTCTCCTCCATCTATTTATTTATTCATTTATTTACTTATATCAGTTTGGGCTCATGGCATTGATTTTTATTTTATGGTAATAACACATTATGACCACTATTTAATTTTTTTACTCATGGTGCCCCAGAGCTACTCATTTGTAGCTCCTGAATCCTTTCCATATGCTTTTCCCAGTCATTTCATAAGCATTTCCTTATTTTTTGGCACCACAAGATTGTCCTTTATCATCTTATATTTTCCCTTCCTCAGATATAATCAGCCATTTTACTAAAAAGCCCTGGCTCTTTCAGTTGGAGAATGGATGCCAAGTGTGTTTGTCGTTACTGGAATATTCTTGGAATATCCACATTATGTGTGGATACTTACACACACATCTACACATCTACATTTAGTTCATTTACTACATTTACTTCAACATCTAAAATTCAATCTCTATCTTAAAAACTATGAACTCATACTTCTTATTCTTATTTCAACCCAACACAAGAGTGCTTATTCTAGCTTTCCCCTTTTTTTTTTATTTGCAACTTCTCTCTCCAACAGTGGGAAACTTGGTCCTTATCATCCATAATAGTTTTACTTATTTGCTCAATGTTGGTATACATATAAAATAGTTACAGAATTGCTAACCAATACACTTAGACAAAATTACTAACTAGCATACCATATTTGTGTATAGTAACTAATCAAAATATTAAATAATATTTTCCCAAATTACCTAAGTTATTTTCTTCTCTGATAACATATGATCCTAACTGTATTACAAATAAACAACATAACCATGGGGTTATTTGTAGTACAGTTAGGTTCATATGTTATTATTTGTTTTTCATTTTAGCTTCTCTCTACATTCTGGTTGGTTGTATTTGTTTTTATGGAGGAAATGTTATAAAGGGCAGTGTATTACAGAAAAGTATACTGAAAGAAGTATCATTCTTTTCACATTCTTTCATTTCAATTCCCAGCCACCCTATGTTGATAACAAATCTCATTTATTTCTGGTATTTGTTTTGAAGAGATGAGTGGATTAATGTATACTTTCTCATTCCCCTTTATTACATGAAGGGCAGCATACCGTTGACACTCCATTAAATATTTTCTAAAATGCAAAAATGTCTTTTTGTCCAAAAGTATAAAATAAGTTATCTGGATGATGATGGCATCAAATCATTATTATATTATCCACTGAAACTAGTAACTGATGGTTACAGTGATTTTCTTAAATATCAGCCAGACATTTCTTCAATAATTTTTTTCAGTGACTTCTCTGAAGCTATTCGTGACACTTTCTTGAGCTTCTCATCAGTTAATTAAAAATGTCAAACCAACAGTCTAAGGGTTAGAACATGCTAATTCTCATATGTCCTCCTGCTCCACCCATTCCTCCCATTCTGGGGTCCATCCATTAGGAATTTCCATGACTACAACGTCTGCTGTAGTTAGCTGCTAGCCCACCCCAGCAGCACATGGTAAAGCAGTCTTACAACTTTAGTTGGATCGGTAATTTTTTTCTCTACCACATTTGGAAAATCTCCAAACATAGCCTCATAATCAACTTCTGAGGAATTCTGCATTTTAAAACTCTTAATGGTCTTTCAACACCTGCATTCTTGAAATTGATCACTGCAAGAATTCAGAGTGTTCTTTCAATAATGTCTATATTAACTTACCCATCTTCATTAGCTGAAGCTACTGAGTTTGAGGATGGGACACACTGTAGTTGAGCACAACTCTCTCTTAGAACAATGCCTTCTTCAACAGCAGCTCATTTGGCATTGAAGATATCTGTAACTCTTTCTTTTCATTCATTTTAACATTACTTGTCCCATGAACCTTCAGCACAGGTATTCCATCTAAAAATTTCCCCAGATCCTCATTTTGGCTTTCCTTTTTATGAGTTGTGATATTTAACTGTTCAATTACTTCCTGGATATATTTTTCAATTTAAGACTTGTTGCCTTTTCCTTTGAAGAGTATGACATTATCTTTAATCAGAAAGATCTCTTCAACTTTTTCTAAGTGATGAGGATGAACATCCTTAAGATTTATTGTCAGCCTCTTTCATATATTGAACCACCAGTAGCAATAGCTATATCATTAACTTGGTTCTTTCTATTGTCATCAAAGCCAGGAGTCTGACTGCTATAATCTGAAGACAAACTTTCAGCCTATTCAAAATGAATGTACTTAGAGCTTGTCCATAATCATCTTCGGTAATTATTACCAAGGGCTTACTGTGAGCATCAGTAATTGCAAGGACAAGTACAATGAACTGGATGCTAGAAATTTTATTTTTGTTAAATAGAATATAGGTATCCTGGAATTCACATCTCTGACCTTTTGATGTATATAAAGCATGGGAAAATAGAACCTTGATCAAACGTAAGGCCTTCAATAATTCCCAATTCATCATTCAGTGTTTTTCCATCCTTTTATGTGATGATGCTCTTACTTCCAAACTTTTTTATTACATCAGAAATGATGTTGCCAATATCCTTGTCTCTATTTGAAGAAATCATAGAAACCTGAGAAATGTCTTTCAGAGGGTGTTACAGGTTCAGACTGCTTCTTAAGTTGAACAATTACAGCATCTCGGGCTAACATACCTCTCTTGTTTTCCCCTGGATTAGCAACAGTACAGTGGTGGTGATGGTGCATCCCTAGCCTCTTCATTTATATTATTGGCAACATCTTGAACAAGTTTAGCCTCAATGTTTTTATATTTATCCTTTAAGTCAATTGACTTTCCAATGATCACACCATCTTTTATTACTTTGGAACTTCTTCGACTCTATTCAATAATCACTCTTCTCCTTTCATCCCTTAGTAAGAGCTACAACATCTACACTTGAAGCATTAAGGCTCAGGGAACTGCACCAAATTTTATATCATTGGCATAAGCCCAGTTGAGATGAGGAGACAGGGCACTGGACACCTGCCTCATCTGGCAAAGGACTGCAAGTAATTGAAGCATTTCTGCAAAGCAGCAGCAAGACATGCACAGGCTGCACACAGAAAGAAGCCTCACATCCCATCCCCCTCCGCCACTCCTCCAGCCCCTCAGCACAGCATTGCCTTGAGGGCAGTTTCTATCCCCATCATGTTGGCAAGGACCTGCAACTGGCATGCCTTACACTTGGTTTTTTTTTTCCTTAAGTTAATATATTTTGGATATTACTTCGTATTTGTTTATAGAGGTTTTCCTCATTCTTTTCTACAGTTTCTTAGTACTGCACTGTGTGGATGTACGAAATTCTGTTCAATCACTCTCCTATGTGTGAGCATTTACTTCATTTCCAACATTTTGCAATTACAAACACTGCTGCCGTGAATAACCTCATGCATGTGTATTAGCAATGTATACTCAGGGTAAATTCCTAAAAGTGTGATTGCTAGATAGAAAGGTAAATATACATGCAATTTTGTTAAACTTTGTTAAATTCCTCTCCAGAAAGGTGTGCAGGTTCGTGTTAGTTGCCACTAACAATGTGTGACAGTCCCTGTTTCCCACACCAAGAGGGTGTGTTGTCATACTTTTTAATGTTTGCCCATGTAATAGATGGGAACTGCCCTTGTTTTAATTTGTACTATTTCTCTAATTGTGTTTGTATTTGAACTTGTTGGGGGACCGGATATACTTGAGTAAGCTCTCTCTCTCTCTCTTTCTTGCTCGTCAGTTCAGATCTTTCTCTTGTTTTTTTCATTGGGATATTGATCCTTTTTCCTTCAATTTTAAGTGTTCTTTATGTATTACGGAGATTAGTGCTTTGTGTTACACATTGCAAACATTTTCTCCCAGTTTATCAATTGTCTGTGATTTTATTTACGGTGTTTAGTTTTTTGTTTTTTAAATTTGTAGATGAGTTTATCCTTGTTTTATTTCCTATGGAGTTTGAGAAATACAAAATATTTCACTACTCTATACTGAAATTAAAGAGGAATTCACCTCTGTTTTCCTCAGGTTCTTGTTTGTTTGCTTTTTCTTTTTTACATATAGGTTCCCTGTCTATTTAGAATTTATTCTGGTGTATAGTATGAGGTATGCAACTTATTTTATTTTATCTTTTTATGATTTTTATTATCTTTTGGGAATGTTTTAAAATTTTTCTTATAGAAGTCTTAAACATTTCTTTTTACGTTTATTCTAGAATATTTAATTTTTGTGTTTTAATTGTAAAAGGTATTTTCACATCTTTCCTAGGAGTTCCACTTAAGAAATTCCTGGCAACCACTCGTGTCCTTCTTTTAAAAATGCAGATTTGTGCATTTTTTTACAACGTTTCAAAAGCCTCTATTTTTATTAAGATGAAAAATGAGCTCCTTGGCTAGGTCTACCAAGACCTTAGTCTTCTGGTCCAGATGTCTACTTCTCTGACCATTCTCTTTTCTCTGTGGACTATAACCACACTGGCCAGTTTTCTTTCTATGGGGCCTTTGTATATCTAACTCCCTCAGCTTGTAATGCTCTCCTGTGCTTAACCAATACCTCATTATCTAGTGGAGCCTCAGTCATCTTTCAGGACTCAGATTAAAGTCACTATCTCTGGAATGCCTTTCTGGATTCCTAAATTGGACACCCTTTTAACAAGTACTCATAAAACTTATACTTCTTCTTAGCACTTCCCACACTGAAATTAAATAATAATGTTTTAAGTTGACTAATACAAGCACCATGAGAGAATGTGCCATTTCTTTAGTGGCTGCTACAGAACTTTGTACCTTGTAGACCCTCATTGAATGAAGAAAGCAAGCCTATACATGTTGATTTGTATTGAATAAGCATTCATTATATTTATAGACATAGAGGAATAATGAATTATAGATATAAGATATTTGTATAATGCTAAAATATCAATAGATTTTTAAGTCCTCCTATTTACTTTTATGTACATTTTTACAAAAGCAGTTAAAAACTAGTATTTCTTTTCAACAAAGAAAATCATTTCCAGCACTTGAATGTACTGTGGCTAAAAGGTTAGATAAAATAGGTTAAGTCTATAAAAATTTATAAGAACCTGCCTATTAATTATTTTTATTAGGCTTTGGTGTCTAATGCTGAAAGGGTACAAGGTCATAGGTTTGACAGTTTAGCAAATTAAAAATAAAATCATTGTCTTAATTCTTTTCTATGTATAAGTGTATCAAAAAGTAAATTTTTTTTTTTTTAGAAAACTTAAAACATTAAAAAAGTAAACTTAAAAAAATCCATAATTTTACCTCCATTGTGGAATAACTACTGTCTTCCTGTTTACTTCCAATATTTATTTGTTGGCTTATATAACTTTAACGTAGTTGTAATAAGAGTGTATTTAAAAGTTGTATTTTGTACTTCACCTAATGTGATTTCATGAACATTTTTCTTTATTGGTTTTTAGTTTTGAATTATATCATTTTTATGGCCACATAAATTTCATTACATTGACGTCTCCAATCTATTTAACATTTCCTCAGTTGTTAAGGCTACATTATTTTTCAGAGTTTACTGCAAGTACCCACCCCTGCTATACTCAGTTCTGCTTTTCACATATGTTGTAATGTCTTTGCACAAATCTTTTACAGTTTTGAATTATTTATTTGGAATAAAATTATAAGGAATGACCATATGAATCAGAAGATAAAATGAAGGCATTTTTGTTTTATTATCTAACCGTACTCTGAAACAACAATAACAAGTCACTAGCTGGTTGCTCATAAGTTTTGTGCTTATTGCATCTTGACATTAGCATAGGTTGATTTTTTTTTTATTTTCAATACATAATTGTATGTGAAAAATGATCCATGCCTAAGTTCAATCTACACTTAATCACTTTTCTAGCTAGTCGACACTTGACAAGTAATTTATCTTCTGTTTCTTATGCCTTTAATCCCAGCACTTTGGGAGGCTGAGGTGGGCGGATCACTTGATGTCAGGAGTTCCAGACCGTCTGGCCAACATGGTGAAACCCTATCTCTGCTAAAAATACAAAAATTAGCCAGGTGTCATGGTGTATGCCTGTAATCCCAGCTACATGGGAGGCTGAGGCACGAAAATTGCTTGAACCCAGGAGGTGGAGGTTGCAATGAGCAGAGATCGCACCTCTGCACTCCAGCCTGGGCAACAGAGTGAGACTCTGTCTCAGAAAGAAAAAAAAAGTGGAGAATAATTTTGCATATCTTACAGGATTACATGTATTAATATGTGAAAAGTGCTTAAAAGAGTGCCTGGCACACATCAAATGCCATCTGTCCTATTTGTTGTTATTACTTTGATTTGTTAACATTTATTTTTTATATTTTTTTTATATGAATGTCTTTTCATGCCTGTTCCCATCTAGGTAGCATTGGTTGATATTTCTCATTCTTTGGTTTTTCATTATGACTATTATTATTATTTTATTTGGTTTGGTTTTCTAATTATATAGATGTGCTTATGTGTGTGTTTAAAATTTCATACACTTATATTTACCATTGTATTTTCTTGTATTATTGCTCCAGAGTCATCACAATGACTTAGGAATTTATTTCTGTTTTCAGCTACTTTATTTTATATTTAATTAATAAAAACTTATTATGGTTTATCATTGAAAGTGTAGATAGAGATAGCTTTTCTTCAACAACTAGAAAAAATATTAATACACAAATGCAATGTAATACCAGGCTGAAGTGGGAAGACCTCTTGAGGCCAGGAGTTTGATACCAGCCTGGGTAACATAGTGAGATCCTTTCTCTAAACACATTTTTAAAATTAGCCAGGTGTGGTTGCAGCACCTGTATTCACAGCTACTTGGGAGGCTGTGGCAGGAGGATCACTTGAGCCTAGAGTTCAAAGCTGCAGTGAGCTATGGTTGCACCACTGCACTCCAGTCTGGGAGATAGAGTGAGATCCTGTCTCTTAAAAAAAAATGCAAGTGGCTAGAGAAAAAAAACTGGTATATTACTATGATCAAATATCTACTCTTCAGTAAAATATATAAATTAAAACATTTACTTTAAAGTTACACACCTAATTTTAAATGAAGTCATTTTAAAATTTCATAGTATTAGGTCTAAATGTGTATTATGCTTATTAATTTGTTCTGCATTTTCTGGTGCTGTCACACATCCAACAATTAGCACTTTTCAGGTGGAAGAGGCTAAGTGAAAGTGCAATCTTAATCAATGATTTCCCCACATTATTTAATTGCATTTAAGGAGGTTAAAATTATGTTTGCCTCACACCTGCTGAAAGTAACAGCCAATACTTTAAATAAATCTTGTTTCCTATTCATATGAACACATACGCTCTCTCCTGTAATGGAACTGCGTTCTTGATCAATATGTAGTAGATGCATTCCGCTTCAAATAAAGAAATGCTTTACTTAAAATCACAGTTACATATTCTAAAGCTCCTTGATTGTCTTGAGAGATCTGTGAACTTCCAAAAGTAACTTCAAAGTAGATATAATATGAAGACATATCCTATCCCATGTCATCTCAATCTGTGTAAATACACTTTCATTGCAGTCAAGAACTTACTCATTCAACAAATAATGCTGAACGTTGGCTACATGCCAAGCACTGTGTTAAGCACAGGAGATATATTTATAAGCTAATGGGTAAAAAAGCAAAGTAAGCAAGCAATTTCATCACTGTGTAGTAAATCCTACGAAAGAAATGACAACAGCACGATAAATAGGCACAGATGAAAAGTGCCTAATTCGGTCTCAGGAGATCAAGAAAAACTTTCTGGATATGATAGTCTTCAAACTAAACCAGAATGAGGAATAAGCCTCATCAAAATGGGGGAGAGGTTTCACCAAGTATAGAGGCAAGAACAAGCATAAGTTTCCAGGTAACTCAGAATGATTGACATTCAAAGGAATAGGGATGGTTGAGAAGCTGGCGAGTGAGGCATAAATGTTCATGGATAGCCTTTCATGACACCTGAAGAATTTGACTTTATATCAATGAGAAAGAAAAGTCAATACAGATTTGGAGTTTTGAAGGCAATCTTGTTTACTGTGAGGTGAATGCACTGGAGAGGAACAAAGCCAGAGACAGGACAACCAGTGAAAAGGGAATGCATTCATCCACGCAAGAGTTGACAGTGGCTTGAACTCATTTAATGTCAGTGGGAATTAAAAGAAGAGGAATTTCAAAGTAGACCTGACTTGGCATTTTGAGTGCATGGATTTGAAGGCTGAAAAAGAGAGGAGTTAAAGATAATATCCCAATTTCTGGCCTGAGCATCTGGGTAAATGGAAGCTATCATCAGTGTATAGACATCTGCTGACAAATAAGGGAAAAGAAAAAAAGATGCAATGCAGGATTAGATAGATTCATTGAAAGTTTGCCAGCCTCTGCCTAATTGTCACATGGGATTTGAGCACTTTTGTTGTCAGTGAGGCTTAAATATGGAGGAAAATAATTGGGCCACATGGGATTGGAACTACTAATAGGGATGTTCTACTCTGGCTTAGCAAGATGTGTCTGGCATCAGCTTGCAATTGCCAACACAATTGTTTCACTAATTAAAGAAGAGGAGAATGATATGGTAGGATTTTGGAAATATGTTCACCTATCTGAGGTTGAAGTGTTATACATAAATGAGCTGACTCATTCCCCTCTTTCTGCAGCTACATAATTAATGCATCACATCAAGTCAATGGTTATCAAAAATGTTTCTGCAATGTGAGTTTTGTCACCATCCCAGAGGGATGCATAAGGTGGCACCTGTGTGCACTCTTCACATATTACCAGTGTCATATAATAAAATATCATGTATCTATGCTTTATTAGGCAGTATAAGTATGTGTGGATTCACGACAGATATTTATTCAATTGACAAATATTTATTAGTGCCCCACTAGGATCTAGGCACTGTCCCAGGTGCTGATAATACAACAGTGAATAAAACAGACAGTGTTCCTATTTTCATGGGGTTTTTAGTGTTGAAGACAGATGATAAACAAGTAACTATGCCAGATAGTGATAAATGTTATGAAGGATAATAAAGCGGAGTAAGGGGAAAGGAATGTGTGGGTAGTGATTGGATAGAAGAGTTGTGTAGTTACTACTTTAAGTAGGGTAGTATAGGAAGACTCTTTGATAAGGTGATGTTTAAACTGAGTGAAGGGCTGAGGGACAGAGCCCCATGCATGTCCATGGGATAAGTGTTCCACGCAAAGGAAATAACAAGTGCAGGACCTTTCCATTTCTATGCAAGGTGTAGCAATAGAAACAAAGATAAATAAAACCATAGTCCTTGACCTCAAGGAACTTACACCTTAATACAGGAAATAAAAAAATATAGAAAGTAGAATATGTCAAGATGAAGATGAAAGTTATGACATCTCTTCTGGCAGAACCGACTGGGAAAGAAAATACTAATTAAGAACTGGAACAACAAATGACATCAATGTTGCAACTGTCTCCAGATGACAGAAGATTGACAGTGCCTGAAGCTATGGTCATGTTCCAATTTCAATGTGGTCATGTGATATGATTTGTACAGACAGTGTAGCTAGTGTCCTGAATAATTCTATCAATCTCACTCAAAGGTTATCTTTAAAATCAAATAATAAGTTGGGAACATCCTACAAAAGGGTTCTAGGAATGGGTTTGTTCTCTTCCTGCTCTATTTGCAGCATGTAGCACAGAGGAGGGAACAGGGACATGGTTGATCCTCAATAAATATATTCTGAATAAATAGATAACTGAAAGAGAAAATAAATGCCCAGCATTTAAATGATATTCTTGAAGACATAGCTTATCAGTTTTGGCATGAGTAAAGAATACAAAGGAAGACATGAGCACTTGGTGAAAAGTCTATAAACTCTTAAACAGGAAATAGTTGTAGGAAGTTAGGATAACTCAGCAGCACAGACTGGACTGACATGGCATATTCAGCAATTGGGTAGCTCTTTTGTGCAAAGACTTGGGGCTGACTTCCTATCTAAGTGGCTGCCCCTTAAATAGCAGCATGTTCTGCAACTAGCAGTTGCAGCTGCAAAACGAAGGAATCATCATGACATGTGCAGAGTGAAAAGTCCCGTCATTCCTAAATAGGTCTCTCAGCCACACCTGCATGTGGATCATAATTAGTGTCTAGTGTCATCAACAAATATGACAGATAACAATATGATGTGTTATATGCTATGAATAGGAGAGTGGAAGACAGAGTGCTATGTCCTCATTTCCAAAGTGATTATACACATTCTCTCTGGTGTTCTGATGGATTATATACAAGAAGTTTTCCTTGGTTCCATTGAAATTTACTTGAGGCAGGAATTACTTCTACAATGATTTGATTCCTTTCGTGTCTCATTGCAAAGCAGTTCATTGTTACCAGGGAAACAGTTTCAACCCCGAATGCCAATGAATAGCCGAGAATTATAATAAAATGGCCTCTGACCCCACCTGAGTGCCACCAAAGCTATATGACTACTATCTTAATTTGATACTTCCCTATGTGCATAAATAATTTCAGGGCAACCAATAGATGCCATATTTTTCATGAGGTTTATACAAAAACATAAGTCCTTCTTTAGGCAGTATTATGATGCCTAAAACAATAATCTTGCACTATAATTACATTAATTATATGTCACATTAATACTTTTCCATTATAGACATTTAACATTAATATAATTAATCTATATGTTATGGTTCTAGAAGTCACTAAAAACCTCATTTGTTTGCACATAGTATCAATCGCAATGATAAGTGAAAATAGCTAGTGAGTACAAAATCAGTGACATGGTAAGTAGAAACTTCTAAATGAATGAACTCTTTTTCCTTATTTCTAGCATAACATGCTAGCATATGTGAGAAATGCAGAGGAAGTGCCATGTTTCAAATCATTGCCATCTCCACTACTTGCCTCTAACTTTGAGGAAAAAGAAAATAAGAAAAGGCACTTAAAGATGGTTCTTAACCTGTGTTGGAAAACAGCATGCCTTTGAAAAGCTGATGAAAGGTATAGGCTCTCTCTCTTTCTCTCCATACAAAGGCCCAGATGCATATATGAGTATATGTACCCATTTTGCCTACAATTTTAGGACTCTCATGACTCATCCAAGAAAATCACATATTGGCATAAAAGACTCAATT
This sequence comes from Macaca fascicularis, assembly GCF_037993035.2. Lineage (NCBI taxonomy): Eukaryota > Metazoa > Chordata > Mammalia > Primates > Cercopithecidae > Macaca > Macaca fascicularis. Next base: position 104,706,081 of record NC_088388.1, on the reverse strand, counting down.
CACAATTTGCGCTCATTTCACAATTGCACCCCCCGCCCCCCCACTCTTAAACACAGTTCTTGGCACACAGTGGAACCAAATAAATGTATCTTAATTAAATGGGTGAATGAGTGGATGTATGAAGGAGCACAAGGGCTTGGCTTCCAAACAATTCAAATCTTCCTGTTAGGGAGCATCTAAGGTAGAGAGCATTCCACAAAGGTTTGCAAAGCACACCTGTGCCTTCTTTGCAAAGTAAATTTGCGCATTTTCTCTTCTAAAGCACATGCTTCCTCCCCATCTTTCAGAGTCATGTCCTTCCACCTTTGCCCCACCTTTTAGTGGACTCAGGCTCTTTTCAGGCCTAATTTAGCTTAGGGTTTTTAAAATCTCTTTTTATTGAATGCATCATGAGAGTCCTAAAGTTGTAGGCAAAATTGGTATATATGCTTGTACATGCATTTGGGCTTTTCTCTGGAGAGAAGGAGAGAGAGAGTCTCTAGCTTTCATCAGCTCTTCAAAGGCATGATGTTTTCCAATATAGGTGAAGAACTACCATCACGTGCCTTTTCTCATACCACCAAAATAGTCACACTCTGTTCCATTTAAGTGCTTGTTTTCCTTTTGTTCTATAATATAAAATAATAAAGTAACAAGTATGCTAGAGAATATGAGCAACAGCTATTTCAGAATATAAAATATATCAGGAAAAGTTGTCTGGGTATGGTGGGTTACAGCTGTAATTCCAGAACTTTGGGAGGCCAAAGCAGGTGGATCACCTGAGGTCAGGAGTTCAAGACCAGCCTGACCAACATGGTGAAACCCCATCTCTACTAAAAATACAAAAATTAGCTGGCATGGTGGTGCGTGCCTGTAATCCCAGCTATCTGGGGAGCTGAGATAGAAGAACTGCTTGATCCCAGGAGGCAGAGGTTGCAGTGAGCAGAGATTGTGCCACTGCACTCCAGTCTGGGAGACTGGAGCAAAACTCCGTTTCAATAAATAATAATAATAATAATAAAACAGAAATAAATATGTCAGGAAAAGTGTATTCTTATATCTCTTTGATATTGTATTTTGTGCAGAATAAAATAAACTTTAAAAATCCTTTTCCCAGGTGCAAACATTTCAATTAATTAAATTTCAGTAAGAAATGGTATCTAGCAAATGATGGAGTGCTATTTATAGAGTGCTTATTCTATTTCATAGAATGCTTATTATTATGAAATTTGAAACACCTTTAATAGACAACATCCACTTTGATACATACTGAATGCACTTAGGAAGCCCCCAAATATGATTTAATGACTATATAAAACAGAACTTAATTTTATTTGCACAGTTAAAATAAATGGTTTTATTAAATCAGTAAATATTTATTAAGGTTTTGTTTTGTTGTTAGCTTCTGTGATATACACTATACTAGAGATAATAAGACATCGTCCTTGTCCTCAAAGTTAAATCCGAGTAGTAGAGACGGGCAATGATGACACAGACTGAGAAGTCCTACTCTGAGGGCACACCTGGGCCACCGTGTGAGCCAAGGTCAAGTACGTAACATGCCTTTGGGGCTCAGGGGAAGCTTGAAAGAGGGAATAACTTTTAAGTTTACTAGTTTGAGTGTACTGGACCCAAGGAAGATGAGGTGGGCAGATATGGTGGGTGACCAATGACCCAGGTAGTGAGGGCAGCCAACATAAAAGAGAGGTTGAGGCCTTCAAGAAATTGAAGATTTCTTCAGAAGAACTGAAATGCCAAAGAATTGAGTCTTTTATGTCACTGAAGTGCTTGTTTGCCTTCTTTTCAGAGGGCATGAGGACCTTTTACAGACTTTTAACAAGGGGATATAAACTGGATCCAAGTGAGACTAGAATACAATGGTATACAATGTTTGAAGTGTTTAGATGTCAATAGCTGAGCGAAATTAGTTTGAATACTCAAGCCTCTAGAGTTTGGCTTCCATAATCTTCAGGTTTAAGTAATGGCTCGTAGCCAAGAAGTAAGCTTAAAAAACTAGCAACTAAATTCTCATATCCTGTCAAAGAAGCAGGTATTTAGCAAACAAAAATAAATATAACTATATAAAGGAAAAATGACTTTAAGGCTGTGCTCCAAACACAGTCAGAGATTGGTGGCTTGCAGGTTAGGAAAGAAATGCTGATTGACTGGCATTGTTTAAGAACGGCTACCCTTTTCAAATCAAAGTAAGAGTAATTGGAAAAGCAAGCCAACCACCCCCTACCCCCCCCCCCCGCCCACACACAAACACACACACACACACACACACACACACACACACACACACACACACATGCATTCTCTCTCTCTCCAGGATGAAAAGCATAAGGAGCTCAGCAAGACAAGGACAGAAGGCCCCGGCCATGGGCCCGGCCATGGGGTAGTGTGCCTGGCTGACACCAGCACTACAGAGAAGAGAATCAGCTGGGAAGAGATGGAAGATATAAAAGCTCTGTAATAGGACCTCTCAAACACAAACCAAAATAGATCAAAACCAACAAACCTGAGAGGCCAAGTATAGCCTTCTGTAGGGCTAAAACACAAGTTGAGAATACATATTTAATTTTTTCCCAAAGATTTTTAAGTTCAAATTAAGCAAACAGACAGTGGTTTGGCATGTAAAAGATGAATTAGGGTCTGCATAGCAGAATAGGAGAAAAAGTGTGATTTAAAATAAGATCTTGGGTTCAGACTTCCTACTGAACTAGCTATGTACCCTTGTGCAAGTTACTTTGCTAACTTAAGTCCCCAGATTCCATATCTGTTTAGATTTTTGTAACAAATTAAGTGGTCAGTCAATGGTAGCTGTTATGACTTATTGTTATTAATAAAAATAAGTAAAATCCTATATTGCCTAAAATGCCTCTAATATGGTAGCCATTTGAAATGTGGCTAGTGTAATTAAAGAACTAAATTTTAAATTTTAACTTTAGTTAAGTTTAAAATCCTTGATATTTAGTTTAGTTATTAGAAAGCTTTATAAAAACATACGAGAAAGCATTCTAAAAAACATATTTATGTTTGGAACCATGTAAATATATGAATCAAATTTTTCAAGAGTAAACTTTAGTAACTTTAAATATAGATGAAATATTTCCAATGTAAAATTGACATCCGAATTAAGATGTGCAGTAAGTGCAAAATAAACATCAGATTTTGAAGATTTTAAAGAATGTATTAATAAAATATTTAATTAATAATATTTATGTTGATTATATGTTAAAATGATAATATCATATGTTGAAATAATAATATTGGGTTAAATAAAACATTGTTAAAATAATTTAACTTGTGGCCGGGAGCACTGACTCACGCCTGTAATCCCAGCACTTTGGGAGGCCGAAGTGGGTGGATCACAAGGTCAAGAGATCAAGACCATCCTGGCCAACATGGTGAAACCCCATCTCCACTAAAAATACAAAAATTAGCTGGGTGTGGTGGCACACACCTGTAGTCCAAGCTACTCAGGAGGCTGAGGCAGGAGAGTCGCTTGAACCCTGGAGGCAGAGGTTGCAGTGAGCCGAGATCACACCACTGCACTCCAGCCTGAGTGACAGAGTGAGACTCTATCTAAAAAAGAAAAAAAAAATTAACTTGTTTCTTTTTAAAAATGCATTACTAGAAAATGTAACGGTCATTCTATTGGACAGGGGCAGTTTGCCTACTCAAAATAAGTACTGGAAGTTATTGGTGGTCATTGGAAGTTACTGGTGGTTTTTGCAAAATAAGTAATTCCCCAGTGTTGCAGAATTAAAAATAATTACTGTTTATTAAGTCCCTACTGTGCTGTAGACCATGAATTTGCAAAATTCTTTAAAGACCAGATAGTAAACATTTAAAGCTTTTTGAGTCATACAATCATAAATACTCAACTGTCTTTGTAACTAAGATTAGCCATAGAATGAGCCTGGCTATGTCCCAATAAAACTATAAAAACAGGTGAAAGGCTGGATTTGGTTCATGGGTAATTTTCTGATCTCTGTGCTGTAGACATTTCTCAAGACATATTTCATACAGTATTTCTAATCCCAACTGTCTTGTCAAATAGAGCCTATTATCCATGTTTAGGAAGGAAGGAGGGAAAGAAATATGAAATACCATGCACTCTGTTAGCATTTACAATGATCAAAAATGTAAACCAGCAATTACAAACCAAGAGTGTAATAATATGCTAAAAAGAACTGCCCTGTGTAAATATACAGGAAAAAAAAAAAAAGCCAGATTCTTACTCTGGTCTTCAGTAAGATCATGTGTCTGTCTAGAATATTTACATTCCCTTTTTTAAAGTCTTGAGTTTAAAAAAACAGACTGCTCTGCATCAGTCATTGGGAAGGTTTACTGTATTTTCACAATCAAAACCACTGCTTGAGATTTTTTAAAAAAATTAGTCATTTTCAGAAATCTATAATCTCATACAAGTTTTTCTTTCCTCTTGGCCAGATGTCTTCTGCCAGTTTGCTGATACAACTGCATATTGAACAGATGCAAGAGTGGAGTGATAGATAAGAACTATTTCATAACATGCACAATTAGTTGAGTTTGCAAGAGAGTAAATAGCAAACTTTATTAGTCATGTTTTTAGTCTAATTTCTTTTCTATTAATGATGGATTGATTTGACCGTGGCCCTTTGTTTTATTTGTTTATGACATTTAATCTCTGGCTGCTTAAAATATAAAGAATAACAACCTATTAATAACATAAACTGGTGCAAAAGATAACTGACACTTTCAATGCCCTCAGTGAAATCTGAGGCAGATATGATCAAGCTCTTTAATAGCAGAATATGATGACTTCAGAGTCTAGCATGTGTTTTTTTTTTTTTTTTTGAGAAGCACAAAGTATGCCAAAATGTCATAATTTTATTTTGCACGCTTCACGTCCATTTATATTTCAGTAATGCACAAAATGGCATCATTTAACTGAAGTAAAGTAGACTATGAGTTAGGTTAGTAATCTATGTTAAATTATTTGCATTACTTCATAAATAAAAAATTACCCAATTTATATGTTACAGATGAGATCACTGTATTTTTGCATGACTGCAATTCAGGCACTGACTTGCGAATGCAAGGTCTCCTCTTTCACAATTCCATATTCCTAGGATTTGACTTTTAAAGTTGAAATAATGAGTTACTAAAAAGTTATATAAAAGCATAATTAGACAAATGGCTATTTTCAGTTAAATAATTATTTCAGTTAAATAATTATGGTGTGCTATCCTTTTGATTTGTCAAGGGGAACATCTTAAGATGGATTTTTCCAGGTTGATCTTATGACTTATTTTTGGAAACAGTGCTACTCTCCAGTATCAGGAATGAAGCTACAGAAATGTAAAGCAATAGCATATGTTCCAGTGTTATTTAACATGTCCCAGTTCATATCACATATCTCCAATAGCACTGGTTTTCTTGAGAGTAGAGGCCCCTCTAGAATCTAAGCATGCCAAATAATAATGTTTGCTATGGTGTCTTAGACCCAGAAGTCACTCGTTTAAGGCCAACTTTCTTCTTCTTTTTTTAAAAGAGGAAATGATTATATATGTAATGTGCCTAATGCAGATCTGACCCATAGGGGGTTCTTAATAAATGGGGACTATTATTCTATCTATCATCATTGTTGTCGTCACTGTCATCATCATCATTATCATCAATCCAATCAAATTTTTATATCTCCTAAATTCTGTTACCTTCTAGAGATGCATCTTTCAAATAGGTCACCACCATGGGGTTCACTTATTACTTAATTTGTGTTGATTTTACATGTTCTCTTTAATGCATAGTTTTACAATATAGAGACATATATTTTCATATTAACTTTTTTTTTTTGAGACGCAGTTTTGCTCTTGTCTCCCAGGCTGGAGTGCGATGGCGCCATCTAGGCTCATTGCAACATCCGCCTCCCGGGTTAAAGGGACCCTCCTGCCCCAGCCTCCCAAGTAGTTGGAATTACAGGCGCCCATCACCACACCCGGCTAATTTTTGCGTATATAAATATATATATATTTAGACAGAATCTTGCTCTGTCGCCAGGCTGGATTGCATGGAGTGCAGTGGCGTGATCTCGGCTCACTGCAACCTCCGCCTCCCGGGTTTAAAAATAACTTATTTACTCATCAAAATAATCCTATGAGGTAAGTACTATTGTTATCCTATTTTACAGATGGGGAAACTGAGGCATAGTTGTTTAGAGCTAATTTTTAATTAAGCCAAACAAACTACTTATTATTCAGATATCTTTATAAAATTCAAATTCGATTTTCATGAGAAAATTGCTGCTATGGCTAAAGTGTTCAAAGTAAACAGACTATATTTTTTTCTAAGAAACTTTTTTTCTGTGTTATTTTTATTTCTTCATTTTTGTTTCCTGTATTTAAAAACCACTTTCTGGGAACAATTTTTTTTTTTTATTGTTCAGTCTTGTCACTCTGAGCAAGTATATATCAGTCTATCTAACTGGGTTGTTGTGACCATGGAAATATGTATTTATATTAAAGAAAATTGATATAATCAGTTATTTTTATATTAGGGAATCATAACAATGCTTACTTCTCCACACGTTTGCACACATTCAAGAACATACACACGCACAGCCTGTCTTAAAAGGCCAGTTCTAACTAATCTCCATATAAGAGAATGGCCAGACCTCAGGATCGAAAGAAAAACTGGGCCTTCCTATTTTAAAGATGAGGAAATGAAAACTGAGTTTAAAAGACACATATTCATTCATTCATTCAGAAGAAGAAAAAGATTGGCCAATTAACTCATGGAGTTTAAATATTTATTCTTGAAGTTGATTATGTTTCTTTAATAACTTAGCCTTTATTAAAAGTGAGCAGAATCTCAAATGTGAATTAAAAAAACAATCTCTGGAAAGGGTCACATAGATCAATCTTCATCCTTGGCAGGAAAATGACTACCCAGCATGGGTGGGTGAATATTCTCTTAAAGTTCTGAGAGCATGCACATATCTTTTTATTTAAGATATTTACATATTTCTGTTATTTGAACATCTTCAACACAGACGTGAGCATATTGTTAAGTAAGCTTTATGTGCATTCCCAATTTCTGCATTTAGAATGTTTGCTTGAGGAATATGTCTTGTACATCAACAGCCCCATTCAGACCTTCTCTCCCCCGCTTGTTATGAGTACTGTACCCTTATCAGAGTTGGCTAATTTCTACTAGGCTGTAAGTGACTGATTACTAATTAAAACGTTAAGCCATACACAGCCAACTTTAAACACATACACCTTGCAGACTATTCAAATATTAAATTTGTCCAAACATTATTAATTTCTTAAAGAAAAAAAAAATGAGTAGCTTGTGTGAGCAACTGAATTTGAGCCGGGTTAAGAAACTATTAAACGTAAGGGAAAGGTAAGGGTAAACTTGCTAAAGGCAGAAGCAGTGGGAGTTGCCATGGAAATCAAGGAATTCTCCCTTTCCAATAAGGCAACAAAGTTATAGCATTGAGAAGCAGGGAGGCATTGCCTTTCTTCTTTCTCTCTCAATCTTTCTGTCTACAACGTTGAAGAAAAAAAAGATGTAACTATAGGCACTAAGAGAAAATGAAATCAAATGATTCCTGGGTTCTGCCAGGACCAGCAGAAGGCGGTCCTAGATAAGGGAGTTAGCTAAGGTGTAAGGATAAGCACTAATTGAAAACTTGTGGCCCAGAAGCTGCCAACAGGAACTTGATGGTTTTCAGTGGAGGTGGACTAAGCTTCAAAGAAAGAAATAATCATGCTTCCCAGTATCTACTAGTCACAACCTCACAAACCTCTGCACTGCAAAAGCCATTTGCTAGAGAGGCTGGACTCTGAACCACGAAGTTCTGGGTTGACTGCATCAGAGACATTGTATTACATGGCTTGCTGATACTAAGGAAAAGAAGAGAGAAAATAAAATCAAATTAAAGCTGTAAGTGCATCAGGAGTTTTAATCAGAAAGCTAAATGTCCTGTCAGTGTTTTTCAAAAACCTTGTTCCTAATGGTGGTCATTTTTTTGGTATCTATCATCATTTAATTCTCTAAATGATAATAATATCTGGGCAATAAAATGTGTAATGTTCTCAAGAAAATAATTGTGACACTGAGGGTTTTAGGGGCCTGTTTATAGAGAAGTACATTGCTGGCTTTAATTTGTCCAGAATTCAGTTGAATTTACTATCATGTGGTTTTACAATAGAACTGAGACTCCAAATTCTAGCTCATTAAAAGGGTCAGAAAAAAAACGTACACAATTCACCACACTTTTCTAGAATATTTGCATTTCACTAAGGCACAAAGCCTTAAATTTTGTCAGTGGAGAACAGGCAAAGGAGGGTTTAGACAAAGGCTATTTGAGCATTTTCATTATCTCTTAAGTGACAGCAGAAGTGCTGTCCCCTGCTCTGACACACTTTTCCTTTTGCCAAATTACAGTTTCTCCAATTTCATCAAATTCCATCTCTTCTTGGTGATGCCTTCAAGTAACCAGGGTCATGAATAATTGCTAAACTACTTAACATTTTCCTCATAAAATATATTTATTGTCTTAAATATCATATAATCATACTTTGTTTAATGCCATTTTTAGGAGTAAATGTAAACATCTATCTTCTATTTTTTTACCTGCCCCACTCTCCCTCTTTGGCCCTTTCTGTTCATCTGCCAGAATATTTTCCCCCAATTCATCGACCATAAGCCATTTTTTTAGTTGTCAATTTATATGTCTCATCAGAAATGCCTTCCTTGATCACCTAAACTAGATCAGATCTTCCAATATAAACAGCATGTAAGACTTTTTCTTCCTAGCACCACCGTCTTGCTAATGATGTATCATCTGTATATTATGGCGTTACCAACAACCACTCTGCTAACAGAATCTCTTTCCCATAGCAAGTGGGTGCAAGGCAGCTATGTTGAAGGAAAGATGGGTAAATTATATGCATCATGAAAACTATGCCTCTCTATTTCATTAACCCTTGTGTCTGCATCACGTAAAACAATTCTGTTGCATATTAGTAGCTTAATATATATTGCTGAAAGTAGGTATTTATTTCCTATACCACTTTATTTTTAACCTATCTTTCTCATTCTTCTTTTCCAGAGACTATAAAGATCTGTGAAATGTGCCAGTTAGTAGATGTGTGTGTGTGTGTGTGTGTGTGTGTGTGTGTGTGAGACAGACAGACAGAGAGAGAGAGAGAATATGTGAGATGGTTATAAACCTAGGAAGACTACCTAGTTTCTTCATATAACCACAGTGTTTTGTTCTCTACTTAGGTCTACATATGAAGTTATGCTTGAATTGTGATTAAAAATTTCACTACTTTAAAAACAAAGGCATCTATTGGTGTTGATGGAAATGAATAGAAAGTGAAGATAAATAAAATTGATAATCGTGACTTTATAAACATACATAGAAACATTAAGGATCAGTTATATTCTAATGCATTTTAGAGATAAAATGACGTGTTATAGTGACACTGAGCATCTGTGATTGAGAAAATCTTAGTGTGTCAAGTGTTTTCTGCCTAGCTCTGAGCCCTCTCAATACCAAGAGCCCCGCACCTGCACTGGTATCTCTCACCTGCAACCTGGCTATGCCTGACCCATCATCATAATTCTGAGAACTATGCCACTGTCCACGATGCTTTATATCTATAAACAGCACTGTCATTCTCCAGGGAGGAAAACTTAGTTCTTCAATTGCGAACTATCTTATATCTGATCAATCGCCAAGTCCTGATGTGTTCAAGGTCTACAAATATCTGAAGACCCAAATATAATTTCACCTTCTTCACAGAGTCTTCCTGATCTCTTCCCCAGGAGAAGCCCCTCCAGCACCTGTCTCTTTCAAGTAATACATCACTTTCTGCCTTCTATATAGCACGCCTGCAGTAGAATCTGGCACATAGGAGCACTAGGCAATTTAATAATAATAATAAACATTGACGTACACTTGTTATCCTCCTAACTACACTCTAAGATCACTGGGGGCCAAATCTAGGTCTTTTTCAAATATATATTTCTTCGTGCTTTACGTGTCCATAACAGGAGAGCAACTAATGTGTTAATTCTTATAGATTGACTTCTCACATGGTTTCTCAAATTCTTTTTTACCTAGGAAACATCATTCTATAAATCAGACTTTGGAAATGATGTATAACTAATTCCTCAAAAGCAATTGCAACAAAACCAAAACTGACAAGTGGGACCTAACTTAACTAAAGAGCTTCTGCACGGCAAAAGAAACTATCAACAGAGTATACGGTCAACCTACATAATGTGAAAAAAAATGTGGCTAACTAAGCATCCAACAAAGATCTAATATCCAGAATTTATAAGGAACTTCAACAAATCAACAAACAAATAACTCCATTAAAACACTGGCAAAATACATGAACAGACACTTCTCAAAAGATGACATAATGGCAGCCAACAAACATGCCAAAATGTTACACATTCACTAATCAGCAGAGAAATACAAATCAAAACCACAATGAGATACCATCCCACACCAGTCACAATGGCTATTACTAAAAACTCAAAAAACAACAGAGGCTGATGAGGCTACAGAGAGAAGGGAATGCCTATGCACTGTTGGTAGGAATGTAAATTAGTTCAGTCACTGTGGAGAGCAATTTGGAGATTTCTCAAAAAACTTAGAACTACCATTAGACTCAGCAGTCTCATTGCTGGGTATATATCCAAAAGAAAACAAATTGTTCTACCAAAAAGACACATGCACTTGCATGATTATTGCAGCTTTAATCACGATAGCAAAGACATGCAATCAACCTACTTGCCCATCAAGGGTGGACTAGATAAAGAAAATGTGGTACCTATACACCATGGAATACTACACAGTCATAAAAAGCATGAAATCATGTCCTTTGCAGCAACATAGATGCAGCTGGAAGCCACTAGCCTAAGTGAATTAACACAGGAACAGGAAACCAAAAACCACTTATTCTTACTTATAAGTAGGAGCTAAACATTGGGTATTCAGAAAAATAAAGATGGCAACAGTAAACACTGAGGACTACTAGAGGAGGGAGAGATGGAGGGAGACAAGGACTGGAAAACTAACTGTTGAGTACTTTGCTCAGTACCTGGGCAACATGCTTATTCATACCCTAAACCTCAGCATCACAAAATATTTCCGGGTAACAAACATGCATATGTACCTGAAACTAAAATAGAAGTTGAAAAAAAAAAAAAAAAAAGAAGCTCTTTTTGCCATCATCTTTATCCTGGCCTTTACTGCGTTTCTCTACAGTAGCTTCAATTTCATTTCTTAGTATTGAGTGTCTTCCACCCCTTTCTCCAACATCCACATCCTCACCTTATTCTTTTTTTAACATGACTTTTCTGACTTAAAAAAAAATCTTTATTGTTCTCTTATTGTATACTAGATTTCAAATGTATTCACTTAATTTTAAGGGTCTTTGCCATCAGGCTACTGTTAACTTTTTGATTGATGCCTCTATTTTCTTTCACAAGTAATCCATACCAGGTTAATGTTTCTCCTATAACCCTGCTAATATAACCTGAGTTTTTCCATCTTCATATATTTGTCAGTGCTTTCTCTTCTCCTAGAATGTCCCCCATCCTACTTCCATTCTGTATGCAAACTAATTCACCTTGAAACTTTTCTGATCATATATAAATAATAAATTTTCACACATCTTCTCCCTTTTATATAATTAATAGTAATTAGTATCAAATGTGTATCTTATTAATCTTTATATACCTCACAGTTACTAGCGCTCTTTTACTAGATTGAATTACACGCAAGTGCTGACATTTGACAGTTCTGACCCTTAAAATGGAAATTCCACATAAGCTAACATAATAATTTGATGCTGTCACAGTGCCAGTTTGGCAGTGATTTGAAGCCAGGGTCAAAATCGGTAAATGTGGACATGAAATCACTTAAAGTTTGTATTTTATTTTGAAAATTAGAGCTCTGGCTGAGAATCTAAATTTGATGAAGTGTCATTCATTTCTGAAGAGAGACAGGCTGCAGCTGGTGAGCATATATCAGTCTTCTAAGTGCTTCCTAAAGAGTCTCTTTTTTAACTTCCTTCCTTCATTCCTTCCCTCCTTCCTTCCTTCCTTCCTTCCTTCCTTCCTTCCTTCCTTCCTTCCCTCCTACCTGCCTACCTTCCTGCCTGCCTGCCTTCTTTCCTTCCTTCCCAAAGAAATCCTGGTGGTAAATAATTGATAAATAGATGTGCTATGTAATCATAAATACCACTACTCAGGCATACCAGCAATATTGTCCCTTTTTATCTAGAAGACCAGTAATATTACTTTGTGTTTTAACTGACAAGAGGAATCAATGCAAATAGTTATTCCAAATTCCAAATCTTTGCATAACTTATGAGAAATAATACATGAAACAAATGTTGTTAAGTAATCTTTACAATGAAAGTCAGTAAGACAGGATAACTTTTAAAAACCCACTTTCATTATGAGATCATCAGTCAATGTGCTGCTTTCTAGGGCATTAAAAATACTGATATATCAAATAAAAAGGTATTAACAACTCTAAAAGAGTTAATTTTATTTCCAAAGTGCCTACCTTTAGAATGGGTTTTATTTAAACCAAATTCTTTTTCTTCTCTTCTGAGATAAGATTGACGAAGACTGATTTAAGTACATATATATTAATATATAAAAATAAATATAAAATATAAATATAATATAAAAATATATTTATATTATAATATATAGTCAATAAATAAAGGTATATATATACACATTTAGGTATATATATGCCTAAGGGGGGTGTGTGTGTATATATATACACATATTATATATGGCATATACCTTTATTTAGGTATATATACCTAAATATACCTTTAGGTATACCTTTACATAGGTATATAATATATACACGTTTTATATATTAGGTTTATATATACACACCTATTATATATGGTGTGTGTATATACACCTATTATATATAAGGTGTGTGTATATATACACCTTTATTTATTGACTATATAATGTATTTTTATATATAATAGGTATATATACATATATACCTTTATTTCTATATACACCTTTATATAAGGTATATATAAGGTAAATATAACGGTATATACATAGGTTTAAATATAAATATGTATAAATACAAAAATATATATATACACCTTTGTATATTTATATATATACCTTTATTTAGGTATATACCTAAGGTGTATATATATACCTAAATAAAGGTGTATGTGTATGTATATATATGTGTGCCTTATTTTTACTCAGAAGAGAAAACCACCTAAGGTGTTTTGTTTTGTTTTAGTATGGTCACTCTAAGTCGACATAATCTCATGTAACTTTATTTTAGCAACTGAAATGAAATCAAACTCATTTATCCAAGCAAATTCCTGACATACAGAACATTGGAATTACATATGGTTGTTACTGATACCTGGTGGGACCATGAAAAAATGTTGTTATTACTGTGTTTTCCATCAAAAAATGTTGTTATTACTGTGTTTTCCATCTGTTTAATGTCGTTGATAATATTTGTAAGATAAGAACATCTTGAAGACAGAAACATGATCATACTTCTGATATTAGTCTTCCCCTGAAACATTCTGCTTGGCATTCCCTCACTTTAAGGATATGCATTTGGCCAGGTGCAGTGGCTCACGCCTGTAATCCCAGCACTTTGGGAGGCCGAGGCGGATGGATCACCTGGGTCAGAGGTTTGAGACCAGCCTGACCAACATGGAGACCCCTCGTCTCTACTAAAAATACAAAATTAGCCTGGTGTGGTGGCACATGCCTGTAATCCCAGCTATTCAGGAGGCTGAGGCAGGAGAATCTCCTGAACCCAGGAGGTTGCGGTGAGCCAAGATCGCACCATTGCACTCCAGCCCGGTGATAGAGAGAGACTCATTCTCAAAAAAAAAAAAAAAGAAAAAAGCATTTATTTCTATTTCTTCTGTATCTTCTACTTTACGCATTTGATTCCATTAGGCCTTTAAAACTTCATTTTTCTCTCTGCTTTGCTTTTCCATAAGGGTATTGTAGTGAACAACCTTGCATTGTTCAAAATTATGCTGAATGCTCAAATAAATATATTGAGTATTACTTGCTAAAGGAGATGATACTCACTCAAGGCTTTGTTTTTTCTTAACATTGTAAACATTTTATTATCCACACTAGAGAAGGAGTAAAAAAAGGAGTAAATATTTCTATAAATAACAAACGAAATTAAATATTTTCATACAAAGACTATTTGATCAAAATCTTTCATAATTGCTTCATAAATTAAAACCTGAAGAATGTCTTGAAAAATGAATTATACATTGTTTTTACACTGAAAAAAACATTCTTCTAGTCTTCAGGAGCCTTGGTTAAGTTTAAGCTCAGCTCTAATTTTAATTAAATTTTCTCTGTTATTATGTATTTTATAATAAAACATATTTTCATGTGTCAAAAGTACTAGTTATTTGCTGCTTCAGATTATCTCTGCATATAAGCAGGGAAAAATATTAAGAATATTTATTAATATATTATCTAAAGAGGCATCATATACAAGGATATATTTGAAAATTATAAAGTGCTATATAAATTTAAAGTATATATGTTATTAAATATCATTGCATTAAATACCTGAAAAAGTAACACACATTTTAATGTACACAGAAAAAAATCATGGATTTTTTTATTCCTTATACTCCATCTTAAATGTTTTAACCTTAGGTTAGCAAATTTATTTTTTAGAGTTCTAAGACTAGAAAAATCCAGGCTCACCATAATTATAAATGGGTTATGGATTTTAGAAGTACTATTAATATTAGAGGATAGATTTTTTTTCCCTTTGAGTCGAATGTCTTTGACCTGTCAAAAATAACGGATGGCTTAAGGGATATTTTTACATGATGGGGGAAGGTTTTGTCATTGCTCACACCAGGAGTGTACATCATAGGTTCAAGCATATGGTTTTCGCTAAAGACAACTGCATCTTTGGTTCAGATCGTTCATTACTGTAAAGGCAACTGTCATTTCCTAGAGATTAGTATTGGGGTTCCAAGTTCTGCTCTTCTTCAGATTGCAGTGTTGCTTAATTAATCATAAGAGCAAACTACCATCTGAACACTGGGTTAAAATAAGAGTGTGGAAAAAGAAAATCTGAGCAGGACTGATTTTCGTGCACAGTGTTGGAGAGCGCCCACACTGGAATTGTAAGTAGGAGCAGGGCTGACCATACCTCTGTGTAAGAAATGAGTTGGTTGCTAGTTGCTTTAATCTCACTGGTAGGGTGTTAAACCATAAGTACTGCCTTCCAAATACAACAAAGGAACATGACTTGTTCACACTTCTGAAAATTTGTCTTAAATATGTTCTGGTTTCTGTCATCATCTTTTCTTTAGAAGAAAGGATATAGCAATGATCTATAAGAAAAACATTTAGAGGAGCAGTGATGCATGTCTATAGTCCCAGTTGCTTGGGAGGCTGAAGTGGAGGTATCACTTGAGGCCAGAAGTTTGAGGCTGCAGTGCACTATAACTGTGCCTATCTACTGCACACTAGCCTGGGCAACATAGTGAGACCCCCATCTCAAAAGCAAAATAAAATAAAGATATTAATTCAATATTACTTCAATGCATGTTTATTGAGTGTAAACTATATACTAGGTCATCACTATCCAGTAGAAATATAATGTGAACCACATGTGAAATTTGAAATTTTCTAGTAGCCAAACAAGAAAACGGAAATCAATGAAATTGTTATTATTATTATTATTATTATTATTATTATTTTAGACAGAGTCTCGCTCTGTTGCCCAGGCTGGAGTGCAGTTGCGTGATCTCTGCCCACTGCAACCTCCGCCTTCCAGGCTCAAGTGATTCTCCTGCTTCAGCCTCCCGAGTAGCTGGGATTACAGGCACCCACAACTATGCCTGGCTGATTTTTATATTTTTAGTAGAGATGGGGTTTCACTATGTTGACCAGGCTGGTTTTGAACTCCTGACCTCAAGTGATCCGCCAGCCTCAGGTTTCCGAAGTTTGGGATTACAGGCGTGAGCCACTGCGCCCAGCCTGTTTTTAATCATATATTTTATTTAACCCAGTATATTGAAAATATTGTCAATTCCATATGTAATCAATATAAAAATTACTAATGAGGCATTTAACAAGATTTTTTTCATACGAAGTCATGAAAATTTGGAGTGCTCTTTACACTTACAGAACATCTCAATTCAGACTAGCCACATTTCAAGTCCTCAATAACCACGTGTGGCTACCATCCTGGATAGTGCAGTGATAAACACTAATCATGAGCCAAAGCACTTGATCTTATGGAGCTTACGTTTTAGAAATATAGATATTTGAATTTTGTGTTACATAAGCATTCATATTTTCTTAGAGCTTCTAATTGAAGCCACATTTCTTTATGACCTTTCTTAAGTGCTACTTCACAAATATAAAAAAGGAAATATCATAAACTTCAGAAAACAGTAAACAAATTGAATTGTTTCACCCCCCCATCTCTTTCCGGGTCTGTCCTCACGTCCTTCAGTGGCTAAGAATCAGGACATGTCTTTGAAATCTCTAATTTTAGCAACATGTGCATGCAAAATTATTTTCTCCCACAACATCTCTATTTGCTTTACAAAATAGTGTTTTCAACTACTTATTATCGAGTCAAATGAACTCCCCAAGGATCATATGCTGCTCTCTTTACTCCATGATTTTCAGTAATTCTGGTCTATTTGGAGACTCCAGTAAAAGGAAGGAATGTGGCATTAGAAGTGTACCGGTACTGTAAGGGTGGAGTTTGGATTCTAAGACTTTACAAACCTCTCTAGAGAGAGCTTACAAGTCCACATGGAATCCACTGAGTCCAGAGTCATTGGGATGATCTGTATGGAGGATGTTGTAAAGTATGTGAGAAGTTGAGCACAAATGCCTCAGGGAAGATGTCTGCTTGCAAGGAGGTGAGTTACTTGTAATTGTGGCTTGTCATCTACCCTGAGATGAGTACTTGTAAAATAGGGCAAGGTGATAGAAATCACTCCCCACAATCTCATAGGGAAACAATACTTCCTGCCAGAAAATTAGCTGAGAAAGCTCACTGAGGAAGGGAGGAGGGTAAATACAGATCAGAATTTGAGTCATTCCTTAACCTCCATTTTGAGGATATATTTAAACACACACACACACAGAAGTTCCAGGACCCCATTACAGATCACAGTCATGTTTGAAATCCCACACATCATTGCTTCCAGTAAGGAACTCACTTCGTAGCAAATAAAGTGTGCCAATTGGCCCATACACACAAAAACCACTAGTCTTACTATGTTCTTCACCATTCTCAAGCAGCTGGTTTCATAAAATGGTGAAATGACCTTTTTTTGAAGATCCAGCTACAGTGCCAGCTCTGAGGCATTAACCTTGCAGGGCTGGGGCGCTGAGCAAGGTTCTTCAAGAGGGTATATATGTTCTGAATCAACATCCAATATATGGTATTATTCCTTCTATAGCCAGGACTTACAGGTCCAGGAACCAAGAGCTAGAAATGAGAGTAGCAACACTCACTATTGCCCCTAATGACCCACTAGCAAAATGTTTGTATCCTGTCCCCGTGTCCTTAAGAGACTCTGCTGGCATGGTGGTCTTAGTTTCAAAAGGAGGGATGCATCTACCAGGTGACATAGCAATGATTCAACTAAACTAGATATTAAGGCTACCACTTAGCCAGTTTGGACTCTTCATGCTTTTGGGTCAACCGGCAAAGGAAGGAATTATTGTGCTGGCTAGGGGGATTGATCCTGACTACCAAGGAGAAATTTAACTGCTACTCCAAATGGAGGTAAGGAAGAGTAGGTCTAAAATGCAGGTGATCCCTTAGGGCATCTTTTAGTATTACCATGACCCGTGTTTAAAGTCAATGGGAGACCACAGCATAATCGAGGAAGGATTCTAATGGCCCAAACCCTTCAGGAATGAAGGTTTAAGTCACCACACCAGATGAAAACTACAGCCAGGTGAGGTGCTTGCTGAGCACAAAGGCAATGCACAATGTGTAGTGAAAGGAGGTTGTTATAAATACCAACTACAATTATGTCATGAGCAGTTCTTCCTTATTTTGTCATGAATATGTTCGTGTGTGTGTGTGTATATATATATTTATATGTATAGTCTTTTTTCCTGTTCTTATTCTCTTGTCATACAACATAAGATGCATTTGCTTTATATCAATATTTAAGTGTTGTTAACTTTATATCATAGTATTTCATTGCAGTATATCAAGAATAGTAAATATCACCCAGGGACTTTGCATTCTCTTCTGGGATAAGGGTTGCTCAATTGTATGCAGAATGATTGTATTATGTTAGTCCAAAGTATGGCTTTGTTATTGCCTATATTTGGAGATTAAATATGGTTTAAAGAAATGCATATGGATGCCAAGTTTTCATGTGGTGGACTCAGTTAGTGAATTTTATTTGTCAGCTTAACTGGGCCAAGATGCCCAGATATTTGGTCAAATATTATTCTGGCTGTTTCTCTAGAGGGTGTTTTGTGGATGATATTAACATTTATTTATTTATTTTTTTAAATTTATTTATTATTATTATACTTTAAGTTGTAGGGTACATGTGCATAACGTGCAGGTTTGTTACATATGTATACTTGTGCCATGTTGCTGTGCTGCACCCATCAACTCGTCATTTACATCAGGTATAACTCCCAGTGCAATCCCTCCCCCCTCCCCCCTCCCCATGATAGGCCCCGGTGTGTGATGTTCCCCTTCCTGAGTCCGAGTGATCTCATTGTTCAGTTCCCACCTATGAGTGAGAACATGCGGTGTTTGGTTTTCTGTTCTTGTGATAGTTTGCTAAGAATGATGGATTCCAGCTGCATCCAAGTCCCTACAAAGGACTCAAACTCATCCTTTTTTATGGCTGCATAGTATTCCATGGTGTATATGTGCCACATTTTCTTAATCCAGTCTGTCACTGATGGACATTTGGGTTGATTCCAAGTCTTTGCTATTGTGAATAGTGCCGCAATAAACATACGTGTGCATGTGTCTTTATAGCAGCATAATTTATAATCCTTTGGGTATATACCCAGTAATGAGATGGCTGGGTCATATGGTACATCTAGTTCTAGATCCTTGAGGAATCGCCATACTGTTTTCCATAATGGTTGAACTAGTTTACAATCCCACCAACAGTGTAAAAGTGTTCCTATTTCTCCACATCCTCTCCAGCACCTGTTGTTTCCTGACTTTTTGATGATTGCCATTCTAACTGGTGTGAGATGGTATCTCATTGTGGTTTTGATTTGCATTTCTCTGATGGCCAGTGATGATGAGCATTTTTGATTAAAGGTGGACTCTGAGTAAAGGGGACTGTCCTCCATAATGTGGGTGGTTCTCATCCAATCATCTGAAGATCTTAATAGAACAAACACTGATATCCCCAAGCAAGAAGAGATTCTGTTAGAAGACTACCTGTGGACTTGAACTTCAACATCGGTTTTTACATTGGTCTCCAGCTCACCCTGCAAATTTTGAACTTGCTTTCCACCATAACTGTGTGAGCCAGATTTTTTTTTTTCTGTATATACACATCCTATTGGTTCTGTTTCTCTAGAGAACCCTAATACATCTACTAATTTAGGCTATTCTTAGTGGAATCTCCAAAACAAATTTTTTACATGTTTTTTAGGGCATTCTGCTTTAGGTTCGGAAGTTTTTCAAGGGGGAAAATTAACTATAATCCTCCCCTCATTTATGACCACTTCATCCTGAAAAACCTCAGATATTTCACTGCAGAATTAAATATTAGCTTTATTTTATTTATTTCCTCAATAATATACTTTTACCTTAACGGTATTTGAGAAAATTATCCTGGAATAACTTATTCAGAGTTTCATCTACTCATCATTTCTTGATGTGCTTCACTAACATCAACTAAATGGCAATTTCAATGAGAAGCTTTTTTGGAAAAACACTCTAATTTTGAAAGATAATATTTAGAGATAAATTTTGAAGGTTACACATAGAACCTATTGATGGAGCAACAGGTAATGAGGATTGCTTAAGTAAGTGTAGAATACAAATTCAGTGCCGCCTGCATGAAGTGTCAAAAAATGTATTGCATTCATGAGGTAACACTTATTAATAGAAAATTGAAATAGAAAAGCATTAGCTTCCCCAATTAAAAACAGAATTAAAGTGAATAAAACAAATAAGAACAATTTTCAGCTATTACTCCCTCTTTAATCTTCTGAAATACTTGCTTACTAACAATGAAGATAATGAGTAAGGCTCATTATAGTTATAAGTGAGAAGAAAAACATTGTCATCAATGCTGAAATAGATTTATCTTAAAGTATGGGCATAATTGGGCACCCACGTGAACTTTGCATACACTCAAAGAGGACTTTCTTATTATTAGTGACTCAAATCTTGGCTTAAATATAACTTGCTTTCAGCTATGAAATACCTATAGTACAATATTTTTAAAAGTGCATACTTGAAAAAACCTTACAGTTGGGATCACCAAATTCAATAAAAATAGGTTGATTATCTATTGTTTTATCTGACAAATATTTATCGAGTGTCTACTTCATACCAGGAACTATGTGAAGCCTTAGTGATATATGGGGAGATAAGATGGATATGGTTTCTGTCCTCATGGAACTTATAGACAGATTTATGGGAAACACAGACAAATAAATATGCTTCACAATGCAACATGTCCAAGTTCATTGTAATCTACACAGTCTCTGTGACCTGATCATTTGAAAATATCGACTTTATTCATGCACATTAACGACACTGGCCTTCTGTGATTGCTATTTCCTGGATCTACAATTCCCTTTCTGTAAGATCTTGGCATGGCTAGTTGCTTATCCTCATTTAGATACCAATTCAACTATTATCTTCTGTGTAGACTAAAATTTCTGCGTGGCCGCGCTGTTTTTTAAGTTCAAAGGAAATACTAGGTATGAAAGATGAGAAGTTTGAGAGGGTGGTGGGCTAAAATACATAAAAAAGTATAGTCGCAATATCGAGCACTTTCTCAATTCTGATTTAATTTTGGCTTTTCTTTTTTGGTAAGAGATAGATGGATAAACTACTTCTTTGATTGAATTTGTAGATTCCTTTTGAAAAAAATTCCTAGTTCTAGTGCATTGCTTATTTCCCATTTTTGACATCTTAATTTGCTGATATTTTATTAGCTGGTCATGCAGATCATCAGGAATGTTTCCGAGTTCAGGAAAATTAGAATGCTATCTCAATTATGTTTGCACCGTTAACCATTTGCTCAGTTAATTTTACAAGTATCAACAGTGCATTTCTTGACTGTGATTATCACTCTGACCTTCTCTTTAATTGACCAGAGGGCACAACAGAGTCACAGGGATTATGCAAAAGTACTTTGTCTTTAAGTATTTACAGCTTAATTATTAGCTTTGCAACATTCCTAAAGATAAATAAAAATTTTTAAAAATGGATCACTTGGTTGTCACTCTTTTGAACAGTGAAAGCAATAATTTTATCTTAATTCTTTCATGCATGTTTATTTATTTGAAAATATTATATAGGGCTACTTTTGTACTTTATAAATTCTGTAATTGAATTATGCAAATGGAATGCATGTTTTTCTTGTTAAAAACATGTGACTTATGTAGTCTATTGCACAAATCCTCTATCACATCTCCACGAAAACTTCTGTTAAGGTATAAATTGGTAACGCAGACGTTTGAAGGTAACACAGACAGGGTTATATATGGACTCAATAAATATCATTGAATTCAGTAACAAGAACTGTTTCCCTTTTCTAGAGCAACCCAAAGTAAGTCACTTCCTATTCTTCACCCATGGTTAACCTGTGCATGCTTCCATAATTGAGTTCATCCTATTGAACTTTATTTTCAGTATTGATTTTAAATTATACAAATATTACACTATCATATGAAAGATAATGCTAGAATTCACTTCTGTCACCACCCATATATCCAGTTCTTTTTACAAGTTACTGTTATCAATTTATACATACATTTCCTGATTTCTTCTAATGAATTTGCACACATACAAACACATATCTTATAGTGATTCTTTCTTTACAATTTTTAACATATGAGGTATCAAACCTGTTTTACAAATCAAAATAAACATTTTCCTAGTCCTTCAAATGTTGCATAGTACTAGAATCTATGAGTTCAAAATTGTTTTTTTAGTCATTACTGAGGACATTGGTTTGTTCCTCTTTTTCTCTAATACAAACAATTCTGCAATAAAATCCTGAAGCTGCTTCCTGTGTACTTGGGCTAGTATTTTTCTAGAGTAGATACCAACTGCTGGTTCCTGGAAAATATTCATAAATATTTAATTACAATATTTGTTACCTAATATCTTTATACGTTTTCTATAATAATTTATGTATCCATCAGCAGTGTGAGCACTAATCTATTCCTTAGTCTTTCCAATATTTAAGATACTTTATTATATACTACAATTAAAACAAATCCCTATTTTATTTATTAACATATCCCTGTTCCTAACATATTTTACAAGATTCATAGGTGTTTGTTAAATACTTGTTGAATAAATTAATTTGTTTATAAACGTGAGAAGACTAACATGATAGGATCGAAAACATTGATAATGTTTCACTAGTAGCTAATTATATCCTTGGAATTACTAAAGCCAGACTAGGAACAAATGAAAGAACTCAAGACATCTCGAATGTGTCTACATTTCTCATTTTTTAAAACTGCTCAAGTAGTATAAATACCAGAATATGTAATTTAAGAGATTCCCATATTTGTCAAAAATATATGATTCCCAAATTTCAGAAGGTGTATTTGGATTCTGAAGTTATAAAAGCACTTGGTAAGCCATGCCTACCAACTACTGTAGGCAATCAACCATTACAGAGACATAGTTTTTTGATTTCAAGATTATAGGAAACACTGAGAGTAACTGGATATGACTCCAATGTTTCATGATCTCTGTAGATCTTGTTCTTAACAAAGTAGGTCAAAGACACTACACTGAATTCCAGCTGGGGAACAATATGACACCTGAGATAAAAATCTCGAAGAGTCAAATTATGTTACCTGAAAAGTTTCTATTAAAATGTAAGCAAGAGAGGAACACTAATGCTGGATTAGTTTATTAAATTTACTGGCAAATAAACTATGCTTAGAATACTAAATCTTGGGAACTATTCTTTTTTTACCATGTCAATAAACAGATGGCTCCAGTAATTACATTTTGATGAAATTCAAAATGTGCAGAATATTTCAGTTACAAATTAATTGGGTCACAAAAATCACTCCAAATTTTCTATTTTTTCATATAAATAAATGTTAATTTTTTACAAAGATAATACCAGCACAAGGGGGAAGCAATTTCCCATGAGAATTTACTCTACCTAACCATCAAGTGATACGTAATTATTTAAAAGTAGAAATCAGCTCAAAGCATGTGCCCTTAATTGACTACCTTTTCTGCGTTTCAGCTATAATGAAAACCTTGAAAAGAAGATGAACCCTCTACCTGTCAGCTACTATAAGAACATATTCCCCAAGGAGCTCTCTTAGTACTTTAAAAATGTTCTCCATGCAGGGATTTCCCTTTTTACCTAGGCACTTATAGCTTCAATTCTTTACAAGTCTCTGAGGATTAAGAAGAGAAAGTTAATATTTTCATCTGTAAGATGATGGGCTATCGCTACTAAGGTTTTGATTTGACAACTGAACTTCTTGCTCGAATCCACATTTCTTTTATTTTTCATGGAACAAAATGTTTGTTTTATATTATCAGAGAGTAATAGTAAAGTAAGATTCCATTTTCTTCTTGCAATGCTCCTCTTTTAAACTTAGGAAGTAGGAAAACCTACTTGGATCCTCTGGATCCAAATTTTTAATTCCCAGTAGTAATAACTATAATAATACAATGTGTATAGTAGCACCCATATATTAATGAAATTGCTAGAATAGATTTACTGCTTATTCAGACAGTTTCAAATTTTGGGTAAATGGAAGTCATGTAGTCCAACTACATAGTAATTAATATTTTTTTTCAGTGATTGCATTATACTATAGCCTATATTTGGCCACAGTGTTACTATTATATTCATAGGTTGTCTGCTCCATCGCTTTTCTTTCAACTAAGCCAATACAAAAATCGTTCTGAGGCAGATATGTTTCTAGATCATCTAGTAGTTAAGTTACAGATGTCTAAATTGGACTATTTAATTTGAAAATCACCCCTCCCCTGCAACTCTCTCACACAAATCATCAACTTAGCAAAACTGTTCTTTAATCAACCGTTGCTAAAATTCATTGTCAAATTGATTTACTTGCATGGTAAAATGTTAAAGCACCAAGCTATCAAAATGAAATATATGCATATTTCATAAACATGGTTGTAATAAACTGGTAGAGTGTTTCACTATTAAATAGAAGAAATACATATTAAAAGTATTCACTCTCCAGTTCCACATATATTTACACATTCTTCATGCTTTATAAATGTTGCAGGCACATAACAAGTTCTACTTGATATGTAAAATGTAACTTCAAGTTGATTACATACACAGATAATTGTTAAGAATTCTTTTCTCTGAATCTCAGTACATTAAAAATACCCAGGAACACATTAAAATTCATTTGCATTTAAAAATATGATTCTCCTTGACTTTGAATCTATATTCCGTTGATCTTATAAATTGATGTGGCTAATTTTTAGAAATAGTCTTATCAGTGATAAAATTTCTAAGTATAATAGATATTTTACACATTTTGTGTTTTTAATATTTACTTATTTTTAATTTATTAAACAAACATTAACTCAATGTCCAAATTTTATTTTTAAGAAAAGTGAGAAACTTCAAAATAAGTATAATAAAGCTCTTTCATGTGAGATGAATGTGGGAAAAAATGAGTACAGTAAATTATGATCTGCCACCTTGTCATAATTCATAGAATTGCTAGAGAGTGGATACAAGATGTTTCCATGTTCTACAGAAAGGAGGAGTAAAGAGTTAAACTGTTTTTTTTTAACTGAGAGAAGGAAAAATCTGCCTTCCTGACATCAATTTAAAAGAAGCTCAATCTAGTATGTTTTGCCAACTTAAATTGGAAGTTCAGATAACTGATCTGGATCTCTACATTCTCTTTCACGTATTTATAGCACTTTGTTCATCCCATATTTAAGCACTTACTGCATAACTGTTTATGTTACATTTCTTTATTATTTTGTGAGCTAGCGAAGTGAGGCACTTAGTCAAATCCATGGTTTCAGCACCGAGGACAGCGCTTCTGTTAGTTAATTTCTTCTTGGGCTCCACCTTCAACAAACTTATGATGTGGGGACAATGTAGGCAGTACAATGCACTGAGGTAGGTAAGATGATAAGTTGCATTCAGAAATGAGAACATGAATGATAACTTAGGTGGGTGGAGGTAAGTAGTATGCAGTGAGAGTGGAGAGATGAGTAGGAATCAGATGGTATAGACTTTTTCAGCCACATCTGGAGTTTAGAGTTTACTCTAAGAGCATGGGGAATAGGTTATAATGGTTTAATCAGGGAAGTTAATGGAGTTATCCCATCTAATTTTCAATTCGGAAAGTTCAACTTGGCTATCAGGAAATATGTGTCATATTCTAAAAATAAAATTTTAAATGAATACCTGCATTTAATAAATAATATAACTGTAATTTTAGATTGGTAAAAGTCAAAAAGTTTGGAAAAGTAATTCTATTTTTAAAATACTGAATCCTCAGGTTAACACACACACATATTATTTCTTACAGTACTCGCAGGTGATTGTGTGTATGGCTGGGTTTCTGGGTTAGAATAAAAGGTGCCAATGCAGCAAAACACAATTATAAACAATTTGGCTTTAAAGATGCCATCATCATTGGAAATACTGATTAATACTGAGCTCTTCATTGGAAAATTGTTCTAAGTTTTACGTTCAAAAGTTTAACTGTTTCTGATGGGACCACTGGACTTGTCTGGGAAAGCTTCATAGACTTTTAACATTATCTTTAGAAAGTGTCCTGCTATTTGTGATATATTTATAGTAAACTGAATATACTAATATTGAAACTAATTTTTCTCGGTAACTTATGAGTTATACTAACTTCATTTTCTAATTAACATAAATAAAGTGTTCTTTCCTTAGCTTTGAAGCAAAGTGGATATGATTGAATAAGCTTTCTAAAGGTGTGACTACAGAGAATACTTGTTTGATCTTCCCATAGCACTTGGCCCAGTTTTATGTGTTTAGTGGGCAATCAATGACTGTCTTTTGAATAACAAACAAAACCTGTGATTATTCAACTCATTTTAATTGTAGGCTATCCTGAAATGGCACAAGAATTGCAGTAACTAATCTTTAAAATTTATTTTTGTAAGCTTTCACCATGTTATTTACCCCCAATTAAAATTCTGTTTTGTGCCATCTCATGCAAAATGTCAGTTTTTAATGATAAATGTTCTCCACAGTTAGAGGTTCAAATACCGGTGAGAGTGATTAAGCTGTTCTAGTGCCAGCACTGCAGAAATAATCACTACAGCAGAATTTCCTGAAATGTGAAAGCAAATGGAAACAGCACTCAGAATCACCTGATTGTGGTTATTAAAAAACAGACTTATAAGCCCTATCAAAAGCTTCCCAATTAGGCACATGGGGTGAGTGGAGTCTGGGAATGTACATTTTTAACAGACCACCTAAATATCAACTGTAAGAATGGAATAGAATGTTACTAATATTAATAGTCATTTCCTTAAGAGTAAATGATTACCTTGTAAAATTTTTATTCCCAAAATATATTGACTATAAAATTAATTCCAAAGTTATTCTTTTTTTTTTTTTTCTTTAAGACAGAGTCTCACTCCGTCACCCAGGCTGGAGTGCAGTGGCGCGATCTCAGCTCACTGCAACCTCCGCCTCCTGGGTTCAAGCGATTCTCCTGCCTCAGCCTCCCGAGCACCTGGGATTACAGGCGTCCACCACCATACCCAGCTAATTTTTGTATTTTTAATAGAGATGGGGTTTCACCATGTTGGCCAGACTAGTCTCGAACTCTTGACCTTAGGTGATTCACCCTACTTGGCCTCCCAAAGTGCTGGGATTACAAGTGTTAGCCACCGTGCCCAGCCCCTAAGTTATTGTTATTTGGAAACTCATTTGATCTATTATCAAAGTCAAAAATGAAACCTCTGTTGACTACCTCTTCTATACAGTGCCTTTAACTCTTCCTTTTTCCTCAAGCTATTTCTTCATCTATTTTAATAAGAAGTCATAGTAGGTAGAATGGTCCCACAAATAAGTCCCTTTTCTAATGCCTGCTACCTGTGAATATGTTACCTTACAGAGCAAAAGAGACTTTGCATATATGATTAAGGTTAAAAACCTTGAGATATGGAAAATTATCTGGTATTACCCAGGTGGGTCTGATGTAATCACAAGAATCCATAAAAGCAACCAATTGTGGTCAATGGGGAAGATGTGACTGAGTATGGACAAGGGCAGAAAGAGATGAAATGTTGTCATCTTTGAAGATGGAGGAAGTGGGCCACAAGCCAAGCAATGAGGTAACCTCTAGAGGATGGAAGAAGCAAGGAAACAGACTCCTACTGCCACAAGAAAGGGATGCAGCCTTACTGATCTATTGATTTTACCCCAGTGAGACCCCTTCCAGACTTCTGGAATTTTAAGATAATAAATTGATGCTTGTTTTAAGCACTGCATTTGTGGCAATTTGTTATGGCCTCCACAGTAAGCTAGTACAGAAGGCATTGGCTTTGATCCCACCTATGTTCCTTTATTTATAACCCAAATACTGATATGACTGTTAGCTGACATGATATCCTAGTTACTACCAGTTCAGCTTTTTCAAACTGTAGCTAAGGATATGAGAAATTTACAATAATACACTTATATATGCAATATACCCAGGTATTTAGAATTGAAGATTTTATCACCAAAATTATGTTTGTTGCATGCACTTGTAACTGCTGAGAAAGTAATATAGTTTAATAAAGTAGAACTGGTCTTAAAATATATCTAGATCATCTACCACTTCTTAGTTGTGGTGGTATTAGACAAACACTTCTGCTTTTATCTGGACGATGGGTATGGCAATGCATAGCCTTCTTTCCCAGGGTCTCTGTTTTATTAACATGAAAAAAAATTAGAAAATAGACCTTTTGGACTTTAAAGTGTTCTACAAATGAATGACATTTTAAAATGTTGCAGTAAAGTATCCATGGAAATTAAGCTACCTTAAAATAAACCAACATAAGAAGGAAACAGCAGAAGATTTTATGTACTGTATATGCTCTCCTTGAATACACAGGCACAATACCTCTTAAGATTTTTTATTACTTTCCCAGAATCTAGAAGTAAATTTACTCAACAAATAGTACATTCTTATTACTCTTTCATTCTGGAAAAATAAAATTTATTTTTGTATTTGTGTTACACCTCACATTTACTATAGCCATCTAATCTAAAGGGAAGAATAGGTGATGGTTTGAGGGCCTACATTTTAAATGAACATCCTTGTTTTTCTGAGCCCACATGCTGTTTCTGTATAATTTTCCCATTGGGTATAGAAGCCTAGATGTCTGTTTTAAAATATATCTGTTTTACAGATGTATCCATCCGGGATCAGCAGCCTGCAGAAACAACTTTCCAAAATTTACATCTTTGGTTTTGCTTAAGGGAATTCATTAAAAATGACTAAAACTGGCAATAGAGAATTACGCCACATATGAAATGTCTTGACACAATGTTTATTTATTCACAAAATAGTACCTACCTAATATGAGCTGGCCAGCTTCTACATACTTGAGATATAGAGGAGAATTTATACATATGTTTAAAGTCTCTGAAGTCCAGATCTGAGTTGAGGACACAAACATGTAAATCACAAAGTGTGACAGAGGATTACAACAGATCTGTGAGAACACAGATTACCTCTGTGTAAAAGTGAGGTGGATTTTGAAAAAAGAGCATGATTTTTTATTTGTTAGTTTTAAAATGTGATTGAAATACTCCAAGTCAGGAAGATTAGCATGGAGAAGTGATTGTGTATCCTAAATGGGTGAATTTGGAAATTATAGTATTGTTTTATTTTAAACAAAAAGATATTCTATTTTATATATATATATATATATATATGACATGATACATGAATATAACGTTGTATTTATGTGACCTAGTATATGACTATACTATATATATTTATATATATACATTTATGTATACATTAGAAAAATACTTTAACTGTGGTGTGGAGAGATTAAAGTTGCAAGAGACTAGTGTAAAGCTGGTACACAAAAGGTTACTGTAATTGTCTAGGAAAAAAATTAGGGTCTAAATTAGGACAGAAGTTGTAAGAGCAGAAAAGAGGGAACAGATTATGAGAGAAACTGAGAGGGTCGTGGTAGAAACAACCAGGATTTGGTGACTGATGAAAGGTATCAAATGTGGGAGACACTATAAAAATGACTTCAACTTTTCTGCACATACAACTGAAAGGCATGCACTCTAAGAAAGCAGCAAATGCCAGAGGGGTAAGCGGTTTTTGACATTGTGATATCTGGGATATCTAGGTGGCAATGTCCAGCAGAAGGTTAGAGACAGATAAATGGAGCTCAGGAAAGACATCAGTATTAAAGCAGTCAATTTGGAATTAATGTCTAGATGCCTTTTAAACTATAAGGGTAGCCCAAAAAAGATAAAATGATGAGATTGTATCAAACTAAATAAAAGACTTCAGCACAGCAAAGAAATGAATAGAGTGAAAAGGCAAATGATGGGAGGGAGAAAATATTTGCAAGCCCACTGCACTCCAGCCTGGGCAATAGAGCGAGACTCCATCTTAAAGAATAAAAAAGGACAAAAGATAGTAAGTGTTGTCAAGGATGTAGAGAAAAGGGAACCTTTGTATACTGATGTGTGGGAATGTAAACCAGTAGAGTCATTATGAAAAATGGCACAGCAATTCCTCAAAAATTTAAAAATAGAACTACCCTATGAGCCAGCAGCCCCTCTGTTGGGTGTATACCCGCAGAAAATGAAATTAGTACCTTGTAGGGATATCTGCACTTCCATGTTTATTGTATTATTATTCACAATAGCCAAGATGTGAAAACAATTCAAATGTCCATCAATGGATGAATAGTTTTTAAAATATTTTATACATATACAATATATAATAATTATTAAAACTATTCATATAGTGAATAATACTCTATTGTGTCTATGTGTATATACATATATATATATATAAAGATCTACCCTCTTAGAAAATGTCAAATATATGATACAGTATATATATACCTGTGTGTGTATATACATATACACACACATGCAATAGAGTATTATTCAGTCATAAAAAGGGACATCCTGCAATTTGCAACGACATGGATGAACTTGGAATGCAATAAGCCAGAAACAGTAAGACAAATACTGCGTGATCTCACTTATATGTCTAAGCTAAAATAGTCAAATTCATAGAAACAGAGAGTAGAATGCTGTTTGCCACGGGCTTGGGGAGGGGAAAATGGCAAAATGTTAGTCAAAGGGCACAAGATTCTTGTTATACACGATTCAAAAGTTCTGGAGATTTATGCACAGCATAATGACTATATATAATACATATATAATATATATAAAATATGTTATATATATAGAAAATATTTTTAAAACTATTCATCCATTGATGGACATTTGAATTGTTTCATATCTTGGCTATTGTGAATAATACTACAATATAATATATAATCTCTAATAAACATTAAATCCAGAGGAGATTAAATATAGGGTATCTTCATAAATGGTAATTTGCTATATTTTTTCCTTGCTAGATGCATACAAAATCCAATAGTGTACATAATTGTTTTTCTTGATTAAAATTTTTTCCTAGTTGAATTATCTTGTCCACAGAATATGTATTTTGACTGGCTCTGAATATGTGTAGTTATACTGTGACTTTGAACAGATTTACACATATAATTAGGAAACCCATTGTAGGAACCACTTCATGCCTCCCATTCACACTTTCACATGAACAAATGAAGATACTGATTGATCTTGAGAGTATGCACAGACCATGTGCTGTACAACTCCACAGAGATAAAAGGTAGTTAATTGAGGAAGATACTTAAGAACTTCATAATTTAAACATCACCCAAACAAGCATTTAAAAAATGACAAAGGAGATACTCAGAAGCAAAAGCAAACAAAGAAAATTAATGTGTCATGCAAGGTACAGCAATGATCAGGTTTAAAAGTTGAAAAAAGAAAGTCAGTATGTATGATTTACTTAAGTTAACCACAAAGTGTACTTAGCTATTCTTTTATAAAAAGCTAATTCATAAAATATTAAAACAACACATCACCAAATATTAAGGAATTATATTTAGTAATTTAATCAATTATATTAATACCAACAAATATAATAATCATTTACTAAGAGCTTACTATATGCAAAACACTACTTCAGTTGAATATATGCATTATTTCATAGTTTTTAAAAGAGATTAGGTTTTCCAAAATATCTTGCTTCAAGCAAGGCAATCTGGAAACCATGAAGGAATAAACTCATTTTCATATCTACAAGATAGCATCTTTGATAAAACGTAATTTACTTTTCTTTTCCTTACCTCTCCATGGAATAGTTTAGAAAGGACATAAGCATTTATGGAAATATATTTTATTGTAAGCATAGTACCTGGTATATAGTAGTATTCAAAATAAATTGTTTGAATGAATGGATTAGTGAATAATATGGTACAATCAATGTAAATTTGTAAATTATCTTAATTTTATATTTAAC
Source organism: Macaca fascicularis (assembly GCF_037993035.2). NCBI lineage: Eukaryota > Metazoa > Chordata > Mammalia > Primates > Cercopithecidae > Macaca > Macaca fascicularis. Next base: position 104,674,248 of record NC_088388.1, on the reverse strand, counting down.
TATAATGGTTTTTAAAATTGTTTTCCTTGAGAAAGAGAAGCAATGGCTCAGAGGCCATGATTTAAAGTTATTTCAGTACACAGTCTTCCCTATTAATAGCTATCACTTTACTTCTATATAGAAAAACATTAAAAGAATACAAATTCAAAATAAGATGGAAAGGCACGTGGTTTTGATGAATACCTGAATTTCATTTGACTGATCACTAGTTATTCCCTGCCCAGCTGAAAGGTATGAATAGGATCCTTCTTGGGCAACAACATTTATCCATCACATACATGCAAGCAAGCAAGCAAGCAAGCAAGAATAAACATTACTTGATTAATGGAATGGAGACCAAGCTCAGTATTTCTTTCTGTGAGATGTTTTATGAGCATTAAATTCATTGAAGGAAGTGTCTCGCAAATAGATGTGATATAATAGTATCTCCCTAATTTTATCTCAATGCTCCTGGGGTCATTTTGGCATAAATTATTCCCAAAGGGAAAGTTTTTAAATTCCAGTGATAATTGAGAAACTAGCAGTCCTTTATGCCTCTTATATTGGCTCTATTAAAAACAGGAATTAATTAATAGCTTTGTTTAGATGTTAAATGCAGTGAAATCACTTTACACCTGTGCTTCCTATTTTCTGGGTTCCTTGCACTTTCAGCTCCCAGTGCCTTATAAAATGCCCTGGCTTCCTGCAGCATCCTTTCTAGTCCTATACCACTCTCATTCTCCAAGGCCAGTGTAACCTCCGGGATACAGTAATGGTGAAAAACCTGGGATCGAAAGCAGACTGGCTGGGTCAAAATCTTCGCTGTCACTTACTATTTGTATAATTAGAACAAGTAACTTAAACTTTCAGGGGCTCAGTTTCTTTACGTAAAATGGGAATAAAAGTGTATATCTGATAAGGTAATTGTCTTAAGTTAGTACCCCTAAGTATTGAAAAGGATGTCTGGTACACAGTAAGAACTATATAATTATTAGCCATTATTATCATCCCATGTCAAATCTTTTTTTTTTTCATGCTGCTGAGTAACTGCTGGTCAAATTATTTAGACAAACAATTCAAACTAAGATAGTTTACCAATTCTGATGCATAAGACAGTATCTATGATACTTCCCTTAAGCTCAAAGAATACATTTCTAGAAGTAAAAGTTCTTGAGTCGTAGGAGGTCCAGAGGTCTTCCTTCAAAGTACCTTCTAATTACAGATGTTACCATCTACTTTCTCTTCTGGTAGACATATACTACTAGTATTTGATCTAGTTTGTAATGCTAAGTTAAGATTATTGCAACCATTTGCAATATTGTCACACTAGAAAGGAACAGGCAAAAGAAAACATTGCAGTAGCCAAAAAAGTCATAATTTTGTAATATTGCTAAGATAATACTTTTTGAGGTTGAGAAAAGTATTGAGGCAAATGACTTGCTTTATATAACAATTTGACTCTCATAAAACGAATTTTGTATTTGAATGCTAATAGGAAAAGTTGAGAAGAGAATTCCAAAAAAATCTCTTCATAAGAGTATATTTTCATTTTTAGTAATTGCTAAAGTTAAAATATTTGGTAAATCGAATTATGGTCAGGTACTTTGTCATTACCTCAAATTAATTCCTTTCAAATTATCTCCCAAATATTGCCAAATTATCTCACAAATAGTGCCAGTTGAATTTGAATAAATTAATTGAAAATGTTTTTTATAATTGCTTACTCTTTTGGAAAAAGAATCAAATGTTTAGATCCTTGGGGCATCATTAAACAAAATGGAAATCACCCAATTGATTCTATTGTGAGGTGCACATTAGAAAAAGACAAAACCCAAAAGACTAAAACTAAGCATATTTCTCAATCTGCAAAAACAATTGTATTTGAGATCCTATGACATTTTTTCTGATTTAACCGTTGGTCCAAAAGTGATTTCTCTTTTGAAGACTGGCCAGAATATTGCTGTCTTTCACAGGAGAATAACTAGATCACATTAGTTTAACAAAATAGAATTTGTAATTGGTTGTTTCAGCATATTATCTTACAGATAGAAATGACTACTGGTTCTACCACAGAAAACAGTGCTAGATAATATTAGTGGCAATGTGTGTCAAAGTTACAAAGTACCGTTAACAGAACTAAAATTATCTTCTTCATTTGCACATGAAATTGTGTCACTTTCCTTCTTATATCCTGATTTGGGATATAAATCAAACAATGTATTCTGACTTTCAAAGTCTGTTTGTGCCCATACCTCTTGGATCTCTTATGCCTTTTTCTCATTTGCTCACCAGCTACTCTGTCCTGCTGCTGGTCACATTGGTTTTCTTTCTGTTCTCAAACTCAACAAGTTGATTTGATCCTAGGGTCCTTCATTTGGACTTCTTTTCTCTGACCTCCACTTATCCGGTGCCCAGTCACTTATATCTCAGCTAAAGATATGACTTCATATGAGAGACTATCCTAATCACGCACATGACTAGAATGTAGACTCCATAAAAATCAACACCTTGGCTGTCTTATATTCTTCACGGCATCCCTCAACAACATCACACATACTAGATACTCAACACATTATTTGTTGAGCAATAGAATAAGCTCACACTCTTTCCTACTAGTGATACATATAGCTTTTCCTTCGATCTTCCTGACAACCCTGCAAGGTAAATATTATTATCATGGTTTTATATCTAGTAAGGGCGCACATTCATGCAGTGCATCTGTCTCCAAAAGTTATTTTTCCACTAACCTACTATGAAGGGTTCACAAAGATGAATGAAAAGTTGAGCACTGTTACATAGTTTAAAAAGTGTGCTTTTATACTTTAAAAACTCTGCTCTATACACCAGGAAAATGTTATGATGATATAAATGGCCTATTGACTTCAGTCTCATCTTCTAAATGGACCCTAATTTCCAGTCATATAAAGCTTTGAAAGTTTCCCTATATTTGAGTCGTTTTAAAATATTTATTTCTCTATGTTCTTATAAGTGCTGCTCCTTAATGCTGGAATATCTTTCTCCCTGGTGTCATCCACCTCATCATCTAGTTTCTCTGAGAAATGGAATTTCAAATGTTAGATTTTCTTTGCAAAGCCTTTCACTATTCCCTTAGTAAAGCTAGTCCTGTCATTGTCTCTATTTAAGTATCATGTTGGAAATATTTCTATTGCAGTGCTTGTCACTTTAAAACATATTCACATGTTGATTTTCCCCGTGAGACTATGAGTTCCTTGAGAGTAATGACTGTGCCCTACTTATCTGTATAGCTCAGGACCTGGAATATAGTAGATGTGCAATAAATGTCTGTTGAAGAAATAGATGAATTTAGATAATCCCAATTATTGATAACTAAAATGAGAGCTAGTTGTTGAACTAATGTACTACTGTGAGCTTTATAATATAATTAATTTTCTTAATTTTTTACTTAGGAATGTTATGAACCTCGAATATACATTTTAAATTAAAAATGGCTTGAGTAAATCAATGAACTTGATAATAAAGTTATATAAATCAATGAACTTGATATAAAGTTATATTTTTTAAGACAGTTGCCCTTTTTAAAACTTTTTTCAGAGGCATGAGTTTATAATAACTACTGGTGTTCAGCGACAATGTTTCTTTATAAAGATATGATATAAGGATATTTTAAATTATCTGTAATGTAATTATTTTTTGGCAAAACTGTTCCCATTCACTGGTTTTGAGATGCTCCTATTTTATGTATTTACTCCCTGTGTCATGGCTGTAATTTAGTGTCAGAGATAGTGTGAGTGCCACTACACTGATGTCTACATAGGGAGTTTAAAGATCACAAAGGACCCTTCTGTCATTCTCAGTGACTGAGAAAACCTCAGTTTCAGCCTGGGAACTTACTCTCTCTGCTTTTTAATCACCAGCTTTTCTTGAAATGTTTAGCTTTATGCCACATCATTTACTTTCATCAATAGATCTTTCTGCAATGGATGCCCCCTTTGTGATGGAACACTTGCTTTGTTATGTATTATTTTCCATCTCTCTCAAAATTTCACTTCAGAATGAGTAAACAAGTAAAACCTTTTTTTCTTGCTAAAGTTTCAATAGTTATATATTGCTGTGGCTTGCACACTACAGATTCTTCTTACTGATTTGACATATTCCTTTTTCCTCTCTAACTTGAACTCTCCACTTTGGTCTGCTGATATTCTCGCTTCCCACCCTATCCTTCTCCCCACCAACGACTAAGAGCATTTCTTCCTCTGTATCTGTGCCCATGCCTTTCTGCCTCATAAAATGCAGTTCTCCTTTCCTTTTTATCTGATCTTGGTTACTTTTATCAGTGGAAAAGCATAGAGTTTAGAGACAGGCAGACCTGGGTTTAGCTTCCAGTTTTGCCATTTAGAGATATATGAACTTGGACAAACTAATCAACTGATCAAACTGAGTTTTCTTACCTGTAAAATGAATATTTTTAGAAGGGTTAAATATAATAACATATTTGATTGCCAAATTTTTAATTTAGTTTAGTCAATAAGTGCATTAACAATGATTATTTTATGACTCAAATAAAATCTCATCTGCTATATTAGTTCTTGCCTGATTTGCCACATTGCATTCATTTACTCTGCCAACTTCTGTTGAGTTTATATTCTTAAACATTCATTTGATGTATACACACACACACACACACACACACAAACATACACACAGTTTTCTTCATTGAAGGTCTTATTAATCCAACTTTGCAGTTCATTAATGGTTATGTGGAAACAATATATTCATTTTAAATTTCCTTTCCCCATAGAAATACATGAGCGTGATTAAGAAAAAACAAAAAAAATATATATATATAGAAAGTTCTATAATGACAAGGAAAATCTCTTGCCTATCTTTCTCTAGTCCTGTTCCTTAGGGACAAGTGGGCTCAAAAAATATTTGTGTAATCCTTATATTCCATCGTCCAAATTTGACAAATACCAAGAATTTACCATGCTGCTTATCTCTTCCTCTTCTCTTTCTCTCTCTGTTTCAGCTGGACTATTTAAAAGCAAAGTCCATATGTAATTTTTTTCATCAACTTATACATCAACTTGTATAAAAAATTAAGCATGAATTTATTTAAAAGTATGAATGTTTTGTTATGTAATATGATGCCTTTTTCTTACCTAACAAAATACATTTATTGATTTCATCTAATATCCAGCCCATCTTCACATTTTTCTACTTATCTCAAAATGAATTTTTACCCAAAGCTCTGAATCAAAATCCAAACAAGGGTTACATATTATGTATTATGTTTATTTGTTTTGTATATTCAGTATCAATCTAGAGCAATTTCTAGGGAGTAGTGACTGTACCTCATTAAACAAACCGATACTCATTTTCTGCATTATTATATCTCTATATAATACTCCTATACTTCTCTTTCTTTGTATATCAATTGAAGGCATAACTTACTACTGTAATAGATATAACTATTTTGTCTACCCATGCTTTTCTCTCCAGACCCTGCTAACACAGTATTTCATCTTTCTAAGGTATCTATTGATAATCTGTGTATCTTTAAGTAATATATTTAATTCCTTATTATGTCACTCTAGAAAATATCTCATCTTCCACTTTGAAAATTGGTGTTAGGGTTTCTAACGTTTGCTTCAATGTTTTTCACATCCACCTTTCTAATTTTGAAATTTGGATTTTTTCTTCTATACAGTCAAGCTTAAGAACATATGCTTTCTCTTCAGAAATTGTAGCTAGGTCTCCTTTACCTTCTCTATAAACTTATCTACAGATTGATCCTAAACTTCGAAAATAAGTAAGTCGTGTTTACATTATTATGATAATGAAACTTCTCTCACTTCAGTAACAAATAGTGTCAAATGATTGCAATTGCATCTATATATGGAGATATAGATACAGATATATAGATATCTCTTGGAGTTTTTCATGGACATTCTTTTTCTTTCAACATTTTGCCTTCATAATAGTCAATTCCCCCCATCCCTATCTGTTTAATATTAGATTACGTGTTAAGAACTGTTTTTTTTTTTTTTTCTGTCTGTTTCAGAAAACCCAGTCCTACAATATGGACTCTTAATTCTCTAGAGAAGTTATCATGAGACTTCATCTTATTGTTCTCCTTGTTTCCTGAACCCCAGACCTTCATTTTTAAAAATAAATTTTCCAAGAACAGTATCTATAACATAAATTTTCTGTGTTCAAGCATATCTGAAAATATCTTCATTCTACTCTCAAAATTGATTGATAGTTTTACTGCTTAGAGTATTCTAAGCCCAAAAAAATCTAGGGTAAAAATGTCCCTAGATCTATAAAGTCATTGTTAGTCTGATATAGGACATTCAATATTTTTGATGAGAGTTCTGCTGCTATTCTCAATCTCATTCTTTGTAGATAACTAGTTTTTTCCCTTTTAGCAGCTGCTCTTTATCCTTTGGGTTCTGATTGATTTCCAATTTTATTATTGTATTGGATACCTAGTGGGTATTTCCATCTGGAATTTCAGATTCTTGAGATCTAGGGGATTATCTTTGTGTGCTTATATTTTCAAATTAAATTTCTCTTCATTTTTTTCCTCCCCCTAGAAATATTATTCACCAAATGTTAGAACTCTTGAATTGATTCTCTCTGACTTCTCTTCTGTCTAATGGTTTTTCTTTTGTATGCAGTTCTACTTTTGGAAGCTTTCTTTGACTTTGAATTTTAACATTTTTATTATTTTTAAAATTTTATCATTGTTTTAAATTTCAATAGTATCTTACATTATTCACCTTATCATGACCTTGTTTGATATCACATTGAATTTTTCTGAGAACATTAGTTAGAAATGTTAGTTTTAAGTGTATCTTCTATTTCTCTCTCACTTTCCTCTGTGGTAATTTTTGTGATGTTTTTTCAGTCCTATGTTACAGCCTTTCCTGAAAAGCCTGGTGTCCACTGCCATTTGTTTATATTTTAGAATTAGGAAATAAAAAAATTGACTAGAACTCACTGGAAATAGAAGGAGCTTGTCAATTAAGAAGCTTTATTTTAAGCTGTATTGTCAGGAGCTTTTGGGTGCAAGTAAAAGAACATTCACATAAAGTGGCTTACACAGTATGGAACATCTATAAATATAGAGGTAGGTTGTTCTAGGGTTAATTTATAAGTTTAGGGATGCTACTTAGGGCACAGACTCATTTTTGTCCTTCTTCTTTGCCATCCTTGATAAATTCACTTCAGCATTAGGCTTGTTCCCTAATCACAAATAACTGTGGCAATTCCAGGTATTCTGGGTAGATATAATAAATGCAATGAAGGAAAATAATGTTTTCTTCAGAGACACCTTACAATAGTGAGATAAACCTTTCCTAGAAGTCTTTTAATATCTCTCCACCTCCATTTGTTCAGAATTGAGCCAAATCACATGCCTAAGATGTAAGAGAGTCTTCATAAATAAGTACTTGGCATTTTAGCTTCTTGTGGTGACAGCCATGCTCTGCCAATAAGAACAAGTTTGCTTGGAAGATGACATAGGTGAAATTTGGGTGACAACCCCCAGCAGCTACCACAAAGATGATGAGTGAGGAAGCAACTAATGCACTGGAACCCCCAGGCATTTCTGTTTCACGAGTTTCCTCGGAGTTTGGCCAAATTCATTGACTCCCTTTTGGCTTTGTTTCTGTTAACATGCCAGAATATTCTGATAAACTTATCCCATTATTGTCATCAATGTAGACTTATGTCTGTTTGCTAGTTGAATATCATTTTATTGGGGTTTTAGGAAGGAGAAGAGAATAACCTATGGATTCAGTCTATCATCTTGACTCGGAAATGTAGAATTTAATTTCAACAGGAGTTCTAATCACTTACCTATCCTTTCCATTCACACGTCAGAAGAAAATTTGGAGTTCACTATATTTTGTTACTTTCACATAAATAACATCTCTTAGAAATTTCCTCAAAGAATTCAACAAAGACTAAGGAGGTCTTTGCTCCTTTCGGAGCCGAGTCTTATATCCCTATACATTTCTTCTTGTAAAGATAAAGTTAAATATAACTCTCAAAATAATTTCTCTCACCTGCCATTTTGTTTATGAGTAATTTTCCTTCTTACCCTTATTTCTTTCTGTGTGATAGTAGTTATATTTGGATTCATGTCCCCACAGAAATCATCTCCATTAATCCCATGTCTACTTCTTTTTATCTAGAATAGTGACTTTTTCTTTAGTTTTCCTATACACATTCCAGATTCCTTTATGACAAAATATATTATTTTATAAATTCCAGGCCATTTGAAATACTCTGTTTAAAGATCAGTTATTGTTATTCTGAAACTCATGTTTACAATGTAGATTAGAGGTTTAAAAAGAATAAAGCTGTTCAGGATGAAAAACAAAAACTCATCTTATCTTTTTTATCCTATAAACTCATGGCAAGCAGCAAACTCATCTAAACACATATTTCATATTTGAATACTAGAAATACATGTATCTTATTAATTTCTATACCTATTTCAATAATAGTACTGATAATTGGAATGAGGAAAGACCAGACACTGAAATGTCTTTTAAGGTGAGACAATAGGACACCAATGTTAATATTTCTTAACTTAAACACCGCATGTTCTCACTCATAGGTGGGAACTGAACAATGAGATCACTTGGACTCGGGAAGGGGAACATCACACACCGGGGCCTATCATGGGGAGGGGGGAGGTGGGAGGGATTGCACTGGGAGTTATACCTGATGTAAATGATGAGTTGATGGGTGCTGACGAGTTGATGGGTGCAGCACAGCAACATGGCACAAGTATACATATGTAACAAACCTGCACGTTATGCACATGTACCCTAGAACTTAAAGTATAATAATAATATAAATAAATAAATAAAATTCTACTATACTTAAGAAGTATGCTGTTAACAGTCTCTGAAAAGATATTTTAAAATGAGAATTTTTTCCAATAAAAATACTTGTACACACAGATAATTAACTTAAAATGTATAATAAAATCTAAAATTTTAAAATAAACTTTATTTTTTTAGGATATTTTTAAGTTCACAGCAAAACTGAGAAGAAAATAGAGTTTCCATGTACCTCCTTTAAAGAAAAAAATACATTCCATTTGTACTAATATTTGAATCATATTTTTTCTTTTTATATTACATAAGTTCCTCTAATTCCATACAGACTACAAAGTGCATTATACTGCCATGATCAAATAAAAGTCAGAAACATTTCTGGGTGCCATCAGTAGGTGGCTGATTATGAACATGAAAAGTGTTGTAGCAATCAGAGACACATGTGATCTGCTTTTCCAAGGGATTGGGAAAGATACTTTAGACTAAAAAGCAATGCCTTTCACTGATAGTATTATAAACCAGCCCCTGCATCCATTCTCCAGCTTTTGTGATTATTTATGACATTAAAATTAGCAGTTCTCAACCAGTAACACTAAGGGAAAATCTATAGAAGACCAACATGCATTGAAGAATAATTCCTTTTCTTTTGTTAACTAAGAAAGGTAAAAATGTATCCAAATATTTGTAAAATATTTTTGAATAATATGTTAACTTTTTAGAGTTTTTTTATGATTTTTTTTATTTCAGTAGGCTTTTGGGGAACAGGTGGTGTTGGTTACATGGATAAGTTACTTAGTGGTGACTTCAAGATTTTGGTGTACCCATCACACAAGCAATGTACACTTTTGGAAAGCTTGTTTGTTGCAGATAAAATGGCTGAGAAAAGCTTAAGGTTACATTAATTAACAATAATTATTTTCTTAGTGTAGACTTGTTCATTTGGAGTTAACTATTGGAACTGAAGGTTATCACATCCAATAATGTTATTTCCTTGATTCTGTATTGATTTTCTATGGCTTTTATTAGACTGAAAGATTTAAAAACTGAACTTCATTGGTTTACACCCTTTTTGCTTTCTGGAGCAATAAACCCATCTTGCTAAATGTACAGGTCATATGGTAGTTTATACTCAGGACTTTAAGTAATTCCATTTAATTATCAGTGTACCTTTAATGTATGTTCTTTTCTGTGGTTCATTATTGAATTAATTAGTACATATTTTCTGATAGACAGTCTTCCACCCACTAGCTCTTTCCAGCATATCATTTCGTCTTTGTAAATCAAAGTTTATTACTATTAAAATATTATGAATATGAAACACATACTGATATTGTTTCTTCAAGAAAACATCACTAATATGGTAAACACGTATATTTCTGATCATATCAATGCAGATTATGGAAAGCTGCATTCACTACGAATACTACAACCTTGAGGGAAATAACTCAAACAAAAAAAAATCTAAAAGCTTTAAGAAACTCTCCCTTTGTCACATAAATAGATTGCAATTTTTTTCTCCCATTTTGTAGGTTGCCTGTTCACTCTGATGATAGTTTCTTTTGCTGTGCAGAAGCTCTTTAGTTTAATTAAATCCCATTTGTCAATTTTGGCTTTTGTTGCCATTGCTTTTGGTGTTTTAGTCATGAAGTCTTTGCCCATGCCTATGTCCTGAATGGTATTGCCTAGGTTTTCTTCTAGGGTTTTTAATGAGTTTAGGTCCAAGATTAACTCTTTAACCCATCTTGAGTTAATTTTTGTATAAGGTGTAAGGAAGGGGTCCAGTTTCAGTTTTCTGTATATGGCTAGCCAGTTTTCCCAGCACCATTTATTAAATAGGGAATCCTTTCCCTTTGCTCATTTTTGTCAGGTTTGTAAAAGATCAGATGGTAATATCCAGAATCTACAAATAATTTAAACAAATTTACAAGAGAAAAACAACCCCATCAAAAAGTGGTCAAAGGATATAAACAGACACTTCTCAAAAGAAGGGATTTATGCCACCAATCAATATATGAAAAAAAAAGCTCATCACCACTGGTCCTTAGAGAAATGCAAATCAAAACCACAATGAGTTACCATCTCATGCCAGTTAGAATGGTGATCATTAAAAAGTCAGGAAACAACAGATGCTGGAGAGGATGTAGAGAAATAGGAATGCTTTTACACTGTTGGTGGGAGTGTAAATTAGTTCAACAATTGTGGAAGACAGTGTGGAGATTTCTCAAGGATCTAGAACTAGAAATACCATTTGATCCAGCAATCCCATTACTAAGTATATACTCAAATGATTATAAATCATTCTACCATAAGGACACATGCACACATATGTTTACTGCAGCACTATTCACAATAGCAACGACTTGGAACCAACCCAAATGCCCATCATTGATAGACAGGATAAAGAAAATGTGACACATATTTACCATGGAATCCTATGCAGCCATAAAAAAGGATGAGTTCCTGTCCTTTGCAGGGACATGGATGAATCTGGAAACCATCATTCTCAGCAAACTAACTCAGGAATAGAAAACCAAACACAACATATTATCAGTCATAAGTGGGAGTTGAACAATGAGAACACATGGACAAAGTGAGGGGAATATCACACACCGGGGCCTCTTGAGGGGTGGGGGACTAGGGGAGGGGATAGCATTAGAAGAAATACCTAACATAGATGATGGGTTGATGGGTGCAGCAAACCACCATGGCACATGTATACCTATGTAACAAACCTGCACATTCTGCACATGTATACCATTACTTAAAGTATAATAATAAAAAAAGAAATTATCCTTAATATACAAAAAAGATAGATGTAAGTACTCAAAGTTTCAAAACGCAGTTATTTTCCTCAAGTGATAATATCCAAAGCGATAATATGAAACAAAGAACTTTGTTATATCACACTAATAGTCATGCATATAATGTAGAAAATTATCTTATAAAGTATAATTCTATTGTTTTTAAAAAGCTGTGTTGCAAGGGAAACAAGGGTGTTGGTAATGTTGTGGACAGATTACCTGGAGAATTACGTTATGTGGATATTGCCTTAGTCACAATTAAGAAAAGGGTCTCTACAAGGTTTTCCTTCTCCTGGTTGCCATGCTCAAACACCCATTCTTTTGTTAATGATATCAGGATGAGTAAAGCAGATACAAATTAAATAAACAGAAATTAGGGTCAGAAGTATATGTGATCTAGGTAGTTGGACCTTAGGAGAGAACACAGGAGGTTTTTGAGAGGGGTTTGTGAGGACAAAACATGAAGACCAACTTCAGTCATCTGAAGTTGTATTTAGGAGTCTGTGTTACCAAGACTTGCTGCTTAGGGACTTACTAGGTACTCCGACCTGTCACATCGCTATTAACTTTCTCAGTCATTGTAAGCAATGTATGCAGACTACTTCAGCTGATCTATCTGGTGGTTACTCCTGGGTTATGTCATAGAAAGACTTATTCTCCTGCTGGTGTAACTGTTGTGAGTTGAGTTGCCAACAATTATACCAGATTGACATGGTAATCATTTTCTCTTCTTTTTACTGTCTATCCCACCCAAAAAACTAGGATAAGATAGGAAAGTTAACACTTTGTGTGTGTGTGTGTGTGTGTAGTTCACAATGTTAACAGTATACAAATATACACATGATATTATAGATACAAAATTATTGTTCTTATGATTATTTTTAAATTTTTATTTTTAAATTATACATTGTGGAATGGCCAGATTGAGTTAATGAACATAGCACTGCATCACACACTTTTTTTTTTTAGTGGAGGCAGTCTTAGCCATCTTCAAGAATACAATACATTGTCATTAACTATAGTCACAGTCAGCATGTTGTACTATAGATCTCTCGAATTTATTCCTATTTAACTGAAATCTTGTAGCCTTTGACCAACATCTCTCCAGCCCCACCACCACTGCCCCACCATCCCACCAACCTCTGCTAGCCATTACCTTACTCTCTGCTTCTATGAATTCAACTTTCTCAGATTTCACAGACTTTCTATTCCTGGCCTATTTCAGTTAATGTCTTCCAAGTCCATCCATGTTGTCACAGATGACAGCATTTCCTTCTTTTTTTTTTTTTTTGAGACGGAGTCTCGCTATGTCCCCCAGGCTGGAGTGCAGTGGCGCGATCTCGGCTCACTGCAAGCTCTGCCTCCCGGATTCCCGCCATTCTCCTGGCTCAGCCTCCCGAGTAGCTGGGACTACAGGCGCCCGCCACCACGCCCGGCTAATTTTTTGTATTTTTTTTTTAGTAGAGACAGGGTTTCACCGTGGTCTCGATCTCCTGACCTTGTGATCCGCCCGCCTTGGCCTCCCAAAGTGCTGGGATTACAGGCGTGAGCCACCACGCCCGGCTCTTTTTTTTTTTTTTAAGGCTACATAGTGTTCCATTGCATATACATACTACATTTTCTTTCTTTATTTTTACTGTTCTTATTTTTTCAGGTCATTTTTCCCCACAAACTAATTATATTCTAGAACAAAAACAAAGCCCAACTCAAAACGCTTCTCTCATGCTACCTTCCCAGCTGCCCACTTTTTACTCATTCTTCAAGACTTAAGTCAGGATGTTCCCCAGGATGCTTTTCTTGACTCCGTGTTTCCTGATTTTTCTTTCTACAGCCAAGAATTTTCACATCCTGGAAACATTTCTGTCACAGCACTGACCCTATTATGTTTACCCAGAAATTTCTTTCTGAAAAACACTTGTTCACCTGAATATGACCTGATTGGTTGGCCAGTACAACAGTCCCTCCTTATCAGAGACTTCACTTTTTATAGTTACAGTTACCTGTTGTCAATGACAATTGAAAAATATTAAATAATCCATATATTTTTCAATTGCATGCCATTCTCAGTCACGCAATGAAGTCTTGCACTCTCCTTCTCAGTCATGCCCGAGACATGAGCCATCCTTTTATGCAGAGTCACCATGCTGTGCATGCTGCCTGCCTATTGGTTACTCAGCAGTTTTCTGAGTTATCAGATTGACTGTCACGGTATCACAGTGCTTGTGGTACAGTCATCCCAATGTGACTTAGTAATGGTCCCAAAATGCAAGGGTAGTGATGCTGGCAATTCAGACATGTGAAGGAGAAGCTGGAAAGTGCTTCTTTCAGATAAAAAGATAAAAGTTCTCAAATAAATAAAGCAAGAAAAAACTGTATGCTGAGGTTGCTAAGATGTAGAGTAAGAACAAATCTTTCATCTGTGAAACTGTAAAGAAGAAAAATAAATCCATGCATAGTATACGTAGAGAGTTTGGTACTATCCTTGGCTGTAGGCATCCACTGCAGGTCATGGAATGTATCCCCTATAGATAAGGGGATACTACGGTGTAGCATAATTGATGGATTAACACCCTGAATACATGTATGAATCAGCATGACCCAATATTGTCACAAAAAGAAGCCCAATTTCCTGGAAAATAAAAAAGGCCAGAACTTATCTGAAATGAAGAGGCAGAAAGATCTAGTTGATAGCTTCACATCATCTGGAAAATCGATTTTGTAAAACTATTGGGTGGCTACTCTATTCTCTTCATTCTGATTAACCACAAATAAAAGAAACTCCATTAAAAACAATCCTGAGAATCAAAGTTGGGTGTCCTCATCTTACTGGTTATACTGGAAGCCTGTGTTAAAATAGAAACTCTACTCGGCCCAGCCCACCTTGAGTCAGTTTAAATATAAAGCATGAGAAGGATCTGATGAGCTTCTTTCCATTTTCTCATGCTTTCTCGGTATGTTCTTGTTCCTGTGCTTTCTAGTTTTCTACGATTCTAAATTTTTTTTCTTCTATTCTCTGCTTCAACTTAGAATGATTTGGAACCTAATCAGGTTTTATATCCTTATTGCTCATTGATTTAAAAAAAATCCTTGACTCCTTTTCTTAATACAGTGGAAATGCTGAATGTTTGTCATAAAATATCAGTGAATTTCAATCCCTTTCTATAGGCATAAGGTTTTTCAGTAACTGCATTAATGACCCATTACAGAAAAGCAGTCTTTATGCCTGATAAGTGTAAAATATCAGAAAGTTAACTTCACTTTTCTGAAACACTCAACTCTGGCTCTAATAGTATATGAAGCTCTAAATTAAGTTAAAGTTGTTTAAAATGTATTACTTTGTGTGTGGGATTTTGACCTGTTTCATCAGCAATACTTAAGTACTGTCTGGGACAGGAAGTGACAGAGTCCTATTAGTTAGCTCAGGGACTAGTGTTATTCATTCTTTTGGCATTGAAGCAATTCTCATTACAACTAAGCTGATATGGGAATGATAAATGACAACAGGCTACCACAAATGTTACTATATATTGAGCCAAAGTAATGGAACCTCAAGCAGAAATGTGCAGAGGAAAACAGTGCAGTGATATGAAGACAATGTAAAGTGTTATCAAAGTGTCATAAACAATTTGGGTGTATTTGAAAAACACTCCAGTGGCTAATGAAGCCAAAAGATAGGTCTTCATTAGGAAAGGACTCCAACAGTTCAGGCACAACCCAGCCAGTTACATCCCAAATAGTGATCTGCAATATTACTGAGCATCACAATTATCTGGAAACGTTTTCTCTAAACAATGAGAGAGAGAGAGATTCCTATATCCATTTTACTATGTCTCCCATTTCTTCACCAAAGTTTCTGAGTTGATATAGCTGAATATTTTCATAAATATCCTAGGTGATGCTAATGGAGGTTTGGGAATCACAGATTCAGAAATAAGTGCACAAATGCTTCAGTTCATCTAATACAGTTGTAGACTTTGAAGAGGTCATGAGCCAAATCAAAGTATGCATTATTTGAGGAAAATATTACTTGAAAAAAGTATTTATATTGATTGCCACTTTATACTAGTATTTTCAGTGACTTTATACATTAGGCATAAAAATTCATCTTTTGTGAAGTTTTATTTTACCAAAGTTAAGTAGATTTTACTTGTATTTAATAAGTTACTTGAAAATTGACAAGTGATATCCATAAGATACTGATCTCCCTGAAATTTCTTGTAAATAGAAAAGTTACAAGATTAGATTCGCTATAAATTATGTATTTCAGTTGATTAAAGTGTAAAATGTTTGCACAAACAACCACCTACTTTAAAATATTGAGGTCTACCCTGTTGACTGATATAATCTTTCTAGAAGAGGGGCCTGTTAGAGATAATTTTTTTTATTACTGACACATTGTATAATTTTAGTGAGAATATTTATAGACAATCTTCATCTGAGATTTCTACAGGAAAAACCAGCTTGTCATTTCAAAGTCTAAAGTGAACGCATTTCATGGACCATCTGTGTAAATAGCCTTGGGATGCTCAGAAAAAATTCCAGTTCCTTTGCCCTACCCTAGACCAACTGGATCAGAATTGCAGAGACTCAAGGGCAAGAATTCATATTTTTAAAAAGTGTCTACCCATCCTAACTAGAGAATTCTTATGCACACCAAAAGTTGAAACCCTTTGATTCGAATCTAAACTGTTTTCCTTGTCTTGATGTGTTCAAGAGTTTTAGGTTGTTGTCAAGTCTTTTTCAATCATGGAAACATTTTTTTTCAGACTCTTGGTTGATACATAATGAAATATTTAAATTTTACACATTCTCATACCTGATGTCCTATTTTCCATTTTCAGAGAGCTGCTCTAAGTATAAGGAAGTCTAAAGATAAGGTAGATACTGGGAATTCCCACTGCATGGAAATGGGACAAGTTGCTTTAATTTATCTGACAATAAATCTCAGTGAGGGTATCTGGGAAAATACCCTCACTGAGATTTATAATCTTCAAGACCTCCACATGAAAATGAAGACTGGATATACCCACAAAGAGGTGAGACTTGCAACAACCAATAAAAGAAAGTATTTCTGCCATTTTCAAGTTATAATTTTGAAACATTTGTAAATGTAGAATAGTTTAATGAAACATCATTTAATTATTCCCTCAACACTCATTCAAAGAATATTTTTGCACATTATTTTCTAAATGTCTTTTCTTCATACAATGATTTACATGGTTGAAATCATATTATATACATGTTGTTTTGGGTTCTGATTTTCTTTTTCTATTTTAACATATTCTCTCAAACCTATTTTCTTAGATAATTCAAAATTGTAAGCATCATTTCCTTAGTGTATTATATGAGTCAATTTTATGGGTGATTCATTTTTTCAATAATTATTGCTCCATATTTGAACACTTAGTTTGTGAAATGAGAATAATTTACAATATTAAGAATAATGCTCAAATCTACCTCTCTGTTGTTGAGATAGTCATTAATTTACAGATCAAAGGTTATAAACATTTAAAAATTCTTGATAAAAATAGTAAAATTATTTTTCTGAAAGATGAAGCCAATTAAAAGTCGCAGTAGTATTGTACAATAATGTCCACAAAGGAAATCTCATGAAGTTTATCTTTTATCCTTTTAAAAGAATTGCTAATTTGTTATGAAATAGGCATGTTGTTTTGCATAGGTTATTTTTAGTTATACAACAAAGAAGAAAGGTTGTATGTATAGGCCAGTACTAATGTAGATCAAAGAGAAAGCTAAAGTGTTTGGCTTATCTTAAACCTTGTCTATCAAATAGAATTCAGAACGATGGAATGATAAAAACATCATTTAAGACGAAATCAAAGGCCAAGAATTAGATGAAATTATCTTAATGGCACACATTGTTTTCTAAATGAATTTACATTCTATATCAAAGTATTGAAAGATCTTATAAATGAACATGCTGAAACATTCTCAGAGATATTTAGCTGAGATAAACAGAATAATTGTCTTTTAAAATATATTATATCTTTATTACTTAACTCTCTGATCTATTATAATCTATTATGACTACTAATGCATTTCTATTGATTTCTTCCTAATATATCTTATGGTTTTTGTTTTATATATGTCAATAACAATGTTTGATATCTTAATTATGAAAACTTCATTGTGACTTATTTATAGAGTTGTAAGTAGCAAGGGACCTTTTTGGTCTTATTTAATGTTTTTCTGCATTAACATCAGCTTTGTTTGATATGCACAATAGCATGAGCGTGGCAGTGAAGGTGATGAGCAATGGAGCCAGATGGCCCCAGCTGGAACCTCAGTCCTACTTCTCACAAGCTAGGTCACCCTGAGAAAATCCGTTGGCTTCTCTAGTCCACAGTCTGTGAAACGGTAGTAATATTAGGTTGGTGCAAAAGTAATTGCAGTTTCGGTCATTAAAAGTAATGGCAAAAATAACAATTACTTTTGTACCAACCTAAGTACCTATCTTAGGTGTTATTAAAATGATTACATGAGTTATCAGGCATAGACCAAATGCTGAGAATAGTGGCACTCATTTGTTGGTTTTTATTATTACAATTTTCTACCTTTTAGCCTGTCTAGATTTTTCTTTCTCCAGACTGTTTCTTTTCTTTCTCTGCTTCCTTCCCTTCCTAGTTTTCTTTCTTTTTTTTTTTGCATTTATTGATATCTTTGCAAATATTTTATCTTTAAACTCTTTCAGGCATTCGAGTTGGTTGTGTACCCTTTAGAGTATCAAGCATTATTTTATATAGTATAAAAAGTATTATTTTAAATAATATTTAAATAACTTAAATATTCAATTTTTAAAAATAGAATATTTATTGTGTAAATATCCAATTACTATCATCTTATTCTATATTTTTAAATTTTCTCGATTTCCATAATATTTTTTAAATTTTCTATCTTTTGCTCTACAGTTGTATGTTCTTCAGCCATTTCCCTACTTCCTTTTGGAAAAAATATCAATTAGTTACCTTTAAAACTCTAGATAACATGCTTATTTCCCTCACTATATCGACTTCCACTCTCCACAGTGTCTTTTATCATACTTTCCTCCAGTATGTCATTTATCTTCTAATCTGTATTTTTGTAAACACGTTTATTTTTTTTCACTGAATTATATATAATTTGATATTATTTTTATACTCTATTGCTTTTATTTACAGAGTTAAACCTGGTTCCATTTTTCCACAATAATCATTAGTAATTTATGACTATTTATTTATTTATTTTCATACAGGGGCTCCCTTTGTCACCCAGGCTGGAGTAAAGTGGCACAATCATGGCTCACTGCAACCTCAGCCTCCAGGGCTCAAGCAATTCTCCCACCTCAGACTCCCAAGTAGCTGGGACTACAGACACATGCCTGATCCTCTTCTTCTTCCTACACTGCACCCTCCAAAAGGCCCCTGTGTGTGTTGTTCCCCACAATGTGTCCATGTGCTTTCATCATTGAGCTCCCACTTATAAGTGAGAGTGTGCAGTATTTGGTTTTCTGTTCCTGCATTAGTTTGCTGAAGATAATGGCCTCCAGCTCCATCCATGATCTCGTTCTTTCTTATGGCTGTTTAGTTTTCCATGGTGTATGTGTACCACATTTTTCTTTATCCAGTCTGTCACTGATGGGCATTTAAGTTGATTCCAGGTCTTTGCTGTTGTGAATAGCACTTCAGTAAACCTACATGTGCATATGTCTTTATAAAACAATGATTTATATTCCTTTGGATATATACCCAGTAACGGGGCTGCTGGGTCAAGTGGTATTTCTGTTTTTAGGTCTTTGAGGAATCATCACACTGTCTTCCACAATGGTTGAAATAATTTACACTCCCACCAACAATGTATACGTGTTCCGTTTTCTCCCCAGCCTCACCAGCATCTATAATTTTTTGACATTTTAGTAATAGCCATTCTGACTGGTATGAGATGGCATCTCATTGTGGTTTTGATTTGCATTTTTCTAATGGCCAGTGGTGCTGAGTTTTTTTTCATGTGCTTGTTGGCTGCATGGATGTCTTCTTTTGAAAAGTGTCTCTTCATGTCATTTGTCCACTTTTTAATGGGTTTCCTTCTTGTAAATTTAAGTTCCTCACAGATGCTGGATATTACATCTTTGTCAGACGTATAGTTTGCAAATATTTTCTCCCGTTCTATAGGCTGTGTGATCACTCTGCTGATAGTTTGTTTTTCCGTGCAGAAGCTCTTTCATTTAATTTATTCATTTAATAAATCTCTTTTATCAATAGTTGCTTTTGTTGTAATTGCTTTTGACATCTTCGTCATGAAATCTTTGCTGGGGCCTATGTTCTGAATGGTATTGCCTAGGTTGTCTTCCAGGGATTTTATAGTTTTAGGTTTTACATTTAAGTCTTTAATCCATCTTGAGTTAATTTTTGTATATGGTGTAAGGAAAGGGTCCAGTTTCAACCTTCCGCGTTTGGCTAGCCAGTTATCCCAATACCATTTATTGAATGGAGAATTCTTTCCTCATTGCTTATATTTGTCAGGTTTGTCAAAGATCAGATAATTGTAGGTGTGCCGTCTTATTTTGAGATCTCTATTCTGTTCCATTAGTTTGTTTTGTACTAGGACCAAGCTGTTTTGGTTAGTGTAGCCCTATAGTATAGGGATACAGTTTTAGTATAGTTTGAAAGCAGGTGGTGTGATGACTTCAGCTCTGTTATTTTTGCTTAGGATTTCCATGGCTATTGGGTGGTTGTCTAATTTTTAACTATTTGTAGAGACAGAGTCTCACTATGTTGCCAAGGCTGGTCTCGAACTCCTGGACTCAAGCAATCCTCCATTCTAGACCTCCCCAATTGTGGAAATACAGGTGAAGCCACCATGTCCATCTTGAATTACTGTGTAAACAATTAAATTTTCCTCTGAATATACAATACCACAAATTTCTAGTAAGTTTTGTGTTTGACCAACTTTTCTGTTTATTGAAATACATTTTCTGGTACTGCTTTTAGAGACTGTGATAGGTGACTTATGTTCCAAATTATTGCATGTTTGATATTGCTTTCACATCTAAGTAAGCACATTGCTTGGTAAACATGGTTTTCCCTCAATGCCTGTACATACTATCACAGTATCATCTCTTAGCTAATATTAATGGAAAATTTCAAAGACCATACTGACTTTATTTTGCCTTGTAGGTAATCTCCTTCTTCTTCCTTCATGGCTTGTAGGAAATCTTTCTTTACCCTAATTTCAACCAGCTCACTGGAATATAACAAACTCTTTCTATGTAGAGATTGAACTTTTGTTCAAAATAAGCTTTCTTGTACTAATTTCTGCAATTTTTTTCTGCTCTCGGTTATCTGTCTTCAGAAAATTATTTCTATGTTTGATCAACACTATCTTTCATAGCTGTAATATCTGATCTATCATTACTTTTGTTCTGGTTTTGCAGCTCTACATTGTGTGCTATTTTTTCTACTGTATCCTCCTTTTCTTTTATTCATCAATTTAAAAATGCTAATTCTACTCAGTGGTGTCCTTCATGTCATTTTTAAAGGAAGTTTTGTAGAGTTACCTAAAATTCTTTGTTGCTTTTGTTGTTCTTATAAACTTCACTTCTTAATCTGGGCAATTCCACTCATTCCTATTAATTGCCCCAAAATAGTGTTGATGAATTGTCTTTGATTTCCCCTCCCTGTTGAAACAGATGCTGTTGGAATTTTCTCTGTAATCTTTGAACTGGTTGCTTTATTTGGTTATTCAGCTGCTTGAAGGAGGGTGTAAGCAGGCCCTGAGGCAGTAGACAGCTGCATTCTGGGTTTGTTATTTCTGCTCACTTTCCTTTCAAATCGGTTGACTCCCCTGCCAAGGAGCACATCTGAATTTTGTCATTCTTCGGCATTGGCACAAGTAGCTCACCCTAGCAAGACAGTTGTTGTGTCACAAAATTCTTTTTAATGGGACTTGCGTAAAGTGTCTTTTTGCAGCTACAAGGTTTATCCCTTCACTTCTTTCCCCCGACCCATCTCTTTTCCTGCTCAGCTTTGCCTTCTCATCACCCTTCCTGATTATAAAGCTGCATCTGCAAACCAAAATAGAATAGTCGTATTGCGCCTCTTCAGCCCTGTGGCACCTGCAATTGTCTGCCTGGGAGTGGGGTGGAGGTCAAGAGCTGGGAGTTTCTTGTTTCTCCTACCCATCACCCACTGCTTGGCTCCCAGGCCTCCCACTTCCAAAATAGAAACCATTAGTAAGACCTTCTAGAAACTTATTATTTGCTTCTTATACACAGTTCCTTCTTATCAATTCAGGAGCACATATATTAAAGATTAGTATTTATTCTCTTTCACCTAAGTAAAATAATACCTGTTATTTAAAATTACATATTGTGATGTAATGGTATGGGCTATCATTTCCTAACTTAGCATAAGTAAAACTTCTTTAAGGTTCCTCTTATGCCAATGTGCCCTTACCATATTTCCTAGCAATCCCTTTTCAACTATGCAAATACAATTTTGATTTTCTAAAAAGATAAAAATGTTCTTTTTTAATTAATTAATTAAGTTAGTTTTTGAGATGGAGTCTGGCTCTTTCACCCAGGCTGCAGTGCAGTTACATGATCTCAGCTCACTGCCACCTCCGTCTCCTGGGTTCAAGCAATGCCCCCATCTCAGCCTCCTGAATAGCTGGGACTACAGGCGCCTATTACCAAACTGGGCTAATTTTTTTTTTTTTTTTTGTATCTTTAGTAGAGACAAGGTTTCACCATGTAGGCTAGGCTGGTCTCAAACTCCTGATCTCAAGCATTCCCCTACCTTGGCCTCCCAAAGTGCTGGGATTACAGGCGTGAACCACAGGTTCCTGGCCTAAAAAGATAAAGTGTTAGACTCAACAATTATAGATCACTGAGCTTGATGTAGCTTTGGGACAGCAAAGAGGCGCAATGAGACCTCATAGCATGGTAGTCACTTTCTCTGAAAAAATATTTCGATAATCCTTTCTCTCACCACACATTTTTTTTCTCCTTGAATTAGATGAGTTGTTTCAAAATCAAGTATTAATTTCCTTTGAAAATCTTTCTATGCTGTTTTTTTTTATCATACTCTTCTGATATCTGATATCAATCATATTGATAACTCAGTTAAAACCAAGGCAAGGGCCAGGAGTGGTGGCTCATGCCTGTAATCTCAGCACTCTGGGAGGTTGAGGCGGGTGGATCAACTGAGGTCAGGTGTTCAAGACCAACCTGGCCAACATGGTGAAACCCCATCTCTACTAAAACTACCAAAATTAGCCAAACGTGGTGACTTGGGCCTGTAATCCCAGCTACCGGGGAGGCTTAGGCAGAAGCATCGCTTAAACCTGGGAGGCAGAGGTTGCACTGAGCCGAGATCATGTCACTGAACTCCAGCCTGGGTGACAGAGCAAGATTGTGTCTCAAAAAAACAAAATACAAACAACAACAACAACAACAAAAACCCTGAGGCAGGAATATTGCATCTAACACTGTGTTAGAAGCACCACTATCCCCTTTTCTATAACCACTGAGTAGTCTTAACACTACTCTTAATGAGGCTAATTCTCACCATTACTGTTGTAAGAGACCAGGAACAAAAGAGAGCCGAGGATATCAGCACCTCAGCAAAACATATGGCGGAGTGTCTTTAAAATTCCTGAGTAAATCATAAAGAAACATGGGATAAAAATAGATAAGAGAGTCAGCTTTAAAGTTGGTTAAGTAATTGTACCCAGAGATGCTGACAATTGATAGATGGCAACATTTCCTAAAGTAAAACAATGTTAAGGAATCCTACAGGATCTTCTCCTTTTCTTGTTCTTAACATCGATGTCACTTCCTTGAATGCTATCATAATATTCTCAGAAAGCAAAAAACAGATAGAATGATGAATATAGAAAACTGTACTGAACTATGATCTATAGCTGAAATAAAATATAGGTATAAGATATGAGATGTTTGATTTGGTTTGGCTGTGTCCCCATTCAAATCTCATCTTGAATTGTAGTTCCCATAATCTCCACATGTTGTGGGAGGGACTCAGTAGTAGGTAGTTGAATCATGGGGGTGATTTCCCTATGCTACTCTCATGATAGTAAGTTCTCATGAAATCTTATGGTTTCATAAGAGAGTTTTCTCCCTATTGCTCAGCACTTCTCCTTGCTGCTGCCATGTGAAGAAGGATGTGTTTGCTTTCCCTTGGCCATTACTGTAAGTTTCCTGAGGCCTCCAAAGCCTTGCAGAACTGTGAGTCAATTAAACCATTCCTTTATAAATTACCCAGTCTCTGGTATGTCTTTATTAGCAGTGTGAGAATGGACTGATATAATGCTATACTTTCACAAAAATAAATGTACCTGAATAGTTATAGTATGTGGGGGACAAGGCTTTGCAATAGAATTAAACATAGACAAGATTTTAAGCTATGTGTATTTGAGTCAACAATATCAAGCAAACTTATTTGGTATTAATATGAGTCCAACAAAAGTCCCAACCTCAGGATCTAGGACGTGTCGTCTAGACCAATTAAATACATCTGGTGTTTTCTGGAACTTTGGTGGGTAGATGAGTGAGTGAGAAGAGGTGCTGGTGACAGCCTTTATTTTTCTCCATTAAAATTGAGAATGTTGATTGTATAGCCTAGTTAAGAAATACTTTTTTATGACTGCCAAGATTTAGGCCCCAACTTAGGAGCAAGGGTCACCCCTAACCTTCCAGGAAATCTTGGGTGTGACCCATTACATGAATGGAATTTCACCATAATATTTCACAGACTCAAAGTGTACATGCAACCTTGTTTCATAAATAAGGGATTTCAATCAGAATCCATGAGCGATGCAGTTTAACATGTGTTCTGAATTGCCTGCTGACCACCTCTCCTTTTCTAAATATGCAAGAGCACAGACAAGTCTTGCAAATGACATGTTATGGTATACATTGTTAAAGCTTCTGCATTGAAGTTACAACCTCTCAGTACCTCAGAATGTGACTGTATGTGGGTGACAAGGTCTTTAAAGAATTGAGTTAAAATGAGGTCATTAGGGTGGGCCCTGATGCAATACGACTGGTGTTCTTATAAAAAGAGGAATTAGGACACAGACAGGCACAGAGGGAGGACCATATTAAGACACAGGGAGATAATGGCATCTACAAGTCAAGGAGAAAGGCCTCAGAAGAAATCACCTCTGCTGCCTCCTTGATCTCAGACTTTCGGCCTCCTGAACTGTGGAAAATAAATTTCTGTTGTTTAAGCCACAGTCTGTGGTACTTTCTTATGACAGCCATGGCAAACAGATACAGAGCAGTTTTGTATGCTGTAAGAAATAGACTACTAGTAACACTGCTTTGGGCCTAGTAACACAACGTGGACTGAAGGGCATTCTTCCTACTACAAGGTAGTTAAGGATGGGAGGTATCTAATTTTATATGAGTGGGAAGTGTATTGGTGAGTAACATCATCAAAGGGCCCTTTGGATTCACATGACCAAAACTAGTAGTGACACAGAATGATGTCATATGGTTGCCCATATGTTTGTAAGATATGCTCTATCTTGATGTATTCAAGGATTCTTTGTAGAATAAAAAATATATCCTCCAAATCAGAGATGTCTTACTTGCCAGGTCTGTTTCCATTTATACACTCTATATTCTAGTCTTAGCTAAGGCATTAAGCAGAAAAGTTATTCCCAAGTTTCTGCTACAGTAACTGCTATAAGGAGCATGAGTGACAAGAGTGGGCTGGGAAGATAGTGCCTATGGTGAGTGAGGGCCAAAACTGAATACAATAGAAGAATTTAAGTTTAACTTACGACCTGCCCTTAGGTCTAACGCCTGTAGTGCTCAGAT
The DNA here is from genome assembly GCF_037993035.2 of Macaca fascicularis. Lineage (NCBI taxonomy): Eukaryota > Metazoa > Chordata > Mammalia > Primates > Cercopithecidae > Macaca > Macaca fascicularis. The sequence continues at coordinate 104,648,791 of NC_088388.1, read as the reverse complement.
TAAAATTAATATAGTTGATAATTTCCGAATTTTATTTAATATATGAGGGTAATAATTATTCTTACTTGTTACTAAATGCTAATATAATTCTAGATGTAAAAAATAAATGAAAGCTCTATTTTATTTTACTTTTACTTTCTTCAAAATTATGACAAATATTGGATAAACATTCTCATAAACATTATAAGTGCTCATTAATAGCTATAGAGCAATGTTCCATGATTGTAAACATAGTTATTTATCATAAAAAATAATAATTAGGCTAAGAATAATGTTATAAAACATATTCTGTTTGAGACTTCAGAACATCAAATTAATGTAATTTATTTTTACATGTTAAAGGGATAGAAAACCAAAGAATAAGCAAAAGAAATGGCATATTGAGAAATATATTAAAAACAGAGCAAAACAAAATGAAAATAATTAGCTATGACTAGTTATCTAATTCTAAAATGCATAACAATATTCAATGTGATGAAAAGGATGTTATCATACACTGCCTGCGGACACATATGTCCATTTGGAAAGCAATTTCACAGTAAATGTCAAGAACCTTTAAAATAGAAATACATTAAATAGTAATAAGTAGAAGTGTGGTCAAATTGGTACTTAAGTTCTCAAACACTGGAAAAAATAAAAACATTCCAAAAAATGAATTACTAGCATTCATAAAATAATTACTTGGTAATTAAAAGAGTATTTTTGAATAATATCCAATGGGAAAATGCATAGAATAAAATGTTAATCTGGAATAGAACAATATATAATTAAATATCTATAAAATGAGTATATGCATTGTTATTATTTGGTAGTAGAATTATTATTTTAATTGTTTTGTTTGTTATAACTGCATTTTTCAAATTTTCTACCCCCAGGTACGTTAATTTCATAATTAAAAATATTTATCCAAATAAACCACAAAGTGTACATGTGTTGCTAAGAAATACTGAGAATACAAGAAAAAGATGAGTTTTTTTAAATTAATTTTCTTGTTTTGCATTTTTGGGGTTTGAAATTCTTAGGAAATATCTAGCTTTTTAAGTGAGCAAATGTCTTCCCTTTATTTTCCTTTTCTGAATGTTAGGGAAAGATCTGCATCCGATCATTTGTCAGAAATAAACTAGATTGTATTTCAAAAGCTCAAATGTAGTTATTAATTAATATAAATGATGCTCTCATAATAAAAATATTATCTACCTATTTTTCCGATTAATCATTTATTACTGACTTAAAAAATCATTACAAGTATGACAAATGCTGCCAAGCTATAAGCAGCATAAAAAATAGGAAACATGTATTCGTTGTCATTTTCATATTTCAGCGGAAATTAAGATGTAATCTGTAAAAGGGGCTGTGAAAAATGTAGTGTTTACTGCTCTATTCAAAGTCAGTGATTTGTTACTACTTTTATATCAGTAAGGTTACTATGGAACAATGGAAGAACACTGGACAGTAACTAAAAAGATATAGACCAATAGTTTCAGCTGTGTTGAAACTTCATGTCACTTTAGGAAAGTAATTTAATTTTCCTGGTAAAAGAAACAACATTATTTATTGATACTTCCTAATTTGTTTATAATGATCATGGTTTTATTTTAATGTGAAAAGTATGATGGCAACATCATTGTGAATTAAAAATGTACAGGGTATGATTTTGAAGCAAAATATTAAATTGAATATGTAAGATATCTTGAACTTCTCTTAGAAAAAATTCTTTGAATTCTTTAATTTAATATTATTTCTGTTTTCAAAAATACTGTGACATACAAGAAATAATTGACTCTAGTCGTGAATGGGAAATATGACTGTGATGCTGAGATCTTCATATGGCAAGAAACATCTGATCTCTTTTACAACTATTATTCAAATATTGTCATTAAACTAACTTATTGTCATAAAATTAATTCCATCTGTTTAAAAAGAATTTTAAATTAGCCGGGCGTGGTGGTGGGTGCCTGTAGTCCCAGCTACTTGGGAGGCTGAGGCAGGAGAATGGCGTGAACCCGGGAGGCAGAGCTTGCAGTGAGCTGAGATCGCGCCACTGCACTCCAGCCTGGGCGACTAAGCAAGACTCCGTCTCAAAAAAAAAAAAAAAAAGAATTTTAAAATATATTTCACGTTTGTATTTGTCCCTTCACCAAATTTTTCTTTCTACTTTTATCCCAAAAGTAAATCAGTGAACTTAATGAATGCAGAAATGCTCAACTCAGAGTTGGAAAGAGAAGGAGCACTAAATTAGATCTGACATAGCATGAATATTCTCTCCTTCCCATGGAGTTAATGTGATTAAGTTCAGTATTCCTATTCCAAGTAAAAGCGAAATAAGATGCATTTTTGGCTTTATGTTTATTTGCTTTCTTGGTTGGTTCATCATTTTAAGAGAAAATGAAGACATGCTACTGAAATATTGAGTATTTAAGGAAATGTTTGCTGATCGTCTCCTACGTGTACTACACTGATTTGAAAACAGCTTGGTAATAGAAAAGGATTTGTCGGCAACTTCACTAATAAAAAAGTAAAGGATGATAAGGAAAACAAAGAATAAATGTTATCTTGGGAAAGCTAGAGAAGGAAGAGACAGTGAGCTCTGATCCTTCAAGGAAAGATAGAAAAAGAAATAAAGCAATTCCTTAAGAGTACAGACAAAGTGAAAGAATGATAGTAAATTTGAGGTATTATAAAGGCAAAATTGTAAAAGAAAAAAAAAACGAGGATCAATGAAGAGACATTGAAATAGAGTAAAGGGAGAATGGTGATTTTTAATTAAAATGCCAAATTGTCATATGTTATTTAAAAATGGAGTGCAAATAATATGCACTACTATGGGAGAAACTAGTATTGAGAAAACACACACACACACACACCTCTTAAAGTGCAGATTCCAGATGAGAAAAATCTGAATTTGAAAACATCACTACTTTGCCCTGATCATATTTGTTTAAAAGTGATCTATGTATTACTTCTGGAATAAAACAATATGATCTAGAGAATCCAGTTGTCAGCAGGTTCAGGGTAGCTGTGTCTACACTCTGCTTTTGGGTCTTATTTGTGGATGCTCCAGGCCTTGTTAGCCTGTAGTTGAACACAATGTTTCTGGTCCATCTCTTTTACAACATCTTTCACTGCTCCCATCAGCATGACCTGCCTGCTACTTTGGTTTAACATTAATCACCATGCATGGCTTCCATTATGTGTTCCAACTGACAACTTCAGGATCCTACTATGGTTCTATCGGAAAAAGCAACCTGTGTCATCTATCAAGTAACACTGTGACATTAGTTCAAATGTACATAATGTATTAGTAGCAAAATATATCATTATAAGAGTTTAGAAAACATCACGTTGTACATAATTAAAAATATACAATTTGTATTTGTCAATTAAAAAATAAATGAATGAATTTAAAAAAGAATTTAGACTCAAATTATCTGTGTTAACTTGGAACTGGTTCTTCATCCGTGATAAGCCATCCTCCTTCGTGGTCATTTGCACCTGGGCTTAGCTTTTAAGAATCTTTATGTTCAAATTGTATTTTATTTTACCTACTTGTTAAAGTAAAAATATGCTATAATTACCCTTAAATATGAGTTATTAAAAATCTGCTTAGGTTTCAATGATGCACTGCCATATTCTCCTGGCTTGGAAATTTCTCGGTTACCTTGAAACATGCAGGAGACACTCTCCTAAAACATGTCCTAAAACATGCAGGCATTTACCACTCTCTAGTCTACATGTTAATTATCTATTTACATGTTTTATTTCTTCTACTACACTCCAAACTTCATGAGGGCAGAGTATTTATTTGACTTTTCTTTGAATTCTCTGCAGTGCCTAGTATGGTATGATGCATACGGTAGGCACTCAGTGAATATTTACAAAAAATTGTGCTAACAAATGCAAACCTGTTTCCTGAGATGATTCATCTTACACAATGTGCACTAAATCCGGTGATACTATTCCTCAGAGAAATTCAATCCAATTTAAAAACATTACTTTTTAAATAGCAATTATATTATAATAAAATTTCATATAATGTTATTGTAAGCAAAACGATTGTTTAAAGGTGACAAGTGTAGAATTCTGTTGTTAATATCATAAAATGTATTGAGATAATTGTGTATTTCCACTGCTAGTGTTAAGGATAACAAAGCTTCTATTCAGACCTCATATCATTAAAATTATCTAGCTTCATAAAACTATTTTTAAATGGTTATTTTCTCCACAATAATGGGGAGCACAAAATATCTAAGTGAAACAGCATTTGGTAGAGTTTTAGTCTTATAAATGTTCTAAATTCTTCTCTGTCCCCTACTTGAGATTTTAGATTAACAACATCACTAAAATCATTTTGTATTGCAACATGCTCAGGTAATTGTTCTATTAAAACCAGCTGAAAAGGCAACAGATTGAATGATTATGTGGTAAAATTCAAACACATCGGACTGAGAGGAATGGTATGGTTTGATGGTAGGTACATACACTGCACTGATTCAATTCTAGTCGAGTGCAGTTAGACTTGGGCATCTTTTGCTTCTGTGGTTTGTTTGAATTGGTTCACTGTTGAGTGATACTGTCACTCCATGTCATCGTTTTATGATTTCCCTTTACAAAGAGCTCATGGATTAAATAAGCATCCTTTTTTCCAAAGCATATGTTAACAATGACCTTGTCACACCAGTGAGGAAGTATCACCATATGGCTGCATTAAATGAGGCTAGACTTTAGAAAATGGACTTCCGAAACCTGGGAACACAAGGGAAAAAGAGGGGAGGTGGTGGAAATCCTTTCTATTTTAGGCTGGAATTGTATAGATCACTTAGGTGATTATGTCTATGGAGAAAAGAAAATGATAAAAACATACAATATTTTGATTTGGTATGTGTGTCAGGTAGGGTGAGGAAAGTAAATGAGACTTTGAATAAAAAGTCACTCTGAACTTTAAAAGAGACTGACCTTGAACAAAATGTAAAATGGCAACGTATTCTTGAGGGATAAAATGAAAGTGATGGGAAATTATGAGAGAAGTAAAGAATATTATACTGTTCCCACTTTTGCAATTTTGATTCCCCATTGCCTTCAAATGTACATTTCGTGAACAATACCTGCCTTTAATAAACATGAAAATGTTATACTATTAGGCATCCAATTTGAGAAATCATCTAATAAGAACTGAACTGATGAAAAGCAAGAAGGTATTTGTCTGTTATTCTTTTTGTATTGGAAGCTCCTTATTTTGTATTCCAAATCTATCTGTTTCATGTTCACGGATTATAAATACACTTGATAACTAAACGCAAGTGTTTTGAGTTCTTTCTGCACACACGCATGAAAACAGAATTGGGAGGCAATGCTGCCTCTGAGTTCATATGAAATATTCAGCTCTCTAGGTCTTCTGGCAGCTTTCCATAGCAGTGCTACAGAGATTATCTTCTATAAGTTCCTATTTCTAAACTGCACGGAGTACCTTATTTTTATTTCAGAATATGACTTATAGAAAACAGCTAAAATATATGAGGATAGGATTTACTGTGATACTTAAATTCTAAGTGAAAATGTGAAAATTTGTTAATAGTGCTGCATATTCAAGGCCAAAGTCTGCCCTTAATCACTAACACAATTTCCAGTGCAGTGATGATGAGGGTCACCAAAAGGGACGATTTGGTTGGGATGCTCGGAGCTGGAAGCTCTGCATAGGACTGGGGCCACAGCCCGGGCAGGCGGGCAGGAGCAGCCTCTTCTCATGTCTCTAATGATCTGTGAAATGGCATGAATCCTGGACAAGACTCACCCCTGTGAGTCCCACAGAAATTTTAAAATGTCCTTCAGAGTGTTTCCCTTTGTCAAAAATGTAATTTCTACATTCATATTTCAATTTTATTTAGCCACTTCTCCTCAAGTAAAACCACTGAAAAGTATAATATATATTCTTATGCTTGACAGTTACTATGATTATCAGCACTAAGACTGATCTTTACACCGTCTTTCCTCTTCTAATCCTGACTTTTTTCTTCCAAGTCATAAATTATATATTTAAACTAAAGTTTCCTAGTATGCTTGTAATTCAAATACTGACATTTTATTTCACTCTTAAGCAGTTATTTTCCTATAGAGAGGTTAATTTCCCCCATACTATTTTGTATTCGAAGGAAAATTAAAGATAATTTAAAGTCTCTAATATTATTATTTTAGAAAATATTTAAATATAAGACTACTACATCTTACTGCAAATATTTGAGAAAGAAAAGTTGTAGCTTTAACTGTCAATACACTTACCAGAAACGTTGTGTATCACTGAATTTATTAGTGCCTCGTTTTTGAAACACTGTGAAGTACTACACATGTGTGAAGTGTCATCATCACAGTTACATAGACAAAGGTATCCATAGTCCTCAAACACCACTCCCAAATTACACACCCTGAAATCATTTCATAAAATATTGGTGCAAGCTCTACAGAATGTGTACTTTTTAGAATGGGTTTTCTAAAGCTTTTCTGACATTCACCTAAACCTAGAATATAACTGGCAATGTTTTATTTTCAAAATCATGCAGCAAACCCAGAAAATAATACAGGCAACTTAGGAAATCTGGGGACTGTTACAATCTGAAGTTTTCACAATGGCCAACTCTGAAGCATGGCTTTAAATAGGTAAAAATCATATAATTTGTGAACAGAGACTTGAGTTACAGTCTGATTTCTGGTTGAGGGTCCTTTTACAGTCTGATTTCTGGTTGAGGGTCCTTTGGCGAGTAGTAAAGTATTCACAGGAATAGCTTGGTACATGCAACAGACCCTATGTTAAGCACTTTACAAGCAAGTTTTCCTCTCCTCTCTTCTCCTCTCCTCTCCTCTCCTCTCCCTCTCTCTTTCTTTCTCTCTTTCTCTCTCTGTCTCTCTCTTTCTTTCTCTCTCTCTCTCCTCTCTCTCCTTCCTTCCTTCCTTCGTTGTTTCCTTCCTTTCTTCTTTCTTTCCTTCTTTCTTCTTCTTCTTCTTCTTCTTTTTTTTTTTTTTTTTTTTTGAGACAGAGACTCGCTCTGTCACCCAGGCTGGAGTGCAATGGCAATGGCGCAGTCCTGGCTCACTACAACCTCCGCCTCCCAGGTTCAGGTGATTCTCTTGCCTCAGCCTCCCCAGTAGCTGGGACTACAGGCACGTGCCACCACATGCTGCTAATTTTTGTATTTTTAGTAGAGTCAGGGTTTCACTATATTGCCCAGGCTGGTCCTGAACTCCTGACCTCGTGATCTGCCCACCTCAGCCTCCCAAAGTGCTGGGATTACAGGCGTGAGCCACTATGCCTGGCCACAAGCAAGTTTTTCAAAAGCTCACAGCAGCCCTTTAGGTTACTACCATTGTCTCTGTTTTGCAGATCAGGAAACTGAGACTTAGGAAGGTTGAGTAACCTGCCCAATGTGGTAACTGGGAAGTGGAAGAAATTGTTTTTAACTTAAGTGCACCAACCACCAGGTTACTTCTAAAAGTATCAGTTTCCAGGTCATTTGTAGTTCTTTCTCAGCATTGTTTTGAGGCTCTGTTAGGATAGGCTAACAGAAAAGTTTTGTAAATAGTAAACTGGTTGTCATTTATGTGATTTCAGAGACTCTCTTCCAGGTCTGTGAGTCTGGTTTTGTTATTTAACTAAGTCTGAAATACAGGTCTTAAGAATGTAGAATTTGTATTTCTGTGATTCTAGAGATTCCTAAACTTGCCTTCAATTATTCTAATGAGTTATATCTAGAGACTCTTTGATAAAAAAGCATGGTCATGGAAGATAAGTTTGTTTTTCTTTAATAGTCTCTAAACTCCAGTGCAATTACACTTGATCTGCAGATTCACAGCTTGAATAATGATGCACATTTGCATTCAGAAATATTTACTAAGGGTTTACCACAATTTTTACTAGAGTTTACAACAAATATACTGTGCTATGAACTATATTCAGGGGATATAAAGGAAAAATAGATATAGACTGTGCCCTCAAGAAGCTCATAGTCTACTGAACAGATTGTAAATTGACATTTTAAAATTAGTTTCTTTGAATTTGACAAAAAATAAATAAATAGAAATATGCATAAATCTTCTAAGAAATGCCAACATTGTCAGCTGTGAAACACATGCACATTAAAAAATGAATCTTTTGAATTTAAGTTCGTTTTCAAACAGAAATCCATATAATGGCATAATAAAGTTCATCTTTTCAAATCACACTAATTCATTGAGTCATTAGTGAGCACCTATAGAAGTTACCTTTCTTGTAACATAGAAAATAAAACATAATGTACTATGACACACTTGACAGCTAACTCAGTCAGCTCCGAAACAAACTCGTAATACTGCTTTAGGACCTTTTATTTCATATGTATTTCCTGGTGAACAGTACCGTCTTCCCAAGTTACAATTCTCAAGACCCCTTTTCTCTCACCTCCATCAGCCATTGAAGTGTGCATTTTATTTTGTATATACGAGGCTCAGGGGATGTTACAAATTACTATTTCTGTGTTTACTGTGGTTATATTAATGCTTAGAGGTCTGTGCCTAAACACTTTTAACACTTTTTACAAACATTTTTCTTTCTTTTTGATTATTTATTATTTTGGAGAAATGGGGTCCCGCTATGTTGCCCAGACTGGTCTTGAACTCTTGGCCTCAAGTGGCCTGCCTGCCTCAGTTTCCCAAAGCACTAAGATTATAGTCAGCCACATGCTTGGCCCCTAAACACTGCATATGATGTATTTTAATGCACATTGCTTTACATATTTCTAGTGAAATCAAGGCAAGTTGTAGTTTCGGTCAATTTATAACTTAGACTCTGAAACTCAAAGAGGATGATTAATTTGCCAACAATTCACATAGCTAATGAACAGCAAAGCTGGGTGCTGAATCCAGGCCTTGCTCCAGAGGCTATGCTCTTCTACACCAGAGAGCCAATTTTGGAAGAATGGAAGTGTTTCTACAAATGAAAAAACATGATGACAGACATTAAAGCAGTGCTATGGTTTTGAAATTGGGAAAGTGGAAGCTTAAACAGACGTATTTGGAGTAGAGGTTCTTTTGTGGAGATGAGATGGGAAGTCAGCTAAAACTTTAGACTGAAGAAAACCCAAAACAATAAGAAATAATAAGAGATGAGAGAGGAGGAAGACATTAATTCAGTTCATTTCATTTTCTTACATCTATCCTCTTTATTCTCTAAATTGATACTGCATACCCATGACAGAATTACTGTCCTTGAATTATCAATCCCCTGTCCAAATCATCCCTGTTATCAAATTCAAACTTTTATTTTATTTGCTTCTAAAGTCCTGAATTTATAATTAGGCTTCTCCCCACCTGTTCTCCCTCCCTCCAACACTATTCATTCATATCAAATGAGATGCTTTCCTGTGCCACCTCGTCCCTTTTTGTAGCTTAGGGTTTTTTATTTGCTCTGTTCAACACTCTTTTATACCCCTCTTTACCTCCTCATTCACTCAAGATTAAACTTCACTTTCTAAGTCTAATTTTTATAAAATCTGGCCCCTCCTAATAGTATTTCTTTGGCAATTATGATACAATGCACAACACCTTCTAATTTAACACATTCTTATAACATTATTTCATAATAAGTTGCTTCTGTCTTTCCAGCATATTATAAGCTTTGTAAGGCCCATGTCAAGTCTGATTTTCTTTTTCAATAAAGTGTGTGGCACAGCAAAGAAAGCAAGACAGTTGCCAAGTGAACATTCAGTTAATTAAAGTTACAATTGAACATTTAAGAAGCTGCATATTAACAGGGGCAAATAACTTGGTGGCAAACACACACAGAGATGCATAAGTAATATAAAATATAGAAGTGACAAGTAGTTTGTGATCTATGAGACAATATAAGTGGTTCAGATTCACAAATTGTTGAGTCTAATCTGGGGCTGCCAAAGGATTTTGTTTTATTTCATTGCTCATTTCTCTCCATATAAATTCTGACATCTAAGTAAATCGGTCCAATTTTACTTCATTAATCAAATTAGTCTGGGTAATGCACAGTCCTTTTCTTTCTTCTGTTATTTCAGTTTTGTTCGAGATAGCCAAGCTATCCTTCTGGCTCATGAAAAGAGAAAATGTATTTTAAAGTATATTATAGATACATGCACTAGCACAAGTGAGGCTGGCTGTCTCCTTCCCAATATAATCACAGCTTTTTTCACATTACACTGAGATTTTCAGTGGTCTTCACTAGACTGTGATCTACTTGGGAGCAAAGAGACCTGTGTCCTTAGAGTGAAATATTACTTTAGACACAGAAAAATTGTCTTTGGGTACAAGTGAGAGGATTTTAGTAGGTCTAGATACTTTGTAATAAACAAGGTGGAGAGTAGAAGTGAGAAAGAACCTTTGGGGTTTAGATGAGAATTTTAAACAAAGAGCTGTGATGTCCCTGCTCATGGGCAGGCATCCTGGCATAATTCAAGTGAAATAATCCGTATGAGACATAAGAACTCAGAGGGACGATGGAGGACAACTTGTATAACTGTCCCTTTCACTTCAACACTCTCATGATAGGACTCTGAGATTCTAAATCTTGAAGGCAAGGTGTTTTAATGAGTAATGACCTTTATGATCCTTCACCAGTCACCTACTCATATGGAAAAGTCCATAAAAAACTGTTTTCCATTTTTTAATTAATTTTTTAACATTTTAAAAAAATTATTAATCTTTTTTTTCATTAATGCCTTACTTGGATACTCAAAATTTGAATTAAAACAGTAACATATAGCCATCAATCCTTAAATCCCTTCGTTTTCATATCCACGTATTTAGTGGGGTTTTTTTTTTTTTGACCGAGTCTTGCTCTGTCACTCAGGCTAGGATGCAGTGGCATGATCTCAGCTCACTGCAACCTCCCCCTCACGGGTTCAAGCAATTCTCCTGCCTCAGCCTCCTCAGTAGCTGGGATTACAGGCACATGCCACCTCGCCTGGCTAATTTTTGTATTTGTAGTAGAGACGGGGTTTCACCATGTCAGTCAGGCTGGTCTTGAACTCCTGACCTCGTGATCCACCCTCCTTGACCTCCCAAAGTGCTGGGATTACAGGCGTGAGCCACTGCGCCCCGCCTAGTGGGTGTTAATTTAGTGCTATTATACGCCAGGCATTGAGCCATGAGTCAAGCAGTAGAAATTTACTCACAAATACATTAGCATCCCAGTCACTTAGTGTGGGGAGTGTAAATAAATAATAATATCACATGGTATCACATAGTAAGGTAAGTTCAAGGTGCCTTGAGATCATAGCAAAGTGGAGCCTAAATCAATCTGGGGTGGTCAGAAAAGACTACCTAAAGAAAGTGACCAGATGGCCAAGAGCCACAGGCTCACTCATGCAGCTACTGTCCTTTATACAGAATTGAAAATAAGATATGGTTAGTAAGTTATAGATTTCAATTGATGATGACAAATGCTTGTAATCACAAATTTTCTTGGCTCTTTTAATGAGCTATAGTAAGCAAATGTAATGATGATAATTTTAGTTCATTAAAGCTTATTTTCATTTTAAATTAATGAAAGTATGTAACCAAAGAGATCAAGCATGGCAATTACCAAGTGGGTAAGATATGTAGACAACAAATGCTGATAATGACTAAATTGCTAAAAGATCCCCTTAGTTTATCTGTTCCTTTGGACAGAGCAAGACAAATTCAACATTTTGTAACAAAATCACCACATTTTCTTTTATTTAGGTATTGTGAATCAGGAAAAGTGTTAATATATGCTCTTTGTAAACATGTAAAAATTTAGAACTGTGTACATTAAAAATGGAAATTCTGCATTATAACACGAAAGAAAAATAATCACTATCAACATTTGAATATAGTCTTTTTCAGTCTCTTTTATATACTATTGTTCTTTTGAAATGGCAATCAAAAGAGATCCCATATTTTTCCCTCACCATTATATCTTATGTATTTCCCATATGTTAAAAATCTCTAAATCATGAGTTTAATAGCCATATAATAATATTTATAATTTAGCTATTCTGCCTAATAGCCCATTGCCTGCGGTCCAATAATTTTCAAAAGCTAGAGTATTACTATCACTAAATGGAAATGGAAAATGTCCCTATTTATGTATTTTCGTGTTTATTTTTAATTTATTTTTTTAGAGACAGTGTCTCACTTTGTCACCCAGCCTGGAGTGCAATCATAATTCACTGCAGCCTTCAACTCCTGGGCTCAAGGGATCCTGCTGCCTCAGCTTCCTGAGTAGCTGGGACTATATAGCAGTGGCAGCCATGCTGACTATTTTTTTTTATTTTTTTGGGGGGGGAGAAGAGGTTTCACCATCTTGCCCAGACTAGACCTTTAAAATATGATACAATATAATTTTTGCACACTGATTTTGTATCCTGAGACTTCGCTGAAGTTCCTTATCAGCTTAAGGAGATTTTGGGCTGAGATGATGGGGTTTTCTAAAGATAAAGAGGTTAAGACGTTGCTGTTTTGAAAATAAAATACTATTTTAGCAACAAAGTCCTCTCAATAAAAATATTGAAACTTGTTTTCTAATCTGTGATTTATCAATTCTATAAAACGAGGCTTATTTTCACAGTGACTTTGTTTGCATAACACACAATCATTAGCATATTTTGTGAAATAAAGAATAAAATGCTAAAGGTATGTGCATTATTCTGTTCTCACGCTGCTGTAAAGAACTGCCTGGGACTGAGTAATTCACAAAGGAAAGAGATTTAATTGACTCACAGTTTCACATGGCTGGGGAGACCACAGGAAATTTACAATCATGGTGGAAGGGGAAGCAAACATGTCCTTCTTCAAATGAAGGCAGGAAGGAGAAGTGCCGAGCAAAGAGAGAAATCCCCTTACAAAACCATCAGATCTCGTGAGAACTCACTCACTATCATACCCCCTTGATTCAACTACTTCCCACCCGGGTCTCTCCAACGACTCATGGGGATTACAGGAAATACAATTCAAGATGAGATTTGGGTGGGGACACAGTCAAACCGTATCAGTATGTATATATTATATATGAACATGAAAGGTCTGATATATGATGCATAACAAATATAGTGATTTATAAAGTTATTCTGAACTCTATATGTGTTGGCTGTATTTTTATTTTTAAGAAATAAATTTGTAAATAATGGTGTGCAAAGGTATGCACATGAAAGTTCATAATTCATTATTTTGAAGAGAAGGAATAACCATATCTTGCAAATTATTTATGTTACTATCTCACTGTATTTTTCCCTTTGGCAGGCTCTGTGTGTGTGTGTATGTGTGTGTGTGTACATATACGCACATATATATGATGGCAATTGTACTAATTATTATTTTAATCTTGCAATTGTTCAACTCATTTTTTAACAAGTTTTTATTACTCTGTAATATGGGATTGAGTGGCAAGTCACGGTTGTAGTACAGATTCTTATTTGTGCCAACTAAATTAAATAATTAACCTCTATCACGAATAACTTTAAAAAGGTGAAGGATGCTTGATATTTAATCAGTAATAGACTATATAGTGTTCTATAGGCATCTGTATTAATTGGTAGGGAGATTTTATTGACTTTATGCATATTATAAAAGGTGCTTAATTTTTGTTTACTTTCCTCCCACCAAATGCCAGCTCTTTTCCAACCTGGTTATTATGACCGACTTGGTTGACAGTTCTGAAGATATATGATTGCAATGATAAGCTAAGTATTTGTGGCTAGAACTAACAGTTCTTGCTGAAAAACAGTGAGCAGGATTACATACAATAATGGGTTTTACAAACAGCAACTGAAGTAACAAAATAGCATTCCTTGTCTAGGAAACGGCTTCTTAGTGTATTTGTTATGGGAAAGGAACCACATTTTGCTGTATACATGAATGATGAACCGTGCTTTTAGAAGTCTTTTTAAAACACAAATATAATTATGTTACAGACTGCTTAAAATAATTCTTGTTGTCTTCTGTGGCAGAATATGGCATAACATCCTTATCCTATTCTCCAGGGCAGTTTACAAGGCCCCTCCTGCCTCTCCAGTGCTGTCCAGTCACTCTCCCAACCCGTCCACTCCACCACCTGCCATCCCCGCTACCCCTACTCTCTTCTCCAGATACATTATCGTTCTCCAATGTCATCCATACACCTTACACTTTTTCCTGTAATGCTGTTTTCTCTGCCTGAAATATTTTTCTTTCTCTTTAGAGTATAGCAGAATCTCATGTGTCTTTCAAGGACCAAGCAGATTGTCATATAATTTCTGAATTTCCCCCCAGCACCTTATGAGAGGTGAAGAAAAGGAAATAGAAAATATTGGGGTAAAATGAACAGCAGTGTTTTCCTGTATCATTTATTTACTAGAATTTCCAAATATCTGCACAAGACAAACAATGCCCCTATCTTTACTTGAACATCAGTCAGGACTGGTGTGGAATATCTATGCTCCTCTATATCACTGGTGCTTTAAAAAATTACTCGACTAGCTCTATGAGCTCCATAAATCAGTATTACATTTTGAGGGCATCTTTTTTTTTGCATCTGACTAGAACATTTTTCTACCATGACCCTGGCCCTTCTGTAAGAAAATATAACAAAATAATAAAAATAAAAACAAAGCATATAAAGAGTCTACATAAAAAATTCCTGAATCTAGAACTGTTGGCACAAGTCAGATGGAGAACTCTCATGATCAACAGATTTCCTTAAGCAGCTTGGCTGGATCTTAATTAATTTAACCATTCCCCAACTAACTATTGCTAGGTAATGCTGTAATGAAATGTTCGTGTCTAGAGGTTTTCCTATATTCATGGGGTCAAACGATTCCCAAGTTTAATGGCTTTTGATAAATTGTTACAAATTGATTTTCAAAGGCTTTGTATCAATTTTAAATGTCCCAGCTATCTTGAGTGACTTAACATTCTCTTCATCTTTACCACCAAAATTAGCTAATTTATTATGTAAAATTGTTATCTCAATTTGTTTTTCTCTATTAAGGTTAAATATACTTCACAGTTTGTTTACTGGGCTTATTTATTTATTCCAATGTGAATTATTTGTTATATATCTTCTGTCCTTTCTTTTCAATCTGAGTGCCAGGGGTGTGTGTGTGTGTGTGTGTGTGTGTGTGTGTGTGTGTGTGCTTTCCTTTATCCAATGTAGTTGCATTGAAATATTTCCCCAAGATTTCACGGCCCTTATGTTTGTTTTAGTTTAAAAAGTTTACCAGTATAGTGAAATGGCAACTGTTATGAACAATATGGAGAAATTTGATCAAATTAATTATTTTTAAAAGAATCCACATGTAACTGCCCACACATACCTAAAATGTATTCATTCATATCCTGGCATCATCCCACATCTATCCTATATCACAGCCTGTTCTGCATTTCAATCAGCAATATGGATAATCATACAGTAAAGAGTCCAACAGAATTTAAAATAGTTTATAGCTAGTTGAATTAAGATTGAGGATGGTCTAGATGTTTCCAAACAAATTAAATTTTAAGAGTGAACATAAAAAAAGATCTCTAACTGTGAATTTTTAAAAATGTTCTATGGAGAGGTTAATTTGTAGCAATTCGTGTGGAAAAAGAACAGAGTGTGAGCATAGACTTAACAGGAACCAATATAGTGATGCAACTGAATAATTAAGACCCAAATAATCTTGGGCTACTCTTTATATGTATAATGCCTAAATAATTGGAAGTAATATTCCCATCCAGACAGATCAGGTTAGGCCATAATCATGAGTGTCAGGAATGTGGAGTTTAATTCTATACTGATCCTAACAGGAGCGTATTGTGGGAGTTAATTTCAGTTATTATATTTCAACAAAATTTCAGTAAGTCCAGGGGACAACCAGAATGCCAGAATTTGGATGTTAAAGGTTTTAGAAACTATGTTATGTAAAGAAATGTTATTTAGCTTGAGAAAGCACTAAAGGGATGTGTGATACCTGTTTTTTAAAAATGCAATGAGTGTGAGTCATAAGAAGATTAATCAGATTTGTTTTGTGTTATTCAATTCTGGCTAAGAATTTGTTGTTATAGATATTTAGTCAAGAAACAGTCTCTCTCTCTTTCTCCCCTACTTCCTCCAACAAACAGTCTGCAAACATATGCATACAGAACATTAATGTAACAGACACTGTAATAGGCCCTCACGATAGAGTTTTTAATATGGTATCATCTTCGTTGTCACGGAACTCACAGTCCGTGACAGTGTTGACAGGTTATCTATCTATCTGCCTATATATGTCTGTCTGTCTGCCTCTCTCTCTATCTTCCAAGGCGTATACAAGATACAGAGACTACCAAAAAGGAAATTTGATTATTTAAGCAAAATCTGACCAACATCTGTGTTGAATGGGATATCACAAAGACATTTTTAAATTTATAATCACAGTATCTGTGCTGCTTTCCAAAAATAATGTGCATAGTCTAAAGGTATATATATTCTATATGTAGTACTTGTATACATATGTCTTACATATACATATATAATACGATTTTAGAAAAATCGAAGATGTAAAAACAACTAAAAATGTTTAAAATGAGGAGTAATGTTATTACTAAATAGTAAACTTGGAAATGAGCTTCCTAGTTGTCAGAGAAGATAAAGTAACATTTTGACTTAACAAACTTCCTATTAAGAAAGGAGGAGACATGCATGTTTTCTTGGGAGGAAAAAAGGGATCACTTTGTATTGATGTTAAATTTTTGGAACAAAAACTGATGAATTCCCTTTCAGACTTGCCTAGGAAAGACTGTATACATAGTTAAAGATTAAGTAATTAACCAAGGATAACCTAATTTCAAATAAGGAGGGAATAAAGAGTTATGAAAACTAACAAATTGCTCGTGAGATTTACTATAGAAGGTGCAATGTAGATGATCAAGAACTGAAAGGAGTAACGTCATACATCTGACTCTAACCCACTCTTTCCAAGAGCTTCCTAGTTCCAAGAAGTGCTGAGGAAGCAGCCAATGTCTGAACAGATGGGATTCTCCTGAGTGTGCTTGCTAGTTCACCTGGGCTTCCCAAAAGGGCTTTCTCCTACTTTGAGAGTGGTTTGTATAAGCATTTTCAATTTCTTTTGTCAGCAGACACTAAATGTTATATGCACCTAGAATTTATCTTCTATCAGATTTAAATTTATCAAAGTGCAATCTGACCAGCGCAATGTACGTCAATTTGCACAGTCCTAACTTCTTTCTTCTAGGATATATTTTCCTTATACTCAGCTCATATGTTAAATTGAATTTAACGGAAACAAATGAGAAAAAATGCTTAAGATAAACAAAATATGTAATATTTATTTTGGATCTACTGTCCCATTGTCTTCATATCCTTCACTTGACTTTTCGCTAATATAACACAGGAAAAGTGTTAGCTATTTGAAGGATACCCCAAAGATGAATGAAGAGAAAACTCACCACCAATTTCTCATTCATTTATTCAAAGATATTTACTGATTCCTATTTTGCACCAAACATTGTGAGAGGTTATGAAGACAGAGTGTTTAAAAAGTAAGACACAGCTCTGAAAGTTTTTATTCTAATGAGAAATATAGATGATAAATAGGTAAACAAATATTTGGAAATAATAGTTACAGATTGTGACAAAAAAAAGCAAAGATGATCATTACATTGGCAATTTGATATAGAGTGATTGGTGTTTTGGTGTGGGATAAATTAGGCTACAGAGGTTAGCCAGCAAAGTTTTCTGAGATGGTGATGTTTAACCTGAGTCTTAAAGGTTCAGAAAACTCTAGTTAGGCAAATAACTGTATTGGAGGAGTCCAATAAAAGGGAATGGCAGGTACAAGGGCATACCAGAGTGGACCCCAGAATGGTGAACAAGACAAAGAAGTAGGCAAGAGTCAGTTCATGGAGGACCATGGTAATGAGTTGGAATTTTATTCTAAAACAATGAAAAGTCATCGGAGGGTTTTAGATACAGAA
Source organism: Macaca fascicularis (assembly GCF_037993035.2). Lineage (NCBI taxonomy): Eukaryota > Metazoa > Chordata > Mammalia > Primates > Cercopithecidae > Macaca > Macaca fascicularis. The sequence goes on along the minus strand of NC_088388.1, from coordinate 104,630,845 downwards.
ATAACAGTCTCTGATTTATAAATTCGGAAGGGTACCCCCTGCTCAAATATGTTAAGTAGATGGAGAAAGGTAAAAAGCAGAAGCAGGAGATTAATTATGAAATTATGAAAGTAGTACCAATTGGGAATGCAAATGAGAACAACTTTTCATTTGAGAACAAAAAATAGTTCTAGCCTTTGATCCAGCAATCCCATTACTGGGTATCTATACACAGGAAAATAAATCATTATAAAGATATCTGCACTCATATGTTTATCACAGAGCTATTCACAACAGCAACATCATTGAATCAATCTAAGTGTCCATCAGTGGAGTACTGGATAAGGAAAATATGGTGTATATATATATATATATATATATATATGTAAAACAATGGAATATTACTTGACCATAAAAAAGAATGAAATTGTGTTGTTTTCAGCAACATAGATGGAACTAGAGGTCATTATCTTAAGTGAAACAAGTCAGACACAGGAAGTCAAATATTACATGCACTCATTTATAAGTGGGATCTAAGCGATGTGTACTCATGGACAATTGAGTTTGGACTAATAGACATTGTAGACTCTGAATAATGGGGGGCGTTGGAGAAGGGTGGATGGTGATAAATTACTTAATGAGTACAATGCACGTTATTCAGGTGATGTATACTCTAAATGCCCTGACTTCATCACTACACAATCTATACATATAACAAAATTGCATTTCTACCTCATAAATTCATATAAGTAAAAAAATTAAAGTAGAACCATTGATTTGAACATGGAGGGTGAAATAGAGATGGAGAAAGTGAAAATGTAATGTATTTTGGAGGGAGAGGCAAGGGGATTTGATCAGGTGGTGAGTGACAGAAGAAAGAAAAAAGAAGGAATTAATAGAAGGAGCAAGACTATCAGAAAGGAGTAAACAAGTGAAGAACAACAAATAGGACAGCTTCAGAAGACAAAGAGCAGAATTTCTGTCCAAGCTCAAATTCAGTCAAAAAAGAGCATCGGTTTTGCACAAATGTAGCAGTTCAAAGTACTTTTAAAAGAGCAGCTTATGCAAATAAATAGCACCAAAAAACCTCACAATGATCAGTTTCTAACGTAAGAAAATAAATTTCAGAAGAGTTAGTGTTACAAATATAAGATTAAAAATTATAAATATGTTAAAAAAAGCAGAATAACATTTTTATAGTTGTAAGGCTAGGAATGCCTTTTTTATGCTAACACAACACCCTGAAGCCATAAAGAAAATGAGTCACAAATTTGGCTAAATAAAAAATTTAAATGTTTGTGTGGCAAAAGACATCATAAATGAATCTGGAAGCCAAAGGGAAAGTGGAAAAATAATTTGCAACATACATGACAAAGGGTTAATTTCTATAGTATGTAAAACACTCTCACAACTGAAAAAGGAAATATTTGCAAAGGAAAAGAACAGAGAAAGAAGGACACAGATCTGATAAATAAGAGAAAATTGTCTAAGCCTCCTAATTAACCAAAAATGTGTAAATTAAAGCAGCAATGAGAAATCATCCTCACCCATCAGGACAAGCAAAGATTCAAAAAACTGATAATCATTACTGTTGGCAAGTAATAGAAAAAAATTATTCTCACATACTGGTTGTTGTAAATTTAAATAAATTTTGAAAAGAATATTTATTAAAAGCATAAATCTAAATTATTTGATATAGCAATTTCACCTCCAGGAATTGATCTTGCAGGAATAGTCACTCAGGTACAGGAAGTTTTACTGTTGTTTAGTTTGTAATATCAAAGACCTGAATGTAATATCAAAGACCTAAATGTTGATCCCGAGGGGATTGAGTACATTAATAATAGAAAATTCATACCATGGCATGTTATGCAGCAGTACAAGAAAATGAAGCAGTTTTTAAATATCAAAAAATACCTTTTATGATTAACAGAAATAAACCATTAATAAGATATAGCTATAAAATATTATCTATTAAATACTTTTATTTCTAGATATATACTAGAAGCTTATGTTTAGAGTACTGTCTGTTTCTCCAGGTCTATACAGAAAAAAAAGTCTGGAAAGATCTGTAGCAAACTGTTTAGTCCGATTAGCTCCAAGTGCTGAGATTAAGGAATATTCTAACTTTTTAAGATTTCTGAAGTATTTGAAATTTTTACAAGTATGTGTGAGTTTTAAGATAAAAATATAAAAAATGGGAAAATCACAGGGCATAATATATTTAAGGTCTGCTCATTTTGAAATAAACATATCAGCAACAAAAATAAGCAAATAGTGATTACAGCTTATAGTATAATTTTTGCTATTTCTGGAAAAACAGAGTGGCTTATTGAAAGAAGGAATATATCTCAAATATTTGTTATCTTTTATTTCTAACATAGCATTAAACTTTTATTGACAATATCAACAGTTTTCTTAAGTCAGAGGCACCCGATGATGCTCTAAAACTGAGCAATTTGGAGGTAGCGTGGTGTTCTTTAGGACACTCATCACCATATTTATTTGAAATCCAAAAATATGACCCCCCCAAAAAATAGAAACAAAATACTTGATAGCTCAGTAAATATTTAAGTGAAGCATTCTGAAAAATAGTTTTGAATATCTGCAGTTATCCTGAAATCAAATAATTTTGCTATAAAAATATGTAGTCTGGCCAACTAATGAAGCATCCAACACTGTTTACATAACAGTTAAAAGAGTCATTTAGTCGTTTTTACAGTTGGTTGTGTTTATGACATGAATTTGGCAATATAAAGTAATGGGGGTGTTACCATTTAGGATTCTGAAATTTTTGTGCTGCGTTACAAACCACATAGAAAAATCAATATGCCCATATTTGTTGGAGTAAGTAAAAGTTGTGACAGAGGTAACTTTAAGAAAAACATCTTGATATCAGAATTAAGAGTTAACCGGCGACAATCACACTGAATGTTGGGCATTTTGTCAGTACTATACTGATCAAGATGCTGTGGTATGAATGGCAGGCAAATCCTCTATTGGCTAAGAAAACTGACTTTAAATTCAGATGCCCTGGATACTTTGTCGTCTTAGACAAATTTTCTAAGCTATGCAAATCTTCAGGTTCTTCATCTATAAAATGAGAGTAATAAAATGCCTACTTTTGAGTTTTGTAAGAACTGAGATCACAAAATCTGGTACACAGTACTCTTTATAGTACTTATTATTATTACAAGAGGAGGAATGAGTTTCAAAGAACAAGGAGTTGTCAGCAATGTCAAATCCTGCAAACTATTCTGAGACAACGAGGCATAAGAAATAACAATTGGATTTACTAATTTGTAAGTCACTGATGACCTTCAAGAACACAGTGTTCCAGGAGTGGTGATGGTAGGGAAAAGTAAATGGTGATAAAAATAGAATGAGCTGATGTAGAATATGTAACACTTTGGGTAGTAAGAAAATGAATAAAAATTATAAGATGACAATGTGAGAGGCAGAGGACCAAGCCAAGGGGTTTTCCAGCTAAGACACACTGATTATTTTCTATGTTAAGGAAGAAGGTAGTAGAGATGGATTTCATTAAAAAAAAATTCCTGGTTGGTTTCAAGGCTAAAATCTATTCTGCTTCTAAAATGATGAAGATGGGGAATGAAGAGCCTTTTGTTCATCTAATTTATGTGTGGCTCCTTTAGGGCTGAAGTACTGGGCCTTTTTTGTGACTGGAACTCATTGAGAAGCTGTTCAAAAGTTTGATTGTGTCTCTGTAAACACACACACACTGTGCACAAGTACACACAATTTTGCATAAAATTAGGAGAATTCATTGACCTCCTTTAATCTATCAATGAAACAATCCTCTCTCTGAATGGCCCAAAGATCTTAGATAAATTTACCCTCTCTTAAGACTTAAAAATAATTTCAATGAATATGGCTTTAGACTTGTGTACATGATTTAAAATTAACAATTCAATGAGAAGTCAAAACATTTTCTATGAAATATCAAAAAATCTATTTAAAATGACTTTAAAAAATATAAATATAAAATATAAATAACTTGAAATGTTAAAATTGGCTCAGATATACAATTTCCATATGACACAGAAAATGAAATACAGATATAACTGATTTCTAACTATATGTGGAACATTTTCCAAATTATTTTCTAATATTCATAAAATTTATATGTTATATATGTGATTTATCTGTGTTAATAGACTAGGAAATCGAGACTGAGAAGTGTTAAGTAACTTGCCCACTATCAGGCTGCCAATTCAAACTCATCTGGCTCAAAACTCCAGAGGAGATTATCTCTCCATATCTCTAAGTGAAAGAACATTCTAGGCCAATATATCCAAAAACGTATGTAGTATTAGAATCTTTATGGGGTTGCTTTTTTTTTTTCCTGGCCAAATACAAAAGAATATTCTGAAAAGGAAAGGAAAAGACCTATGTTGAAGATATTACAATTATCTTTGCAATCCTTTCTTTAAACTCTGCAGTTGTCAACAAGGTTGAGCACTGTTTACTTGATAGTTTCCCTATCTTTTGGCTTCTATTAAATTACTCTTGCCTCATTTTCCTCTGAATTCTGTGACCCCTTGTCCTCAGCCTTCTTTGTTTTACCTGTTTCCTCTCTCTTCCCCTCAAACATTGGTTCTTCCTAGGGTTTGATTCTCAGCACTCTTGGCACTGCTTCTGCTCTCTTTGGGTGATCTCATTCACTTCCAAGTCTCCAAGGCTCACTGATCATCTGTCTTCAGCTCAGACTGAACCCAAAAGCTCCAGACACACATGTCCAAATCTCTACTGCACATCCCCCTTTGGATGTATTTTTAACACCTCAAAATCAGTAAGTCCATTGTAAAGTCACTCTCCCCACTCAGATCTGCTCCTTCTGTGCGTTGCTTCTTTACTCACTATCTAAACATTTGCCCAAGCCAGAAGACTGGAAAAACGTCTTTTATTTTTACCACACTTCCCCTGCACCCTCCCACACAGACATCCAACCAATCATGAAGTTCCATCAAAATTTCTGCATTAGATCTGTGTGCTTTTCTCTTTCCTCCATGCTTCCACTTTTATCTCAGCAGCCATTATTCTAAATAGTATTACTTTAAGACTCGGTCAACCGGTCTTTTTTGTCCCATTTTGTCCTCTTCCAATTCATTCTCCCCCTTCAACCTAGCCTGTTCTTTATAAATGTCATTAATTGTGTTCCAATCATTTATGGGTCCCTCTTTGTATTCAGAAGAGTGTCCTGACCACAGCTACATAACCTCTGAGATCAACAGTCCCACCCCTTAGCACACCTCCTCTCCTCACATTCAATACTACTGCCAGACTAATCCATGTTCAATGGCTCAAAGATGCTTGGCTCTCCCACAACTTGGTGTCTCCTCATTTACCACTCCTTTGACGAGGCATGCTCTCCTTCCTTGTTCTTTTTCAAATGACTCAACTAGATCTTAACACCAGATCATGCAATATCATCCTTAGGATGCCATGCCAAGTTTGGTGTAATTATCCTTCCCGTTTCCCTGTCCATCCCTCTCCTAGCAATATTTCTCTGTCATAGCACTTTACCATATTGTACTGTAATCTTTACTGTAATCACTGACTTGTCTGTCTTTCCCACTGTACTATCAGCTCCTTAAGGTCAGCAACTACTCTTATAAGTTTTTGTGTTGCCAGCTGCTAGCATAATGTCTTGAATAAAGTTGCTCTTGATAAATATGTTTAATGAGTAAATGGATAATTCATTATCTCATCTAATGAATGAATGGATGGTTTCATTACATAATATGACTTCAGCCTTTGCTCTGTCATTCACTGTCATGTGATTCATGAATAAGTTGCCCAGAACTGTGTTGCCCTGTTTTCTTCAAAATGTTGCAATTAAATTAGAGAAAAGATAAATGGCAATTCCTGTTTCTTTCTTAATTCAGGCAGGCTCAATATAGATGTTTTCTTTTCTACACCCTTATGGCCTTCTGGCAAAAGTACTAGGATAGTAGGTATAAGAATTGGTTCAAGCTCTGGCTTTGTAGTCTATTACCAGAGAGTCTTTGGAAAGTAAAGTAACTCCTTTGTACCAAAGCTGCCTTAACTAGAACATAATTACTTTCTTTTTAGACTGTCTCACTATAAGATTAGCTTGAGGTCAAATAAAATCATATATATATGAAAAATATATAAATATATATACACACACACATCTATAGTTTTAAAAAATCTATGGGTTGTCATAAAGTGTAAAGTGTATTGTTATTTATCCTTCATTTTAAAATCCAGAACAATAATAACAGTACTCTAATAAGATTTTATACATATACATTTTATATATACATTTTATAGGTATAAAATCTTATATATAGATTTTACCATATATATATATATTTCCCAACGTCAGGAAGTAAAATATTTCCTCCTTGAGAAATAATGCTTTCCAGATTGAAAAAAAATTAGGAATTTTTTTGACAGCTTTATGAAAGCTTCATCCTATGACAACTCTAAAATACATCAAATATATACATATTATGCATCATCCTATCACTTAAGAAAGACAAAAACTGCAAGAATATGACTCATATCTTTGTCAATCTCAGGATGAAAAATTAAGGTAAGAGAGAAAACATATAAAACTAAAGAATTATTTAAAATCAACTTAGAAGCTTGCTACCAATTCAAAACAAGAAAAGCCAATGAGAATCACAGTTGAGTCACATCACTCATTTTCCTAAATATAGGCAAAGGTCAAATACTATTTAATTCTGGTATTTCTTTACTAACAACTTTGCAGGTCAAGTCATCTGAATTTTATCTGTAGCATGTTTAAGATTATTATATTAGTCCAATGTAAACTCTTAGAATGCCCTTTTAGGACTTCATGATCCTGGAAGAGAAAACGTGCATAAATATTTAAACATAGTTGAATTAAACAAAAAATGTTATGTTATTTAGTACACTTAAATTCAGTGAGTTTTTATTAAGTACCTACTTTATAAGTGGAAAATCCTGCAGCGCCTACTAAGTTTAGTGTCACATCTTCAATGTATTTAAATTAACTAAACAACTTTATTTTACATATACTTTTACAAGTACTTTGTAAAGTACTGCTCATTTTGGATACTTAAGAGTCCACAAATAAATCGTCCACACAGAATTCATATTTAACTTAAAAAAGAACAGCTTTTTCATCATTACTAGGGCATAATATTGATTCTATTTGTGATTTTTGCCTTTTCAATCCATTATCTATTAAACAATTGAATAAAATGATTCCAGCTAGAAAAAGGGAACAAGGTAAAAAATATCACTCTTTAAAACAAGAAAAATGTTAATCAATCAGTCCTTTCTATCAAAATTTAAAAAGTTGAAAGTAGTCTATAAAATTCTATTATTATTTCATCAAGGTGATAATACACGTGTACTTGATCCATTCTATTGGTACTTCCTATTGCCATCTGAGATTTAAATGACTCATTTCAGAATCTGAATATTTCCGGATTATATTGGACAGGGACTGCCTTTTTAAAGGGCTGATTCTTTTACAGGATTTCCAATGTAGCTGAATTAAACTAATAATCAAAATGACTAAAATATATTTATCATTTGCAATATTTGGAGATGGACTAATTTAGTATTTGCATTATTACTTCCGGTCAAACTGAACATATATCATCCCCCAAACCAAAATATTTCTATCCATTAACTATTGAAAAATATGAGAAAACAGCCAGCTTTTGAGTTATTTCAAATTGTTTTGTGTTGGACATATCCAATTAAACTAGCATTTTTGTTTGCAAAGGTAACTATTTTGTTATTTACCTGTGATGCAACAGTATGACATTTTAATTAAAGAAGGTTGCCTATATTAAATTTATTTTTAAATGTCCATTGTGTCATACTTCATATTTCAGATACATCGCAACAAAAATGTATACTTGTAATTATATTTTGAAATTTGACTACAAGGGCTATTACACTCACTTTTTTTTGTTATTGTAATAGGTCATAATTTTGTATTATCTGTATTTCACATAATTTTAGCTTAATATTCATCAAAGTGTGACTTTCCAACAATAGAATAATTGGAATAAACTGTAAGCCAAAATTGTTCCCTCCTCAGGAATGTGGGATTTATACCCAAAATTATAAGTTTAAATTAATCAGGTTTAGACTTATGAGGATGTAAACTCTATACATAGAATAGTTTATCTTACCATAGTATTCTTAGAGCACTAATTTAGTTTTGAGGCAGATGAACCAGCATTAAATAAGCTGTCCCCTAGATAACCAACACGCTTTATTCTTTGTCTTTTTTTTTTTGAGTATACATTCCACAAAAGAATTAAACATATACTGTTTAATGGCCCTTATTCACAGACAGACCAGATCCTGCAGTTTCACAAGGAACCACTGTAGAAAAATCATGACTAAAATAAACTTAACCAGCCACATATTATGTCTTTATATTTAATCTAACATTACAAATTTAAAAATCCAGTCCATCTCATGGTGAGGAGTAAGTTTCATGTAAATTCTCTAGAATATTAAATTTCAAGACCTATTTTTACCCTTTTGTACTCAAAGGCATAGAGCTTGATAAATGAGGTTGCCTTATGTTTACTGCTTACGTTTTACCTTTAATTAGATTGGAAAATCACGAGTCTGTATGGTCTTGGTCAGTCCATTCAACAAACACCAATCACCTGACCCACACTTTGACTATTGATTTTTTTCCCAAATTCTGCTTAGATTTGCCTTAAGGATGTTCAGCATACTCATTTGTCAAATTAACTTTCCTTTTCTCTGCTAGAAAATGTTTTCTCCTTATTTTCAATTTGTTTTCTCAAAAAAAATTTTAAACATACGCAAAATCAATTGTATGTGATTATAACAAATATTAGATCACTAATACTGCATTATACTTGGATTCTAAATAAACAGACTTAAAGTTTACTCGTGTCAATTTTCTCAATCCTTATATGTTAAAGAACAGCATACTCTACGTTTCATATTTTTTCTACTTTTTAATTCTGTATGCAACTTGCTAATATTTATCGTGTTTACAAGTCCTTTACCAGTAACACTTGATTTCACATATATTTTTATTACATAAATAAAGTAATACTAGTTACAATTATCCCAAATGAGGTTAACAAACAAAAAGGAGGAAAAGAGGATTAGCCTCATAGAGTTTACATTGGAAGTCACAATACAAACTTTAGAATATTTAAGATCTTAATTTGTAAAAATGAATCAAAATAAAACAGATATATCTGCAACTTGTAAGGAAATCTTTCAAAAGTTAATAATAATATTTTAAAATAATTACTATTGATAAAGTACTTTCACATGTATTTGGATCATAGATTACTTTTAAAGGTAGTACGATTTGTACTGACAGAATCTTAGGAGAGACATGAAACAAATACTTAAATAAACAAATAATATTTAGGTATTAACAAGAATGCTTTCCTTAGAACTACTTAGAATGCTGACATCCCTTTTAAAACTCAGAACATAAAACTAATAACTGAGGAATTTTACCAAAAGGACTACCCACAAACCTAGTTCTAATTTATGTGTACTTCTGATTAAAAATAACTCCCTTTTGCTTTAATGCAATATTGATTTTATCACCAAATATGTCAAGAGATTTTTAAAAATTAAGTAGCAACTCATAGAATCTATAGCCTTCCTGAAAAACAGTATAATTCTACACTTTGCAAAAGTGACACATGCTTCAAGCTCCTCATGAAACTAAGTTCTAAAAAGAATTAACAGTTAAAGAGACACCAAAAATTAAGAAAAATTAATCATGTTATCTGCTAGATGAATTAACAGCCGACACACACAAATTAAATAATTTAAGGTGATGAAACAGATGTCCTCCAGACAAATTTAAAAACATTGTTTTCAATTTCACTAGTTTCTTTGTTCAGTACACTTTCTTGTACTGAAAGAATTTTAAATAAAAATGTACCCAGCTTCATACGATAAAAAGGCTTTACAATTCAGCTTGAACATTTTATTAACTGTGAAAACATGCAAAATTTTATGTAGAAACTATTCCTGCTTCTTAAAATTCTATAGTCATTACCTGAATTTATTAATTGAGAACATTGGTAAATTAGCATATAACTGTGAGGAGGTATTTGAAACAGGCACTTCCTTCCAGAAGGAAAAGGCAATACAACTGCTATTGACTGATCATGTTTCAATGTGTTTTAAACTAATATGCAGAGTTGATTGTATTTTTTTTTTTTTACGTTAAATTATACATTATCCTGGTGAGAGTAGAAGGAATTGTACAACTGCTTTCTTATGGCATTAGGTGAGCTCACCCGTTTAGTCTCATTGTGTGGGATAGTAGATAAAGCTGGGTTGGTTGGTGAATTCAGGTGGATGGGAGCCTACTGTGATTTGGCATCGAGGTAAGGATTCATGGAGTTATATCCACAGGATATATGCATTACGTGATAGTAAGAGGCATTTACAACCCAGAATATAAGGGCAGGGCAGCCTCAAGTGACATCACCAGATCATCTGCAGCGTCAACCAACCGACTCAAATATATATCCTCCACACCACCACTCCCCTCTTTTTCTCACTATTAGCAAGCCTTCCATGGCCTTCATCAATGTAAAAGAGCATGTGTCTTCTTTAAATGCAAGACCTATGCTTACTCAAGTGAAAAGCAAATAAGAAAAACCAAAGCAACAGAATAAAAAACTAGCTTGAGCACAATTTTCACTAAATTGACATTCAGATGATAGGAATAACACTAAAATGTTAAAGGAGAATTTAACTTGGATGATCCAGACAGCTAATGAATAAAAGAGAAAGTCAGGAAGAAGCAAAGAGAGGGAAGAGAAGAAAGAAAAGAAAAATAAATTAAAGAAATTAAAGAAAAGAAGTAAATTAAAGAAAACAAAAGAAACCAGCTAAATATCCCTGAGATGAAGTCTTGTTTTTAACTCTGATTTGTCCTGAAACCAGGCAACTGTGGGAATCTTGAAATTCTTTCTAAAAAAAATTAAATAATAACAAAGAGGAAGAGGACTCTATTGCTTGGTTTTAATTCTCTTCTCATTTTTCATAACTTATGTGTTACTTACAGGCATTTGTTACAGCAAAACTGTTGGCTGTCTCAATGTTGTCCACATGAGGTACCAAATTAAAAGGAGCTTCCGACGCATTGGGGCTGGTGTTATGAAGAAAAATTGCTAATCGAAAAGCAGTGTATTCCTGATCTGTGTTTCGGATGAAGAGGCCACCTATTAAAAACAGCAGGAAAAGCACATTCAATGTTTCCTCTTGTAAACATTATACCCACCCCAAGCACAGTCAAATCTACTGCCATTCACAAGCACATACAATTAAAGAGCTATACTTGCCACATCTAGGGAGACTGCCCTTTGTCCCTAAGGTGCATGCTTAGTGGTGTTTAGAGCAGCTCAGCTTTTCCTTGTCCCAATGTGTCATGATCACAATGACCTCTGAGACCATTTAGTGTATGTTCCTTTCTCTCCCTTGCCCTCCCCGTGATTCCCAGCACACTGCTACATCAGCCACCTCAAGGCATCTCTCTCTAAGATGCATGCAGATGAGCAGAAAAGAGATTTACATTAAAATACGGAAATGAAGGGATATAGTGCCACACAGGGAAGAGGGAAATCAGCAAGAAGAAATGAACTTTATTTTCCTGCAGCTCGTGGACTCAGCCTAATTAACTCCGTTTTGTGCACAGTCCACGAGAAATGATGCAGTGTTGAGGCTGGGCTTAGCTGGAAGAAATTCAATAGCTGCGTCCCATTAAAAGACAGTAGAGGAGAATAGCAAGAAAAGCCAAGGATGGAGGGTGTCCCTGGAAATAGAGTCGAGGTAGAGAAATAAGGGCAAAAGCTTCAAGAAGAAAACAAAATAAAAGGGGAGAAGCTTCCTGGAAAGGGATCTAACTTTGGAATCTGCTAACCGGTACCAAGAAAAGGCAGGGAGTACGGGTGGAAATGTCTTTTTCCCCAAACAGTGTCTTTCTGTAATAGCAAGAAAGCTGCGGCGTCCGGAATGGGAAGAAGTGGATTTTTTTTTCTTTTTTAAACAAACTCGACATCACTTTATGCTTTAGAGAAAGAGATGAAAATAAATATCATACAAAATACAACCAAATTCCCCGAAAGCTTTCCCCCAACTTATTTCAATCCTACTTAAGCGACTATAGCCAAAGGTGGAAATAGGGTTATGGGTTGAGAACGGATGGGTGGGCTGCCCTGGGTGTATTCCAAAGGAACCCGCACTAAAAAGGAAGTCTTTTTGTAAAGGAGAGGAAGGAAAAAGAAGGAAACAGAGGGGAAGGAAACTGCTGAAGGTTTCCCTGAATTGCTTATCAGCAACTCATTTAACTCACTTTCGGATATCTGCTACAACCAGCCACATGCACACCCCATCGGAACACACCTTACCTATTTGCACGCTGCTCGGAAAGGCTCCCATGGCGAGTCCCCAAAATCCAGAAAATAACAAGACAATCTGTCTGCAAATAATCCTCATCTTCTTTTCTCCTCTCCCTGGCGCGCGCTCTCTTTCTCTCGCACTCTTCCTAAAGGCTGTTCAGAGAAGCATTGAAGACGATGGCGCTAAAATTAAAATCAACCAAAAAAAAAAAAAAAAAGAAAGGAAAAAAGGAAAGAGGTTTCGGTGGTTTAAGATTATGACTATTTCCCCTTAGCAATCCATCGCGAGCCGCTAGATTTTTCCCGCAGTCTCCATAGCCCTGGGAGAGGTTTTCTGTCCGGCTGCAAATGTTGCACATGCAAAAGATGGTGGTGGAGCGTCTAGTGGCTGCTCGCAGGGATGAGACATGCGCTCTATCTTTGCCTCACTCGCACTCGCGCTCGCCCCTTGCTTTCTCACATACACACAAACACTGGCGCCGCGGGCGCCGCGGCCGCCGCACGCGGTCCCCAGCTCGCACCAGCCGACATCCCCCCAAGCCTGCACCAGCCCGGAGCAACGCTGCCCTCCCGGTGTCCCCTCCCCGAGCGCGCACTCCCTCCGCACACCCCTCGCCCACCACTCGGCTGGCTTCACCCCCTGGGTGCTCACCGGAGCGCCCCAGTCTCCCCGACACTCCGGAGCCAGTCAGGAGACAGGTTTTCCCTTCTCACCACTCGCTGACTCCCTCCTCTTTTCTTCCTCTGTTCGCAGAGGGACCGACTCTGGGGATGGGCACCCCCAGCGCCCCTCTCTTGGTTTTCCTGGCACCTCTGCTTCCCGGCTGCGCTAGGCAGAAAATTGGCCCACGGGCCAGGTCTGCAAGCCCCAATCGGGGGCTCCGGGGGATTAGTACCTCCCCATGCCCCCGGGCCCCTGCCGCATCCTTGCAGGTTCGCGAGGAGGACGGGCTGCCTCCCTCTCCTACAGTCCTGGCTTCCCTCTCAGCCTAGCCCTCTTCTGCCACTGGGCTGCGCGCGGGGGACTCCGGTCCTCGCTGCAGCAAAGATTTCTCACCAGCAAACAGCCCGGGAATCTGGAGAGCTTGACAAGGGAATGGATGAGGTGAAAGGGTTCAGCGAGGGATGGGAGGAGAAAAGACAAGCAAAGGGCAGCCTCGGGCGGGTTTAAGAGGCCAGGACCAGGAGAAAAGAATTGGAGGAGGTAAAGATGGGAAAGAGAGCCAGAGAAGTTGAAATATCCTGGGAAGGGGAGGAGGGGGTAAAAGGTTATTTTAAATAACTGACAAAGTTTAGGGTACTGAACGGGATGGGGGAAAGACTGAGAAATGAAAATTGAAAGAGGCCTCTAACATTCTGTTTGAAAGGCATGAAGCAGAAATAGGAATAAGAACTGTGTGAAGTATAAAGTAGGAAAAGTGATTAAAGATCCGATTGCTTTCTACCCAGTCACCCATTCCGGAGGACCCTTTCTTTCTGTGCTGTGGTCCATGGCAGCAGCAGGAGGGACACAGCCAAAGGCTGATGAAGGACCAGAAGGGCAGTGCTTGGGGCGGTGGACACAGGTGTCTGACAGGAAGATAGTGTTTTTCGTGCACATCTCCTCTTGTCTGGGACTCTGGAATGCTCACTGTGCTCCACGCCACCTCCAGGTAGACTTAAGCACTTCATTGATGATGTCAATAGTTGTTTTGACTGGGTAGAAGTGAAAATGAATTATCCTAGAAAGTTTTGGGGTTACAGTCTCGCTTCCTCTCCAGAGTCACCTTTAAGATTCTCCTTTCATCTGGCTGCCTTGGACTGAGCTTGTGCCACACTCAGAAGCAGTCACTGTGGTAGCCGTAAGTGAACAGTTTCTGATTTCCTCTGCATGGTTTGAGATTTCCTGATCTAGTTACTAAATATAATCTCCTGTTCCAATAAACTGTGTGAGAGAATCATTAGAAGGATAGGTTCTCCTTAAAAGTTAGGGAACCTAGGGTGACGTCTGCCGTTAAGTTTTTAAAAAGAATATAGCAATTGCCTAGGTTTGCCTGAGATAATATTTGAGAATACAATGCTTAAAGTTGAATTCTTGCAAGGGACTTGCAGAAAGCCTGGTAACGGCTTTTTGAAATATGCATTACCTCAACTCCTTCAAGATTTTTTATTTGATATCACTGATTACCTGAATTTGTAGTTTATAGATGATACTTTAAAATCCCTGCTAAAACTTGAGTGCGTTTTGCATTTTATTTTTAAAATCACATCTTAAAAAAAGTGTCTGATTTCCCATTACATTTCACCACAGATTATTATGAAAAAAAAAAAACCTACTCGTAACTGTATTTTACAAATCATACGTTTGTCATTTCAGTTTGTGAAGTTTTAGTCTTGCAAATCAAGTGAGATTTGAAGCATTTTTCCTTTTTTAATTTGTCTGTGTTAAAAAACAAGGCTGTAAATAATAGCATTCTGTTTTCTCTTGTAAAAGGATAATAGAGTATGACACATAAAATTCAAGTTAAATTAAAATTTCAAAATCCACCAAACTCATCACTTGCTTGGGTAACTAGTGAAGCTCTTCGTGATCCAGAGGCAATTATTAACTTTAATTCTTCTCAAAATTGAAAGATTTGAGTTTTCATATGATGTAATAGCATCATTGATACAGATGAAGGACAAGTTCTTCCCCCCCCCGCCCCCCACTTAACAGTCATGATAACACCTGGACTAATATAACCACAGATGACACAACTATATTTTTCCAAAATAGTAACCCAGTTGTTTTTAATTTCTATTTTCCCAAGTAGTTAAAACCTCTATTTTACTTTCTAAACCTAAACTCTCTTTATCTGAATTGTATACATATATATTTATTAATATATGTATGAAATATATTTTATCAGTATGATACATAGAAATACATCATATATACATGTATTATATACTTATGTACATGTACACAGATGTACATATATGTCAAATAGTTATATATTAAGCACCAATGATGTGTATTTATTCTCCAAGTGTCTGAGGTATAAAGTTGAACAAAACAAAATCCGTGATATTCTTAGAAGACTCCTAATGTTTATGAACACTCACTAATGTACAAGGTATTGTGCTAAAGCCATACCTATATCACCTGATCTATAAAAAACTTTAGGTATCCTTGCATTTGTTAGGAAACCCAACTAAAGATTTAGATTCTTTCTCAAAATTATATTCTTGGTAAGTGATGAAACTATAACTAAGGATGGGACTCAAGTTGTCTGATTTCAGAGACTGGGCTATCTTTATTAAAACCTACTGAGTTAATGAGTTTAAGGTGTGATGAGGGGTCAGGGAGGTGAAAAGGAAACTGCAAGAATCCATAGCATTCAGAAAGGTAATGTGTTCTACCTGAAAGACCTCAGGCTTTCAGAATAATAATTAGTTACTGGTTTCAGATTACAGGCCCTCAATTTCTTAGCTGTATTGTCTTGGATACATTACTTAACATTTCTTTTCTGACAGGATAGATGTAAACTTCCAACACAGTTCTGGCACATAACTGGCAACTCTTGTCAATAATGAGTTGCCCCCCAAAATGTGATAAAGGCTTCTATAGAGGGAGGAGCAGAGTGCCATGTGAGCAAAATAGAGTGTCTAACTCTGACTTGGAGGGGATTCAGGGAAAACTCACAGAGATTTAAAAAAATGGACTGAATTGCTCTGTGTTTGTAGGGATTATCAGGTGCAGAAAAATTATGTCTTTCCGAACATTGCTAAAAGCTTGGTAAAACTAGACTTCAGGTTATATGAAGGGAAGTAGTGGAAGTGCAGCTGGAAAGCAAAGCAAGAGATGGTTCTGTACCATCTCACTCAGAAGTATTGTCTTCATCTCATAGAAACAGAGAAACAATGAATGGTTATAAGCAAGGGGGCAAAATGACCAGATTTGCACTTTAGATCAGAAATCTGATGCTAGGAAACAAAACCATATTTTTTTAAAATAAACCTTTCATTTGGAATAACTTTTATTTACATAAGTGTTTCTAATTACGGAGAGTTCCCCTGTACCCTTCACCCAATTTCAGTTTTCCATAATGTTATCATCTTACATTACTCTGGTATATTTGTCAAAAATAAGAAACTGACACAGGTATGTCACTATTAATTAAACACCAGACTTTATTTAGAGTTTTAGCAGTGTTTCCATTAGAGTATTTTTCTGTGCCTGGATCCAGCTCAGGACAACTCATTATATTTAGTTGTCATAGCTCCTTGTTCTGTTCTGTGACAGTTTCATCTTTGTTTTTCATATGACGTCAACAGCTTGATGAGTACTAGTGTTTGTAGAATGTCTCTCAGTTGGGATTTGCTTGATACTTTTCTCAGGATGAGACTGCGGTTATGGATTTTCAGAAAGAGTACCATACAGGTGAAATGCTCTTCTCAACACATCATACAATGGAATCCATGATTTCCCCTGACATCACTGGTGACATTAACCTTCATCAGTTGGTTAAAGTGTTTTTGCACATTTTATCCACTCTAAATTAACTGTTTGTTTGTTTTCATTCCATACTGTATTCCTTGGAAGTGAGTAAGTATATCCTACTCTCCATGAGGGGAGAGTATCTACATAAATTACTTGAAATTTTTGTATTGAAGCATTGTCTTTTCTCTCCCATTTTAAAAAACTTACTCATTAATTTAAATCAGTGTGGACACATGTATATTTATGTATTTATATTGTTTTTTAACATTTAAGCACAGGGATACATGTGCAGGTTTATTACATAGGTAAACTTGAGTCACGGGGGTTTGTTGGACAGATCATTTTATCACCCAGGTATTAAGCCTACTACTCATTTGTTGTTTTTCCTGATACTCTCCCTTCTCACACCCTCCACCCTCCAGATGGCCCCAGTGTGTGTTGTTCCTCTCTGTGTGTCTATGGGTTCTCATCACTTGGTTTGCCATTCCTGTGTTAGATTGCTAAGGATCATGGTCTCCAACCCCATCCGTGTTCCTGCTACAGACATGATCTTGTTCTTTTTTTTATGGCTGCATGGTATTCCATGGTGTATATGTATCACATTTTCTTTATCCAGTCTATCATCGATGGGAATTTAGGTTTATTTTATACTTTGGGTTATATAGTCTGATACTATGCTATTTGTTATTTATTGTGCTGCTCAAGTTGGTCCAGCATTGGACATTGGGAGCTATTGATATGAGTCCATCCTTTTGTTTTCTGATCATTTCCATGCTTATTGTCACTACAGGAAGCTCTCTATACATTATCTTTTGTATTCCTTGCCCTAGCCTTAGTATAAGCCTTTTCAATAAGGAGTCCTTATTCTTTTCATTGCAGAATGGTATTTAAAAACCAAGATCTGGCAATGGGCTTGCTATTACTGAGTTATCATTGCTTCCAGATTCTCACATAGGAGAGTATATATATACATATATAACCCATGTTGGTGTACATACCTATAAGTGTTTCTCTATCCATCTATCTATGTATTAAGTTAAAATTAAGCTGTTACTGATGTTTGCAACTCAAATTCAGTACTACAGCATTCATTCTAATCTCCCTTCTTGCTGATCCATACCTTACTTCTCCAACATTAAGAAACCTAGTTCCCACAATCGAGTTAAATATGTTTATCTATAATATTAAACCTAAACTTAAGTTCTCCAAAAATAATTGAATTTTTGGTACTATATTTTTGTTTTCAGCTACTGATGATTACTGAAAACCCGTGTCTATTATTGTTAGTTATTTGTATTCCTAGGAAACATCGAATTTTACAAACATTAGTATAAATACATGGCATTTTTTGTGATATTCTGTCCTAAAAGAAGTGAGTACATTATTCAAATGACTACCAACAATTTAATAAATGTATTTGTGTATTTATTAGCTTAATGATTTATTTGCAAAACCTAGTTCTTTCAGTGTCTATATATTTTTCTCCAATTAAGCTGATACTTTCCAATTTTCATATATTTTGCTGCTGTCACTTTCCAGCAATAGGAACAATACCCTAGTGCCTCAAAGAATATATTGCTTTACCTTTTTATCTACCTGTCAACCTTGCATGAAATCAGCACACTAATCTTGCCCTATAGCAGTTGCTTGATTAATCTTTTGTCATCTGTCTACCTCACATGGTCTCTCCCTGAAACTGATTGACATTGTGCGTGACTTTAATGCTGATAAATTATCTCTCTTCCAGGACTACAGAATCCTCATTACACCAAAAAGATTACTTTTCTTGTTTTATGTTCCTCATTCTTCTCTCAAGTCACTGTAATTGAAAGAGGTCACTGAGTAGAACTTGGCAGTCTTTCCCTCTTTCACTCATCCATTCACCATATATTTCTAGAACATTTTCTATGGATCACAGTATCATGAGGGAATGGAAAGTGTTTTATTCATCATGGTATTTGTTCCCAACACGTAAAGGATCCCAAACATAGACATATATGCAAAAACACACACATGGAAGTGAGTACAAAGAATTATGTTGTAAACCCTCCTTTGGTGGTAGAAACCGAATGTGATCTCTTTCTGGGCAAACATCATATTATATTAAGCAAGAATCTACTTCTATCCCACTGCTGGTTCTGCATCTCAATGCCTATTCTAGGAGAGTAATAGTCGAGTAAAGCATCAGGGAAAGAAAATGTTTGTACTGGATTACAAAAGGCTGAAAGATTTTCATGAGCTAAGAAACAGAGGCACATCCCAAAGGGAAGAGGTGATTGTGTTTTAGTTGAACAATGAGTAGCCGAAGGTAGGAATCATGATGGGGATTAGTAGCCAATTAGGCTCAGGAGTTTGATTAAAGCCAGATTCTGGGGCCGGGCACGGTGGCTCACGCCTGTAATCCCAGCACTCTGGGAGGCTGAGGCGGGCGGATCACGAGGTTAGGATATCGAGACCATCCTGGGTAAGGCAGTGAAACCCCGTCTCCACTAAAAATACAAAAATTAGCCGGGCGAGGTGGCGGGCGCCTGTAGTCCCAGCTACTCGGGAGGCTGAGGCAGGAGAATGGCATAAACCCGGGAGGCGGAGCTTGCAGTGAGCTGAGATCCAGCCACTGCACTCCAGCCTGGGTGACAGAGCAAGACAACGTCTCAAAAAAAAAAAAAAAAAAAAAAAAAGCCAGATTCTGAAAAGCCTGGCATAGAGCAGACATTAATATGTATTTTGCTACCTAAATTGAGAAATGACACAAAATGAAGCTTTGAGCTATACATTTTCCCTCTTACTTGTTAACAGTATTTATCCTATTGAGTCACAGGTCATTTTGTTAACTTGATTCATATGCAGGCAGTTGACGGAAAATTAATAAAATTATTTGGATAATCAAATTCGTTTAAATGATATCTCAGATTTTGTAAAGTGAATGTTAAATTATGTTTTTTCCAATTTAAACATCTGCACTGGACACATTCACAAAATACATGTTCAGTATTTCAAAATGTAATTTTACTTTGTACAATATAACAGTAGTGATAATAATTGTCTTTTATTAAGCAACTACTATAATATAATAATGTAATTTTTAGTTCCTAAAACAATCCTCCAATTGAGATAGCATTCGCCTTGTTTTAGAGATGAGAAAATTAAAGCTCTGAGGGATGAAGTAACCAGCCCAGTGTCACTCAGTTAGTAATGGTGCAGCAGAATTCAAAACAACATCTTTTTGGCATAGAGCCTGTACTTTTTGGACTATACACTTCTCATATATATGTATGAGAAAAGCCAAGAGTTTGGTTTGTACCAGTTATCTTTGCTTTGGCTCTAATTTAAGCTGAAGCTTATACAACATTTAGGAAGGAAAATATATGTACTTTTACAGTTCTGTAGAAATATCAGTAATTACTGAGACAATTAACACAATGCCATGGTAACAAAGTTAGATAAATAATATGTATTTCTTTAGGCCGGGTGCAGTGGCTCACACCTGTAATCCCAGCACTTTGGGAGGCCAAGGCAGGCATATCACTTGAGGTCAGGAGTTCAAGAACAGCCTGGCCAACATGGTAAAATCCCGTCACTGCTAAAAATACAAAAATTAGTTGGCGTAGTGGTGGGTGCCTGTAATCCCAGCTACTCAGGAGGTTGAGGTAGGAGAATCACTTGAACCTGGGAGGAAGAGTTTGCAATGAGTAGAGATCATGCCACAGCACTCCAGCCTGGGCAACAAAGCAAGACTCTATCTCGAAAAAGGAAAGAAGGAAGGAAGGGAGGAAGGGAGGAAGGGAGGAAGGTAGGAATGGAAGGAAAGAAGGAAATTTATTTATTTCATATGGAAATATTTACTTTGTTGGGAAGGGTAAAATATTAAATAAAGAAAATAAAGATGGACACTCTAGTTATATAACCATCTTGGTTCTTAAAACAACTCAAAGTGATTTATACTGGAGTCACCCCTTCATCTCCAAGTTCCTATTATTCATCCTATTCATCTCAGTTTGTTGAGTTTAAGTTCTGTACCGAACATTCTCTCTCCTGTTTTCTGATTCTTCTCCCCCATTTCTTTTCTAGCACCTAAGGAGATCGAGTTGTATATATTTAGTCACACCTTATCCTACTACTTTTTATGATTCTTTTTCCCCATTTCTTTTCTAGCACCTAAGGAGATTGAGTTGTATATATTTAGTCACACCTTATCCTACTACCTTCTCTTGAAAATATCCTTGGCTGTGACTGAATATATTTTGCATAGCATTTTTAACAAAAATAAGATGGAGCCATAATGACCTCACTTTCAAGATGGTTTTGCTCACAAACCTCTCTGCTTCCCTGACCTTTCAGAAACTCTCATGCAATGTGTGTTTTCCTAGAACACCTCATAGTCTAATGTAGGGATTATAGATAAGGCATTTATAAAAGTGCTGAATAACTACTTCTCTAAATATACCATTGAAATCTGAATATTCGTTCAATACTTTCGTTCTGGAAGAAAGAAAAAATATAGTAAGAAAGTATATTATAAAACTACATGAATTATTATATAATTCTGCATATAAAGCCACATGCATATTACAGAAAGCATTATTTGTGATTCTCAAGGGATTGTAGAATTCTGGGTAATTTTTGTTTTCTTTTGCACTCTTTTATCCCAGACAAAATCATTCAAATTAAAATTTATTGTTGTTATTATTGTGATCATTTTGATGTTGCTGGTTTAATATATCCTTTAAAATCATCACAAGTGATAAATACAGACTTTTTAAAGCCAGTAAATTGTAATCTGTTGCACAAGTATACTAAATCAAATTGGTTATGCTTTTATGTACTGTTATTAAAGAATAGATTGATAATATATACTAATCTCTCACTGTTCTGAAATAGTAGGTGGGGTACAGCTACAGATAAAATTGATAACTATATTCCTCATAGGAATTTTGTGGGAAGGGATAGATATTGCACATAAGTAAAATATTTGATTGTACTGTACAAATGTAAAATATTACTCGAGATATATTTTAATAAAATCACAAAAAAGTGAACATGACCTACCTTAAAATAAAAATTAAGTATGTAATAAGGGAGATTATTTTCCAATGAAATATTAAGTTTCATGGATTGATGGAGAAAAGTGGGTGAAGTTTGCTTTGCAACTGGAGAAAATAAAATGTACAGGGCCTGGAGCAGTGGCTTATGCCTGTAATCTCAGCACTTTGGGAGGCTGAGGTGGGAGGATCACCTGAGGTCAGGAGTTTGAGACCACCCTGGCCAACATGGTGAAACCTGTCACTACTAAAAATACAAAATTAGACAGGTGTGGTGGTGTGCACCTGTAGTTCCAGCTACTCGGGAGACTGAGGCAGGAGAATCGCTTGAACCTAGAAGACAGAGGCTGCAGTAGGCCAAGATGGCGCCATTGTACGCCAGCCTGGGCGACAGAGCGAAATTCTATCTCAAAAGAGAATAGAAAAGAAAATGTAAAAATCTCAAAACCAAACAAATGAAAATGCTTCTGGAACAAGCATAAAAGCATGCAGACTGTCTTGCTTGGAGGTAGAATCCATATCAAATAAGCAGAATCCCTGGTAACATGGGCAGAGAAGGAACATATCAAATGGACAGAAACATTGAGTATAAAAAGACATTGAAGAGGGGTTGTATGTTTTCTACTGGTAGACTTTCTGGGAATTTGCAGAGTTTTCATTCTAGATGCGTAGAGTAAGCTAGAACTTGGGTGAGACAGATTATAGGCATAGAAAACACAAGGCATCTGTGAATACCTCAATCTTATGAAGGACATTTAACACTGCATAGATAGTAGTATCAAAATTCTTAACTGCACCCTTCTAATAGTAAAATAAAATGAGCATATGTCCCAATATATATGTAGCAGTATTTATAAATTACATCTATATAGGTAATATATATATTTACACTTCAACATAATGTATTTGGAGATAAGATCATGCAAATATAAAAATTGAAAAGTAGAAATTACAGGTATTTTAAGTGAATTTTACTTGATAAGAGTAAAGTCTTATATTTTCTCTTGTTATTGTTTTCATAATCTTTAATAAAGTCTAATAAGATTCTACATTTTATATTATTGTATATTTTATTTATTAATGTTTTTGTGAGAGCAATGTGATCAAATGTACTCTATTCATTACGAAATTTTGCTTTAATATTTTATGCTATAGATATTTGAAGGTGGGGTTATAATTTCAGTTTGTTTTGGTACTGGTTTTAATGGCTATCAAAGTTGAAAAATACACCATAAGAACATATAAATCCAACTAGAACAAGTTCACTGTGTTGTGTTTACTTTGTTACCATATTTATTTTTCAATCCTGTACACTAATTACTAAAAACTGATGTGTTGAAATTTTCATCCAATTACTCTTGTACTTTTATCAAAAGTCTTATTTTAGTAATAGGTTTAAAATATACAGGACTTTTTACTTGAAGGCTACATTCCTGAGTTTTTCAACTAAGTGGATTTGTTTCCTAGGAGATACATGTACATTTTTATCAGCAACAAAACCACATGATGATAGATATACTCCCAAGTATCCATTTTCAGAAGGATTTTTTAAAAATAATATGAGTTGTTTTACCAAAAAGCAGTTATTTTCTCAATGACTAAAATGTCATGTATGCTTTAAAGGGATAAAGTATTTGTGTCTACACATCTGCTTCAAACATATGTACATGTATACAAAATTTTGTTATATAACACCTTACTGACAACGACTTTACCTAACGGGTCAGCATATGTAGAACACTGTCTTTTTCTTAAGTTTGCCAATTCTTTCAAGTAATTTGCCTTAGATTAATAACAAACCTCTGTGTTGTCATATGGTTTTTATAGTCAGTCCAGTTCTCATTGCAAATAATGGCAAATATCTAGAATTTAGAGACCTGTGTTTATGAAATTAACCATTTTGAAAGCATCTTGTAGTATGTAAACTGCTCAGAAATGCTGAAAGCAATGATTTAAGGCATCATTATTAACCGTTTTAGATTGTATGAATCCCACTATTTTTATGAAAAACTCATGTATGATGGATGGACATATGGAGGGCTAACATAGGGACCAGGGGTCTTACTCCAAAATGTAAATCTGCATATTAAAACTTCATAAACTGTATTTTTCTTATAATTTGATAAAGCAGTGGCACATAGTAGATAGATTTCAGAGATAGCAGTGGTAGGACTGCATGAAATGACTACGGTGTAAGATTTAGAGATCAAGAGAAAAGATGGCTGCTGGGTTTCCAGTTTTGGTGAATGGGGTAATGATTTTTTGATGCACTATAGACATAATAAAATGAAAAGATTGGGGTTAAGAAATGAGTTAATTTTGTGATTCATTCATTACTTTGATAGATACATAACTGATACATCTTATTGGCAGTAGAACATTTGAATCCAAGACTCAGCTAAGAGATGTGGACCAGATGTGTAAATCTGGGAGAGGTCAGCCTACCTGTGGTCACTCATCAGATGGAAGGGACAGGAAATTCAGGGAAAGGGTGTAGGATAGGAAAATTAAATGGCCTAGGACTTTTTCCAGAGGAGTCCACCGTGAAGTGAAATCAGACTAAGCAGATGGGTAGGAGAAAATGGTGTCAGGGACTTCAGGTGAAAATAGAGTATCCAGAAGAGAGAATGATAACTGTGCCAAATGCTACAGAGATCACACATAACATAGCCAGAAAATTGGTCATTCATCATAAAAAGCTATTGACGAAGTTCCAAAAGCAGTTTAAGCTTATCAGTGAGTGATAAAAACTAGTTGCAGAGAGTTGAGAGGAAATGAGATGAGAGCATGAAACTCAGTAAAAATGTCTTGCTCCTATATTTTTGAACATACTGTTCTCTCTATCTGAAAAATAACTTTTATCTTCTCTTTTTGTATGTTTATTCGGCCTCATTTTTTTCTTCTTGTATTCACTTTTGCTGTGATTCTCCAGCTAAATGCAATTACTTAGTATTCTGCATTTCTATAGCACCCAGGTGCTAGCCTCATACTCTGCTGAAGACATTTCAGTTTATATTCATTTAACTAGTAAGAGGGGAAGCCCCTTCAGAGCTCATGGAACATCTGGGATAGAGCCTGCCTCTCTGAAGTAGGGCCTTCCACCTTTTCCAGATTATGGCATGAGGAGCTGAAATTAAAATTGAAATGTACTTGAAGACATCAATATCAGGCTTGGATATAGATATACAAGTATTTGATGTATTAAACAATACAAATAAAAATAACTAACTGCAAAGTATAAGGAAAATACCGAGTTATGAATTTGTGTCAAACTTGAAAATAATTTTGTTTCAGTTTTTAAGAAGAAATTTGAGCTTCCTGTGAACATATTTTTGTCTATATTTTTCTTTAAATCAGGTTTTATGTTTTGAATGGCTAAATGCAATTCTTCATGACTTTTTATTTGCTAACTTCTCCACATTTTTGTTAGTTTTCATCTATGAAAAACTAACAGCTTCACAGAAGTTAGTAATAAAAATGTCCAACTGATTTTTATAATTATTTACCACTTTTCCAGAGTTGAGATTATTAAACAATTTGTCTTTTTAATTGAAAACTTTAAATTGAAATTTCTTGTAAAAGTGGGTACAGATCTTGGCTATAATAAAAGTTTTTCATGTTGAGTATTAAAAGAATAATGATTCTTGATTTACACAACTCACATGCATTGTTGGAAGAGTCACCTCACCGCCAGCATGAAGCTATTGCAAAGCACATCAACTGCAAAGGTACAGAATTATTCAGTATATCTGAAGATAAAATTTGGGGGTGATCAGTTGAAGAGTCACCTGTTAGGAAACCCACTCAACTTCCCTGTCCTCTGACCCTCAGTTGACAGTGCCTTGGGTTGAGTTACAAGCTCCATAGGCATCTAGAAGAATTCCTTAGAAGTTTCATAGGCCTCTTCTGTAATGGACAGTGTTCTGCAGCTGGCTATGTGGTGGATCCAGCCATGTGGTGGATCACCTTTGTGGTTGTCCTCTGGACCTTGCAGATGAGCAGTGAGTGCTGATTATCCTTCAATGTGCTAACTGCCTGTGAGACAGTAGATAATGACTCCAATTCATCTGAATCTCCCTTAGAGAAGGCCTGGATAATTCTACTTTAATATAGATTTGACTGGCCAAAAAGTTTCTGGAAGCTCCAACCATCATCTGTTTATCCCCAAAACTGAGATCAGTATTCTATGACACACTTATAAGCCTTCCACAGCCTATAAGCCTTCCATTTTACTCGCAGAAGAAAAGGGACAGAGGGAAGAAGAGAGAAGGGGAGAGGAAGGGAGAGGAGAGGAGGGGAGGGGAGGGTAAGGGAGACCAGAAGAGAAGAGAGGTACAAAAGTTTGTATGATTGTTGAACACCTACAATGTGAAGATGCTGTGTTTTGGGGGAAGATACCAAAGTGCATAAAAATACCCTGCCTAGAGATATCAAACTCACAAGTAACTGTAGTGTAAGATAGAGTGCTGTAAACAAAATGAGGGTAAAACTCAGTTCTGTGAGAATCCATTGAAAACTGATTAGTCTGTATATATAGGAATTAAATAATCTTAAATGTGTAATCAATATATAATATGAAATAAGGGTTTGAAACTTGATAGGTTCTTTATATTTTACACAGCAAAACAATTTGTAAATTTTCAAACAACCAACAGTTTTGTTTATAAAAGGTAAATGACAAAAAGTAAAGCAAAGCCTGAACACAATATATAATGTGTATTTATCTGATTCAGAAAAAACTATTTTAATTATTTTCACAGGTTTGGTTACACTCTAGGTATAATAATAATCTAGGTATAAGAGTAATGTGTGTCTAGTTTATGGAACAATTATTAATTCTTGTACTTTGTAAAAACATGCAAAGATTGAAATTCTTCAATAATTCAGATACTCTGAAGTAGTCTAAGAAGACTTACATCGTACTAGAAGATGGCATATTGCCTCATATTCCTAAATGTTATATTATTTTCATGGAAGAGTAATACTAAATTATGATTTCTACATGAAGGAGTGTGAACTTTACAGAAAGCTCTTCACATTTAAATCAGGTAAATTTTAAGCCACATACTACCTTAAACATAGTGGTAAGGACATGTTGCAATGACATGATCATTTGTCAACAGGAGACCACTGACTTCTGTCATGAAATAATTATATTGCCATTATATACGTTTGTATATTGACTGGTTTGTTAATGAATTGCAATAAACAATAACTTGAAATGTTAAGTGGCATTTTGTGCAGATTTTTTCTTATTGTTGAATGCTTTTTCATAGTTAATATTAGGCCCTTCATAATTCTTTATCACAGCATTTGATTGTCATGACACTGCCTTTGACTATATATAAACATTGATATTAATGTTTAAAATCTACTATTAAGACAAGCACCAATGTAATTAAGAAACATAATAGAGGTACTTTTTAGACACTTTGTGTTACTGTTAACAACATAATAGAGATACTGTTTAGTACCTTTGTGTTGCTATAAAGGAATACCTGCAGCTGGGTAATTTATAAAGAAAAGAGGTTTAGTTGGCTCATGGTTCTGCAGTCTGTACATGAAGCATAGTGCCAACATCTGCTTTTTGTGAGGGTTTCAGGCTGTTTCTACTCATGGCAGAAGGAGAGGGGAGCTGGTGCATGCAGAGATCACATGATGAGAGAAGAAGCAAGAGAGATATAGGAGAGGCATCAGGCTCTTTTAAACAACCAAGTCTAGTGGTAACTATTGAGAATTCACTCACCGCCACAATAAAGGCACCAAGGCATTCAGGAGGAATATGGCTCCATGACCCAAACCCTTCCATTAGGTCCCACCTCCAACATTGAAAATCATATTTCAACATGAGAATTGGAGTGATCAAACAAACTATAACAGGTACCAAAATATTTTCTCTGAGTATTTATTTCATTTATAATTAAATCATACATTACATATTGAAATTTATTACATAATTAGAAACAACACTTGATATATTCAAAGTTGTCTATTTTACTAATTAAAAGATATTTATGCTAGTATTGAAAATATGTTCAAAGCTGTCTATTTTGCTAATTAAAAGAGTTCTATGCTAGTATTGAAAATATGTTTTGTAACTTAATTACATTTCTTTCTAAATGTGTAACCAATTAAAAATCTTAATTTTTCATATATTTTTAGAGTTCTAAAACCCATTGTTATGAGTTTCCATGTATAATGTACTTATTAGACTATTACAGTTCTAAATACACAAATTTCTCATCTGCATTTTTATTGTAATTTTTGTTTTAAAATAGTTTTAGATTTACAGAGAAATTATAGAGTACAAAAAATTCCAGAAACTCCATGACCAGTTTCTCCTATGATTAATATTTTGCATTGGTATGGTACATTTGTGGTCTATATTGGTAAATATTCCATGTGCACCAGAAAAGAATGCATATTCTGCTATTATTGGATAGAGTATTTTATAGATATCCATTAGAACATGTTGATGATAGTACTGATCACATCTTTATTCTTACTGATTTTCTTCTTGCTGGATCTATCAATTACTGAGAGGGGAGCATTAAAAGCTCTAACCATTATGATAAATTTGTCTGTTTTTCATTGTGGTACCGTAAATATTTGCACCAAGTATTTTAATGCTTTGTTATTAGGTGCATACACATACAATACTTTTGGAGATTTGACTCCTTCATCATTATGTAATGCCAGTCTTTATCCCTGATAATTTTCCTTATCTTGAAGTCTGCTTTGTCTGATATTGATATATTGATTCCCAATTTCTTTTTATCAGTTGTTAACATGGCATATCTTTTTTCCACCTCTTTATTCTTAACCTAGCTCTTTTTTATATTTAAAGTGAGTTTTTGTGGACAACATATAGTTGGGTCTTGTTTTATTTATGTATTCTGACAATCTTTGTCTAAAATTAGTGTTTTAGATCAGAATTAAATATATAATAATCTATTTTATCACCTAAGATTTAGAAAGAACTTTGAGACAGTAAATCTAAAAGCTAAAATATAAAAGGCATGTCTATGCATATATCAAGTGTTTCTGATTGCGAAAGTATTTTATGTATTCTTACTATAAAAAGTGAGAATTCATAATGGTTTGAGAAAGTGATTATATGCATTTAAAAGATTGATATCCATAATGTTCAAAAGATTTTTACAATTCATAATTCTAATGAAGCCAGAGGAAAATGGTATAGGTAGAAAATTCAGAAAAGATTAAATAAAATGGCCTAAAATATGTAGTGAGGTTCTCTCTTCTGTCCAGAAGTTGGACCAACAAACATTAAAGTAACAATGAGATATGACTTTACAATGTAACATTTACACTTAGCAGTCTGACAAAAATTAAACAGTACTAACACTTTGTATTAATGGAGATTCAGCAGTCCCATATATTGTTTAATTAAGTATTACTACAACCATTTTCAAGATCAATCTGGCCACATCTACTAATCTTAAAATCTTACATATAATATGAAGTAATCCAAGTCCTATGAAAGTATCCCAAAGGAAAAAAGTGTATCAATACATCAGATTATATACAGAAATATATTGGCTGTAGTGTTTTTAGTATTAACAAGAAGGAAGCAGAATGAATGGAAGGAAGGAAGGAAGGAAGGAAGGAAGGAAGGAAGGAAGGAAGGAAGGAAGGAAGGAAAGAAGGAAGGAAAGAAGGAAGGAAAGAAGGAAGGAAAGAAAGAGAGATAGGAGAAATGTAAAGAAAATGAATGGATAAATTGTGGCATATGCGTCCCGTGAAGTATCATGAATTAATAGAAAAAAATGTGTAAGGGTTTCTAGTCTGTTTCAAAAGTGAGAAAAAAAAATTCAAAGACAAATATATTATTGTATCATTTCTATAATACAAATGATGAAAATGTCTTACATATGTGAATACACATGTATGTATATATGTACACACATGCAGATATATGTCTATATACATTGCTTATTAACATATATAAGCATATATGTGTGTGTGATTAAATGCATATTTGAGGAGTGGTATAGATGATGGGTGCAAGGTTATTTAGTTATCTTGCAGTAGGAAGTTGGAAGGGTGAAAAACGGGAGGTTGGGAGGAGAGAAGAAGAAGGGGAGAAAAAAAGCACAACACAAATATCCATGATAGAACAAAGAAGAGTACATAGAATATGTACATAAGTTACATGTTTTTATATAACTCATGAGATTTATGATAGGATATTTACCAAAGCATTTATTATTTTCTCAGAAGTAGTCTAATTTTAGGTGATTTTGAAAACTTTTATGTTGTATAAATTATTCACAAATTATTCTATTATACTTACAGATAAAAGTATATTGTGTTTGTAATTTTTAATAAGGAAATTTTAATTGTAAAAGTAAATAAAATATAAGAGTGATATTTTAAATGATTTGCAATTCATTGAACTCGATGAAATTTTGGATTGTACCTTGATCTTTCTGATTATCATGGGTAATTTTTTAAAACTTTTAGATTATATGGCTAATATTTTATTGTTGTTTTTTATTGATTATATAGTAATAGATGTTATATGATAAAACAATTTCTGTTTACCTCCTATTTTGGTTTCTCTCTCCATTTACTGACATTGTATCTTCCTTATGCAGGTTTTCTGGCTTTAAATAATGTTTCCAGTTTTTATAATGTAGTAGATATTTCTGTAATGTAGACTTCTTATTACACTCGCCTTAATAATTGTATATGTTAAAGGATCAGTAAGAAAATTTAGCTAAATTCATTCTTTCCTTCAAAAGTTAAAGCTGGTAAAATAATTCTACCTAGCTTAGGTGCCCTACTATTATTAGCAAATCCACTTGTACTTTACAATATATTTCAATATTACAACTCTTGTTATTTCATAGAGAAAATAAACTAAACGAATATTTTCAAGTTTTGATATCTCCAACTAGAGGAGAGGACTCTAGTGTTTCAAAGACACTATTTTTGGGAGTAGAATTGCACATGAAAATACAATTGCTTTTCTGTGTGGTTCTAATTCTCTCCTTTTACATGTTGCATAGTATTTAAACTTAATGTACATAGGCCATCACAAAGTTATGATTCTGATTGCCAGTATTCAATTTTATCCATTTCCTTTAAAGTTTTCTGCCACAGCCATCCATTGGCAATGGTACCTTTCAAAATATCCATCTATTTTAGTTGTATGATGCAATTTAAAGGGTTAAAGCTATGGTTTCTGTATCTGCGGAGGTAGAATTACTACATGACATGATATCAGATCCATGTTAGATTGTACTGCTGTTGCTACCGTAAGTAGCACTAGCGTACAAAATATGTCAATATAAAAATGATTTAAAGTAATTAACTAGTTGAAAGGGCTGCCTTGTGGATGCTGTGCCATTTCATCTTAAAATCTGACACCTTTACATGAACACGATGATCGGTTTACTGAGCTGTTTCAGTCCAACAGTGACCAAAGCCCAACCACTGGGGAGATAAATGCTTTCAATTATTTGAGGATTCACTGGAGACCCTGTGGAGCAGAGAACAATTAAGAAATAGATAAATCTAAGGCATAGAATAAAGAACTCCAGGTGTCAAGTGTAAAAATGATGGGGTGTTAGTAAATGCTAAGCACTAAGAACCTCTCCATTTTATCCCAGCTTGGTTATCTATTCTCACTTAAAATGAGATCTGTTAATCCCTACTTACAGACTTTTAAGTCATCAACTTCTGCTGCTAAATGCTCACTCCTTTTTCTGATTTCTTGATGCCAGCGTGTCTAAACTAAATTCATTAAATTGGCGGAAATCCTTATGGACACCCAAGCAATGATTTAGATTAGCATAGTTGTTTCGTTTGTGCATGCTGAAACTGTGATGCAATAATATTTTATTCTGGAAATGGAAGAGTCACTCATACCTTACAGTCCTTCCAGAGCAATAGTAGTCACTCTTGCCTATTATTTTTCAGATTTTTCTATATATTTGTAACTATTTTCATTTTAAAACATTCTGCTGTCAGTATTTTGAATATTTGTGAAGTTCCTTTTGGGTTGGTATTGGTTATACTCACTGAACAAGAATAGGATCCTAAAGAAAGGAATTTAAAGGGGTAAACTAGCAGCTAGATAAAATAGCAGAAAAAGGCTTCCCTGTACACGTGACCCCAGATTCACATACGATCATATACTGCTCTGCTTATTCTGCATTGTTTTTCATCAGTTAATGTCTAAAAACAAAAATCAGTGAGATGATGAAGTGAAATTACATAGAAACAATACAATAAATATTTATTAAGATATATGAATATTAGTTGTTATGAGAGCTCTAACGCTGGAGGAAGCTTATAGAGATGGTGAAAGAACATCTGAGTGTGTGTGAGTGTGTGTGTATGTGTGTAACTATTGTTCTTGCTAAATTTATCCATTATTTCCAAATGCAAATCCAATGTCTACTGTTAGATGACTGCTTATATTCTGATCTTGATCAAGAGTGACTCTGGATCACATATAGAAAATTGACATGTCAGTATCAATAACCATAATTGTCATCACAACCAAGTAATGGCCATTTATGTGGCCTTCAGATTACATAAAAATGCTTTTCTTAAGCACTGATAGCTATTATTTCCTTTTCTTACATTTCCTCCATTTCTTTCAAATAACAAGTACACCTTATAAATTCTTACATTTATGCTTTTAATAGTTTCCTAGTGCAAATTTAACTGGTCTTGCTTAATATTGCTTGATGCGGTTTTGTATAAATCCATCTGAGACACAATATTGAAAAGAGTCTTCTTGAATAAAATATCATAATAAATTAAACTCTCTGTTAAACCCAGGGATAAATCACTGTGTTAACACTTGATCGTCATTTTAAAAAGTGTCTTTCTTTTTCCATTCTCAAAAAAAAAAGTTTCATCAATTGGCATTTCATCCATACTATTAATGTTTTTAAAATTCCTTACTGTCACAGTGTGATGCATTTACTTTAATTGAAAAAATTATAAATAGTTTATTTGTAACTATATTTTTATAAAGTAATTAAGAAATATAAGTTTAGAATGGTTATTAACACAATTTTCTCTATCAAACACAATGTGTTATTAATACCTTCGTATTCGGTAAGTCCTTTAAAGATGGTAACTAAAAACATAATTTGTTCTGGGCATTATAGGTTCATTTGAAAGGAAGTTCAAAGAGCTTATAGTCTGTCTTCCTCAGAGTGTCTTTATTTATTTATTTATTTATTTATTTATTTATTTATTTATTTTGAGATGGAGTCTCTGTTGCCCAGGCTGGAGTGCAGTGGCGCAATCTCAGCTTACTGCAACCTCTGCATTCCGGGTTCAAGCAATTCTCCTGCCTCAGCCTCCCAAGTAGCTGGGATTACAGGCACGTGTCACCATACCTGACTGATTTTTGTATTTTTTTCATAGAAATGGGGTTTCACCATGTTGGCCAGACTGGCCTGGAACTCCTGACCTCAAGTGATCCGCCTGCCTAGGTCTCCCAAAGTGCTGGGCTTACAGGCTTGAGCCACCATGCCCGGTCCCTTAAAGTGTCTTTAGAAGATTACTTTATAAAGGTGAGAAGAAGCAGTGAAATGGGGAGTTTAAATTATAGCACTATAGAATAAACACTAGGAAAAACAAAAGTCATTGCTAAATAAATTCTACTTTTATAGAATGTCAGATTTATTTTCTTCAAGTCCCAGATCAGTTTTTGGATCCTTAATATTTCTTGAGATTACACTATTATTTCAAATGCTCAATATTTTATGTGTGTGAAACATGACCGGGACGTTTTTATAGAGCTAAGTAAAAAAATAGTAAATGGAGAATACTCATTTTGTCTTTTATAAGGAAAAAGAAAAACTGTTTTGAGTTGTTAGTGTGGTTAAATTAATAGTCTTGAGAAGTTAGCATTATTTAGACAGTCTGGTCGATATGATTCATTTGCAGAGTTTTAAATATTCTCCTGTAAATTAGAATACTTATTTTTCTGTTTTATGCTATATGTATTTATTATATAGTATAGATACAGATGAATACACATTTGTGGATGGATGTTCTGACATCTGCTTACATGGAATGTTTCGGGAAACCACTAAATATATAATGCTTGATAATGGAAAAAAATTAAGCAGATGGGGCAGCAAGTGCAAAAGGCAAGAATTGGAAGGAACTGTGGTGACTTACTTCCACAAAGTCAACACAGTTCCTTCCGACTCGTGCCTTTTGAACTTGCTAAAGTGTAAAAGAGCTTCTATAAAAGCCCATTCAGCTAAATCAGCTAAAGCGCAAAATGGGCTTCTTTAAAAGCCCATTCATCTAAAGCCATTAAAAAAAGAGTTAAATAATTTAGCTTTGGGTGTTGGGGGAACCTCAGTGTTAGGAATCGCGTTGTGAATCACGTTTTCCTCTTTCTGTTGATTGCTCCAATATTAAAGGCAAATTGTAGCCAGGCTCCAACATGTATCTAAGACTTGAGGGCATGCACTTTGTGTGCAGACTTCATTCCTGGCTCCATCAGTTTTGCAAAATTTTTTTTCTTTGCTTTGTTTTAAAAAATTTACTCTAAATGTACATTATGTCCTTCTGCATCATTGGTGTTCTTGTAAGCCATCTTAATCATTTTTGAAGTAATATGTGGCATAAAATAAAAATTGATACAAATTAAATGTTAATGAATTTATTGATTTTGCAATAAATGGTAGCAGGTAAAATAGAATACTTAGAATATTAGCTAAACTGGTAGATAAAACAGGTAACTTAAAATACTTATCAAACAATTGGCACTGGCACAACTACCACCACCATATGTCCATGATTAATAAACAGTTGCTCTTCCAACTTGATTGCTATTGCCACATTATCAAGGAGGCCCAACATATATTTTCATTTAAGGAACAAAGAATGAGTAGTTATTTATGACATGGATTTCTGGATACTGGGTATGTAAAAGTTAACAAACTATGACCTTATTCTTCAGATAATATAAGACAGATAAATTTTGGAAGGGAGTTTTACAAATAGTGATAGTAATCACCGTTGATAGCAGCAGCAGCATCTCTCTATCATGACATATACTGATAAAACACTATAAAACTGGTAAACAAGAGAAGACTTACTAAGGCCTATAGTTCATGAGAATCATCCTGATGCTTATCGTTAAAAAATCGGCTAATGAATTGATGTCCTACCTGATGAGAAGTTTTTACTGGTATGCCAGAAAGCTCTGTTCTCAAGTTTATTGAATATGTTCACCAGTGACTTGGATGAAGATGCAAATAAATGCTATTAGCTTGTGAATAACATGAAGCTAGGAGAAACAGCAAAATGCAGCATGATAAATCAGTAACCACAAAGTTCTCCATATAAAATGAACTAATAAATATCTATCCAAAATAGAGCAAACACAACTTAGTAATATGTGTGGTACTGGTTTGAAGATTTTATGTGATAGTAATTTGATAAAAATAACTATATGATGTAATTGTTTATAAAAAATCCAGTGCATTCTTTGACTATGTTAGGTGAGTCAGACATGGAATATTGTGTTAGTCAGCTTGAGCTGCCATAGAAAAATACCACAAGCTGAATAGTTTAAGTAAAAGAATATTATATCCACATCTAAAATTTTATACCTGCATAGCATACACTACAGTGCCAGTCATTTGTATATATTGTATATATGCATATATCATTCAAAAACTTATTTGCAAATGGATTGAGTTGCATTTTTAATTGCTGAACTAATAAAATAAAATAAACAAGACTAAATATTTGATCTAAATTGAAAGGTTCCATTTATGCTAAGGTCACTTTATTAAGATTACTAAACTATTTCAAAAAAAAATTTTCTTCAAAATTCTATAAAAATGATTCAAATCCAATTGTCATGAAATTTAAAGTTCTTTCTTCCAACCTCCCTACTCACAAAGTTGATAATGGCAACCTTCTTGATTAGTATTTCATTTCCAGATATTTTTAAAAACTGGTTCAATGAATTAAATATGGTATAATTTGATGCAGCTAGATTAATGCTTAGAAGTCTTATTTTCCTAGTTCAAATTTTTCTCCTAAGGAAGCATGTTAAAT
Organism: Macaca fascicularis; assembly: GCF_037993035.2. NCBI lineage: Eukaryota > Metazoa > Chordata > Mammalia > Primates > Cercopithecidae > Macaca > Macaca fascicularis. The sequence goes on along the minus strand of NC_088388.1, from coordinate 104,594,867 downwards.
GAGACAAGTGATGTTAAAGGTTTTAGATATTTAAGGGTCTAAGTTTTGAGATATACTGAATAAGACATGAGAGATGATCTCACTAGCAGGGACTACAAGAAGGCACTGAACCAGTACTAAAATAATAAATTTAAGTGTTCTTGTATAAACATTTATTTTATCTGGCGTATTTTACTTAAATATTTATTTACATACAGGATTGGAAGAAAGTCTATACTCTTTCTATAAATAGGCTAGGTGCTAAAATTATCATCCAGAAATAGTAAACCAAAATATATTTATGTCATTCTAATGCCTTGTTCCTATTATTCATGTGTTAGTTTAGAGGTATTAGTTTAATTCAATTTACTGAGAAATACAATTAACAAATCTATGTTTTTAGTTGAAATATAAACTATAATGGTTCTGGCACCTTTGTAATGGCAAATACATTAGGGAGTGTGACAGTTTCAGATTACAATAAAGCATATGATTTTATGAGATTGGAAAAAGAACCATTTGGTTTTTTCAATAAGTCAATCAAAATATTTATTAGAGTCTACTGTAATCCATTCTTAGCATATTACAATCCATTTCCTGACAGTGCTATTTCAATTTGAAAATAGGTTCAGGAACTATCACTGTCTGAGTTATGGGAGATCAACATTTTCCTCATTATCAGCATAATATAGATAAGTTCAATTAATCGTACACAAAGCAACCCTCTTAAGAAACAGTTTATATAGGGTAAATATCTGCAACTCTAAGAAAGGAATTGAAATATACAGAGAACCTATATAGACAATAAAAACATATTGCCCCAGTGGCACATATGCATAGTTCATAAAAGAGTATACACAAATACATACATAAAAATGCTTCACTTCACCAGTAATAAAAGAAATGCAAATCAAACTCACAAAGTCGTTTTCATGCTCATATAATGAGCACATATTTTAATTGAGTATTCAAGACTAGCGACTTTAAGATAAGATAAATATGCCACTAGAGAGCATGTAGCCAGTATAACTTTCTGAATTATTCAACTGGTTATTCCCCTTTTTGTGATCCTTATTCTCTTTTCTAGTAACTAAATAATCAGAAAGTCAATATAATTTATACATGGAAATGATTTTCTCTTTCATTTGTGACAAAAATTTTGGAAAAGATCACGCAAATACTTAACAGTCAGGGAAATTATGTCAATTCAAGTAAATATTATGAAAGCTTTGAAGTGATGTTTATGAAAATCTTCAACGATGGGAAAATGTTTACTATATAATGTTGAGTTCTTTAAAAGAAGGCAAGTTAGATAGATCACTAATAAAAATAAAGTGAACAAGAAAAAGGAGATGAGAAACAATGATGCCAAAGTGCTAAAACTGGTTCCTTGATACAATGAGGTTACAGGTGTTTGATTGTTTTCTATGAGTCTTTACATGTTTATGACTTTTCCAACACTCTGCGATGAATATTGCTCTAAAAATCGGAGGGGGAACAACATTAAAAGATATTTTATATCCAGATGAAAACAAGCTTCCATTAAAGACATGGCAGGATAGTCTCTTCAATAAACTGTGCTTGGGACGCTGAATAAACATATGCAGAAGAATGAAACTAGCACCCCTCCCCACCCCCCGGTTCTCCCGTTATGCAAAAATCAACTACAACTGGCTCAAAAACCAAGATGTAAGACCTGGAACTATAAAACTACTGGAAGGAAATTTAGGGAAAATGTTTCAGGACATTGGGAAATAATTTTTTGAAGAAGACCTCAAAAGCACAGGCAACAAAAGCAAAAATAAATGAGTAGGATTATACTATACTAAAAAGCTTCTGCACAGAAAAGCAAAGAATCCACGGAGTAAAATTGCAACCTACAGAATGAGAGGAAAATATTTGAAAGCTACTCATCTGACAGGGGATTAATATTCAGAATATACAAGGGACTCAAACATCTCAACAGCAAAAAACCCAAATAATCCTATTTTAAAATGAGCAAATGATCTGAGCACATACTTCTTAAGGCATACAAATAGCATACACACACACACACACACACAAATGTTTGACATCACTAATTATCAGGGAAATGCAAATCAAAACCATAATGAGCTATCATCTCACACTAGTTAGGATGCCTATTATCAAAAAGACAAAATAATTACTAATGTTGGGGAGGATGTGGAGAAAAGGAAACTCATACATTATTGGTGAAAAGTAAACTAATACAGCTGCTATGAGGAACAGATGCAAGTTCCTCAAAAAACTGCAAATAGAACCACCATATAATCCAGCAATCCCACTACTGGGCATTATTTATTCAAAGGAAATGAAATCAGTTTATCAAGGAGACATGTACACCCCCATGTTTATTACAGCACTATTTACATAGGCAAGATGTGGAAACCACCTAAGGGTCCACCAACAGGAGAATGGATAAAGAAAATGTGGCACATATACATGGTGAAATATTATTCAGCCATAAAAAACGAAATCCACTTGCAACAACATGGATGAAACTGGAGGACATTATGTCAAGTGAAAAGCCAGAAACAGAAAATTAAACACCATATATTTTCTCTCGTCTGTGGAAGCTTAAAAAAAAAAAAGGTTGACCTTTTAGTGGTAAAAGGTAGAATGGAGGATACTAGAGACTGAGAAGGGTAGAAGGAAGAGAGGGATAGGGAGAGATTTGCTGAAGGATACAAAATTACAGCTAGATAGGAGGAATAGTCTCTAGTGTTTCATACCACTGCAGGATGAATATAGTTAACAAGAATATGTAGTTTCATATAGCTAGAAGGAGGATATTGAATGTCCCCAACACAAAGAAATGATTAATGTTTAAGATGATGGATATGCTAATCACCCTGCTCTGATCACTATACAGTATATGTCTCAAAACATCACTACCCCATGAATATGCACAATTATTACGTTTCAATTAAAAATTAAATTAGGCCTGGAGCGGTGGCTCCCGCCTGTAATCCCAGCACTTTGGGAGGCTAAGGTGGGCAGATCACGAGGTCAGGAGATCGAGACCATCCTGGTTAACACGGTGAAACCCCATCTCTACTAAAAATCCAAAAAGTTAGCCAGGCGTGGTGGCGGGCGCCTATAGTCTCAGCTACCCGGGAGACTGAGGCAGGAGAATAGAGTGAACCTGGGATGCAGAGCTTGCAGTGAGCCGACATCACGCCACTGCACTCCAGCCTGGGAGACAGAGCGAAACTCTGTCTCAAAAACAAAACAAAACAAAACAAAACAAAAAAATTAAATTAAAAGTAAAAAGGTGATTTCTAAATTCGATCCAGAGTGTTTCTCTAATACATACAGCAGAGTTTTAAAAACTAATATAATGGTTATGTGTAAAGAAAAAATGTAGACCAAGTACAAAAATAAACTTCTATAGCTATAAGTTGTAAACTAATTTTTGAGATAATACATTGTGAAGACACTGAAGGGAAATCTGCATAAAGTATTAAAAATCATAACCCAACAGGCAAGGAATTGTCCCAATTGATTCAATACTCTCCAGAAAGAAATTGTCTATTAAACATCAAAATAATGCCATTACCTGTTGCTCTAACCCACTCCCAGAATTTATCTTGAAGAAATAATTTTATATTATACAAAAGTTTATTACTAAAATAATAATAGTTATTTTAAAAATTGACCAAATTTTTAAAACTTTATCTAGGCTGTTATTTTTTAAAAGAAATTAGTTATAATATATAAACTCAATTCAATGATATACAATTAATATAATTATGTTTCAAAATCTATGCAATGTCAGGCCATGCACAATGGCTCACACCTAATCCCAGCACTTTGGGAGGCCAAGGCAGGAGGATCACTTGAGCTCAGGAGTTCGAGACCAGCCTGGGCAACATGGCAAAACCCCGTTGCTGCACAAAATAGCCTGGCTTAGAAGCACATGCCTGTAGTCTCAGCTGCTTGGCTGAGGTTGGAGGATCCCTTGAGCCTGGGGAGGTCGAGGCTGCGTGAGCCAAGATCATACCATTGCACTCCAGCCTGGGCAACACAGTGAGACCTTGTCTCAAAAAGAAAAAAAGAAAAAAAAAAGAAAGGAAAAAAGTCTATGCAACATCATGATGAAATACTTAGCATACAAGGTAAAGTGCAAAAGTGAAATCCAAAATAGTGCATTTAAGATCCCTGTGGAGTAAAATTACGTATCCTTATTTATATGTAAAAGAAGGTAAAAGAAACACATAGGGCCATTAACAGTAATTATCTCTGGATGGCGAGATGTAGATGATATTTTTACTGTATTTTATGGATATTTAAGTTTTCAAAAATAAATATGCGGTATTTATTTATTTGGTTACTTTAGGACATAGTTTAATAACCTTTATTTTTTAGAACAGCTTTGAATTTATAGAAAAACTACAAAGGTAGTACAGAAAATTTCCATGTGTCCACAGGCAGCTTCTCCTATTACAGTCATGTTTCTCAACAATGGGATGCATTCTGAGAAATGTGTCTTTAGACGATTTTGTTGTCATGCGAACATCATAGAGTGTATTTACACAAATTTATATGGCATAGTCTACTACACACCTAGGCTATATCATGTAGCCTACAAACCTGTACAGCATGTTACTGTACTGAATACTGAAGGTAATTGTAACATAATGGCAAACAGATCTAAACAAGAAAAGGTACAGTAAAACACCCCATAAAAGATAAAAAATAGGCTGGGTGCGGTGGCTCACAACTGTAATCTCAGCACTTTGGGAGACCGAGGCAGGCAGATCACGAGGTCAGGAGATCGAGACCATCATGGCTAACACGGTGAAACCTCGTTTCTACTAAAAATACAAAAAATTAGCCGGGCGTAGTGGCGGGCGCCTGTAGTCCCAGCTACTCTGGAGGCTGAGGCAGGAGAACAGCGTGAACCCGGGAGGCGGATCTTGCAGTGAGCTGAGATCGCTCCACTGCACTCCAGCCTGGGTGACAGAGCGAAAAAAAAAAAAAAAAAAGAAGATATAAAAATAGTACATCTGTATAGAGCATTTACCATGAATGAAGCTTGCAGGACGGAAAGTTGCTCTGGTTGTCAATGAGTGAGTGGTGACCGAATGTGAAGGCCTAGGACAGGAAGGTACACTACACTATACTTTATAAACATTATACACTTCTACAGTAAATGTATAAAAAGAATTTTTCTTTTCTCAATAGTAAATTAACCTTAGCTTACTATAACTTTTTACTTTATAAACTTTTGCATTTTAAAACTTTTTGACTCCTGTAATAACACAGCTCAAAACAGAAACACATTGTATAGCTGAACAAAAATGTCTTATTTCTTTATATCCTTATTCTAAAAAGTTTTACAAGTTTTATTTATTTATTTTTACTTTTAATACTTGTTAAAAACTAAGACACAAGCAGACACAACATGAACCTAGGTCTACAGAGGGTGAGGATCATCAATATTGCTGTCTTTTACCTCTATCTTTTTTCCCCACTGGAAGGTCTTTAGGGGCAATAACATGCATGAAGCTGTCATCTTCTATCATAGCAATGCCTTTCCTGAAATACATCCTGAAGGACCTGCCTCAGGCTGTTTTACAGTTAACTTTTTTAATACATAGAAGGGTTACACTCTAAAATAATGATTGACAGTATAGGATATAAATAAACCAGTAACAGTGGTTCATTATTATTGTCAATTGTTATATGCTATACGCAATTGTATGCACTATATTTGTATATGACTAGCAATGCAGTTTATACCATCACCACAAATGCGTGGTTTGTTTACAACATCACCACAAACAAGTGGTTTGTTTACACCATCAACACAAACACATGAATAGTGGATTGCTTTACAACATTACAACAGCTACTATGAAGTAACTAGGCTATAGGAATTTTTCAGCTCCATTAAAATCTTATGGGGTCACCATCATACATACAGTTCATCACTGACCAAAGCCTCATTATGTGGCACATAACTGTATTAAGGTATTTCCTTCGTATATTACATTTGTTACAATTAAAGATAATGATGCATTATTATTAACCTAGGTCCATAATTTGTTAAGATTTCTTTAGCTTTTCCCTAAAGTTCTTTTTCTGTTTTAGAATCTTATCCAGGATACCACATTGCCTTTAACATTTATATCCCTTAGCTGTGACAATTTCTGAGCTTCCCTTGTTTTTGATGACCTTAACAATATTTAAGTGTACTGGTCAGATATTTTCAGTATACTCTCAGAGGTGGCATTTGTCTGATTTTACTTTCATGGCTAAACAAGGAATATGAGTTTGGGGGAGGTAGGTCATATAGGAAAACTACCATTTTTATCACATCATATCAAAGGTACATACATTCAACATGATTTATCACTATTGATTTTGACCTTAATCACCTGGCTGAAGGAGTGTTTGTCAGCTTTTTCCACTGTGGAGTCATTTTCCACCTAACTTTGCCTTCCCATACCATACTCTTTGGAAGGAAGACTCTATGTATAGCCCACATTTAAGGACTGGGAAGTTAATTTCCAACTTCTTGAGAGCAAGGTATCTACATAAAGTATGTAGAATTCTTCTGTATGGGTGATTTAGCTCTTTGTTCCTTTTTACATACAAAATAAAATATAAAATTAATTCAATGTTGAAATAACATCAAATAATTTTCTGAGAGATAAATATGTATCTTAAGATCTGCTAATTACTCATGTAAAGTACAATTTCAAGTACAAACATATATTTATTATAATTTTCTTTTGTCCTTGAGAAAGAAAAAATATTACTATGTAATACTTTTTAAGTTTTCAGGACTGGGTAAAACATGCATAGGAAAGGAAATAATTTTCCCATTTTTATTTCGCTACCTAGAATTTCCCTTAGAAGAATGATATCAAATGTCCTACAAACAATATAAATGCTGGTTTTTAAGAAGAACCGTACACATAAAATTTTTAAAAATTATATATGATGACATAGATATTTAAAAGCTAATTTGGATTATTCTCTATAGTATTTCAAATACATTTACAATTTGTTCTATATCATATCTTCCAAATAATTAAAAGTCCAGTGCCTTATAATACGACAAAGCAAAAATGCAATTGTTCTATTAATGATTGTATTAATCCGTTTCCACATAAGAATGTGTTTAAAGATTGTATTATTATTTCACTATTTATAACAAAAGTAATACATTCAAAATAACGAAAATTAAAAATTGCAAAAAAATGGTGACTAGGAAGCAGGACTAATTTGAAGCTTCCACTCAGACAGAACAGAACAGCATGTGGAGACTCACATTGTGAAGTTTTGCTCCAAGAACCACCCCAGGAACATACTAGGAAAACCCAAAGAATTTACAGACACTGAAAGAAGTGGCTCTCCACTGCAGACTCCCTGAGATAGCTGAAAAGCTGAGTGCCCAGAGTGTGAGAGTGGGAAAGTCCACCTCTGAACAAACCTCACTGGGGAACCTGAAAATCTAAATCACGGGAGAAGGATTTAACCTTTCCTAGAGCTGAAGCAGATTTAGGGAGCCAAGCAAAATATAAAAGTAGGAGAAGCAGCAGGAAGAGCCCTGTAGGCAATCCCGGTACCAGGGAAGCCATTTCGGACTTTATCTCACAGGGTTCCTCCTGCCACTGGAATTGGGGAAGGGCCACAGGGAAAGAAAACTTCCAGCTGAACTTTGTAATAATTTTGACAGCGCGTGTATTTTCCTGGGTAGAATCCGGCAGAGGGGAGGTGGGGGTGGTAAATGGGAAGTGCAGATACAAGCACAAAAGTGGCCACAGGGGCAGGGTATGAAAGCCCTGCTTGCTTTCTCAGCAGGGAGGCTTGTTGTCTGGGGCAAGATATCAACTCTGCCCACCAGCTGCCTGGATATTAACTCAATGCTACAGGTGGGGCATGGTGGGATGAGACGGACCTTGCTGGTTGTGTGGGAGTTGGGTGAGGCCTGTTACTGCTGGCTTTCCCCCACTTCCCTCACAACCTGTGTGGTGCAGCAGAGGCAGCCATAATCTCCCTGGGAATATAACTCCATTGGCCTAAGAACCACATCCCCATCTCCTACAGTGGCTGCAGCAAGTCCTGCACAAAGAGAGTCCGAGCTCAGACATGCCCAGCCTACCCCCACCTGCTGACCTTTCTCTGTCAATCCTAGTAGCTGAAGACAAAAGCCATAATCTCTTGGGAGCTCTGTGTTCCTGCTCATTGCCTATGGTACCCAAATACTTATCCAGGCAACTCTCAGGCAAGCTTGTATCCCCCATATATTACCACAGCTGAAGCTCTCTTGAAAGTGCCACTTTGTGGTTGGAGGCCAACCAACTCAAGCCATTATAGTAACTCATAAAAGAACAACTCAAGAAAGTAGAAAAAAAGAAAAGCTAATTCCACCATCTGTAACATCCTGTCTAGCCAGAGGTCCTGAGTCTGTCCATGTTGACAACTTCACTGCTAGCAAAACCAGCATTCAAGAAAACCATTGCTCTAAAAAATACTACAACCAAGGACCCTCAATGAGTCCACTTCACTCCCCCACTACCTCCACTGGAGCAGGTGCTGGTATCCACAGCTGAGAGGTCTAAAGATGGATGACATCACAGGACTCTTTGCAGACATTCCCCAGTACCAGCCTGGAGCCCCATAGCTCCATAAGTGGCTAGACCCAGAAGAGCAGTAACAATCACTACAGTCCAGCTCTCAGGAAGCCCCATCCCTAGGAGAAAGGGAAGAGCACCACATCAAGGGATCACCCTGTGGGACAAAAGAATCTGAAAGCAACCCTTGAGTCCCAGATCTTTCCTCTGACATAGTCTATGCAAATGAAACAGAACCAGAAAAACAATTCTGGTAATATGACAAAGCAAGGGTTTTTAACAACCCCAAAGACAATATTAGTTCACCAGCAGTGAATCCAAACCAAGAAGAAATCTCCAAATAACCAGAAAAAGAACTCAGAAGGCTGATTATTAAGGCACTCAAGGAGGCATCACAGAAAGGTGAAAACCAACATAAAGGAATTAAAAAAAATACAGGATATGTACAGAAAAATTCCAGAGAAATAGACAGCATAAATAAAAACAATCACAACTTTTGGAAATGAAAGACATACTTAGAGAAATGCAAAATACACTGGAAAGTTACAATAGAATTGAACAAGTAGAAGAAAGAACTTTGGAACTCAATGACAAGGCTTTTGCATTAACCCAACCTGACAAAGACAAAGAAAAAAGAATAAAAACAATGAATAAAGCCTCTAAGAAGTTTGGGATCATATTAAACAACCAAACCTCCTGAGGAAGAATAGAAATCTAAATGTTTGAAGAATGTATTTGAGGGAATAATCAAGGAAAACTTCTCTGGCCTTTCTAGAAATCTAGACATCCTAATACAAAAGACTCAAAGAACAGCAGGGAAATTCATCACAAAAAGATCATCACCTAGGCACATATTTATCAGGTTATCTAAAGTCAAGACAAATGAAAGAATCTTAAGAGCTGTGAGGCAAAAGCATCAGCAATCTATAAAGGAAAAGCTATCAGATTAACAGCAGATTTCTCAGCAGAAACCCTACAAGCTAGAAGGGATTGGGGTTCTGTCTTTAACCTCCTTAAACAAAACAATTATCAGCCAAGAATTTTGTATCCAGCAAATTAAGCTTCATAAATGAAGGAAAGATAAAATCTATTTCAGATAAACAAATACTGAAAGAATTGCCATTTTCAAGATAGCATATCAAGTCAGCACTATAAGAACTGCTAGAAGGTATTTTACATTTTTTGGGATCACCCCATAAGAAAAAATCTGAACAGCAGTCCTTAAGTTCCCCACATCTTTCCTCTGACATAATCTACCTAAATGAGATGGAACCAAAAAAGTAATTCTGGTAATATGAAAAAGCAAGGTTTTGATTTTTTTAACACCCCCAAAAGATCACATTAAGTTACCAGCAATGTATCCAAATAAAAAAGAAATCTCTGAACTGCCAAAAAATGAACTAAGAAGGTTGATTATTAAGCTACTCAAGGAGACATCAGAGAAAGGTGAAAAAAGAAATACACCACAATAGAACCTCTTTAAGACATAAACCTCACAGGGCCTGTAAAACAGTAACACAATGAATAAAAAAAAAAAAAAAAAAAAAAACCAAGGTATTCAGGCAATGCCCAGCATGATGAATAGAATAGTGCCTCATATATTAAAACTAACATTGCATGTAGATGACCTAAATGCCCCACTTAAAAGATAAAGAGTGTCAGAATGGATAGGAATTCACCAACCGAGTATCTGCTGTCTTCAAGAGACTCACCTAACACATAAAGAGTTACATAGACTGGGCACTGTGGCTCACGCCTGTAATCCCAGTACTTTGGGAGGCTGAAGCTGGTGGATCATTTGAAGTCAAGAGTTTGAGTCCAGCCTGGCCAACATAGTGAAACCCTGTCTCCACTAAAATGCAAAAATTAGCTGGGTATAGTGATGCATTCCTGTAGTCCCAGCTACTCAGGAGGCTAAGGCAGGAGATTCATTTGAACCAAGGAGACGGAGGTTTCAGTGAGTGGAGATCACGCCACTGCACTCTTGCACTCCAGCCTGGACAACAGAGTGAAACCCTGTCTCAAAAAAAAAAAAAAAAAAAAAAAAAGGATTCACATAAACTTAACGTAAAGGGGTGGAAAAAATATTTTATGCAAATAGAAACCAAAAGCAAGCAGGAGTAGTTATTCCTGTAATAGACAAAACAAACTTTAGAGCAACAACAGTTAAAAAAGACAAAGAGGGACATTATATAATGGTAAAATAACTAATCCAACAGGAAAATGTCACAATCCTAAATGTATATGCACCCAGCACTAGAGCCCCATATTTATAAAACAATTACTACTAGACCTAAGAAATGACATAGATGGCAACACAATATTAGTGGGGGACTTCAACACTCCATTGACAACACTAGACAGGTCATCAAGGCACAGAGTCAGCAAACAATGGATTTTAAACTATATCTTAGAACAAATGAACTTGACAGATGTTTACAGAACATTCTAACCAACACATGCAAAATATATATTCTATTCATTAGCACATGAACATTCTCTAAGATAGACCATATCATAGGCCACAAAACAAGTCTCAATAAATTTAAGAAAATCAAAATTATATCAAATACTCTCTAGGACTACAGTGAAATAAAATTGGAAATCAGTTCTAAGAGGAACCATTAAAACCATGTGAATACATGGAAATTAAATAATTTGCTCCTTAATGATTTTTGAGTCAATAATAAGATCAAGAAGGAAATTAAAATATTCTTTGAACTGAGCGATAATAGTGACACAACCTATCAAAACCCTGGGATACAGCAAAGGCAATGCTAAGATGAAAGTTCATAGCATTAAATGTCTACGTCAAAAAGTCTAAAAGAGCACAAATAGACAAACTAAAGTCACACCTGAAGGAACTAGAGAAACAAGAACAAACCAAACCCAAACCCAGGAGAAGAAAAGAAATAGCCAAGATCAGAGCAAAACTAAATAAAATTGAAACAAACAAAAAACAATACAAAAGATAAGTGAAACATAAACCTGATTATTTGAAAAGATAAACAAGATTGATAGACCATTAGCAAGATTAACCAAGGACAGAAGAGAGAAGGTCCAAATAAGATCAATTAGAAATGAAATGAGCGATATTGCAACTGATACAACAGAAGCACAAAAGATTATTTAAGGCTACTATGAACACCTTTATGTGCACAAACTAGAAAACCTAGAAAAGACGGATTAATTCCTGGAAATATGCAACCCTTCTAGATGATACCAGGAAGAAATAGAAACTCTGAACAGACCAATAACAAGCAGGAAGGTTGAAATGGTAACTTAAAAAAGTTGCCAACAAAAAAAGTCCAAGACCAAATGGATTCAAAGCTGAATTCTATCAGACATTCAAAGAAGAATTGGTACCAATCCTATTGAAACTGTTTCACAAGATAAGCAGGAATCCTCCCTAAATAATTCTGTGAAGCCAGTATCACCATAATATCAAAACCAGGAAATGACAAAACAAAATTGAAAACTTCAGGCCAATATCCCTGATGAACATAGATGCAAAAATCATCAACAAAATACTTTATAACCAAATCCAACAGCATATCAAAAGGATAGTCCACCATGATCAAGTGGATTTTATACCAGGGATGCAGGCATAGTTTAACAAATGCAAATAAATAAATGTGATACAACACATAAACAGTATTTAAAACAAAAGTCACATGATCATCTCAAAAGATGCAGAAAAAGCATTTTACAAAATTCAGCATCTCTTTAGGATTAAAATCCTCAGCAAAATTAGCATAGAAGGGACATACCTTAATGTAGTAAAAGACATCTATGACAAACCCACAGCCAACATTACACTGAATGGGGAAAAGTCAAAAGCATTCCCCTGAGAACTGGAACAAGACAAGGATGCCCACTTTTACCACTTTTGTTCAACAGAGTACTGGAAGTCATAGCCAGAGCTATCAGACAAGAGAAATAAAGGGTATCCAAATTGGTAAAGAGGATATCAAACTGCTGCTGTTGACCCGATTATATGATTGTATACCTAGAAAACCCTAAAGATTCATCCAAGAAGCTCCTAGATCTGACAAATGAATTCAGTGAATTTTCAGGGTACAAAATTTATGTACACAAATCAGTTGCACTGCTATACATCAACAGCGACCAAGCTGAGAATCAAATAAAAAAACTAAGCCCCATTTACAATAGCTGCAAACAAGCAAACAAACAAAAAACTTAGGAATATACCTAACCAAGGAGGTGACAGACCTCTACAAGGAAAACTACAAAATACTGCACAAACAAATGGAAACATGTTTTATGCGCATGGATGAGTAGAATTAATATTGTGAAAATGACCACACTGCCAAAGCAATCTACAAGTTCAATGCAGTTCTCATCAAAATACCACCATAATTCTTCACAGAACTAGAAAAAACAATCCTAAAATTCATACAGATCCAAAAAAGAACCCACAGAGCCAAAGCAAGACAAAGTAAAAAGAACAAATCTGTAGGCTTCACATTACCCAACTTCAAACTATAGGGCTATAGCCATCAAAACCACATGGTACTGGCATAAAAACAGGCGCACGAACCAATGGAACAAAATAGAGACCCCAGATATAAAGCCAAATACAGCCAACTGATCTTCGACAAAGCAAACGAAAATGTAAAGTGGGGAAAGGACATCCTATTCAACAAGTGGTGCTGGGATAATTGGCAAATCACATGTAGAAGAACGAAACTGGATTCTCATCTCCCACCCTATACAAAAGTCAACTCAAGATGGATCAAAGACTTAAATATGAGAACTGAAACCAAGGAGATTCTAGAAGATAACATTGGAAAAACCCTTCTAGACATTGGCTTAGGCAAATACTTCATGTCCAAGAATCCAAAAGCAAATGCAACAAAAACAAACATAAATAGATAGGACTTAATTAAACTGAAAAGTTTCTGCACAGCAAAATAAATGATCAGCAAAGTAAACAGAAAACCCACAGAGTGGGAGAAAATGTTCATGAACTATGCATCTGACAAAGGACTAGTACCTGGAATCTGCAAGGAACTCAAACAAATTAACAAGAAAATAAATAAATAAATAAACAAATAATTTCTTCAAAAAGTGGGCTAAGGACATGAATGCACAATTCTCAAAAGAAAATATACAAATGCCTAACAAACATATGAAAAAATGTTTAACATCACTGATTATCAGGGAAATGCAAATCAGAACCACAATGCAATACCACATTACTCCTTATTGATATTAAACACTTAAGTAAATACATCTTATGAGTCTAAATATTTAACTTACATTTTGTCCAAGTGTTTTGCTCATATGTTTTGCTCGTTTTGTTTTAGTTTATTTGTTTTTGTCTTATTATTGACCTGTAAGAGATCTTTATATATTGTGGATATAAGGTCTTTGTCAGACAGTAGTAAACATTTTGTCACTATTGCTTGTTTTTTTCATTTTCTTAGTTGTTTTTAAGAGTAGAAGTTTTCAAATTTAGGAAAGTTCTGGGCTAAAATCCACTTGGCTGGGATGTTTTATTCCTTTTATATATTTTTAGATTTAATTTGCAAATACTTGTGGTTATGTTTGTGAGGAATGCTTGCAATTTTCTTTCCTTACAATTTCTTTGTCAGATCTTTCTCTTTGTGGCTTTACTGGTCTCATGAGATAAATTAGGGAATGTTTCCTTCTCCTTTATTATCTAAAACTTTTTAAACAAAATTGTTACAATTTCTCCCTTTAGTGTGTGAAAAATTTATCAGTAAAACTACTTGGAAAGTGTTTCACTTGCAGGAACTATATAAATTTGCATTTCAGTTTCATAAATACACATAAGGTTATTTAGGTTTTTCATTTCTTCTTAAATCACTTTTAGTAACTTATATTGGCATTTCTCTACTTCATCTAAGTGGCTGAATTCATTAGTGAAAAGTTGATCATAATACTACTTTATTATCCTTTCAATGCCAGCAGTATCTATAGTGTATTTCTTTTTCATTTCTAACCTTGGTGATGTCTGTTTTTTCTCTCTCTATTTTCAGTCATGCTGGATGTTTATGAAATGTGCTGAACTTCTCAAAGAACCAAATTTTGGCTTTCCTAGTTTTCTCTATTGTTCATCTTCTATTTCGTTAACCCCTACGTCTTATCCTTCTTATATCCTTGATTCCACTGTCTTTAGGTTTCTTTTACTCTTCCTAATTTCTCAAGGTGAAAATGGAGATAATTGACTTTCAGCCTCTTTGGCTTTCTGGTATAATTATTTAAAATCATACATTTCTTCATAAGCACTGCTTTAGATGGGGCTTACAAATTATAATACATTGAGTTTTTATTGTTATTCAATATGTAATATTTTCTAATCTTCCTTGCGATTTTTTATTTGAATTGTGGATTATTTAGAAGTGCATTGTTTGCTTTTCAATTGTTTTGGCCTTTCCGGATATCTTGTTAATAATTTAAAATTGTATGCCCGGCATATAGTCTATTTTGATGAATGTTTCATGTGAAAATAATGTGTATGCTGAAGTATTGGGTATACTGTTCTGCAGTTGTCAGTAACAGCAAGTTTTTCCGGAGTGTTCATTAGGTTTTCTCCATACTCATTGTTTTTTCAAAATTACTGAGAGTATGGTCTTAAAATCTCCACCATTTGTTGTAGATTTTTTGATTTCTTATTTTGTTTCTGTCAGTTTTTTTAGTGTATTTTGAAGCTTTGTTATTTATTACATGCTCATTTAGGATGGCTATATATTTGTATTAAAGTTATCATTTAATCATTACATAATATTCCATTTACACTTACTTTTCTTTGTCAGTATAGCCATACCAGCTTCCTTGTGTTACAGTGTACCTGGTATATATTGTCCAATTCTCACTTTCAATTGGTTTGTATATTTATAGTGTATATCTTTTGGGCAGCATATTACCAGGCTTTATCTTTTTATCATTCTGACTACTCATCCTTCTTTTTAATTACACTTCAAGTTCTGGGATACATGTGCAGAACGTGCAGGTTTGTTACATAGGTATACACGTGCCATGGTGGTTTGCTGTATCCATCAACCTGTCACCTACATTAGGTATTTCTCCTAATGCTATCCCTTCCCTAGTCCCCGACCCCCCAGTAGGCCCTGGTGTGTGATGTTTCCCTCCCTGTGTCCCTGTGTTTTCATTGTTCAGCTCCCACTTATGAGTGAGAAGATGTGGTGTTTGGTTTCCTGTTCTTGTGATAGTTTGCTGAGAATGATGTTTAGCCATAAAAAAGTGTGAGTTCGTGTACTTTGCAGGGACATGGATGAAACTGGAAACCATCATTTTCCGCAAACTATCACAAGAACTGACTCCCCATACTTTTTAAGTGGAGTGTTTAACCTTTTGTGTTTAATATAATTATTGCTATTTTTGATTTAAAGGTTTTATCTTGTCATTTGTTTTCTCTTTCTCTCTCTGCCTCTATTAACTATTTCTGTTTTTAGGTCTTCTTTGGAGTAAATTAAAGATTTTAATTATTTTATTTTACTTTATCTATTTGTTTTTTGATAGTTATTTTTTCCTTCCTTTATGGGTTGAGATATAATTTACACACAATAAAATTCACTTAGTGTAAGTATAAAATTCATTGATTTGTTATACACTTTAGAGTTGTACAACTCTCACCTTAATTCAGCTACAGAATATTTTCCTCATTCCCAAAAGTCTCCTTATGACTATACTTAAATCATGCCTCTGCCCACAGTTCTAGACAAGCAGTCTCTTCTCTGTCTTCACAGATTTTTCTTTTCTGGGAATTTCATGTAATTAGAAATATACAATATGTCTTTTATGTCTGGGTTAGCATAATGGCTTTGAGGTCCATTCATAAAATAATATGCATGAAGTTACCACATTTTGGTTTTTTGTTCATCGGTTGACAACATTTAGATTGTTTGCAATTTGGGGTTAATATGAATCATTTTGCTGTGAATATTTGCATATCAGTTTTTGGGTAACTTCCTGTGATCATTTTTACTGAGTAGATTCCTAGTGTGGGAATTGCTGGGTCATACCAAGTTTATGTTTAACTTTTTAAGAAACTCCCAAACTGTTTTTAAAAGTGGATGTGCCTTTCCATATTCCTACCAGCAAGGGAAGAGTATTTCAGTTTCTGGATATACTTGCTAACATTTGGTATTATCAGAATTGTTAGTGTAACTCATTCAGTATTGATTCATCTTGTAGTTTTAATTTATATTTCCCATATGACTAATAATATTAAGCATATTTTCATGTGCTTATTATTTTATATATTTTGATAAAATATCTATCCAGATCTTGTGTCAATATTAAGCATCTTTTCATGTGCTTATTAATTATTTGTATATATTTTTGGTAAAATATCCAGATCTTTTATCAATTATTAAAATTGAGAAATTGGGTTTTTCTTATTGATTTGTATTCTGGATACAAGCATTTGTATCCAGATTTGTGATTTGCAAATCATAAATAAAATCACACAAAAAATATGTGCAAATGTCTTCTCCCGTTCTGTAACTTGCATTTCGTTTTTATTTTCTTAATGGTGTCTTTCAGAGCAAAATTTTTAATCATAAAGAAGGTGCAATTAATCATTCTATTCTTTAAAGGATTATGCTTCTGGTGTTACAGCTAAGAAATTATTGCTGAACCTAAAGTAACAATTATTTCCTCTATTTTCAACATTTCTTTCAAAAAGGAATGTGTTCATATGTATTTTAAATAATATTTACATAATTACTTGCTTAGTTTTCTGAAACTACCCAATGGCATACTAATTGCCACCACTGATTATCACAAAAACCTATAAAATTTTGAACATTTTTCTTTTAAAATAAGACAAATATGTAAGCACTTCCTATAAGCATTTGCCATAAGATAATCAGCAAATCTTTGTGTGAGAGAAAACAAATTATAATCAGTATTCATCTCATTTGAAAGATTTGTTAATATTCTCCTATATGCTTAATTGTGTTAAAGTTAGAATGTCTTCATAGACAATAGAATAACTGAATCACTCATTTTCAGTTGATTGTAGCAGGCGTTGAAATCAAAAGTACCCATAGGTGCTAAGCTTCTTCCCTTGATTACTTTTGATTCCAGTCAAAGAAGGTGGTCTATCAATGGAGAAAATTAAATTTTCACTATCAAATATTTTTATTCAAATTAAGGAAGAAATTTAGAGTTGGATAAATGTTTTCTCTATAAATCTTTCCTTTTGTAGCTCTGAGAGCTAAAAATAACTTGTTCATGATTGATACCTTGAATAATAGGCTGACAGAGAAGGACTTATCTTCTTGTTTAGCAGGACTATTTGTGAGCTGAAATTTCCTGTTAAAACTGACTACAATCAGTGCTTAAGATAGATATCCAGGGTAAATAGAATGATGAGATGGTGAATCAGGGCTTCTAAATACTGGTTTACCATACTATACAACTTCATCAACAAAGCTTGGAATCCAGTGTCTGATTATACCATTAGACGGACTGATGTACACTCAACTAAGAATAATGAAGTGGCAGATAAAGTCAGTGGTCTCACTGGTCTGCCTTATGACACAACAACAAATGGATGATGAATCCCACTGCCTAATCATTTCCATAGGAGGGCCGGGTACTTCTGCAGCCATAGATTTCATAAGTTACATAGTCCAAAGACTACGGTCCTTCTTGCAAAATCTGACATCCAACTTGGATAGATCGCATTTCATTACCTCAGAATAAACAAACAGCAGAACTCTGCATCTGCGACTTCTCTGGTTTTTTTATGTTTTTTATTTTTATTTTTTTTCTGGATAAATAAGGACTACCCAGTATGTGTCATTCGACCTGATATGCTTGAAAGGCCTATGAACACAAACAATTTGTTCTTATTCTATTTCATTGTTGAATCAGAATCTAGTAAATAGAATAAGCAAAGAGATTTTATAAATGCCTGCACCTCCATTATATTGCCACGTTGCATGTTTTTTCTAATACTGTTTATTCTTTCCTTCAGTAATGTTTTCTACGAGCTTCCTGACATTACTGGCTGAGAAAGGAAGCCTGACTTACTCTTTTCAGTGTATATTTTCAGTCATTTTTATTGCAGCAGAAATAATATGCATTTCTCTGATTGTGTCTTTCACTATTAAGTAATAAGCTTCAAAAAAGGTTTCTAAGGCCGGGCGCGGTGGCTCAAGCCTGTAATCCCAGCACTTTGGGAGGCCGAGACGGGCGGATCACAAGGTCAGGAGATCGAGACCATCCTGGCTAACACGGTGAAACCCCGTCTCTACTAAAAATACAAAAAAAAAAAAAAAAAAAAAAACTAGCTGGGCGAGGTGGCGGGCGCCTGTAGTCCCAGCTACTCGGGAGGCTGAGGCAGGAGAATGGTGGGAACCCGGGAGGCGGAGCTTGCAGTGAGCTGAGATCCGGCCACAGCACTCCAGCCTGGGTGACAGAGCAAGACTCCGTCTCAAAAAAAAAAAAAAAAAAGGTTTCTAAACACATCATTAAATGCATTGACACTTCATAAAATACTGGATAGAGTAGTACATGACTTTCAGCATGGAAGAAAAAAATGCGGAAGTTTGTGTTATTCTGGATTCTACTTACTTATTAATAGTATTATAAGTAAAATAAAACTTCAGGGTACAACACGCACAATGTACATTTTTAATGATAGAGATGTAGCTCCTCCTTATTCACACAAATTTAGTAAAATCTTGCAATGTTTACAATATGTGTATATATGTGTGCATTTATATACATATATATGCATATAATCATGTGTATACGTATATATGTGTGTATATATATGCATGTGTAATATGTGTATATGTGTGCATATATGCATGTGTAGATATGTATATATGTGTGTATAAATATATGTATGTGTATATATTTTAAGCATTGAAATATACTATATATACGTGTGTGTGTGTGTGTGTGTGTATATATAGCATCTCTTCCTAGAATATAGCTCATGCTTTTCTGTCTGGGCTATACTGAATGCCAGTCTCAATAAGAATGAATCTGGAAGACAATCAATATCCTCATATAAGGAAAATGCCCTAAGTGAATTCATTGTCATGTTTTTATGTAAGAGAAGCTAAATTCCTTCAGAATAGGGAGGAGTTACTTCTGATGAAAAAGTAGGTTCAAAGAAATTTATGGAGCTCAATGATTTTAGCCTCATTTGTGTCTGCATGAATATCTCTATCTGAAGTCTCAAGGCCTCATTCATTTCCAGTTAGTGCTCTTAACTTACTACAAAACAGCTAGTAGGATGGCACCTTGAACTGGTGTTGCAATCTGCACATTTAAAAATTAGATTTTGATCTGATCTTTATCTATTTGTACCCAAACACGTGATGAGAAAGTCTCAAGAATAAATATGAATGGCCCAAACAATCTCTCTTTACAACTTGAGTGCAATTTGACACAACAGGCTCAGTGCCATCATGCTCATCACCAAAGAACACTCTTAATTGACATTCCTGACACCTTACATAGTACTTCTGGGTTTGAAGGAAGTTTATGTTGTTTTAACTACAATTGTAATAATTACTGGAATTACCTGAGCTTTTAAAAATTAAAACGTAAGCCCCCAATATTATCCCATCTAACCCTCCTAATTATTCAGTGAGGTAGATGTTGTTATTCCATTTTTATAGGTGGGGGAATTTGGCTGTAGAGGGCAATATTACTGTCCAAGATCACACAGCTCACAGGGAGGCCCTTGGTTCCAAGACTTTGCTTTCTCAACTTATTTCATAGTTTCTTAATTGTTTTAAAACTAGGATGAAATAATACTTGCAGGTTGAGAAAAGTAGATTTATGTGTGTCCCTGGGAGTACTGCCTCATGACTAGCTTGATTATTCCAAATAAATAGCTGTGGAGAAGGTTCGTGTATGTTCTTTTGAATATGCAGTGATTGATATAGAAATTATGCATTTTTTTGCTGCAGCATTATGTACAGTGTCGGGTCCCAAAACAGATTATGCAAGATATCAATGACTCAGCTTTTCTCCTGGGTTACATACTTTTTATTTTTATAGGTCAAGCACTTTATGCATATGCATTTTTTTACTTTATATATCTAATTTTTGTGTCTTAAATAGCATTTCATTTTGTGAACTGAGCATTCCAGAATTGATAATGCTTTAAGATTGTGAGATAATCACTATTTGATTGTAAATATTCTTTAAGTGAATATATTTAATTTCTTTTGTTAAAAAACCATATGTCAACATTTTGATATTTTCATGTACAATTTGCATATTTATCAATTAACAAAGCATTAAACCTCACTTTTTTTTTCCAATAAATTTTCCTACAATCTTTTTAGATTCAGAGAAAACCTTTGCGTGCAGCATTAGTCACTATTTTTGAGTATGACAATTAGTTTACTTAATTTTGTTGACATATTTGCCTTTTAGGAAACTGTTTATTTATTTGATTAGTTTTGTGGACATCACTTCAAAAGTAAACAACACTCAAAAAGATTGATGAATATGTATTTTCAGAACACACATAGATATCTGTAAAATCTGATTTAGGACATTTCTTTTCTAGTAGAATGCAAACTAAGTTATTCTAGTGATTATTTTCCCTTTATGTATGTGTTCCTCCTCACAAATTCTCCCCTAGGTTCAGGAAAAGCGATACCACTCAAACACTCATAAAAGGTAGTGAGGAACAAAGGAAGATAAAGTGAACTCTGACATATTTTCTCTACTCGGAGTTCTTTGGTCTGAGATAGTTTTGTAAAAAAAAAAAAAATCATTCTGATCACCCAAATTGGCCCTCTGGTGATAAAGACCATGAAGCTATAAAGAACCAAAAGAAACGAATTGATTTGCTTCTAGTGCTTCTCCAGAAAATCTCAAGTCTAGGTATCTAGAGACGCCTAAAGCAATTGAAAACAACATTTTTACCTGTGTTAAGTAGAATTTATAGGAGGTTATTGCTTTAGAATGAGCTCCTGCACTAGGCTCAACAGACCAAACCAAAATGGAGTTACTCATGCTGTAGTTTCATATCACCAAGCCAAAACTGTTTTTTATCTGACTTTCCAAGAAATTAGGAGAGCTAAAGAGATAACAGTCAAATCCCCAAACAGGCCTGTTTTAGCTGACATAATAAGGAAATCCCCAGACTTTAACATTTATAGGGAAAGTAATTTTAAAACACCCAATCCACTTTTGTTCTATTTCTGCTTTCTGTGGCACCTTTCTGCCTATAAAGCCAAACTCCTCTACTCAGTTCACTGGAGCACTCATTTTATTTTGTAAGAATAAAGTGTTGTGTGATTCTAGAATCACAAATAAAAGCCAACTGAAATATTTAAGCTAAATTTGTTGTAATTTTGTCTCTGAAACCTGGATGCTCTAAATCTGTCCTAAATCTGCTCCTTGTACCCCTTTGTTCAAGATCAACTACTTGCTTTGTCAGATGAATTAATTCTATGTTTCTGTATTCAAAATTTCATTTTTTTCACTTAATGAGTTTCAATAAAGCATGAATCATTTTTACATTTAGGACAAGGAAGGTGAAAGTTCTTACTTATTCCCACTGGAAAATTTACAATGGGGATGCAGATATGCTTGATCGCAGAAGTTTGTCTTTGGGGTATAACATTTCATGTGATATCACTGGTTACATAAATTTATACGCAAAAGTTGTTCTGCTCGGGACAGTGTGCCACTTATAAAAGAAGCAGTTGCTGTTTGAGATAAAGTAAATGCTGCTGTTTGTGGGTTCTCTTCTGGTAGGTTATTACTAGGCCTCCGTGCTATGTCCTTAGAGCTGGCCTTGCTTTTAACCTCTTCTCTGGGAACTTCCTTGGCAGTTTTATTTCTTTACTACAAAGTCCAATTTCCAATAACTATGCTTACATTAAATATAGCATTGCTAACCCTTGCATCCTTGCATCAAATTTGAACCCTTGCATCAAATTTCTCTCCCACACACAGTTATCACATTGTTACTGACATTTTTGAGGTCACTGTACATATTTGGATTCCTGATTTAACTCTAGGAAGTTGGATATGGGAAATATCCTGTCTCAGCCTGCAGTTAACTCTTCTCTCCCAGGGCTGCATGTTTCTATTCATGTCCTTATTTCATTATTCATTTTGAATGATAGTAAACCAAACTTAATTTTAATCACCAATACAACTTAGATTAGATACTGTTTCACTTCAATTAATTACCTCAACTGTAGATACTAAGATGTTCCCTAAGGAAAAAATAGAACACTGTATCTTTGTAGGATAGACGAAAATAATAGTTCTACATTGTTTCATATTTTTATGTGAAATATCATAACACTGCCATGCATTAATAGTTAACTTTCGAGTTTTTCTCATCTATTAAGATGCTATCATAGGCTGGGTGCAGTAGCTCATGCCTGTAATTCCAGCACTTTGGAAGGCCGAGGCTGGCGGATCACTTGAGGCCAGTAGTTGGTGACCAGCCTGGGCCAACATGGTGAAACCCCGTCTCTACTAAAAATACAAAGATTAGCCGGGTGTGGTGGTACGCACCTGTAATCCCAGCTAATCAGGAAGCTGAGGCAGAAGAGTCGCTTGAACCCAGGAGGAAGAGGTTGCAGTGAGCTGAGATTGCGCCCCTGTACTCCAGCCTACGTGACAAAATGAGACTTTGTCTCAAAAAAAGAAAAAAAAAATTCAAAAAATAAACAAGTAAAAAGCAAGTTTTCATTAAAAGCACATAGGCTGGAAGGAAATGTAGTTTATTGCTGCAATTGTCTGGTGTTAGATTTTTACTCATGGAAGCACAATCAGCACAGATTAGAGAAAGATCTGGAGGAAAGACAGTGGCCGAAGAAACTAGGATGTATCATATAGTTCCCTCAACTGCCCTGTGATCCTGGGTTCATCAAAATACTGTCATGATAACAGCCACTCTATGCTATAAAGGAGAGGGTTTACCAGCGGCTTACTGCAGGCTTAAAAATTGCTGAAAACTACTTTATCTGACAACATATCAGAAATAAATATGCTCTTTCGCTGATTAGGTATGAAACGTAATCAGGCGCAATCATTCCATAACAGGCTCTAGAACCTGCAGGGGTTGACTTCAGTGAGTTCCCTGCTGCCGTGGGTATAATCTTTGAATGCAGCAAATACAAAAGATTTGGAAATTATGCAGTAACTAGAAAAGTAATTCCCAAAGTATATTCTGCGAAGTCCCCGTTCTGGCACTTTTAATAAATTTGGAGAAAGGTTACATGTCTATATCAGTTTGAGGGAATTTTGCTTAAATTGTTACTTGAGTATCTGTAAAGACAGTTTTTCTATATGGCAGTATTTTTTTTAAAAAAGTTTCTGCCGGGAGTGGTGGCTTACGCCTGTAATCCCAGCACTTTCGGAGGCTGAGGCGGACGGATCCCGAGGTCAGGATATCGAAATACGGTGAAACCCCGTCTCTACTAAAAACACGAAAAATTAGCTGGGCGTGGTGGCGGGCGCCTGTAGTCCCAGCTACTGGGGAGGCTGAGGCAGGAGAATCGCTTCAATCTGGGAGATGGAGGTTGCAGTGAGCCGAGGTCGCGCCACTGCACTCCAGCCTGGGTAACAGTGAGGCTGTTAAAAAAAAAAAAAAAAAAAAAAATAGTTTCAGCGTCCTAATATGTATAGATTGTTTAAAACGCATTTGAGCTTTGGCTACATCTCTCCTACATTGCTGTTATTTATATGAAGAATTTCTTAATTTTACTTATCTGGGAAACACTCATTTAGAGAGAAATTTTCTTAAATCAGCATTACCCATTGTAGCCACTCAGGGGCAACAACCTCGTATTGCCAATACCAAATATGATCCTGGCTGCTTCTACCCCACCCAAATCTACTCCCGTTCTTGCAGAGTAAGAGAATAATAGACTCCCTTCATCAGGCTCCTCTAGAGCTAGGTTTAATGACCTAACTGCATTGCAGCCAGTGGAATATGAGTGGAAATGGTAAGCACCCTTCCAATTATGAGTCATAAGGCATTGAATGTGCACTTCTCCATACACTTCTGTCTTCCAGCAATCTGGAGGATAATCATGTCTATGACCCACTTTGGATTTGTAGACAAAAACAAAGCCCTCAGGAGTGACAAAAAAACATGATGTAAGGAGCCTACATCACTGAATTTCCAGACCAGCTTGAACCACTCTCCTTGGAACATTTATTGAACATTTAGTATGTGTAAGTAAAACTATCATATTGCACAATTGCACAACTGTATTCTGTGTGATTTTTAGGAATTAGAAAATTTAGTCTTCAGAATAATATTTTATCTGCTTTTTACAGATAAAGTAACTTAGCACAGAGAGGTTAAGTAACTCCTCTGTGCTAAGAGAGGTTAAGTAAGCTAAGAGATGTGCTGCAGTCAGGAAGTGGCCAAGGTGGGATTCAAACCTCCTCAGTCTGGCTCTAAATCTAAACACTTCATACTCTACTGCCAATCACTTGGAATAGTCAAACAAAATTATACTTACCTCATGATTTATACAGCATTTATATATCGACTCATTTCATAGAATTATACACATGTATTTCAAGCCATATAATTAAAAATATTTAAATTTGTCAATACATTTGCAAACTTACATTGATCACCGAATTTCATTCAGCATTTTAATAGCATGTGTATGAAATTTCTAGATTGTTCAGTTGTGAGATGGGTAGCTAATATATTCACAGAAGTACGAATGCAGAGGAAACCAATGATGAATAATTTTTGACTATGAACAAAAATTAAAATATTAATATATCTCATGAGGTTAAAATAGTGCCTAAGTAATAGAACTAATCAAATCATAACTAACATGGGTGTATTACACTTGGGCCTAAAAAGAAAACCTGTCCAACGTAGAATTAAAGGCAGAAAATGCCATTAGGGAGCAGTTTAGGTGAAAACAAATGACAGGGTGACTACAAGTCTGAAGCAGTGAATGGCTACTTAAAATCAAATAAATTTTAGTCTGAATATATTGAGGACAGCATCTAAAATAAGGGAGATATTAGTCACAGTACAATGGTTAACTCTTACAGGTGGCCTGAATTAAGATTTCAAGAGCAAATTTTAAAAAATAATATATATTAATTGTATTCATTTGTATTATGATAATTTAAAAAATCCTTGAGAATGATAAGAATTTCTAATTGGAAGCAATGTCAGTAGGCATGGATCAGAACTGTCCTAGGAAAACCAGCAGATGTACGCATTCTCTATTCTTTGGTCATTTGGAAATTTCTCTTCATAAATTGTTATCTTTTGTTTATTTGCATGAATTTTGACAAGTATTCCTAGTTTGTTATATGTATGGTATTTATTTGCACAATCTGTGGCTTTTATTTCGTTATTTATTTATTTATTATGTTTTGATAGGGTCTCACTCTGTCACCTAGGCTAGAGTGCAATGACATGATCATAGCTCACTGCAGCCAACCTTGACCTCCTGGGCTCAAGGGATCCTCCTGCCTCATCCTCCTGAGTAGCTGAAACTAAAGGCATATGCCACCTTGCCTGGCTAACTTTTTAATGTTTTGTAGAGATGGGTTCCATGTCACCCAGGCTGTTCTCGAACTCGTGGCCTCAAGGGATCATACCATCTCAGCCTCCATAGCACTGGGATTACAGGTGTGAGCCACCGCACCTAGCTCATAGTTTTTGAATCAATATAATCAATATATTTGAATCAAGATATAATCAATATAATTGTCTTTGAAGAATGTAAGTTCTTAATTTTAATGTTGCCCAGTTTATCAATTTTTGTTTATTAGTGGTTTCTACATTCTGCTTAAGAAATATGTGTCTAGCTTGAAAAAATAAATATGTTTTTCCATGTTATCTCTTATAGACATGATTAAACTATCTATTACATTTAGGTCTGGAATTCACCTAGAATTGACTTTTCTGATTTGTGTGAAGTATTGGTAAAGATTTATTTTTTCGTTCAATATTGAGAGAAAATTGACCCATTACTGTTTATTGAAAAGACTGACTTTTAACCACTGCTCTAGAGTGACATCTTTATCATATATGTAGTATCTCTATGTGTGCATTGCTATATGTGTTTGTTTCTGGAAAATATTCTGTTCTAATGTTTCATTTGTCTAGCCTTGAACATTAATACTATTTTAATTGTGGTTTTATGATGAGTGTTGATATTCAGTATTGTACATCCTGAACTTTTTCTTCTTTAAGTATTTTTAAGCTATTCTTTGACAAAGCTATAAAGCATGCACCTTTATAATTTTAAGATTAGCTTGTCAATTTTCACACGTAACATAAGCACACACACAAATGTCTACTAGGATTTTGATTATGACTGCATTGAATTTAGATACATTTGGGAGACTTTTTATAAAGCTATTTGTTCCAATCAATAACATGGCAGACTGGAGGTAGTTCACTGATTTTTTTAAAATATATATTTGTATTTTATTGTTTACCTTTTGTTTTATTTTTTCTTGGATATTTGTTATTTCTAGTGCCACAGTTGTTATCATTTAAATATACATATTTTTAAAATATACATTATAGATAGCTGCTATATGGAAATAAAATTGACTTTTTAAATATTGCCCTTGTATGCAATAAATTTGCTCAATGTGCTTATTCATTTTAGTTTATTTGTAGATTATGTTTAATTTTCTGTTTATAATAAAATTGTGAATACTGATAACTTTATTGCTCCTTTTCTTAAGCTCACGTTTGTGCATTTTTCCCCTAAGTACATTGGCCAGGACCTCCAGTACAATATTGAGTATAAACAGTGATATTTCTTCACCTGTGATTGAAGTCTTTCATATTTTATTATTAAAAGTATAATAACTACTGCAGTTTTTGCTGTATATTCATCTTGAGAATGAAAATTTTACTTCTATTTCTACTTTACCAAAATCATAAATGGGTATTGTATTTTATTAAATGCTTTTCTGCATATATTGAAATAATCATATCTTTCTACTTCATTCAATGAATGTGGTGATTTGCACTGATGCGTTTTTCTAATGGATTGTATTTCTAGAATATACATGTTTTGGATATGAAATATTATTCATTTTATACTTTGCTGAATATGGATTGCTATTCCTTTGTTCAGGATGATTGTATCTGTTTTTGCAAGATTGCCTGGTAATTTTCCTTCCTCGTACTATTCTTGTCAGATTTTGATCAAGTATGCACTGCTCATAAAATGATATGGGGGTTACTTTATCTTTTCATTCCCCAGAGTTTGGATAATATTCTTCTTGTAAATGTTTAAAAGAATGAATGATTAATGCCATCTGGATCTAAAGTTTTATTTATGAGAAAGTTTAGACTGCAGATTTCCATCTTTAATAAAATTAAGACTTCAGTTTTTTTAGTGCTTCCTGTTAATGTCGGTAAACTGTATTATCTACCAAATTTTTTGATTTCATTTACATTTTCAAATTTTCAGGATGATGTTTTAAATAGCATCCTCTTGTAAACATTTAAAATTCTGACTGTGCATGGTGGCTCACACTTGTAATCTCAGCACTTGGGGATGCTGAAGTGGGAATATTGCTTCCGGCGAGGAGTTAGAGACTCGCCTGAGCAACAAAGCATGACCCTATCTCTACAAAACATAAAAAAAAATTAGCTGGGCGTGCTGGTGAATGCCTGCAGTCCCAGCTATTCGGGAGGGTGAGGCAGAAAGATCGCTTGAACCCAAGGTTTTGAGGCTGCAGTGAGATATGGTCACATGGCTGTACTCCAGTCTGGGTGACAGAGCAAGACACAGTCTCTAAAAGAAAAAAAAAAAATCTGTGAGATCTATACTGATGTTCCCTTTGCATTTTTGATATTGACAATATATTCTTTCTTGTTTTTTAACATATTAATATTGTTAGAAGCTTACCATTTTAATCAACTCTTTCAAAGAATCAAGTTGTGACTTTTTTGATTATCACTTTTATATTTGATTTATGTGTCATTTGTGACTTTGCATAAAATTTGATGCTTTTTCCCTAACTTCTTAAGGTAAATATTTATACCACTGATTTTTAGGAGTTTTTTTAACATATATTTTGAGATTAAAAAATATTTATCTGTGAAGCGTTTTAACTGTATTCTACAAGTTTTAATGATGCATTTTCACATCAGTGAATAGAAAACACTTTCTATATTTCATTGTGGTTTTGATTTGAGTCATAAGCTATTTAGAAGTTATTGCTAATCTTTTAAACTGGTTTAAAATTTTTCTCTTTGTTATTAATTTTTAACATAAATGTTTTGTGATTAGAAAACATATACCTTCATTACTTCTTTTATTGAAACATTTTAAGGACCGCGTACTTTTTTTTTTTTTTTAGATGGAATCTTGCTCTTGTTACCCAGGCTGCAGTGCAATGGCGCTATCTCGGCTCACTGCAACCTCCGCCTCCTGGACTCAAGTGATTCTCTTGCCTCAGCCTCCTGAGTAGGTGGGATTACAGGCGCCTGCCACCATGCCTGGCTAATTTTTGTACTTTTAGTAGAGATGGAGTTTCATTTGAACTACTGACCGCAGGTGATCTGCCCGCCTCGGCCTCCCAAAG
The DNA here is from genome assembly GCF_037993035.2 of Macaca fascicularis. Classification (NCBI taxonomy): domain Eukaryota; kingdom Metazoa; phylum Chordata; class Mammalia; order Primates; family Cercopithecidae; genus Macaca; species Macaca fascicularis. The sequence goes on along the minus strand of NC_088388.1, from coordinate 104,565,714 downwards.
TGCTGGGATTACAGGTGTGAGCCACTGTGCCCAGCCGGCAGCACACATTTTTTATAAATCTTCCATGTGCACTTGACAAAACCTGTTTTCTGGAGTTGATATGTGTGTATTTTACACATGTCAGTTATATTACATTGCTCAATCATGTTATTCAAATCTTCCAGATTTTTCCTGATTTTTTAATCTACTTGTGATATGAACTTCATGTTAAAATCTCTAATGGTTGTTGTAACTTAGCTACATCTCCTTTCAGTACTTCAGTTTTTGCTTCATATATTTTGAGGCTAACAATATCGTGCACAATCACAAATGCTATATCCTTCTTTACACTGAAATTTTAATACAATGTTCCTCTTTAGCCAAATCGTGCTTCTTGCCTTAAATTATGTTTATATTGGTATTAGTATACCTGCTGTGACTTTCTTCAAATTTGTTTGCAAGTTATATCTTTTTCTGCTTTTAAATTTCAATGTTTTTCTATTCTTATATTAAAAGTTATTTCTCATCTTCATTTTTCAGTTTGACAATATTTGAGTATTAAGTGGGTTATTTAGTCAATTCATAGTTAATATAATTATTAATATATTTTGATATAAATATCCCTTCTTATTATTGGTGTTAAATTTGTTCTGCTCGTTGACATTCCTTTTTTGGTTTGACCAGTTTTATTGAAAGATAATAACGTTGCTGTAAGGTTCACCTATTTAGCATGTATAATTAAGTAGGATAGTCTCAGAGTTGTGTAATTATCAGCACAATCTAACTGTAGAACATTCTTTACTAACCCAAAAAGAAGCCTGTACCCATTAGCAGTCATCTTACCTCTCCACTTACCCAAACCTAGGCAACCACTAATCTATTTTTTGTCTTTATTGCCTATTAGATTGTCTTTAAATGGAATCAAACAATATGTGGTCTTTTGTGACTACTTTCTTTCCAGTAGTATGTCTTTCAAGTTTCATCCATGTTGTAGCGTGTATCAGGACTCCATTTAATTCTATACCTGAAAAATATTCCATTGCATTGCTGTATGACATTTTATTTATCTATTCATCAGTTAATGGATATTTGGGTCCTTTCTACTTTTAGCTACTGTGAACAATGATGCTGTAAACACTCATGTATACATTTTGTATGAATGTATGTTTTTATTTCTTTTGGGTATTTATCCAGGAGTGGAATTGCCCAAACATATGATAACTCTATATTTAGTATGTCGAAGAACTACTAAACTGTTTACAAGTGTCTGCAGTATTTTAACTTCGCACCAGCAATATACATAGAAACATTTCAATTTCCCCACATTTGCACCAATGATTGTCATTGTTGTTTAAATTATAGTCATCCTAGTGTGTATAAAATAATTTAAAGCCATGTTGATTTGCATTTCCTAATGGCTAACAATCTGTACAGTATTTTTTGTGTTTATTGGTCTTTTATATTTGAAGAAATATATATTCCAACACTGTGTCCATTAAAAAATTGAACTTTTATTTTATTATTAAGACAGTTTTTATATATCTAGATAAAAACCACTTATAAGATATATATTTGCAAATATTTTCTCCATTCTGTGGGTTGTCTTTTGAATTTTTGTTGCTATTATTCGCAGCAAATTAAAAAAAAAATTTTTTTTTTGAGACAGAGTTTTGCTCTGTCGCCCAGGCTGGAGTGCAGTGGCGTGATCTCGGCTCACTGCAAGCTCCGCCTCTTGGGTTCACGCCATTCTCCTGCCTCAGTCTCCCGAGCAGCTGGAACTATAGGTGCCCACCACCATGCTGGGTTAATTTTTGTATTTTTAGTAGAGATGGGGTTTCACCGTGTTAGCCAGGATGGTCTCCATCTCCTGACCTCGTGATCCTCCCACCTCAGCCTCCTAAAGTGCTGGTATTACAGGCATGAGCCACCAGGCCTGGCCACAAAATGTTTTAATTTTGATAAACTTACATTTATCTATTTTTTCCTGAGTTTTAAAAATATAACTAGGAAACAATTAACATAGGTCATAAAGATGAAATCCTGTGTTCTTCTAAGAGTTTTGTAATTTTAATGACTACATTTAGATGTATTATCCATTTTGAGTTGATTCTTGTATATGATTGGAGGTTGAAGTCCAGCTTTATTCTTTTCATGTAGACATACAGTTACCTTAATTCTTCATATATAGATTATTTTTATTCTTTGTATTCATAATAACAGACTTAAGATGTTTGTCTAATATGTATAGGAGCTGAGATCCCTCAGGAACAGTTTTTATTGACTCTTTTGTTCCCCTATTAGGGACTATACTTTCCTCTTTATAATTTTGCTAAAACATGGAAATTTTAGATAAGTTAATGTGGCAACTCTTGAAATTAGAAATGAGATTCTCTCCTCATTTTGTTTTCTGTTTGTTTAGTGAATTTTCTGGGCTAATTCTGTAATATTAGAATTAATTATGTTGGGTTAGTTTAGTGGTCAACTAATGATTGGTCAGAGATTTCTTGAATGTCTTGAACCAATGAGTCTTCCTTCTGTCCTTTGTCAGTCTGCTTGAAATTGTTTGAGAACACAGTATTAACATTCAGACAGTTTAATACTCTGCCTTGGCCTTTTCTCTCACTTGCATGGGGTTTCCAGGTCAGACAATGGAGAGAGGCTGGAGTGCATTTTGGATTTTTCCGTGCCTGCACAAAGCCCTGCACATGTGCATAATCTTCTAAGTCCCTAGAAAATATGTCAGAACTCAGCAAAGCCCCCATGGTTACCATATTCCTCAAGTCTTGCTTATAGGGGCTCTCTTGTTGCTCCGACTGGTATCATAGTCTCAGTAAGCCGCGATATTACATAATTGCTGCTGATTTTTTTCAATATATGTTTGCTGATAGGGCATTTTTTTTTTTTTTTTTTTGGTGGAACAAACTCTGAGTCAGGCCAGATAAAACAACACCCTGTGAATGGGCCTTTCTCAGGGACCAGAAATCGATATGAAATACTGACAATGCTCTGGGATGGGACTTTTTGAAGACCTCCTCCTGCAGACTATTCCTTCCTTTAGCTGCAAGGCTGCAGTTGTTCACAACTACTGCAATTGTTAGACTACTGTCCTTCCAAGTTACCACAGGCCTGGGAGAGGAAGATAGGAGTACATCAAATGAATAATACTACCAAGGCCAGGCACGGTGGCTCATTCCTGTAATCCTAGCATTTTGAGGGGCTGAGGTGAAAGGGTCACTTGAATCCAAGAGCTTGAGACCAGCCTGGGCAACATAGTGAGATCACATCCCAACAAGAGCAACAACAAAAAGAGCTAGGCATGGTGGCATGTGCCTGTGATACTTGGGAGGCTGAGTTGGTGGGATTTCTTGAGCCTGGGAGGTTGAGGCTGCAGTGCACCGTGATCACACCACTACACTACAACCAGGGTGACAGATGGAGTCGCTGCCTCAAAAAGAAAAATAAATGAAGTAAAATACAACCAGTCCTGCTCTTTTCACTCAGGTTTAGCATAGTTTTTTTGTTTTGTTTAGTTTTGTTTTGTTTTTGAATAAACGATCTTCAGAGGGCAGCCAGCCTTTGGTTAATTTCTATAGCTCTGAAAATGTATTTCTAGCAATATTTGCCAAATGTTTTCCTTGCTTTTACAGAGGACAAGTTTAACAGAAGTCTTCGCTTCACCATTCCAGAAGGGTCCTTCACTCTAATTTCTTTTTTACTTTTTACTTATTATCATATTGTGACTAATTAAATATTTTGTTGCATGCCATTTCCACATTCATTTGCTAATTTTAAATACTTTCTGGCTTTCATTTAGCAGCCTTTCTTGCAATTAAAATATATTTTAGACTAATGTAATTTGGTAATTTTACTTTTTCTCAGACAATTCAGTAATGTTACAATATTTTAGTGCCATTTCACCTTATGTATTTTGTGTCATTTTTATTTTGCACTTAAGTTTTCTATATAAAACATTGTCTTTTCAGTCATTTATCATTTAAATTTAACCACATGCTACCATTTCTTTTGTATTATATTTGTTTTTGTGTTTCTATCCTTCCATTTGGGATTTTCTTTTGCCCAGAGTATTACCTTGAGTATATTTATAGTTTCAGTCTGTTGGTGGTAAAATTTCCCAGTTTTTAAAATATGAATAAAGAAACCTTTACTTTTTAGTTCTATTTTGGGTACATTCACTGGGCAGACAAGTCTAGATTGATAAGGGTTTATATTGTTCTTGTTTTCAGTTTTTTAATGATGACATTCAATCATCTTCTGGATTCTATCATTTCATTGAGAAATAAGTTTCATTCTTATTGTTTCTCCTTTGAAGACCACATGTCCATTTCTTCTAGATGCTTTTCAGATTTTCTCTTTGCCTTTGGTTTTCAATAGGTTGAAAAAGTGTACAGGTGTGATTTTTTTGTATTTATTCTTCTTTGAATTTGTAGAATCTTAATAACACTTTAAAATGATGCTTCAATTTCATTCTCCTGCCCTTTGCTTGTGGGACTTCAATTAAATCTATGTCAGACTTTTTCTAAATCTCATATTTTTTACATTCTTTTCTATATTATCTATCTACTTCCAACCTCTAGCCTTAAGTCTAGATATTTTCTGTTGTTTTATTTACCAATTTCATTACTTCATCTTCTGTGCTCATTGTTCTGTTAAAACTGTCTACAGAAACATCAATTTCAGTTACCGAATTTTATAATTCTATAATTTTGAATTGAGTATATTTAGGTAGATTCCGTTTTTGAGTTTAAATTCTTCATTTTGTTATGCATTTCCTTGAATAAATTTATCAAATTTGTTAAATATCGGTTCCTGGATATAGAAATCTTTCATTCCCCTGTGATATTGTTTGGATATGAGTTCTCACCAAATCTCATGTCAAAATATAATTTCCAGTGTTAGAGTTGAGGCCTGGTGTGAGGTGTTTGGATTATGGAGGTTTATTTCTCATGAATGGCTTAGCCCATCCCCTCGGTGATGAGTGAGTTCGTTCTTGGGAAATCTGGTTGTTGTAAAGTGTGGCACCCCGGCCCACTCCCATCTCTCTTGCCTCTGCTGTGCCGTAGGAAATGCTTGGTCCCCCATAGCCTTTCTCCATGATTGTAAGCTTCCTGAGGCCCCCCCAGAAGCACATGCTGGTACTATGCTTCTGGTACAGCCTGCAAACCCATGAGCCACTTAAACCTCTTTTCCTATAAATTACCCAGTCTCTGGCATTTCTTGACAGCAATGCAAGAATTGCTTAATACACTCTGCATGTTAATTTAATTTTTATAGCTTTTCTATCAAATATTTTCAGTCATTTGGTCTTCTACTGGGCCTGGTAATTTTTTTAAATTAAATTCCAGCCATTTGGTATGAAAATATAGAGTTATCTTACTGTTATTTTCGTCCCTTTGATGTTATATTTATTTAAAAAGGATTTATATTTTTATTTTACTTTATTTATTTATTTATTTATTTATTTATTTATTGAGACGGAGTCTGGCTCTGTCGCCCAGGCTGGAGTGCAGTGGCCGGATCTCGGCTCACTGCAAGCTCCGCCTCCTGGGTTTATGCCATTGTCCTGCCTCAGCCTCCCGAGTAGCTGGGACTACAGGCATCCGCCACCTCGCCCGGCTAGTTTTTTGTATTTTTTAGTAGAGACGGGGTTTCACGTGTTCGCCAGGATGGTCTTGATCTCCTGACCTCGTGATCCGCCCGTCTCGGCCTCCCAAAGTGCTGGGATTACATGTGTGAGCCACCGCGCCCGGCCTACTTTATTTTTTGAAAGTCAATTAAGGAAGGGCCAGATTACATTAATACATACTTCTATTGAGGCTATTCATTCTAGTTTTTGTGAGAGTTGGTCTTTTTAAATTTTGTGTTTTCTGCTGTTTATCGACCTTCTTGGGTTCCAATGGAAAGATTGGCGTTTTCCTAAGGCCTTGGCTAGTTTGAACTGCACTTTTTCTCCTCAGCCCCATGCAACTGCCTCGTGCTCTACACAACTTCTCGGTTTCTTAGAGACCCTCCTACTTTATTTCCTCCTCAGCTTTGGGCTTCCTGGCTAAGACTTAGTAGTGACAATTTCCTTGATGAAGTTTTGACTCACCTCTTTATGTACCTTTCTCTTTGGGATACTTTTCGATACATCCTTTGCCTTTGTAGATCACAACAATCTTCCAACAGTGATAGAGTAAATATTTTATTCAGTTTTTCTAGTTGTCCTCTTTAGAAACAATCTGCCAATACAAGCTCATCTTCCACAGCCAAAGCAGACGTCCTGGCACTATTTTTATTTTAGAAGTATTAACAATTCCGTAACAAGGTCCTGTAGTAAGAACAATAAAATAGTGAAGCTTCTAAATGAATGCCATTTAAGAAACAAATAAATCCATTATTGATAGCTGGCCTAGGAGAGCAAAAATATAGATATGTCATAAAGTTTTGAGATATTTAGGTGATTGTTTATTGCAAGAAGCAATTATTTTACTTAATGTATATTTATTAGATTTAACTTAGACTGATAGAAGTAAATTTTACTTCCATTTAAGAAAGTCTATGCTGATAATTCAAACACAAATACAACAAGCTGTTCTATATAAATTACAATGCTCTCTAGCACAGGGAATGGAGTTAAAGGGCCATGTTGAATCCATTTTTAAAATGTTATAAGAGGCTATGAAATAAGAAGAAAGCTAAACTCTAAATAGGCCTCGAAGAATATTTAAGATAATTAAATAAATTGGATAGAGTAAATTTTCCATACAGGAAGACTGTCCTGTTTAAAAGGTGTGATTAAAAAATACGAAGTTTTTTGAGTGAAGAGGGCTAATGGGTAGCACTGTCTAGATGAAGAGTTTGTATTGGTCAGTCACAAAGCTACTTTCTACTAGAAATAGACTTCTATCAAAGATCCCTTAATAAGGCCAGGTGTGGTGGCTTGTGTCTGTAATCCCAGCACTTTGGGAGGCCAAGGCAGGAGGATTGCTTTAGTGCAGGGGTTCGACAACAGAGTAGGCAACATGAGGAAACCCCATTTATACAAAAAATATTCAGGTATGGTAGCTTTCCCTTGTAGTCCCAGCTACTCAGGAGGCTGAGTGGGAGCCTGGGCAACCGAGTAAGACCCTGTCTCAAAAACAAACAATCCCCAAAGGAAAGATTCTTTAATAATTTATTGTACTGTAGAAACCAAGGGAAAACTTTCCCCTTGGCCCCCTGAAGATTCTCTGAAAATGAAATTACAAAAGGCAGATTAATAAGAGAAAAGACATATAAATTTATTTAATGCGTATACATGAAAGCCTTCAGTATGAAGACCCAAAGATACAGGGAAAATTGCCCGCTTTTATAATTGTATTCAACAAAGTATGGACAGTTTTGTAGAAATATCACTGGACAAAAAAGGTATGATTTAATGTTAATAGACTAATAGATTGAGTCTGTTTAGATTCTGCTTAGCCTCTCTGAGCAGGCATTACTTTCTCTCAGATATGGGGAAGGACCCTCTTTAGACTTAGGGTTTTATGACCTGCAGTCAAACAGGTAGTTCAGATAATTTTTTTATGGCCAGTTTTTACACAGAAAGGCAGGGGGGAAATTAGAGTAATATTTTTAGGTTTTATGCTGGCTTTGGGGAAAAGAGGTGCTGGTTTCTACGACTGTCTCTGGGGAAGAGATTCTAGTTTTGGGGGCTATGTTTGGGGGACAATGGGACTGAGAGATGGGAGGACAGGAGAAGATGAGAGAAAACTTTTACTTCTAAGGCTGATTTGGAGGACTTCATTTTGGGATATTGTTTTTGAACCCTAATAGTATTTATGTTTGTGGATTTTTTTGTACTTTCCTACCAGACTGTAAGATCTTATAATAGAAAGGATAATATTTTTCCTCTCTCTATTCTTCTCTTCAGGTAGTAGAGATTCACAGAAAGTTTTGGGAAGGAAAGAAGTATGTTAAAAATCAGTATTCTGAAAATATTATATTGAGGGTGACCAGAGAACAGAAATCCATGCAAATTGAAAGCGACAAGTCTCACTAGGAAGCTTTCCGTAGCCAGTGGAAAAAAAGATGAAGGCATGAAAGAACATGGTGGAAGAACTGACATAACTCAGTAGACATACTGCAGAAAACTTTACAAAGAGAGACATGATTCCCAGTCTATCAACCCGTAGAATATTGATTTTATTTGCAGAAACTGGCAAGGAGCATTCCTTCACCATGTGGTATTTTGCATCACGGTGTTCTGAATTTTTCACCTTCATATCATTTATTGTAAGTTACAATCATATTTTCACTGTAATCTAATATCCACCCCCTACAGGACAATTGCAGAGACATTTGCATCTCTCATTGAAATGCCTGTGTTCCCATAGTGAAACTGCCTTTGCAAAAATTATAACAGTGAGAAAATTTTGACAGTGAAAGAGATCTGAGTAAACCAACTCCTTGCCTTTAATTTCCAAACTGCACATGTTCATTCCTGGGCATAGGCCAAGCTATCTCTACGAGGAGTTTACTTTACAGTTTAACTTTGAAACAAACAAGATAACTGCCTTTCCTGAAACAAACTCTTTCCTGGCATGGGAACAAGACCACCTTTGTAAAACCAACAAATGAGCAACCAGATTAGAAATGATGGTTTAGGAGTCACACAGCTAGATGCCTCAAGATTCCCAACCTCTTCAGTTGCTCCTGTGGGTAATATTACTACCACAAAACCTAAAATTGGTGTTTGGGATACTTTTAAGACCCTGTATTCTGATAACCTGGCCCAACTAATTCTGTGATTCCACCCAGGAACAGCAAGAAGCAAGACAGCAAGAAGACCCACTTCACCATCTATGATTTCATCCCCGACCTGACCAGTCAGCACACTCCATTCCCCAGCCCGCTGTCCACCAACTAGTTATCTTTAAAAAACTCTAGCCTCTGGATTTTCAGGGAGGCTGATTTAAGTAAGAATAACTCTGGTCTCCTGTTTAGCCGGCTCTGTATGGATTAGATACTCTCTGTATTGCAATTCCCTTGACTTGATCAATTGGCTCTATCTGAGCACCAGACAAGATGAACCTGTTGGGTGTTTACAATAGCATTCAAGTCATTGACACATCTTTGCATCATGATTACCTGATGGCATTTTGTTCAATACTATATTAAATGTTGGTATCTCCCCCAACTAGACTGTAAGTTCGTAAATGCTTAGAACTGATTGTCTAAATCCTATCTGAATGATAAATCTTTCATTTAAAGATAAAACTTATTTTATCTTTGATGTAATCTATTCAGCTAGAATTGGGCTAAAATGAACCTTATAATGGATAGAAATAAATAAATAATTTATTATCATTCCCATACAAAAAATATAGCTATTCCTGAAGCTTCTTAACTTTTAACTTAAAACCAAAATGACAAACACTTAGAAATGTTAGCTTTAGTAAATTTGCCAAGAGTGCTCTGAGTTCCTAATTATAGCTAATATTCACTCCCATCATCCAATCTGTCTTCTGCTGCAGCTAACCCACATGTAATCTGAGTGTCTGCAATTTGAATCCCCTTTCCATTGAATTATAAAGGTCAAAGAACTGGATTTTTAAGATATGATAAAAGCCCATCTGAAACTGATTTAAACAATGCAGAAATGCATTATCTTGTGAGGAAATGGGTAGAGGTCAGGCAGGTTCCCCTTCCAGCATATCAGGGGTCAATCATCCTCTATGGGATGCGTATAGGAAAAACAAACTATTTTACTCTCTATACACGCACACTTCTGACACCAAATGTGTGGAAGTTTTCCCCACACCAAACAATCCTCCAATTCTCTTTAAACAATAAGTAGTGTTATACAATTCAATTAAATTCTGATACTATTTACTGAGAGCTATTTTAGACCCCACAGGTTAAGGGCTGAATTGTACAATACTGACACATCCACCTCCCCATTTCAGATGCCAATCACAAGCCCAGGTTGTCACCTGTATTTCTAACCAATTAGCAATAAACTGGGAGTTTACACAGCCCCCACCTTGGGTTTGATCATTTATAAGAACTGCTCATAGAACTCAGGAAAACCATTTACTTCCTATATTACCAGTTTATTATAAAAGGATAGAACTCATAAATAGTCAAACAGAAGAGATGCATAGGGCAAGGTATGTGGGAAGAGGCTGAGAGCTTCCATGCCCTTTGGGTGTACCCCATGCCCAGCACCTCTGTGCATTCACCAACCTGGAAGTTCTCAGAATCCTGTCCTTTTGTGTTATTATGGAGGCTTAATTACATGGACATGATTGACTATATCATTGGTTATTGGTGATTAATCTGTAGCTCCTCTATCTTCCCCAGAGATTGGGGAATCTGAAGGAAAATTCTAACCCTCTAGTCACATGGTTGGTTCCCTTGGGAATGAGCAGCCTCCATCCTGTGTTTATCTAGGGCTTTCCAAAACTCATCTCATTTACATAAACTCAGGTAAACATTTTATGAATAACAAAAGACACTCCTCTTACATTTATCACCCCCATAATTTAGGAAATTCCGAGGAGTCTAGGAGCTTTGGCCAGGAAGGAGTAAAAGAATCAAATATTTATTTCCTATTACAAATCACAGTGTCACAACGTACTGTGATACTTTAGTTGTTCTCAACAATTGCAGATGTCACATCTGTGTAGAATAATATCCAAAGTACAAGGCAGACTTGTCTCTTTAACTCTTTATTAGGAGTGAGGGATTCTTCTTAGCGCTCTCCCTTTAGATTTGTCCTGATGTTTCACTGGTCCGAATCACATACCCAAACCTAAACAATTACTGCTGTAGGAGACTAAAAATATGCCACCCAAAGTAGGGCTGTAGAAAACCCAAATATGCCACCCCAAAATATGTCACTTTGGCATAAAGATCATTTTGAGCTGATTATTTTGAGAAACTGCAGACATAGGAGAAACTCTAAGAGAGTAGAAGTTACCGCATCAGGAAAATGTACATCTATTAAAAAAAATTTGTAACAGCGTCTCAGGCCTCTGTACCAGGAAGAAAAAGATGACTCTAAACCAATAGAGACTTCTATCAATGAAGCAGGCACCAAACCTTGCTTACCAAACCTTGCTCTTGTTTACTTCTCCTGATCACTTTGCCATTAGTGCGTTTTGTGTGTTTCCTCACACCCTTCTTTCTGTTTCAGTTGAAGATTGTATTTCAGTCTGAACTATTTCTTGGAGACTTACTCATTTCTCTGAGTATCTCCCAGGTATATAAGAGGCATACATCTTATTAAGCTTCTGTTTGTTTTTCTCTCGTTAGTTTATGTAGTGCTACAGGGGTCAGTCCTACCTAGGAACTGTGAAAGGCAGAGGGAAAATTAGTTTTTCCTCTACTACACTGCAAAGTAGAGTGGAATCTCTGTAACTGTCCTAGGCTCATCATGATCCACTGTCTGTTGTTCTCAATGGAATCCTTTCCTCCTTAATCATGTGGAAGAAAAATCAAATAACAGAATAAAATCTAGACACTTCTAGAAAGAAGGAAAAACATGGGTTTGTGGTAGCTATCTAACACGGTGAACTTTAGAAGTTCTCTGAAGTTTTTGCTCAAAAGAAAGAATTTTATTTGGGAAATAAGGCTTAACTAATTTTGTGCCAAGAAAATGCATGTTTTTTAAATGTTTTTTTATTATTATTTTTTTGGAGATGGAGTCTTGCTCTGTTGCCCAGGCTGGAGTGCAGTGGCGTGATCTCAGCTCACTGCAAGCTCTGCTTCCCAGGATCACGCCATTCTCCTGCCTCAGCCTCCCGAGTAGCTGGCACTACAGGTGTCTGCCACCACACCCAGCTAATTTTTTTTTTGTATTGTTTAGTAGAGAGGAGGTTTCTTTTGTTTTTGTTTTTGTTTTTTTTTTGACAAACTCATTTGCATTATTAGAGTGATAATTATATAAAACAATAGAGGCCTTCATAAAAGAAAAGGTTGGGTGACTATGAAAAACCTAGAAGCAAGACAAAGGAAAATTGAACTAATATGAGGTAATAATGCATGAAAGGCGAGAAAGGAAACTGATTTCTAACAGAATATATCATAATTTGAAAGAGCTAGATAGGCATTTAGACTTTGAGGGCTGTACATTTTTTTTTCTTCTTTAAGTTCTAGGGTACATGTGCACAACGTACAGGTTCATTACATATGTATACATGTGCCATGTTGGTGTGCTGCACCCATTAAATCATCATTTACATTAGGTATATCTCCTGATGCCATCCCTCCATCCTCCTCCCATCCCCCAGCAGGCCCTGGTGTGTGATGTTCCCCACACTGTGTCCAAGTGTTCTCATTGTTCAATTCTCACCTAGGAGTGAGAACATGCGGTGTTTGGTTTTCTGTCCTTGCGATAGTTTGCTCAGAATGATGGTTTCCAACCCCATCCATGTCCCTATAAGGATATGAACTCATCCTTTTTTTGGCTGCATAGTATTCCATCATGTATATGTGCCACATTTTCTTAATCTAGTCTATCATTGATGGACATTTGGGTTGGTTCCAAGTCTTTGCTATTGTGAATAGTGCTGCAATAAATATACGTGTGCATGTGTCTTTATGGCAGTATGATTTATAATCCTTTGGGTATATGCCCAGTAATGGGATGGCTGCATCAAATGGTATTTCCAGTTCTAGATCCTTGAGGAGTTGCCAAACTGTTTTCCACAATGGTTGAACTAGTTTACAGTCCCACCAACACTGTAAAAGCGTTCCTATTTCTCCACATCCTCTCCAGCACCTGTTGTTTCCTGACTTTTAAATGATCGCCATGCTAACTGGTATGAGATGGTATCTCATTGTGGTTTGATTTGCATTTCTCTGATGGCCAGTGATGATGAGCATTTTTTCATGTGTCTGTTGGCTGCATAAATGTCTTCTTTTGAGAGTGTCTGTTCCTATCCTTCATTCACTTTTTGATGGGGTTGTTTGATTTTTTCTTGTAAATTTGTTTAAGTTCTTTGTAGATTCTGGATATTAGCCCATTGTCAGATGGGTAGATTATAAAAAATTTCTCCCATTCTATAGGTTGCCTGTTCACTCTGATGGTAGTTTCTTTTGCTGTGCAGAAGTTCTTTAGTTTAATTAGATCCCATTTGTCAATTTTGACTTTTGTTGCAATTGCTTTTGGTGTTTTAGTCATGAAGTCCTTGCCCATGCCTATGGCCTGAATGATATTGCCTAGGTTTTCTTCGGGGGTTTTTATGGTTTTAGGTCTAACATTTAAGTCTTTAATCCATCTTGAATTGATTTTTCTATGAGGTGTAACAAAGGGATCCAGTTTCAGCTTTCTACATATGGCTAGCCAGCTTTCCCAGCACCATTTATTAAATAGGGAATCTTTTCCCCATTTCTTGTTTTTGTCAGGTTTGTCAAAGATCAGATGATTGTAGATGTGTGGTATTATTTCTGAGGACTCTGTTTTGTTCCATTGGTCTATATCTCTGTTTTGGTACCGTTACCATGCTGTTTTGGTTACTGTAGCCTTGTAGTATAGTTTGAAGTCAGGTAGCATGATGCCTCCAGCTTTGTTCTTTTGGCTTAGGATTGTATTGGCAATGTGGGCTCTCTTTTGGTTCCATATGAACTTTAAAGTAGTTTTTTCCAATTCTGTGAAGAAAGTCATTGGTAGCTTGATGGGGAAGGTATTGAATCCATAAATTACCTTGGGCAGTATGGCCATTTTCACAATATTGATTCTTCCTATCCATGAGCATGGAATGTTCTTCCATTTGTTTGTGTCCTCTTTTATTTTTTTGAGCAGTGGTTTGTAGTTCTCCTTGAAGAGGTCCTTCATATCTCTTGTAAGTTGGATTCCGAGGTATTTTATTCTCTTTGAAGCAATTGTGAATGGAAGTTCACTCATGATTTGGCTCTCTGTTTGTCTGTTACTGGTGTATAGGAATGCTTGTGATTTTTGCACATTGAATTTGTAGCATGAGACTTTGCTGAAGTTGCTTATCAGCTTAAGGAGATTTTGGGCTGAGACGATGGGGCTTTCTAAATATACAATGATGTCATCTGCAACCAGGGACAATTTGACTTCCTCTTTTCCTAATTGAATACCCTTTATTTCTTTCTCCTGCCTGATTGCCCTGGCCAGCACTTCCAACACTATGTTGAATAGGAGTGGTAAGAGAGGGCATCCCTGTCTTGTGCCAGTTTTCAAAGGGAATGCTTCCAGTTTTTGCCCATTCAGTATGATATTGACTGTGGGTTTGTCAAAAATAGCTCTTATTATTTTGAGATATGTCCCATCAATACCGAATTTATTGAGAGTTTTTAGCCTGAAGGACTGTTGAATTTTGTCAAAGGCCTTTTCTGCATCTATTGAGACAATCATGTGTTTTTTGTCTTTGGTTCTGTTTATATGATGGATTACATTTATTGATTTGCGTATGTTGAACCAGCCTTGCATCCCAGGGATGAAGCGAACTTGATCATGGTGGATAAGCTTTTTGATGTGTTGCTGGATTCAGTTTGCCAGTATTTTATTCAGGATTTTTGCATTGACGTTCATCAGGGATGTTGGTCTACAATTCTCTTTTTCTGCTGTGTCTCTGCCAGGCTTTGGTATTAGGATGATGTTGGCCTCATAAAATGAATTAGGAAGGATTCTCTCTTTTTCTGTTGATTGGAATAGTTTCAGAAGGAATGGAACCAGCTCCTCTTTGTACCTCTGGTAGAATTCGGTTGTGAATCCATCTGGTCCTGGACTTTTTTTGGTTGGTAGGCTATTAATTATTGCCTCAATTTCAGAACCTGTTATTGCTCTATTCAGGAATTCAACTTCTTCCTGGTTTAGTCTTGGGAGGGTGTATGTGTCCAGGAATTTATCAATTTCTTCTAGATTTTCCAGTTTATTTGTGTAGAGGTGTTTATAGTATTCTCTGATGGTAGTTTGTATTTCTGTGGGTGTTGATATCCCCTTTATCATTTCTTATTGCATCTATTTGATTCTTCACTCTTTTTTTCTTTATTAGTCTTGCTAGTGGTCTATCAATTTTGTTGATCTTTCGCAAAAACCAGATCCTGGATTCATTAATTTTTTGAAGGGTTTTTTGTGTCTCTATCTCCTTCAGTTCTGCTCTGATCTTAGTTATTTCTTGCCTTCTGCTAACTTTTGAATGTGTTTGCTCTTGCTTCTCTAGTTCTTTTCATTGTGATGTTAAAGTGTCAATTTTAGATCTTTCCTGCTTTCTCTTGTGGGCATTTAGTGCTATAAATTTCCCTCTACACACTGCTTTAAATGTGTCCCAGAGATTCTGGTATGTTGTATCTTTGTTCTCATTGGTTTCAAAGAACATCTTTATTTCTGCCTTCATTTCGTTATGTACCCAGTAGTCATTCAGGAGCAGGTTGTTCGATTTCCATGTAGTTGAGCGGTTTTGATTGAGTTTCTTAATCCTGAGTTTTAATTTGATTGCACTGTGGTCTGTGAGACAGTTTGTTATAATTTCCCTTCTTTTACATTTGCTGAGGAGTGCTTTACTTCCACTGTGTGGTCAATTTTGGAATAAGTGTGATGTGGTGCTGAGAAGAATGTATATTCTGTTGTATTGGGGTGGAGAGTTCTGTAGATGTCTATTAGGTCCGCTTGGTGCAAAGCTGAGTTCAATTCCTGGATATACTTGTTAACTTTCTGTCTCGTTGATCTGTCTAATGTTGATAGTGGGGTGTTAAAGTCTCCCATTATTATTGTTTGGAAGTCTAAGCCTCTTTTTAAGTCTCTCAGGACTTGCCTTATGAATCTGGGTGCTCCTGTATTGGGTGCATATATATGTAGCACAGTTAGTTCTTCTTGTTGAATTGATCCCCTTACCATTATATAATGGCCTTCTTTGTCTCTTTTGATCTTTGTTGGTTTAAAGACATTTTTATCAGAGACTAGGATTGCAACTCCTGCTTTTTTGTTGTCCATTTGCTTGGCAGATCTTCCTCCGTCCCTTTATTTTGAGCCTATCTGTGTGCCTGCATGTGAGATGGGTCTCCTGAATACAGCACACTGATGAGTCTCGACTCTTTATCCAATTTGCCAGGCTGTGTCTTTTAATTGGAGCATTTAGCCCATTTACAGTTAAGATTTATATTGTTATGTGTGAATTTGATCCTGTCATTATGATGTTAGCTGGTTATTTTGTGTATTAGTTGATGCGGTTTATTCCTAGTATCGATGGTCTTTACAATTTGGCATGTTTTTGTAGTGGCTGGTACTGGTTTTTCCTTTCCATGTTTAGTGCTTCCTTCAGGAGCTCTTGTAAGGCAAGCCTGGTGGTGGCAAAATCTCTCAGCATTTGTTTGTCTGTAAAGTATTTTGTTTCTCCATCACTTATGAAGCTTAGTTTGGCTGGATATGAAATTCTGGGTTGAAATTCTTTTCTTTAAGAATGTTGAATATTGACTTCCACTCTCTTCTGGCTTGTAGAGTTTCTGTCAAGAGATCCGCTGGTAGTCTAATGGACTTCCCTTTGTGGATAACCCGACCTTTCTGTCTGGCTGCCCTTAACATTTTTTCCTTCATTTCAACTTTGGTGAATCTGACAATTACGTGTCTTGGAGTTGCTCTTCTCAAGGAGTATCTTTGTGGCATGCTCTGTATTTCCTGAATTTGAATGTTGGCCTGTTTTGCTACTTTGGGGAAGTTCTCCTGGATAATATCCTGAAGAGTGTTTTCCAACTTGGTTCCATTCTCCCCATCACTTTCAGGTACACCAGTCAAATGTAGATTTGGTTTTTTCACCTAGTCCCATATTTCTTGGAGGCTTTGTTCGTTTCTTTTTACTCTTTTTTCTCTAAACTTCTCTTCTCACTTCGTCTCATTCATTTGATCTTCAATCACTGATACCCTTTCTTCCATTTGATCAAATCGGTTACTGAAGCTTGTGTATGTGTCACGTAGTTCTCATGCCATGGTTTTCAGTTCCATCAGGTCATTTAAGGATTTCTCTACTCTGTTTATTCTAGTTCGCCATTTGTCTACTCTTTTTTCAAGGTTTTTACCTTCTTTGTGATGGGTTCAAACATCCTCCTTTAGCTTGGAGAACTTTGTTATTACCAATAGTTTGAAGCCTTCTTCTCTTGACTTGTCAAAGTCATTCTCCATCCAGCTTTTTTCCATTGCTGGAGAGGAGCTCTGTTCCTTTGGTGGAGAAGAGGTGCTCTGATTTTTAGAATTTTCAGCTTTTCTGCTCTATTTTTTTCCCATCTTTGTGGTTTTTAATCTACCTTTGGTCTTTGGTGATGGTGACATACAGATGGGGTTTTGGTGTGGATGTCCTTTCTGTTTATTGGTTTTCCTTCTAACAGTCAGGACCCTCAGCTGCAGGTCTGTTGGAGTTTCTTGGAGGTCCACTCCAGACCCTGTTTTCCTGGGTATCACCAGCAGAGGCACAGAACAGCAAATGTTGCTGCCTGATACTTCCTCTGGAAGCTTCATCTCAGAGGGGTACCCGGCCTTATGAGGTATCAGTCGCCCCCCTACTGGGAGGTGCCTCCCAGTTAGGCCACTTGGGGGTCAGGGACCCACTTGAGGAGGCAGTCTGTACATTCTCAGATCTCGAACTCTGTGCTGGGAGAACGACTACTCTCTTCAAAGCTGTCAGACACGGACGTTTAAGTTTGCATAAGTTTCTACTGCCTTTTGTTCAGCTATGCCCTGTCCCTAGAGGTGAGTCTACAGAGGCAGGTAGGCCTCCTTGAGCTGCAGTGGGCTCCACCCAGTTTGAGCTTCCTGGCCACTTTGTTTACTTACTCATGCCTCAGCAATGGCAGACACCCCTCCCCCTGCCTTGCTGCTGCCTTGCAGTTCCATCTCAGACTGCTGTGCTAGCAGTGAGCAAGGCTCCCTGCGCATGGGACCCTCCGAGCTAGGTGCGGGATATAATCTCCTGGTGTGCCATTTGCTAAGGTCGTTGGAAAAGCACAGTCTTAGGGTGAGAGTGTCCCGATTTTCCAGGTGCCGTCTGTCAAGGCTTCCCTTTGCTAGGAAAGGGAATTCCCCAACCCCTTGCACTTCCCAGGTGAGTCTATGCCCTGCCCTGCTCCGTGGGCTGCATCCACTTGTCTGGCAAGCCTCAGTGAGATGAACATGGTACCTCAGTTGGAAATGCAGAAATCACCCATCTCCTGTGTCGTTAACGCTGGAAACTGCAGACTGGAGCTGTTCCTATTCGGCCATCTTGGCGCCCTAGAGATGGGGTTTCACCATGTTATCCAGGATGGTCTTGATCTCCTGACCTCGTGATCCACCTGCCTTGGCCTCCCAAAGTGCTGGGATTACAGGCGTGAGCCAGCACGCCCAGCCAAATGAGGTTTATTTTTTATGTATATTAGGTATAATAAGATTTTATATGATAAAATTAAGAAACAATAAAAATCATCAAAATTCCCTTAAGAATAACACTTATTCCAAATGCCAGTTACACAAATAATAAACTCAGAACCATGTTAGAGTATCACATAGAATTCTGGGGTATCCTCTAAAGATTGAATTTTGCACCCATGGATCATGTCCTCTGCTGACAGTTTTAAGAATGTTGCTGAAGGTTTGAAACATTCAGGTTTATTATTGACTAAAGGGTTTTTCTAGTTTGTTTATCAATAGTATTGTAGGGATGTTTACATTTTTCTGCTGAAGGTTTGATAACTTGAGTTTATAACACAAACTGATAATAGAGAGATTAAAAGGAACATAAGCTAAACAAATTTATTAACATGCACATGTGTGCCTGGGAGTCATACAATATAAAAACTCAAGAAAAGGGGGCCAGATTGTTGAGACTTTCACACCAGCTTAAGGTTATAGTAAAGAATAAGGTTTGGAGCATGGCAAAATAGGTTATGGGGAGAAGACAGTGAGAAATAAAAATCAAAACCTAAGCCTCTCCAGCCAACTGAATGGACCTCTCACTTGTTCAAGGGGACCCCAGAAAAACTTTCAAAACTGAGTCCCTGGCCATGATGTGATGAGAGGTTAGACATGCCTCAATATGCCCCTTATTAACCTTTAACCAAATTTCTTTCTTAAGGAGTAAACAAAATAAACCAGCTCTGGAAACAAGTAACAGATGACTCATTCCTTCATTGCCTTGAGCCAGTCATCTGGGGCCACAACTGAACTTCTCCTCTGCTTTGTTGTCCAGACATAGCAGCTGACCAACATTCCTTCCTGATTACAGACCATAAGCCTGGGAGTGGTTCTGGCCAGTCTGTGGAGGATGCGCAGTAAGGGTTTTCATGTCCTTTGTTCCACCTTTTGATATTAGAGACTCCACCCTTGAATCATGCTAACACCACCATTTTTTGAACATGCAACCCGTAAAGGGGCATGAAGCTCCATTGTGCATGCACATGCTTCTCCTTTAGTAAATATTCACGACTCCTATGGCTTATTAAATATATATCTTCGCCACCTACCCTGCTAAGCATAAATTTCTGTTTCCTTTAACCCTTCCCTAACTGCTTGCTTTAGACAGAGCCAAAGGCTACGTACGCCTCCTAGCTTGTCAGAGTGACCACCTTACAGATTTCAACACTTTATGAAAAATAATGCTCTCCTTTCCAAATTTATGAATCTTGCAATTCTTCAACTGACAAAAGGTTACTAGGAGTAGAGAAGAGGAAAAAAGGCATGGAGCAAAGGTGCTCTTTTTATGCAGATGAAATTTCACAGGTAGCAACTTTCAGAAAGAAACCTTATCCTTTGGCAAACGTTTCTCTGTCAGAACTTTAAACATGTCAAATCCTCTTTTAGTCTTTCCTAGATTTGGACAAGAGGGGAGAGCCTCAGAGAAAGCCTGCCTGTTTATTTCATTCATGCATATTTTCTCTACAGACGCAACTCTCCTCCATATAAGGCAACTTTGCAGGGCTATTCTTGTCTGTAGCCTCTCTGAGTTGCCATCTGAAAATATGTCAGAAGTATATTTTAAGGTAAAATATTTTAAATTTCCTTTATTTTTCCCTTGGGAAAATGATAGGAATTACACTGAAATGCAAATATACGTTTTGAAAATTAAGATAATCCATTTAAAATCGCACACAAGTGAAAAAAGCTTCAGATGTTACAGACATAATTACCTATTATCTATCTATTATCTGTCTGCCATCTATCTACAATTGTATCTATATATCAATCTCATAACCATAGCCACCACCTGCAGTATTTTTAGAATCCAAGTCCAATATTTGTCTTTTCCACCCAGTCTTTTTCCTCAATTCTTCTCTGGCATTGAGTTTTATAGACAAAATAGTGTTCTTAGATTTCTGAAGCTAAGTACAGAGAGGCTTGGTAAACACTAGTTGACAAAAAGAAAACACAATTATCCCTCAATAACTCTTCCATTCAGCAAACCCTATCCCAAGTATGTAACAGGCACTTGTGAAACTGCCTTTGCAAAGATTATAACTGAGCTAACCTAACCAATGCCATCTTGCTTCTAACTTCCAAGCTGTCCTTGTTCATTCCTGGGCATAGGCTGAAATAACTTCGAGAGGAACTTAGTTAATAGTTTAACTTTGAAACAAAGACGATAAGTCTTTCCCCAAAACAAACCCCTTCTCACCTGGAGACTAGATTGCCTTTGTAGGACTAACAAATTAGCCACAACGGTCGAAATTATGGTATAGGAGTCATGCAGCTAGATCGAGGCCATGAGATTCTAAAATCTCCCCAATTGCTTCTGTGGATAACATCACTATTGTAAAATCTAATATTGAGGCTTGAGATAGTTTTCATACCCTGTATTTGATGGATTAGCTGGCACTACCTAGATCAATAAACTGGCTCATCTGGTCTTGTGACCCCCACCCAGGAACTGACTCAGTGGAAGAGGAAAGTTTTGACTCTATAATTTCATCTCTGACCCAAGCAATCAACAGTCCCTACTTCCCAAACCTCTGTTCACCAAATTATTCTTTAAAATCCCAATCCTCATCCAGGGAGACTGGTTTGAGTAATAATAGAACTACAGTCTCCCATACAGCTGGCTCTGAGTGGATTAAATTCTTTATTGCAATTCCCTTGTCTTGATAAATCAGTTCTGTCTAGGTAGCGCGCAAAGATAACCCATTGGTTGGTTATGTTTGGATCTTTGGGATCTGCTTGCTAGCTCCTTTCTTTTTATTAACATACAGTTTTTATCTATCGAAATCTCTTCCTATTTTTAGATAAGATAGACTCAGTAAATACCTAGGGAAAACAGAAAGATCTTGGATTAAGTCACATGATGAACATCTGTTCTTTTTATTAGAATCAGGTAGCAAGTGGGTTCTTTAGTGGACATATAAGATAATATTTTAGTCTTCCTAATTTCTTTAAAACTCAGCACAAGTTTTGGTGCTGGGAATGGTCCCAGGCTGATAAGATATGAAAGAAATTTTCTTGTACACTCCTTGAGAAATTTTGAATTAATTTGTGGTGTTTGGTCTTACTATATGGCTCAGGTAGAATCTGTATCTGAAAACAATGTAAATTTTTATACCATTTATGGATAAGCAGATCTTCATTTTAGGGAACTTCAATTTCTGCATTTTATCTCTTGCCATGGTGAAGGTGATAGCAGTGTGTGATAGTGGTGATGGCAGTGGGGCTGAGGGGTGCTTAGAGACTGATATGGAAGATAGCTAAGATGGTAAATGTCTAATTACTGAGTCAGTGGTCACTAGAAATTTCAAGGGGTAACACAGTGACTATAAATTCCAAGGGGTAACATGTTCCCCACTGTTCACCAAGTCTGATCAGCTAGATGAGAAAGATGGTGACTGCTATAAAGTCTGACAATTGTTAACGAGGTGATTAGCTAATCTGAACTTCTGGTAAGGGAAGAAATATCAGTGTAGGCACTAAGAGCTTGATTAGGCTGGTAAAGTAGAATCAGAACATGACAATTTTGTGGCAGCTGATGGTTCTTCATCACTAATGAGAAAAACTCATTTTCCATTGTATGAGAAAACGGTGTGGACATTCTTGCTTTTGAAAGCCCTGACCACCGTCAGCCCAATCACATCCATGGAGGGCCTACTTGGGCTCAAAAAATGATACCTGAAATTTTGACACCGGCTTTCTTTGAACTGAAGGATATTGGAAGGGCCTCAGAAGCAAAGTATCCTTCAAAACTTCTCCTGCTCTTCTTTCTTTTGCTCCCCCTCTTTCCTCAAGGCAAACCATATAAACCGTAATTCCTCTACCCCAAGGCAGGTGTTAATCCTAGAAATATTACTCTAACCTTCCCCGACCTTTCCGTGTAGGAGCTGGCCATACGGGAATTCTCTGACCTTCCTTGTCTAGTTGTAGGACATAAGATCCTCAGTCCAGAAGACCTACTGCCCTATATCTAGGAAGAAGGGATGCCACAGAGACAGACCAAGAAGCAACACAGACAGGTCTTGCTGTGTTTCCTCACTCAGTCTCTTACCATGAAATAATGCTTTTTTAATTCAGTCACATTTTTACGTGGCTGCCGATTTTTCATCAAATTTAAGCATAAAAATAGACAGTTTTTCCTGAGTCTTTGGGTCTTTCTGAATACTCCCATGTAACATAAAACTTTCGTTAAATAAATATCTTCCGCTTTTTTCTTCTTAACCCATCTTCTGTTATTGGAGTGTCAGCCATGACCTTTATGATGAGTGAAGAAAAGTATTATACCTTTTCCGCCCCTACGGATGAAACAGGAGTCAGTATGGAAGGGAGGAGAGAAAATTGCAAGTTGCATCTGCTGAGGGAATAGAGGAATTCTGAAGCAAGGCACAAAATATATTCATGTACATTTAAAAATAAATATTTTTATTTCAAGCCAGCATCCAAAATCTATTGAAATAAAATTAAACAGAAAGGAATGTAAACAGTAATGCTATTTACTGAGTCTATAATATATAGCATTGAATTAAGAAACCTGGAACACTTTCTCTAATATGTCTTTGACTAAATAGTAGCTACAAGTCATTGAGAACTTACTGACAGACACTGTGCTATGTGATTGACATATATCATTTAATTCAATTTTAAACAATCATAAGATGTAGAGGCTTTAATTACCTCCATTTTACATATGTAACAACTGAGGCTCAGATGGGTTAAGAACTTTGCCTAAGATCCCCAAAAGTTGTAGCTAGAATTCTTATCAATATCTAACTCCAGAGCTGACACATGTAACTAGTTTGCTATACTGCTCAAGTAGTTTGAGGAAATAATAATGTTAAAATCGAGTTAGATTTGTTTCCTCCAAACACATGAACTATTTTCTCCTTCAATTTCCATGCAAATTCTCTAATAAGCTCCTAAATATCTACATTTACACGAAATTCAGATTCAAATGTAATGCAGTGGTCATGCTACTTGACAGCAATCTTGCCAATTAAGCAGCAGTCCTAATTGGAAGAATTTTGTACTGTGCATACACATTCGCTGTGTTCTCAGTGAGCTTGCAGCTGCTGGCATAGACATCATTAGAATCTAGGAAAACAACTATTTCCAAGTGAACATCAACATAATGCAAAACATGATAAGACAGGAAGTGAATAAATTTGAATAAAAGTTAGCAAATGGGAAAACAGACTGTAATAAGACAAAGTGGAATCTTTTCTGAAGTCCAGTGTCAAAGTTGCTCATGAAAAAGAGGAAATTAGATATTTAACGTAAATGAATAATGAGAAATTTTATTTCACATTTTATATAACAGAAATTACAAATACGTTGCCTATTTTACTTCGGTCTTTGATTTGAGGGGTGTTTGTGTGTGTTTATTTTAGTACTTAGATGACAGAATACTCTCTGATATGTTTCATGGCTTTTTCTAACTTCTCTCAGATAACAGATCACTCGATGGGCACTGTACGTGAACTTTTATTTTTCTCAAAGCAACACTATCATAGTTCTTCCCTGGATGACAAGGTTGTTCGTTTTATAACCTGAGATGAATAGAGAAGAAAATATATATTGAAAAACTTTTTTTATATTTAGTGAGTCCATTTAAAGCTTAAGTGTTTCCCTTTCTCCCTGTTTCTTGATTTTTTTTTTCCCCCCTGTGGAAACTAGGCAGGCACTAAATGATATTTAGTAGAGTTTTTATTCGTAACTAATATCTATTTATAATGCATTATTTTTGCTGATATTTATTCCAGCAAAGAAAACAAGCTGCATCCCTCTTTTTCCCCCTATTCTGCCTCCTACATCCTTCCCTTACAGTGATTAATCTAAGAAAATGTTGTCATGTTTCCTGTGATTGGTGGTGAAGATGCACTTCCTACTGCTTCATTTATTGCAGATTGTAAATATCCCCATTCATTTTTTCACTTCATTCCCTGTAAATAGTTGTTCCCAGCCCACACCATGGAGACCTGTTTTGATCTACGCCTGTTTCCTCCTGGCTTTCTTCCAACTTTAACACAGCATTTTTTTTTTTCTGATTACCTAGCTTTCTCTCTCTTCTATTATTAGTCAAAATCTTGAAGAGCAGTGGGAATTCACTGCCCCCACTTCCTCAGCTCTGGTTCTCTACTGAACCTTGCAGGTGAAACTGCTCTTGTGAAGCTCAACTATGGCCTCCATCCAATAAAAAGTTTCAATAATTGCAGGTTTCCCTCCCACATTACACTCTATTGAACACTCTTTATTGACATTTTTCACTCACTAGCCATCAATATTCCTACGCTCTACTGTTTGTTCTCACACATGGTCAGTGGTATGTACTGGCCATGTGTTCTCTGTCTTGGTGGGATTCTCTACCTCTTTTCACTCTGCAATTATGTTTGCTCCTGTGTTTCTATCTTTAATATATTTTTCTGTCTACATATTGCCCTTGTGCAGTCTAATTCATTCTCATGTTTTATGTAGCTAACATGCTTGAAAAAATATAATGATGTCACATACCCATAGTATCATCATCCTGTCAGCCACATCACACAAATCAAGTTCTTATTATGTGAAGAAGTTATACGTGGCACCAAGAAATTTCATATTTGGAGTGCTTATTATTTGTTGGACACAATATTACTCTCTTTAAATCTTTACTATAGCCCTCTGAGAAAGGGTTGATAATTTCTAATGTTATAAATAAAGAAACCCAATCTCAAAGAACACAAGGAAATTTTTAGATAGTATCACTGGTTATTGCAAAGACAAGATTGGGAATGAAATTGTTCTGACTGCAAAATTCATAATCTTTTCATTATACAATTTTTATCTTTCCAGTTTTTGATCAAAAGGCTTACATTCTTCCTGAGCAGCCATAGCATATAAGGATTTGGTATTCAGAGGCTTCTGTGAGGTATAAGCTACCCCTTCACTGATCTCTACACAATCATGCTCACGCCAACCTTCAAATCTTTCTTTGCCTGATAAATGGTGAAGAATTATTCAAAGCTTATCAAATTTTAAGTCAGCTCACGTGTTCATCTGTCATAAAGCCTTCTCTACCTCTTTCTACTATTATTGAGTACTTGCTGCCAATTCTGAATTCTTATAAGAATGTTCTTTCAGCCCGAATTCTAGAATGTCTATTTTTGGTGCTCTTCCATTTCTTACTTTTTTGAGGGGAGAATAGAATTTTCATAAAATTAGAAACCTGTAGAAGCTTGTGATGGTTAAAGACTTTGTCTTTGCCATTATATCTAGAAAAGGGCAAGCAAAGAACTATCACTCAGTAAACATATTGTTAATTTTATTAAATATAAAATTAAACTAAATTGCTTTGTGACCTCTTTTAATGCTGGAAGATGAAAGAAAAGCTTAGTAATGTAAAACTAATGCTGATGTGCAAGAGAAAGCAACAAATGATTGATTATGCAAGTCTGTAAGAGGAAGTGTTTTTGCAGCTATTCCTAGCTCAGTAAATCAAAAATAGCTTGCCAGATGTGACTCTCAGTTTTCCTTAAAATTTATCATTTTCTATATACATGGAAAAAGCAAAGAAATAATTTTATAGATGGTAACAACCTCCACAAATTAGACCAGCCATTTTTCTTTATTTCCTTCTTTCCTTTCTTCCTTCTTTACTATCTATCTTTGTATTTGTGTAAAACAAACTTGAGTTTGGACATTTAACTAAGTTGGCAACTTTTCCATTGCTGAACAAACAGACTTCAACATTGCAAGGATTTGTAATGCTGATTCAATAACAATAAAGAGTTGAACTTGGTGAATTTGGAGGTCCCTTTCAATTCCATGGTCCTGTAATTTTGTTAATGCAGTTTTGGGGTGCAGAGAACAACACCCGAGAGTGTTGGCATGTTGAATGCTTTGAATTAAAAGAAATCAGAAGGCCATAAATGCTCCCTCAGAAACAAAAACTTTCTAAACTTTTATTGTTTCCTTCCCACCCAAGAGCAGGAAGGAATGTTCTCTGGCTATATATATAATCACACATACACATATATAATTTATATAATTTTTTTTGAGGCAAAGTCTTCCTCTGCCACCCAGGCTGGATTGCAATGGCGTAATCACAGCTCATTGCAGCCTTGACCTACCCGGCTCAAGTAATCCTCCTGCATCAGTCTCTTGAGTACCTGGGACTACAGGTGCATGCCACCATGACTGGCTATATATATATAGAGATATATATATATTTTTTTGTAGAGACAGGGTCTCACTATGTTGCCTAGGATGGTCTCAACCTCTGAGGCTCAAGTGATCCACCCTTCTCGGCCTTCCAAAGTGCTAGATTGCAGGTATGAGCTACCATGGCCAGCCTGGATTTTTTTTTTTTTTTAACCTGACGAAAATGCCTTATTTGCAAAATAAGTGCAATTGTCTGGAGACCCCCATTGTAGGAATCTCATGAAATAAGCAGGAAAGATGAACTACTACAGAAAATAAACTAAAAGCTGTCACCAACTGCAAACAGACTTTTCATCTATTCTTTTAAGGGTAATTCTGAGAGATTATCTGGGTCTTTATTTGCATAAAAACACAAACTTTCTTCACAGTGAAGTCTACCCCTCACCTTCCCACCACCTGCCCCAGGATGCAGAAGAACTTTGTTTCTGGCCATCGTTCTTTGGGCTTATTCATTTTATCTGAAAATTATTTACTACCCCTAAAATTACTGACAGACCCCCATTTCACTCTAAGATGGAAGAGGAGATTGAAGCCTCAACCATCTGGCCTTTGTTTGAGTCTCATATTTGCAGGGCTCCCAAGTCCATATGCTGTGAATACATTAATATGGCTTTTTCTCCTATTCATCTGTCTATTGTCAGTCATTCCAGTGAAACTTCAGAAAGAGTCAATGGGGCTGGATGTGGTGGCTCACACCTATAATCCCGGCACTTTGGGAGGCTGAGGCAGTTGGATCACTTGAGCACAGGAGTTTGAGACCAGCCTGGGCAACATGACAAAAACCCATACATACAAAACATTTTTAAAAATAGCCCAGTGTGATGATATGTTATTATAGTTCCAGCTACTCAGGAGGCTGAGGTGGGGGAATCACTTGAGTCCAGGAGGACAATGCGGCAGTGATCCATGACTGTGCCATTCCATTCTAGCCTGGGCAATGGAGTGAGACTCTGTCTCAAAAAACCAAAACAAACAAACAAACAATCAAAAAAAGAGTGAATAGGAAACTTTTCCTCTGCACCTACATTTTTAATCACCATATGCTAAATATTCTCTAAAACCTAAATTGCAATTTGAACTTGATGGCTCTCAGTATTAGCAAGCTTTACTTTGCAGCTTATCTGTATTTTCAATATCCATATATTAATTAATTTTTATTTAATCTCTCAGGTAATAGTTTGTTCCCCTCTACAGTGCCTTCCGCCTGGACAAAACTGTTTTGCTTCTGCCACAGGATTACACACCTTCAAAATAATATTATAAGACGAGAATCATCCATAAAAGTATTTTAATCCTTTACATTACCTTAAAAATCTACTCACCTGAGTCATCATTTTAAGTACAGTCAATTTGCTTATGTCCTCATATACTATCCTCAGCTATATTTTAATACAAGGAGTTTCAAAACTGTGATGTTTGCAGAATTCATCTAGGGCATTGGTAAAAAGACAGGTTCTTAGGCAATCCCAAATATTTCTAGCCAATAGCTCTTAGGAAGAGTTGAAATGCCTAAATTTTTATTAAGGACCCTGTGTAATTATGATGCTGGTGATAGTATTTTCTCTGGAGCAAACTCTGGAAAATTTTGATCCTCACCATTTATCCTTCATAACTCTTTTCATGCAGTAGAGTCGAGAATTTAACTTTAAATACCACAAAATTTCAAATATCACAGTGATAGTTTTAAATTCAGACGTTTTTCTTGTGTGTGGTGGCATGATACTCTTATCAGTGCAAACTCTTATTTCACCCCAAAATTATATGTTGAAATTTACATTAAGAAATTATATTAGCGTACTTATAAAATTGTTCATGATCTCATATAGTACACTATTCATTATTAAGGATTTAATTGATATGCTGGCTAATTATGATATTACATAATTACTAATTAATGTGCTTATTAGCAATGGATGTCTCTGAGATCCTGATGTCAACGGAGATGACAACTTATGCTGGAGTACCGTCTTACAAGATAAAGTACATTAAGCCAAGGTCCTTTTGGCAGTTCAGAATCTAAATGCTATTGCCTGGAATCCAAGATACAATTGCCTTATTATAGCAAACTCTGGCCTGTAGTAAATCCAATTAAAGCATATTTCTAGTTTACTTTAAGGCTTAATTTTAGTGCATTTAGTTATAAAGCTCAATACATCAAAGAATCAAAATTCAAAACAATAAAACCAGAAGGACAAAAAATGATAAAAAGGATAAAAATACAGCTCTTATTAGCAAAGATTAGACTAATACAATCTTGAAATTAGAAATCATCTTTGTGGTTGTCCAGGATCATCTGCTTTACAAAGAAAAAGTTTCCTTTTTGTAGTCATCCATTTTCTAAACATGACCAGAGGCAAGGAAGGATCTAATCTATGCTTCTCTTGAAGTAGTCTTTTCTCCTGGTAGACAGCAATAAATATTAGACCTATCTTCCTTATATTTAATCAAAGTTAGCATTCCTATAATTTTCTAACTAGAATTGATCATGAAATAACTCTGTATCCTATTTCTTATGGCAGGAGGGGTAGAGGTGGGAATATGTGGAGTGGGCTGAACTAACATTCATATTTTATCTTGTGTACTAGATATTTGAAATGTATTGAGAATTTTTCTTTTTATTTGATTACAATGAAGAAGATATCCCCATCCACCACCAGCCGTAATTTAGAGATACAGAGGCTATGACTTGAAGAAATTAAACAGCATGTTCATGGTCATAGCTTATAGGGATGAGAGTCAGACTAGAACCTGGATCAATTTAGTTAATCCTTTTAGTTAATCCTTTTAATGTCCTAAGTTACTAATGGATTGAGAGCTGTCAATCAGCCTTTACTTCTTTACATCTATTATATTGTTGGGGCTCATAAGATAATACCACAATGCTGAGCACTTTTGAAATAAAATTCCCACCCACCCCTAAGAATCTCATTAAATAACCAGGAAATATTAACCTCCAGAGAAAACAAAAGACTAAAAGTCCTCACCATATCCAGGTAGACTTTTCATCTATTCTAAGACCAACCCCAAGAGATTATCTGGGAGAGTTTATCTTCATAATAAGACCTTTGTTCACGATGCAGTTCCACCCCTCAGCTTTCCTATAACTTGTAGTTCCCATTCAGTCCAAAGAGAATAATTTACAAACTATTGTCTGCTCTTTGGGCCCATTCATCTCTTTTAAAAATCACTTAATACTTCTCAAAAACTGCTTACATTCTCCAATCTCCCTCCCCCCATGGAGAGGGTTCTACTTAAGTTTCATTCATCTGGGCCTTCTCTGAGTCTCATATTCCATATTGCTCTTCTGCTTATGCACATTAATGCATTTGTATGCCTTTTCTTCTATTAAGCCATCCATTGTCAGCTTACTTCAGCAGGCTTAAATTCTCAGAGTAGGAGGAAAAATTCTCTTTACCTTTAAATTGTGCCATGCACTATTTTAAGTACTGAATATGTAGTGTTGAACAAATCACATGGTTTCTAATTTCAAAACATTTATTCTCTAGTGGAATAAACAAATATAAACTGTGTATTAAATATGTCTTAACAGAGATCATATAAATGCATCAGTGATAGATACTATGAACAAAATAAAGAATGAATAACTGGGGAAACGTTTAGTTAGAAATCTCAAGGAGTTTTTTCACAGAAAGTAACATCTGAACTGGGCCTCAGGGAGGACGTTGGCTGGAGGAAGGAGTAAGAACACTCCATGAACAATTTCAAATTTGAAACTTTGTTTCAAAGTTTGAAAGCTGGTAAAAGCCACGCCCAAGAAATTGAAAGACCAACATTGTGACTGAAACAAAGCAGCTAAAGGGGGAGAGTGGCTGGAAGGCAGGCTTCCTTAAATCAAGGAATTACCTACCACCCACTCACCTCTCTACTACTTTTCTTACACTTCTCTACAGCAGTGATTACCAAGTAGTCCAACGCCTAGCCTTCTGGCAGTCACACAGCCTTCTTCATCAAAATCAACACTCATTCTTAGAATCTCAGTGCCATAACTATTCTGTTCTGGGCAATACCAAGTTCAACGAAGTTCTTTTAGCTCCAAGAAACACCGACACAACCAGAACAGTCTCTGAAAATTTTTATTTTCTGAAAAATATAACTTGTAAAAACACGTAGAGGAAAAGGGAGAAACTTTTCATGGAAATTTTTATGTAAGTAAGCCAGGCTGAGCCTCCTAATGCTTGAGACTGGGCTGGTCCTTGTTTCACAGGGTGGACCCTAAAGTCTTACCTGCATCCCAGAATTTGAGACCCAATCCATGATTAATCTTGAAACTGCTCCAGTGTGTTTGAGAGGAACAGGCATTCTCTAATTGGCGCAAAGTTTTAAGTATGTCCATTTATATTAAGTTTAATTATAATGCCCCAATATACCTCTATACCTTTCCTGATTTTCTGTATTCTAGTTATCAATATCTAAGAGAGAGGTTTATTGAAGTCTCTCATTCCAATGGTAGAATTGTCAATTTTCCAATTTAATTTTTATTAATTTTTGCTTTATATCATATGAAGCCATTTTATTTTTGTAGATATTTAGAATTGTTATAGCTTTAAGTAAGTTAAATGTTATTATAATCTAATAACTGTCTTTCCAATATAAATTTTATTTAAAAATTGAAATATGTAATATTACTATTCCTATGCAAGTCAGTGTTTGATTAGTATTTATCTATAGTATCATTTTCCTCTATAATTTTTTTTAATCTTTCCATATGTTTATATTGAAGGTTTGTATTTTGTTTATATTGTTAATTTTTATTTTTTAAATCTGAGAATCTCTGTTGTTTAACTGGTAAGTTTATATTTATTACCATTATTGATATATTTTTCTCTATTTCAATTTATTTAACAGAACCCAAAATCTTAAACTAGTTTTAATGTAAGTGTCATTGATTGCTAATGGGGAGAAAAGAGAGGTATATTGATAGCTTTGTTTTCTGATAACTCTTTGTTAATATAATTATTAAATTTATTCAACCTTTTTTTTTGGAGACAGCCTGTCACCCAGGCTGGAGTGCAGTGTTGCAATCACAGCTCAGCTTCTCAGGCCCAAGTGATCAGCCCAAAATGGCTGGGACCACAGGTGTACAAGACCATGTCCTGCTAATTTTTTTTTTCTTAATTATTTTGGTGGAGACAGAGTCTCACCATGTTGCTCAGGCTGGTCTCAAATTCTTGGACTCAAGCAATCCCTCCCCGTGTGGCCTCCCAAATTGTTGGGATTAGAGGCATGAACCACTGCATCTGGCCAATTCAATCTATTTTTAAGTTCATCTTTGTCTACTTAATAAAGTGATTAGTGTTTTCAAATAATTTTTATTTCACTTAATTTATCATAATTTTTAGTCTATGAAAAAGATTGAACTATGCTCTGGGACTATAAAGGGGAAAAATGCAATGTCATTGCCCTTGAATAGAAAGGAGATGTTTGTATTCTAATAATACTTATAATTTATGTACAAAAAGTATCTATAAGTCAATGGGCCACTATTATAAGGTAGTTTCTCTAAGTACTTTTACATTCACTCTTTATAGAGTTTGAGCTGCAGTACCTTTAAAGTGGCCACTTGATTTCATTAATTTTACATAAATAATTATGGATTTCAGGAAATTTTTTTAATTCAAAGTTCTTTCATAGCATAATCACTATAATCTCAATGGACAGTGGGCTGGCTGCTTGACACATGGTATTAAACATGACAGGTACACTCTATGTTCTCATATAGCTAAGAGAGTTGGACAAAAGGTTCCAGATAAACAAATCACTGTAGGACTATAGTGAAACTATGGGAACATGTGACACAAATCATTTGCCTAGTTTGAAGTTTAGGGAAAGCTTTCTGAAGGAGCTGCTAAGTAGACTCAGGTCTAAATAATGAAAAGAAGTTAATTTAATAAAAACTGGGGAGGAAGAGCATTCTAGGCAAGGAGTCTAGGCTATGTGAAGACTGGAGAATGCAAAGACCATGGGAAATTGTAAGTAATAAATAGAGCCCAGTGAAGAGAAACATGGGGACAAGCTAAAATGGGGGAGGTAGACAACAGAGAAATCGTGCAGGGCCAATCAGAATCCATGAAGGATTTTACATCGAAACTATTTCTCCATATTTAGAGCGCTACTTATTTTCCAGGGCTAATGCAAATGTAAAGATGAAGAATCCTGGTAATTCATATACACTGTTTTTGACCCAGTCAGAAAAGTAATCAGCCTAAAGAAGGAGCTGGCCCACTTGAGTCAGGCACAGAGGGTGATGGTTAACAGCTATGTCTTCCTCACGGAACACTGGGGTTCCCATTTATTTGAAAGACATAAAATGATTCTCATGTACAGATATTACTATCTGGCTACATAAATTCTCCCCCACTGCATAGATGCTTTCTTCGCCTCTGAGATGTCTGCCTTAATGAACTGCTGTTCTTTCAACAGTTCTGGTTTCTCAGCAATTATTTCACTCAACAATTGGCTGTTAAAGTTCAATAATTCTCATTTCCACAGCATGTGTTTGAGAAGGAAAACACACTCTCACACTACGCTCTGACACCGTATCTTTCTAGCAATATTGTACCAGGCAGCAATCTCGGTAAGCACATATGTTAGACGCTTGTTTGGCAGCAGGGCACAGCATTGTTATACGCTGAACAGTCACTTGACTTGGCATGCATTTCTCAGCACATAACACCATTCTAATGTCTTTTGGCTTGCCAATATGCCTACTAGAATTCAAGTTTTATCAATTACTCAAAATATTATGCGTTCATGGTTATTTCACAATAACCATGAAAATCAAGGAATTCATTTTGATATGTAAAATTCCACTTAATGTGAATAGAGATAGTGACTTTATTTGGAGACAGGTTGTTGCAGATATAGTTAGTTAAGATAAGTCATATGGCAGCATGATAGGCCCCTAATCCAATATGACTGGTATCTGGTGTCTGTATAAAGGGGAAACTTGGAGACAGACACACACATAGAGAAGATGATGTGTTGAGACTCAGAGAAGAGAGCCATCTACAAGCCAAAGAGAGAGGCCTTGAATTCATCCTTTTCCTAAAGTCCGCAGGACAAACTAACACTGCCACCACCATGATTTTGGACTTCCAACCTCTAGCACTGTGAAAAAATAAATTTCTGTTGGTTTGTAGTAGGACGAGCCGCAGACAAAACTCTTCAGACAGCGAGTTAAAGAAGGAAGGGGTTTATTCAGCCAGGGGCATCAGCAAGACTTCTGCCTCAAGAGCCAAGTTCCCCGAGTGAGCAATTCCTGTCCCTTTTAAGGGCTTACAACTCTAAGAGGGTGTGCATGAGAGGGTTGTGATCAATTGAGCAAGGAGAGGGGTACGTGACTGCGGGCTGCATGCACCGGTAATTAGATCAAAACAAAATAGGATGGGGATTTTCACAGTACTTTTCTATACAATGTCTGTAATCTATAGATAACAGAACCGATTAGGTCAGGGGTTGATCTTTAACTACCAGGCCCAGGGGGTGATGCTGGGCTGTCTGCTTGTGGATTTCATTTCTGCCTTTTGCTTTTTACTTTTTCTTTCTTTGGAGGCAGAAATTGGGCATAAGACAATATGAGGGGTGGTCTCCTCCCTTATTCCCCTCTTTGAGACTCTCACTCAATAGTGGGAGTTCTCACTTTCATTTTTGCTACCCATGTCTTCTTGCAAGAGAGATTGATAGTGATTCATATAGTACACTTATGCTGAAGCATTTTGGTGAACTAAGGTAGCAATGAAGCTTTTTATCATTTGAAGAAGTACAGGTAGCAAACAAGGGAGCAGTAAGCAGGTTCCTATTACTATTATAACTCTTATTATAAGAGTTTTAAATCCTCTTAGCGCTGAGAACCATTTTCCAAACATGGCCCCAGGATCAAATCCATGCCACACTTGCACACGCACATGTGCCCGTTTTATCATATCTCTGTCTCCAACTACTTGCCCTTGATTATCTATCTGTAGGCAGCAATTAGTAAGGTTAAATTTCCTACAGACCTCTCCTTCAGCTGCTAGCAAGTAGTCGAGAGCTAATCTATTTTGATAGATTGTATTTCTCATCTGAGTTTCTTGCTGGGTCAGAATAGTCAAAGAAGGCTCTGCTGGTTTTATTAGTGATTATTTTTAAGACAGCTTGTAACCGTATGATTCGGTTGATCATGTAAATGGGGGTCCAGTATCCCCATGAGCCATCTTGTGCCCAAGTAGCAGACCCATAATGCATGATACTCTCAGGGGGCCATTTATCATTTTTTCAATTTCTTATAGCTATGCTCCTCTTTCTGTGGGAAGCATAGACAGGGAAGCCCAGGAGTTCGCCTGTTTTTATGGGCAGTAGGAAGAAAGATGGTTTAATTGTGCCAATAACACAACTACCTGCCCACTGGTCAGGTAATTTGGCATAAGCTCTATGCCCACATATCCAGTATAATCCAGTGGGGGCTGTCCAGTCCCGTTGGGACTCCAGGTGGGTCCACACAGTTTGCAACTTTGGGAATTTACTAAATGGATTTCTCTCTGTGTGATTTGAACTCCACCAAGTGACTGTTTTTGTAATACCGTTACACAGTTTCTGTCCCAGAAAATTAAGTCATCCTGCGGGGTGAGTGAATTCTTTTCCTTCTCTAGCTATGCAATGTTGTCCAATAACTGAGGCTTCTAGGACCTAGAAATTATCAGGATGATTCTTTTGAGCCGAGAATTCATCAGGAACTGGGTCTCCAGGTACTGATTCTCGGGCTTCCCATGGTCATTGATCTCTTATTACAGTTCCTCCACATACATAACATGAAGTGACATTGAGAGACTGGGCTACATGCTCGGCTAATTGCAAAACCAAATTTCTTGTTTTTCCTGGAATTTCTGGTACTAGCACATTTAGTTCATCATAGAAAGTTTGAAACACTGGCTCAGGAGAGCGTTTGTAAACTTCTCCTCAAACCAAGATATTTACTCAAGGATACAGTCCAGCCCCATTGATTCCTAAGGTCACACACTCCTCTTTTTTCCCAGCGAGGATCAAGGGGAGTGGTTATTACTAGCTCTAAGGGGTTAAATTGTCTCTTAGGACAGGAAGGGCCATTTTTTCCTTTCTGAAGGTGGACTGGATCCTTTTTATTTTTATTTTTATTTTATTTTTTATCCAAGTGGCCTAAATGACACAAGACCAGTATTTACATTTATTTCCACACAGTCCTAATTTATGACAGATGTACTTATTTTCTGCCATATAAACTCTTTTCTTTTCTTTTCTTTTTGAGACTGAGTCTGGCTCTGTCGCCCAGGCTGGAGTGCAGTGGCCGGATCTCAGCTCACTGCAAGCTCCGCCTCCCGGGTTTACGCCATAAAGAGAACCATACCTTATTCCTAACTTATTACTATTAATGACAGCACAGGCATCACAATTTTAAGGTGACTTGTTTGGACACCCCTTCTTCTTCTGTTTTGGCTAACACTATACTTGTGTCATTTATGAGTCCCCACCAGTCCTCAGTCTTTGATCTTATTTTAAAAACTGTGGTCATGGGAGGCTCAGATAGGTCATAACACATATCAGGTTGGTCATTTCCTGGGCTACATACCTTGTATAGAATAACATTATACAAACAAATTCTTTTTAGAGTTCCAGTACACTTATAATAACCATAAAATAATAGAACCGTAGCACCCTTTTGTACTACCTCAGTGACTTGATGTATACACTGGGAACAGTCCTCAATCTGAGGAAGGTCAGTTGAAGTCCTTACTGTAAAAGTCCAAATTTTAAGGAAAATGAGTATCGCAATGAGTTTCCTCGTACTTCGGCCGTACGTGGACCAGTAAGCTTCCGGGAGTGACTGGAGCAGGGCTTGTCGTCTTCTTCAGAGTCACTTTGCAGGGACTGGCAAAGCTACTTCTATCCATGTACGGCTCACAGTCTACTGATGTTTAAGGATGGTCTCGGAGGTTGGACCTGCTAGAATAAACTGACTCCAAAACCTCTACACAGTTATGTTCAACTGGGCTCTCTGATACTGGAAGCAAGGTGGTGGGGTTTAGGGTGTTGCAAATGTCAATGGTTATGTGGGCATTTTCACATAACAAGCTTTGGTACTTGGTTAATCTAGCATTTGTTAACCAATGATGTCCTTTGGTAGTCATTAAAGTTACCACAGCATGGGGGGCCTTTATATTCAGGTTTTGCCTTACAGTTAGTTTATCAGCTTATTGTGCTAACAGGGCCCTTGATGCTAGGGCCTTTAGACCTGGGGGCCAGCCTTTGGAAACCCTGTCTAGTTGTTTTGAGAGATAGACCATTGGCCTTAGCCAGGGCCCCACAGTCTGGGTTAAAACTTCAACTGCCATTTTTTCTCTTTCTGACACATGGAGTGTAAAGAGTTTTGTCAGGTCAGGTAGCCTCAGGGCTGGGGCCAACATGAGTTTTTCTTTTAACTCATGAAAATCTTGTTGCTGTTGGTCGTAATAGATGTAGTTTATCTAATCTACATTTTTATTAACTGTCATCCACCAAAATATTGACTCAAATCCTGCAGCTATTTGATTTCAAGCTTTAAATTGATCTGGTATTCCTCGTGGGACTCCAATTGTGTCTAAATAGACATGAGTCAAAAGACCCATAAGGGGCTTCTCTTGCTTTACGATGTCTTATTTTTTTTTCTTCTGGTTGATGAAATGCCAGGGTGAAAGGGATAGCCAACTGGACTAAAGTACAAGTGCCACTCCAGTTATTCAGCAGAGTGCCCAGTAAAGGTCCACCACAATACCACCACACATCCACTCTGGGATGAACAAAGGCTAACTGATTAATAAGCTCTTGAAAATTCTTAAGCTCACTGCATCCTTTCAGGTCTCCAAGGAATGCTGACTTTCTTCCCTGTTGTGAGAGACACGAAGTGAACTTAGTATTGGGAGACGGAGGCTGGATGGCCCTCGGGAGCTGACCCACAGGGTGCTGGACTTTGGGATATAACAGAGAGAGCTTGGCACGACTTATTACTCCAGGCTGTAGAATCCTGGAAAAGAGCTACCATGCAACCCACACCTGGTCAACTGGAGGACCATCTTAGTGGAAAGGGGACAATCTGGGCCTCTGATCTGCCGTGCACACAAGCACAACAATTGCTTTTGTTTAACATGCAGTTGGAATATTTGATCCATTTTTACCAGGCATTTGCATCTTGGTATCCTGTCTTAATTGCTGAGGTTTGTTTTAAGTCTTTAACTTCTATGATCCTCTAGTAAAATGAATGTATGGTTTTAGGAAATTACAAAAACTGGTTGGAGTAGTCCATCCTTGCTCTTTAGTGGTCCACAGAACGTTGGACCAACTATGGCATGAAAGCTCTACATCGGGGGCAAGACTCCTGGTTGGCACTGGGGCCTGTATCAAAATCTCCCCGAATTAAATGGTCCTACTTTACTAATGCCCAGTCTGAGGAGAGTCAGGAGGGACAGAGGTACTTTTCTGAAGTAGAAAGCTGTCTTTGACTTGGCAAGTCCCCACAGGGTGTAACAAGGCAAGCATTAAATGCAATAGTTTGAGGCAAAATTGACTTAGTTATGTTAATAACTAGATGGTCAGCAATAAAACAAGGAAAGAAGAAAGAGTAATAGAATAGATGAAAAGAGTTAAATTTTTGTTAGATGAAAAGAGTTAAATTTTTCTTAGCTTTAGTTTGGTAGGGTTTTCCCTGGGACTATGGCCCATGACTCTGGAGAGGGTGGTGCTTTCTTGACTCAGATGTGATGAGTCCATCCTTTTTTTTTTTTTTGCTGTACAAACAGCAGTCTTAGTGGTTAGCAGCACACAGTAGGGTCCTTCCCAAGCTGGCTCGAGTTTTTCTTCTTTCCACCCTTTGATGAGAACATGATCCTCAGGCTGGTGCTGGTTTACCGGAAATTCTAGGGGTGGTACTTGTGCTAAAAGACTTTTAGTTTTTGAGACAAAGGAAAGTGGAAGATAAACCAAGTATGTAATTTTTAAGGAACTGACCTTTTGTTTTACATGTGGGGACCTTGGCAGTAGGCTTTATAGTCCTTTAGTGCCTTTTTACTGAGAAATTTCCTTTAGTACCTATTTTTATTAGTTTTTAAACCAAAGAAGGTCAAATACCATTTTACATTTAACAATGCTTCTCGCATGATTTTTATACCAGATAAGCTAAATTTTATCTTTATATTAGTGTGTTATTAGTGTTAAACCTAATTTTAATAAAACCTTGTAGACATGTTTATTTAATTTTTAATGTTTGACCATAAGGTAAGATTTTATAGACTCTTTTTAACCTTTTATAATTTTTGCTAAAGAGCAGGTTGGTGCTTTAAGAATAACCTGTTATGCTTTTACTTTAATGTCCAGTTCACAGAAAAACTGGATGATACGTCTTTAACTTTAGCTAATATGTTTACACACAGAATTTTCTTTACAATTAACATTTTAAAACTTGCTTAAACCTTCAAAACAATAATTTTTTTTCAATAGTTTTACATTCAGGAGGCCTAGTTACTTCTAAATTATACAACTTTTTTTGCATAAATTCTTTTTTGTAACATTTTTCTCTTTCATGACTTTCGCAGACAATTCTTCAACATGCCTCAACTTTCTGACTTATTACAAATATTTCTTTATTTAAACAACCAGTTAATTTATTTCAGGACAAGAACTTACCATATAATACTTTTTTATATAAATTTCGCCCCCCTCTCTTTTTCCTTTTTTTTTTCCCCCTTAGGATACTTCTGAACTGGTGAGGTGTACTCCCAATGAGGTTTCCTCTAAAAGTTATTATTTTTATTTTTGCTTTTTTGTTGTTGTTGTTGACAGAGCAGTTGCCACTACAGATCGAATGCATTTGGGCCATCGCGGGTTACCGGGTTAAGGATTTTTGATAGGAAGGCCTCAGTGCTTTCAGGATACGCCCTTGTTTACACTGACAACAAAGTGGTATTGGAGTGCTATAGGGTTAGGGAGAATACCTTTAATTATCAATTATAGGTTTTAAATTTACCTTGGCTTTTAGAGGAATAGGGTACACTTTTTTTTTTTCTTAACTACTTGTATGTCTCTCTCTTTCTCTCTTTCTTTCTCTCTTTGACGTTGTCTCTCTCTCTCTGTGACTTTCCTTTTTCCTCTGTCTCTTCCCCCCTCTCTCTACCTCTCTCTGTCTTTCTCTCTCTCTGTCTTTCTCTCTCTCTCCTTGTCTGTCTCTTCCTCTCTCTCTTTGCCTCTTTTCCTCTCTGTCTTTTTCCTTTTTCTCTCTCTTTCTGCTGGTCTTTCCGTGCCTCTGCCAGCTGCTTATGCTGCTGTTCTCTCAACCACTGTGTGTTGGGGGTGGAGGGTCTAAAACCAGCTGTAAACAAGTGTCTATGTACAGGAGCTGGTCTGGGTTCCCTGGCTTACGGGTCACCTTGTGCCATACCTTTGAAACAAGGGACCT
Source organism: Macaca fascicularis (assembly GCF_037993035.2). Classification (NCBI taxonomy): domain Eukaryota; kingdom Metazoa; phylum Chordata; class Mammalia; order Primates; family Cercopithecidae; genus Macaca; species Macaca fascicularis. The sequence goes on along the minus strand of NC_088388.1, from coordinate 104,525,695 downwards.
GTCCAGGCTTCCTTCTAGTGGCCAACCTACCTCTAATGCTGGCCAGTCTATCTTAAACAAAGTTTTAAGTTTTCCTGGTGTCATAGTACTCCATAGTCTCCCTTAAATTCTTTTTTGAAAATTTTAAACATAGTTCCTAGTAGGGTGGGCTTATTTGTGCCTGACTTATGCTTCTTCGAGACAAAACACCACTCTCACACCATACGCACACCACAAAACAAAGAACAGGTAAAAAGGGCGCACACACACTTTCACAGTTTTCACCAAACCAAAATCAAAACCAAAATCAGAGTATCCAGAAATCCAAGTCAGATCAAAACCAAAACCAAAGTATCAAGCAATCCAAGTCAAGTCAAAAACAAAAAACAAAGTGCGGGTACAGGCACAAGGTGGTGATTAGGCCAAGCTTCCACTCAAATGGAGTGGGCAAGTTCCCAAGACTGGTCCTGTCAAGCAATTCAAACCAAGTCAAAACCAAAACCAAAACCAAAGTGCCGATAAAGGCACACTATGGGTGATCAAACGGAGTGGGCGAGTTTCAAAGACTATTCTTACCAAGTTTTAGATGTCGAGACTCTAAGTGCCTGTTCCTTCCTGGTGTTCAGTCACTGCATTGATCCTCCACGGGGGCCTCCACGGGGGCCTGCCACACATTGCTTTGGCGAGGCATCCCACTGGGGCAAATGCCTACCTGGGAGCACTCTCAGGATCCGCGTCGCTCGGGCTGGTCAGAGTCCCCCTCAGCGATGCTCCACAGGACAGGCTTAAGTCGCCTAAAGAGCTGCCTCGACCATCACCTCACTTCCCTGTCAGGGAATCAAGAAATGTAGCAGGACGAGCCACAGACAAAACTCCTCAGACACCGAATTAAAGAAGGAAGGGGTTTATTTGGTCGGCGGCATCGGCAAGACTCCTGTCTCAAGAGCTAAGCTCCCCGAGTGAGCAATTCTTGTCCCTTTTAAGGGCTCACAGCTCTAAAGAGGTGTGTGTGAGAGGGTCATGATTGATTGAGCAAGCAGAGGGTATGTGACTGGGGGCTGCATGCACCGGTAATTAGATCAGAACAAAATAGGATAGGGATTTTCACAGTGCTTTCCTGTACAATGTCTATAATCTATAGATAACATAACTGGTTAGGTCAGGGGTCGATCTTTTAACTACCAGGCTCAGGGTGTGGTGCCAGGCTGTCTGCTTGTGGATTTCATTTCTGCCTTTTAGTTTTTACTTTTTCTTTCTTTGGAAGCAGAAATTAGGCAAAAGGCAATATGAGGGGCGGTCTCCTCCCTTAGTTAAGCAGTGAGTTTCTGATACTTTGTTATATTAGTCCTAGCAAACGGATACAGCAGTATTGTGGTTTCCATTTCTAAACTCACAGTGACAATCTTTCCTACAGGTATCCAATGATTCACACAATCTGAATCTCTCATTTCAGAAAAATCATCTATGGGCTGTTAGTTTATACCAAACGATAAGCTATTTTAGGAAATGTTGCATTTTTAAAAGATCATCTGGAGAGCATTATTTTAAAAAATTGTCGGTATCAGTGAATTGTTGTGATAATTTTTTTGGAAGAGGGATTCCTGATATTCCTCAATCAATTCAAGTCACAATTTATGTTTAATACTGAGGTTTAGTTCAGGACCTCAGTTGTTGAAGGAATATTTCAGATATTTCAGGACAAAGAGTGCAGGGGCAAAGCAATCTCTTTTTGATACATAACTGGTGCCAGTATATTTACATAAAACATGTCCAGCTGGAACAGACTTGGGAACAAATTAATTCCAAACAAAAAAAAATAAAAATTTGTCACTAATTGTAAAAGCAATTGACAGAAAGATTGTACAGCCTACTGCTCTCATATAAACAGTGAAATTACCTTAGCTGTGACAAGTAAACAATGAGAAAACAGTAGCTCTAATTAGCATTTTGGTATCTATGCATTATGGAAAACGCTGAGAATAATATAATGCTTTAATAAGGTATATTTTGGATTACTCGTATTTGAAGTGATGAAGCAGTATTTTTGTGTCTAATAGCTTCATTGCCACAGTCACATTAATTTACTGGAAAGAGTCAAAATACATACACCAGATTAATAGTGCATCACAGGATTTTGAAAATATATTCTGGCTGGCGCGGTGGCTCAAGCCTGTAATCCCAGCACTTTGGGAGGCCGAGACAGGCGGATCACGAGGTCAGGAGATCGAGACCATCCTGGCTAACACGGTGAAACCCCGTCTCTACTAAAAAATACAAAAAAATAGCCGGGCGAGGTGGCGGGCGCCTGTAGTCCCAGCTACTCGGGAGGCTGAGGCAGGAGAATGGCGTAAACCCGGGAGGCGGAGCTTGCAGTGAGCTGAGATCCGGCCACCGCACTCCAGCCTGGGCGACAGAGCAAGACTCCATTTCAAAAAGAAAATATCTTCTAACCAGCAACTAAGAAACATACACATACACTTCTGATTTATGCGTGAACACCTGCACAGATAGAGATTCCACAGTGGCTCTTAGTAATCAATGCCGATGTTAGTAAATTTGAAGTTCAACCACCAGAAATCTCATGGATCTTACATCCTACTTTCCTTTCTTCGTGTCCCTGCAGAGTGGAAACAACTAACAAAAAGTATAACACAAAATATTCATTATCGATAGAATATTAAAATCAAAATCTCAGGATTTAACCTTCTATTTATAAAATAAAAGTGACTAATTCTTTTATTCAACACTCATGTAGTGAGGGCTAAAAGGGGTCAGGCACTATTCTAATTGCTGGAGATAAGAGTTAAAGAGACAAAGTCCTTCAGCTTCTCTTAGTGACACTTATGTTCTAGTGAGAGAGAAAGGCAATATAGAAAAAAAAGTTAAAAAAAAGTATTTTGGTAATAATGAGATCTCTGAAGAAAAATATTGTGAGGGAACGGAAAGCAAGGGAGTTGGGTTTGGGATGGTGAGTAATTGAGAGTTAGTATGGTCAGCAAAGTCCTCTGAGTAGGTATATGAATGACGTGATGTAACACACCAAGTGCAGTTCTATGCAAAACATTTCCCAGAAGGAGGAAATATTAAATATAAAGTCTCTAAGGCAGAAAATGCTTAGGTCTTAGAAGATAAACAGGAAGTCCAGTGTATGGCTGGAGAAAAATAATTAAGAGGGAGAGTGTCAGGGGAGGAGATCAGAGCCATGGACAGGGGTCAGAGCATGTATCTCAGCCCCACTCTGGTATATTTGGTTTAACCATCATATTTAATTAACAACTAGAATAAGAGTATAATGTATGTAATACATGCTGCTATGGTTTGAATATTTCCTCCAAAATTCATGCTGAAACTTAATCTACAAATGTAGAAAGATATGGAAAGATGGCAGTATTGAAACGTGGGGCCTTTAAGAGGTGATTGGCTCATCAGGGTTTTGCCCTCATGAATGGATTAATCCACTCATAGGTTAATGGATTAAAAGGTTAATAGGTTAAAGTGTTATTATGGGAGTGGAGCTGAAGGCTTTATAAAAAGAGAAAGAGAGACCTGAACTGGCACATTAGCATGCTCGGTTCCCACAGCACGTGATAGTCTGCGCAGCCTCTGGACACTGTAGAGTCCGCTGCAGCAAGAAGGCTCCCATCAGAGGCAGCGTCTAGACCTTGGACTTCTCAATCTCCATAACTGTAAGAAATAATTTTTTAAAAAAATAAATTATTCAGTTTCAGGTATTCTGTCATAAGCAACAATAAAAACAGATTAAGACATACACTTATATGTTAACATTGAAAAATATAGGAAAGATCTCGATTCTCTAAAGGACAGAATAACAAATCAATATGAGTTAATGGAAAACTTCCTATAACAGAATCTCAGTGGAGCCACTAACTCTATACTGGTGGGAAGTAGCTCAGTGAATATATACAGATCTCATTATCTCTATCCCTTAAGAAAAGGAGGGAATGGATTATATTATTGTACATTTTTTCAGCTTTCAGAATTGAAGAATTTAGATAATTTTCCTTTTATGGATTGAAGCAATCACTTACATTCAGTAAGATGAAATATAATAGGAACAAATAGAACCACATTTGTCGTCAACATTTTATATTATGTGTCAGAAGAAAGAGTCTAGAAATCCTTGAAAATCACTGGGAAGTTGCAACTAATTTTAGGTTTCAGAAAATAACATGATCATAAAGGAAAAAAGAATATCATAAAAGTCTAGCACACTTTGATTTAAGGCTATAAGGCTCAATTTATATCTAATTTTAACATTCTCTAATCCAGTGATATTTTTATGACATTTCCAAATATTTTATTTATTATATTGCATCCTGGACCTATTCTGTTTTTTCTTTTGAGATAAAATTCACACACTATAAAATTTAACCTTTAAAGTACAAAATTCAGTGGTTTGGGTATATTTACAAGGTTGTTAAACATAAACCACTATTTTATTTCAGAACATTTTTATCAACCCCAAGAGAAACATTGTGCCCATTAGCAGTCACTCATCTTTTCCCTCACCATCCTCCCTAGTCAAACATTAATCTGCATTCTATCTCTCTGAATACGCCTCTTCTGAACAGTTTCTAGAAATACAATCATATAATATGTGATGTCTTTGACTTAATGCGATGTTTTCAAGGTTCATCCATGTTGCAGTACACATCGGTACTTCTTTGTATTTAGGCATGAATAATATCCCACTTTATGGGTAGGCCACATTTCATTTACCATTCGCCAGTTGATAGACATTTAGGTTGTTTCCAGTTTTTGGCTGTCATGAATAATTCTACGAACATTTATAGACAAAGTTTTGTGTAAACATATGTTTTTTAGGAGTAGAACTGCTGTACCTTACGGTAACGCTTGTTAAACTTTTTGAGGAACTACCAAACTGTTTTCCAACACAGCTGTATCATTTTAAATTCCTTCCAACTAGCAAATGTATCAGAGTTCCCATGTCTCTATGTTCTTGCTCCACCCTCTAATGTATTTTTGGATTAATCAATAGACATGTTTTGGCAGAGATGAAAGATTGAATTTTATTTTTAAGATCACAGGATAATGAAATTCAAATTTAGAGAAATTTAAACTATTTTACAAACAAACTCTTTACTGCAGCTGTTCACAAAATTAGTCTCCGTTAAGATAAATGCAAAAAAGCAAGCCATGTGAATGCTATTATTGACTCAGCATATTTGCTTAATCTGCAATATGTTCAGAATTACACTGTGTATCTCTTCATAATTCAGGGTCATCCTATATGTCTATCAGTCCCAGAGAAAATAAAATGTATAGATAATGCCTCTGACATCTCAAAGTGAATATTAGCAGGGCATGACTGCTGGGTGATAAAAAGAAGAAACAGATCAAGATTGGGACATATTGCTAGATTAGTGTAGGACAGAACAAGTAAATTAGGCTTGGCTGACAATAGAGATAATTGTGTCCCTGGAGTATTCTAACCCCAAATTAATTTCTCAGGTATATGATCAATATCAGGAAGCCAAAATGTATCAAGATGCTCCAAGAGGACTGTAATGATTTGTGAGAAGGCAATCAGAAGATATTCAGAATTTCAGAAAGATTGTTTTTGGCAAAATTTGAAAAATAGGTAAATAGCTCCCTGCCCTGGGATGAGACTTTCTGGCAGTGTTTTATTTCCTAAGACCTGGCAAAATCGTCATTGTCTTAGGAGAGGTGTGAAATACTAAGGAAGTTACAAGAAAACGCATGTGTAAAAGGATTCCAAACCAAAGCTAAACAATAAGAATTATGGCATAACATGTGAACATAAGCACTAGTCTTAGGCACAGAGATCTCATTATCTGAATAAGAGCATAAATATGAAAAGCATGACCTAGAAGTCATTGTTGAGCAATGGCTTTGCTCCAGGTTAGAGGGAAGCAGATTAAAAGCCCTGAAACTCAGGGATGGGGTATCACTGGTTGGTCTGATAGGGGGTAGGGGGTTGACCTGGGAAAAACAATTTGTCTATATAGTAGACTTGAAAGTTTCATTCTACTTGCATTCTATATATGTGGAGAAGTCACTTGAATCTAAGTCGTACTGAGTTTAAAGTTGCTTTAGTCCTTTTTTTCTTTTTGAGACGGAGTTTCACTCTGTTGCCCGGGCTGGAGTGCAATGGCTTAATCTTGGCTCACTGCAACCTCCACCTCCCAGGTTCAAGTGATTCTCCTACCTCAGCCTCCTGAGTAGCTGGGATTACAGGCACCTGCCATCATGTCTGGCTAATTTTTGTATTTTTTGGAGAGATGGGGTTTCACCATGTTGGCTAGGCTTTAGTTCTTTTCTCTAGTTTGCTTTATTCTGGAAATAGGAGAAATATTGAAACTCTGACTGAGATAGTAGGGTTTATTCCTTGAGAGAGGAAAAGCAGAGTTAGGGGAAAATAAGGAAAGGGCTGCTAATATCTCCAGGGTATTATATTTAAAGTGAAAACAAGATTATGGGCATGTCATGGTAGATGCATTTTATCTCATCCTTATTTATTTCTATTTTTTCACTTCATCACCACAACGAGACCCCTGCATCAATTTGTTCACCATGATGGTCTTATTATTTCATTCTTGCTAATGTCTTAAACCTGTCTCCTCTGTCTTCCACCTTCAGTGCTTCAGCACCTATTTTATTTTTTATTTATAGAAACTCTGCAGATTTCAAACTCATCTCTCCAATACCAGATTTCCCAGTCCATCCCACTCTGTCTTCTCATCAATTTCCACCACACTGCCTGAAAGATATTATAAACACCCCAAACTATTCCCATTATTTCCATGATAAAAATCCTTCAGAAGGTCTATATCATTTGAAGGATAAATTCCAAAACTCATAAGCATTATGTCTAGATTTGACCCCTATTCAGCTTTCAGCCTCATCACATGAGGAGCCTTTTTTCATTCCATTCTCTTGTTACACCAAACTAATTAAAAGTTGCCTAAAATACGGAATTTATTTTGCTAGATGCTGAATATTTGCATTTTCTGTTTCTGTTTCTTAGAAAGATTTCGCCTCCTGATCCTTTATCACTATTAACTTTTAAGAACTTTCCACTGTTATACAGAACATATCACCGCATATTATAATTTCCCTTTGTCTTTTTGGTTTAATTGCATCAATATCACTGTCACCTCTAGAATGTGAGCTCCATGAAAAAATAAACTATATCTTATCTATATTTATTTAAATATATATGTGCTTGCCCCATAATGAGTATTTAATAACTCTTTGAATGAGTCAAGCATGTATACTCAAATGTATAGGTAATGAAGATTTAGATTTAGAGCTTTCTTTTAGGAATGTGGATCTTTAGAACCTGTACAATCGAACTGCATGACATCATTTATCAGCTGTAAACAAAGGCATGCCATGTTAGTAAGCCTTCTGTGCTTTAGTTTTCTCCTATGTCACATGGATTTAACAAATATAACTGCCACATGAGATTAATTTAAGAATTAAATGAAATGAGATAAACCATGCGAAGGCCCGAGAAACTGTTGCACACAGTGAACAGGCAACAAATAATTTTGATGATGGTGATGATGATGATGGCTGTGTGTGATGGTTATGTTGAGGTGTGCCATTTGAATAAACTAGCCCTGCATTTTTGTGTCTTTTAGGGAACTATGGAAAGGGGAAATGGATCTAATACGTATTGAACTCTATTACTTTCCTGATGTTATTTCACGTAATTCATACAACCCATTTTTATTAGTATGGAAGTTAATGCTTAAAGAGGGAAAACCACGTGTCTAGTTCACACAGCTTCAAAGTATATGCACATTAGTTGCCAGGCATTCTGTTTATAGGACTCTATGATAAATTATCTTGGGTTATTCCTTTGATTATGATAACAGCTGCTTTGAGCAACTGATGAGATATTTTTATACTTTATAATAAAAATTGTTAAAATATTGCCTCAGCCTAAGCTCTCACAAGGACCTGATCCAAACCAAAGCACATCTTAAACAAAAAAGGCTAATTCCTTTGCTTCCAGTTCTTGGAATTCTCTGGTGTAATGATAGGAACTTGAGGTTTGGAACAAGATAAATGAAGTGTTCCTGTTCTACGTTGCTTTTTAGACAATACCTAAGTAAAACCATTCTTTAAAGGACACATGAACAAATTGAACCAGTCAGAGGGGAAAGATCAGGATGATGAAGTGACTCAGAAATCAGGTAATATTAAAAACAGTTGGAAGAAGCAAGGAGAAAGTAGGCTCAAAGAACAAAATAGTGGTTTACTTTAAATATTTGATACTCTGTTATATGAAAAAATGTTTCCCTATATGACTAAAATAGGCAGAATTGGGATCATTGGTATAAAGCACAGTGTATTTTTATAATATTTATACAAATTTATGTTCTGTACAAGCTTTCTTTTGTATATGTGCTAATTTGTGATGTATTTGTACAGTTTCACCTCAATACAAGAAAATATTTTCTAATAAGGAAAACTGTAATGAAAAGAGATAGTGTAATGAAAGAGAGAAGTGAAAAACTGAGTTCCTAGTTTATGGAATTGATTTCAAAGGGAGCGAATTTTAATTCATGACATTGAAGATGCCTTCTAAACATGATAATCTATAAATATGGGCTAGTTTGTGGAGAATGTATGATATTCCTAGCAGCATCAACCTCATTTGCCTCTTTTACCATCTTATCCTCTGTCGATGTAGTAATTATTTTGTGCACCTACTGGGAAAATACCAGTCTCTACTTCTGTTATAGGACCACATGATACTGTAGAAACATCATGAACTTGAAGTTAGACAGACTTGAGTTTCCAATCTTGAATTTTGCCACTTACTATTCTGAAGACTTTATACAGTTTCCCCAGGCCTCAGCACTTTTTATCTCCAAAATAGGAATACCATTTATTTAGTAGCAGGATTTAGTAAAGTGGTATGTGAAATGCCTACCACATGGCAGTGATCAACAAATAAAAACATCAGTACCATCTGATTAACAATATTCACATGGATGATTGCCAAGGAAATATATTTACTTAATTTTTCAGTAAAGTTTTTATTAAAGCATAGCATATACACAAACATGCGCTCAAAATATAATAGGTTGATGGGATATATTTTCTTAAAATAAGTAGTCTTTTTTTCTTGAAATAAATACACTTTATCCTGCATGCAGAGTATAATATCCAATTTAAGTGAGATAATAAACACTCATTATTGAGTATGCAATATCAAAGCAGCTGAGTATGCAATATCAAAGCAACTATGTTTTTACAGTGTTTCAGTATCATACAAATACAAAATGGGAAAATTATATGTGAATATATTTATGAATTTTGGTCAAAGTAAACTTGTAACTAGATCCAAATAGAAAATTATACCAGAATCTCTCTTACACTTCCTCTTAGACTCTAACCACAAATTTATTCAAGGTATGACAGAGAGCAGATTTATATATATATATTCTTTATTTGCATAGAGAGCGGTGCATGGCTACATAAGTATGGATCAGAATTATCTGGAAGTTTTGCTAAACAGAGAAATCTAGAGGCCCCCCTCCAGATTCTCCAAACCAGAATCTCCAAACCAGTAGATCAGGAGTGGGTCCATGAATTTGCAATTCTAACAAGTTCTCAGGTAGTACTGATGCTGTTGGCCCAGGGACCACACTTTGAAGATCATTAGTCTATAGTGTTTCATTTCATGAATGCACTAGTTATTTATCCATTATCCTCAAGATGGAAATTTAAGGCATTATGGATAATACAGATGGTGTCATTCTTATACATATGCTTGGATGAGTAGATACTTGAGTAGATAAAGAAATAAAAATTACAGAGTGATGGTTAATGCATATATTTGTACATAATTTATATTGTGCAAAAGTTCAAGAGTGGTAGTGCTAACTTGTATTTTCACCTATAAAAGACAGGCCTAGGTTGTCTTCCAGGGTTTTTATATTTTTAAGTTTTACATTTAAGTCTTTAATTCACCTTGAATATGTAGTATAAGGAAGGGTTCCAGTTTCAGTCTTCAATACGGCTTGCCAGTTATCTCAGTACCATTTATTGAATAGGGAATCCTGTCCTCATTGCTTGATTTGTCAACTTTGTCAAAGATCATATGGATATTTGCCAATGGCCTTGATGAACACAGATGCAAAAATCCTCAACAAAATACTAGCAAACTGAATTCAGCAGCACATCAAAAAGCTAATTCACCATGATCAAGTAGGCTTTATCTCAGGGAGGCTAGGTTGCTTCAAAATATTAAAACCAATAAATGTGATTCATCACATAAGAGGAACTAAAAACAAAATCATATGATTATTTCAATGGATGCAAAAAAATCTTTTGATAAAGTTAAACACTCCTTCATATTAAAAATGCTCAACACACTAGGCATTGAAGGAACACACTTTAAAATAATAAAGGCCATCTATGAGGAACCCACAGTCAACATCATACTGAATGAGCAAAAGCATTAGCCTGGAAAACTGGAGTAAGACAAGGATGCTCTTTCTCATCATTCTTGATTAACATAGTACTGGAAGTCCTAGCTAGAGTGATCAGGCAAGAGAAAGAAATAAAAGGCAGTCAAATAGGAAGAGAGGAAGTCAAACTATCGATGTTTCTAGACCAGACGATTCTATACGTAGAAAACACCATAGTCTCTGCTTAAAAATTCCTTGATCTGATAAACAACTTCAGCAAAGTTACAGGATACAAAAATCAATGAACAAAAATCCAAAGCATTCCTATACACCAACAACATCCAAGCTGACAGTCAAATCAAGAATGTGATCCCATTCACAACTGCCACAAAAAGAATAAAATACCTAGAAATACAGCTAATCAAGGAAGTGAAAGATTTCTACAATGAGAATTGAAAAAAAACACTGCTCAGAGAAACCAGAGATGATGCAAACAAATGGAAAAACATTCCATGCTCATGGAGAGGAAGGTTCAGTATCATTAAAATGGGCATACTGCCCAAAGCAATTTACATACTCAATGCTATTCCTATCAAACTACAATGACATTGTTTTCATAATCTGAAAAAAAATCTATTCTAAGGTTTATATGAAACAAAAATAAGATAAAAGCTCAAATAACCAATGCAATCCTAGGCAAAAAGAACAAAGCTGTAGGCATCACCTGGCTTCAGTCTATGCTACAAGACTGCAGTAACCAAAACAGTCTGGTACTAGTACAGAAACAGATACATAGACCAGTGGAGCAGAATAGAGAGCCCAGAAATAATGCCACATACCTTCAACCATCTTATCTTCGACAGACTTGACAAAAACAAGCAATGGGGAAAGAACTCCCTGTTCAATCAATGGTGCTGGGATAACTGGCTAGCCATTTGCAGAAGATTGAAACTTGGCCCCTTCCTTACACAGTATACAAAAATCAACACAAGGTGGATTAAAGACTGAAATGTAAAATCTAAAACTATAAAAACCCTGGAAGATACTCTAGGAAATACCATTTTGGACATATGACTGGCCAAAGATTTTATGATGAAGATGTCAAAAGCAATTGCAACAAAAAATTGACAAAAGGGTCCTAATTAAACTAAAGAGCTTCTGTTCAGCAAAATATCGACCAAGTAAGCAGACAACCTACATAATGGGAGAAAATACTTACAAACTATGTATGCTACAGAGGTCTAATATTCAGCATCTTTAAGGAACTTAAACAGATTTATAAGCAAAAAACAACCAATCTCCCTACAAAGTGGGTAAAGGACATGAACAGACACTTTTCAAAAAAAGACATTTAGGTGGCTAACAATCATAGGAAAAAATGATCAACGTCACTAATCGTTAGAGAAATAAATGCAAATAAAATCCATGAGATACCATCTGGCACCAGTCAGAGGCTATTATTAAAAAGTAAAATAAATAACAGATGCTGGCGAGGTTGTAGAGAAAAGAAAACATAACACTACTCGTGGGAATATAAATTAGTTCAGCCATTGTGGAAAGAAGTTTGGAGATTTCTGAAAGAACTTAAGACACAATTACCATTCAATGCAGCAGTCTCATTACTGGATATATATCCAACAGAATATAAATCATTCTGCCATAAAGACACATGCACACATATGTTCATTGCAGCACTGTTCACAATGGTGAAGACATGGAATCAACCTAACTGCCCATCAGCGCTAGACTGCATAAAGAAACATATGCACCATTGAATACTACACAGCCATAAAAAATAACGAGATCATATCCTTTGCAGCAACATGCAGAGACTTGGAGGCCATTATCCTAAGTGAACTAACACAGGAACAGAAAACCAAATACTGCATGATCTCACTGATCAGTGGAAGCTATTTATTTAGTACATGTGACAAAAAGAAGGGAACATAGACACCAGGGCTAACAAGAGGGTGGAGAGTGGGAGGAGGGTGAGGATCAAAAAACTACCTATTGGGTAATATGCTTATTACTACCTGTTGGTTACTATGTGTATTACTGGGGTAACAAAACAATCTGTACACCACACCCCCACGACATGCAATTTACCCATATAACAAATCTGCACATGTACTCTGAAGCCTGAAATAAAAGTAAAAAAAAAAAAAAAAAAAAAAAAAAAAGAGCTGATGTTTAACAACAACAAAACATAAAAGGCTAGATGCTTTACATATGTAATAACTTTTTCATGTTTTAAAGAAATGGCACTAAATATGTAATGGTGTCTCATTGTGATTTTTAACTTGCATTTTTCTGATAACTAAATACTGAACATATCTTCACATGCTTCATTTGAATATTCTCTTTTGAAGTACATTTTCAAGACGTTTGTTCAAATTTTTCCCGATTTATATTTTTTCCTGCTAGATTACGCCATACAGACAGTCTCTATTTCCAGAAAATAGACCAAAAACTCCTATAAATTATATTAATGATTATATGTATAAATATATATTAATATTTATATATAATTATATATTATATTAATAACAGGAGCTTTTGTCTGTTTTATATTATATATAATTATATAGATTATATTAATATATGGAAGTTTTTGGTCTATTTTCTGAATATAGGGAATGTCTGTATGGGATATCCAGCAGATGAGGAAAATAAATGATATCACAGATATGTTCATTGTCCAGAGAAAGAGAGTAAGCACCAGAATTGGTCTCAGAACTTTAGGGTGAGGAAAAAATATATGAAGATTCTTCCAACTCTTAAGGACATTTATGGAATTGAGGAACATTGCAGCTACAATCTGTGAATGTCTAAGCCCAGTAGGAGGACAAACATTTCCACAGATACCTGTGAGTGTAAATGACCTGAAGGTATAACGCACCCTTCTCCAACAGCTCAGCCTGTGTGACGCGATTTAACCACAGGCAGAGGAAAGTGAAGACAGAAGCTGACCATTGAATTTTCCACACACAACAAAATCAGCCCTCCAGGCCGGGCGCGGTGGCTCACGCCTGTAAGCTCAGCACTTTGGGAGGCCAAGGCGGGCGGATCACCGGGTCAGGAGATCGAGACCATCCTGGCTAACACGGTGAAACCCCGTCTCTACTAAAAAAGATACAAAAAATTAGCCAGGCCTGGTGGCGGGCGCCTGTAGTCCCAGCTACTTGGGAGGCTGAGGCAGGAGAATGACGTGAACCCGGGAGGCGGAGCTTGCAGTGAGCCGAGATCGCACCACTGCACTCCAGCCTGGGCGACAGAACGAGACTCCGTCTCAAAAAAAAAAAAAAAGCCCTCCAAATAAGCTCATTCCTGTTCTTGTCCTCTCACTTGAATTTATGGATAAAAGATGTAGAGATTGAGGATGACCTCATTCATCAAAGAAGATTTCATTTCCATAATTTTCATTATATTTAAAAATTGAAATTTTAACATTTATTATAATCTATATCATTTTATTGCTTCTTTCCCAAATTGTAATCTGTATAATGGCTTAAATCAAATACCAGGGCTGGGACAGTTACAGTGCTAAGAAGCAAATACAGCTGCTAGTTTTGGGTGTCTTAGTCACCAACAGTCTTGTGACTACGTATGAGTACATTGCACAGGATGCAGACAAATAGGATTTCTCCAACTTGAAGCAAGGCATGCCATTAGCGTTTGACCAGTAAGTGTTGCATATCTGTTAGAGAAATGCTAGAAGAAAGAAAATGATACCTACATCATCCTTTTAAAACCAGGGTCCTCAGGGCTGTGCTGATCTGACACAAAACTAGACCTGTGTCCATAGTATTGATTTTAGATTGTGGTAAATAAAGCATAGCAGTAAAGACCAGAAAAGTAATTTATGAAATGACTAAATGCTTCCGCTAAAACTGGTGACATTTAGAAGTATTTTTGATTGAAAAGTTTTAAATCTCCATAAAACCAATGCTAGATTAAAATGCAAGCCATGCTCTATGATTAACCTTAAGTGACACCCATGTCTTTTTATTTCCTAAAGGGTTGTAATGTTCTTCAGCTCTCACAGTGATTAATGAATGAAAGAATTACAAAACAGAATAAAATCAGTTAATTACTAATGCTCTAAATTGAAATCCATATTTAAATTGCAGTTCAATTTTTGTAATGAAGGAATACAAAGCATGCCATATTTGTTCATTCTATAAACCTTATAGAGATGCCATAGTACATTTAATGCAATTTCATAAAAAGAATTTTGAATCAAAAATTATTCAACCATATTTATGGAAGTAAAACAGTACTATAGAGAAGCTGTTTCTATGTTTTTAGTAGTTTGGTGATATAATTATCTTTTAGCTGTTTCAAAAAGATAATCCATGAAACTGAAATACTAACAAATTATCCAAAGTAAAACTTTCTGCATGTAATGTATCACCTGAGATACAGATAAACATAAGACGGAAAAGACTTTTTCCATCTTTTGAAAATATTTATCCTTTTTTTCTGAAACACTAAATGCTTCTTTAAAAAATTATAAAATGCTAAAGTATAGAAATGTATACAGAGTAGTATCATAAAATATCCATGTATTCACAAGCTGATCTGTTACATTTACTTCAGATACATCATTTAAAAAAATGAAACAATACAGGTTGCCCGGGCATGGTGGCTTACACCTGTAATCCCAACACTTTGGGATGCCAAGGCAGCAGGATCACTTGAGCTCAGGAGTTCGCGACCAGCCTGGACAACATGGAGAAGGTCTCTTCTTTATCTGTATCATTTCTGCTAGTTTCTATGCCAATTCCCTTATCTCCTTCAATCTTTATCTTTAAAACTGGATTGGAAATTATATTTGAAAAAGTGTTTGCAGTAACAGTTTGCATACTAGGATAAAGCTTTCCTTTTCCAGAAAGGATTTTATTTTTCTTATACTGGCACTTTATGGTACTCACAATCTAGAACCACCTTAAGCTAAAATCAGTGTGAGAACTTCTGGGACAGTCAGAAACTTATTTTCCCATAGCTGGCAAATATCTGGCTTATATTTAGCGTCCGCTGTCTCTGACATGTTGCCCGTCATAAGAGGAGTGGTTTGTGCTCTGTCCCTGCCAGTATCTAGACTGCAGCTATTGTTCCCAAGTCCTAAGAGCATGTCAAAAGTTCTGCTTAGTCTGTGCCAAATACCCCCAGGAGAAAGAATTTCTAAATGCAGGGTTTATTCTCAGAATTTTGGAACTTCTCCCTTAACCTAATTTATTATTTTACTAGTACTCTGCCTTTGAGAGAATTGTTTCATGTGTTTTTTCCTGCTGTGTCAGCTTTCTTCAATGGTACTTATTAATCCAAGTTATGCAAATCTATATTGCTGTAATCAGAATCCATTCCAGGTATAGAATCTGATGACCACCAATGTCTTTCCAAGTATTTCTTTCTCTGTACTCTTTATCTCACTGAAACTCTCATTAGACACACATTGGAACCTCTCATTCTTTCATCTGATGGCTCTTTTTTTTTTTTTTTTGAGGCGGAGTCTCGCTCTGTCCCCCAGGCTGGAGTGCAGTGGCCGGATCTCAGCTCACTGCAAGCTCCGCCTCCCGGGTTTACGCCATTCTCCTGCCTCAGCCTCCCGAGTAGCTGGGACTATAGGCGCCCGCCACCTCGCCCGGCTAGTTTTTTGTATTTTTTAGTAGAGACGGGGTTTCACGGTGTTAGCCAGGATGGTCTCGATCTCCTGACCTCGTGATCCGCCTGTCTCGGCCTCCCAAAGTGCTAGGATTACAGGCTTGAGGCACCGCGCCCGGCCCTGATGGCTTTTTTAAATCTCTTTTCTCTCCCTTTTAGAAACTTTCCTGAGATGTGTCTTATAATTATCCAGGTTTCCTTTAGGTTGTTACTTATCAGCTGTTCAATTTATTAATCGAGAATCTGCTTTAAATTGTTGCATTTATTTTAATATTTAAGAGGTTCTATTTGTAACTTACTCAAATTAGATGACCTTTTTTCTTCTAGGATTGATTTATTTTTTTTTATTTTTTTATTTTTATTTTTGTCAGAGTCTTGCTCTGTTGCGCAGGCTGGAGTATACTGGTGTGATCTCGGCTCACTGCAACCTCCACCTCCTGGATTCAAGTGATTGTCCTGCTCCAGCCTCCCAAGTAGCTGGGACTACAAGTGCCCACCACCATGCCCAGCTAATTTTTTCTCTTTTTTTGTATTTTTAGTAGAGATGGGATTTCACCATGTTGGCCAAGCTGGTCTTTAACTCTTGACCTCAAGTGATCCACCTGCCTCGGCCTCCCAAAGTGCTGGGATTACAGGCGTTAGTCACCTCGCCCAGCCCTAGTGTTGATTTTTACTTACCATGTTTTCCCTTCCATCTCTGACAACATTTTCACGTATTTTTTTCCATAGTTTCTTCCAGATAAGTCTGCTGTTTTTGCTTCTTGATATCACAGTTCTCTTGTCGGTTATATTGTATGCCTTTCTCTCACACTGGTTTCCACATTTTAAGCTCCTTTTTGGGGATAGTTGATTTTTATTATTCAGGGATTTTTATATATCCATGCTGTCAAAGTGGCCTAACACAATAATTTAAATTTGTTTCTGCTAGGGCTTTGCAGTGGTTCATTGGTCCTAGACCAATTTTTAGGTCAAATTCCTTACCTTGGGAGTCTGACATATATTGGTATACATGGGTTTGCTTGGAGTTACAATTTCTCACAGAAGATTGATTTTCTGCACCAGAAGCCACAGAAAAGTTACCTTTAAAAATGCTCTTGGCTCTTTTCACGGCTACACAGCCTCTTGAGGCTCTAGATTGATGCAGGTGTTTCAGTTCCGATTCTGTACTTGACCAAGCCCAAAGTCACATGTATTTTTTCCTGTGTGGCTATTAAAACATCAGGCTCTGTTCCTTGATCTTCAAATCTGATACCAACCTTGACATTAGTCCACGTTTGCTGAGATGGCTCTTATTTCTGCTTTATTCTGGCACTTGGGATTTACCTTAACTTTGTATTATCTGAATCTGTATTGTTATTTTTCCAGTGTCATATTTTCTCCAGCATATTAATTTTTCATTATGAGAGGAGGTTCTATGATAGCTTTATGAGCTCTGTAGTAAAAAACAGAATACTGATAAGTGGGTTAACTTTTTCTCAACATATTAGTATTAAAAATAGGATAGAATACTAACT
Organism: Macaca fascicularis; assembly: GCF_037993035.2. NCBI lineage: Eukaryota > Metazoa > Chordata > Mammalia > Primates > Cercopithecidae > Macaca > Macaca fascicularis. The sequence goes on along the minus strand of NC_088388.1, from coordinate 104,508,105 downwards.
ATTTTAAGAAACCAGGTTTCTGATTATGGTTGCAACATTAAGTAAATGGTTAATTATTGGTAAATTCTTTTCACTTTTCATGCTTCTCATTAGGATCAAAGAATCATTTGGTAACATATAAACCTGAGGACAGGATCCTAGCTCTGCTAAGGTGTTAGCTCTGAAGTCTTGGGGAAGTTTTCAAATTTTTCTGAGCTATAGCTTTTTCTAATATTAAATTTCAATATATGAAATACATATAAAATGTGATATATGGAGAATACTGACATAAGTTATAGATATGTGAAAATTTTGAATATGCATATATATAGCATACAATTTATGACCATAGAAATGTGAAAATAAATAACGTAGTAATAATTATATCTCCTATAAATGATGTATGTCCAAATATAAGCAAAACACATTGCCAATTTGATATAATAAAGTAGCTACAGCTAAAGAATTTTAATGACTAATCTTTAGAGTTTATTTTCCTACAAAAATACAACTGTGAAAGATTTAGCAATTTATAAACTTGAAAGGTTTACTGCCTTCCTACATTTTCATTTGCTGCCATTTATAGGCCATTTTGATGTGAAAGAGTTAATTACACTGAATAGTTCTGGATTAATACTTGAGTGTGATTTAAACACTAGCCAAGAACCTAACTTACATATATTGGCCCATAATAACATTTGGTTTTATAGAGACTAATGTTTTTGTTTTCAAATGTAATAAATATCTTTCTATCTATAGGTATATCCATTATATTCTTGTATCTATTTTTGTATTTGTTTTTTTATTTTGCTCATATAAATAATATTCTTTCATAAAAGGAAATACAATTTGCTAAATAAATAAATGCATACATTTATATTTTAAAATAGTTCTAATGTGATCTTAACAGAGTATTAGAAAAGACTCTTATAATTTGAAACAATAACTATCATGTTAGATTCATTAGCAGAAAATGTTAGTATGATATGATAAGAAAGGCTTGAGAGCAGAGAGGATTATTGAGTGTATTCTTAAAATTTTCCAGGCTGCAGTATTAGTTTGAAAATTATATATAAATTTTGTTTATATGGTTGTATCCAAGATACATTGTAGTTTCCTGAGAACAGGCATATTCTCTATCAAAGTTTTCAGGGTGCTTAGAACAGTGTGTGGCATAGAGTAAAAGCTCAGTAAATGTGTCTTATTTGTAGAGGGAGGGCATTATGAGGAGAATATTATTGTACTGTAATTATTCAAGGGTATAAGGGTGTATGCGTGTTGGAGTGGAGAGGGTAGTATTCATGGCAGAGTGGTCACATGCTTAGGGCATATTCTGGGATGTGCATTTCAGTTGGCGTGGCTGGAACACAAGATGCAAAGCAGGAAGGACTTATGATATGTGAGGCTGGAGATAGAAAACAATTTTAATAGCATATTAAGGACTATGCTTTTAATCTTGCAAGGAAAAGGGAGCCACAGATAGGATTATTCTGGCAGCTCATAGAGGAAAGAAGAACTAGGAACAAGAAAAGTAGGATATGTGTGATGTTAACTAAAAAATAAAAATAAAAAGGGCATAGAGTAAGTACTATTTACTCTAGTAATCAGCAGAAACTGTGCAGAGTCAATGAATACATTAGAGTTTAAAGTGGAAGGACCTGTGACTGTCTAGTTGCAACATAACACACAGATAAGAGAGCACGCTTTATAACAGTGTGACTTTGGATTCTGACTCTGACATTCTCTAGTTCTGAGAATGACACTGGAAAAGTTTCTTAATTACTCCAAAATTTAATTTTCTCACCTGTGATTACAAAGTCACCTCAGGGGATTGTTGGGAGGAATTAAATGAAATGATGCAGACAGCACAGTTGTCTGTGGCACTTGCTGAGCATTCTGGTTGGGCATTTTTGTGGTGGGGTTAAAATAGACATCTAAGTCTGTTCACTCCTGCTTCAGAGTGGCTCTCCTATTGCAGATTTACCTGCTACCAGTGTCTTTCTCAAGGGATTGTAGCATTTGAAGGAACTAAGAGGTTTGTTTAAGCGATGGAGCTATTTTTTCCAAAGGCAAATTAAGCAATGACCAAGGTACAAATGTGTTGAGCACACTTCAGCTTCTAGTATGGAATGCTGTCAGAAATTTAATTTTTATTTTTTTGCTTAATCAATTAGGGAAGAATTCAGACAGAATTATCCAGTAAGCGCAGTTTATTTTTGTTTGTTGACTTTCTTCAGTCTGGATACTTTCAGTGTCTTTTCCATCTATCCTAAGCATCCTACTTCCAAATCTCCACATGCTCTCATGAATCATGTGTTTCTCCTACATGAAAAGAAGTGATCTGGAAGGAGACTTTCCGGAAGCATATTATTGACTACTGTATATACATATATTTAAATTAAATATTTTCATAGAAGAATGTTTATCCAAAGAGAGACCTATCAACACTTATTCTATGAGTTCATCCAATCTATGACTTAACAACAATCTACATGCCACTGACATTCAAATTGATATTACCATCTCAGAACTCTTTCTTGAACGCTTACTGCATATTCAACTCCTTACTCTAGAGTATCCACTCCAAACTGATCTCTTACACTCCTCCACAATCCTGTTCCTCCCATAGTCTTTCCCATCTGGAAATACTATCCTTTCAATTACTCAGGTCAAAAATCTCAGGCCCATCTTTAACATGTCCTTATGTTCTACGTCCAGTCAGCCAAGAATTGTATTGGCTCTGCCTTCAGAAGATAGCTAGAATTGGGTCCTTTTTTGTATTCATGGCTACTACCTTTATCCAAACGCTCATCCCTCACCTGATTATTGCAATAGCTTCCCAACTCTTATTTTTGCTTCCCCCTTCCTCCTCACTTTCCATAACATTTTCTCTGCACAGTAACTGTATTATTAATAGTTTTCTGTTGCTGCGGTTACAAATCACCACAGACTGAGTGTCTTAAAACAGTGCACATTTATCATTGCATAGTTCTACAATGATAGAAATCCAAAATGGGTCTTGCTGGACTAAAATTAAGGTGTTGGCAGTCTGTGTTATTTCCTGGAGACACAAGGGGAGCATCGGTTTCCTGTTCATTTCAATTTTTGATAATTAGATCATACTGCTCCTCTACTTGAAGACCCTCCAATAGCTTTGCATTCATTCATGGTGAAAGCCAAAACCTTTCAGTAGCCTATAGAATCCTCCTTGAGATGACTCCCTCTCTACATTTGGACTTCATCTTGCATTATTCTTTACTTCTCATTCATTGCAATCTAGCCACATCAACCTTCTTCAAGTACTTTGATGACACCAGGCATGATCTCTGGTTAAGACCTTTGCATTGGTTCCTATACCTAGAATATTCTTTCTTCTGCCGTATATTCTTCAGATATTTGCATGGCGAATTCCCTTCAAGTTTTGTTCAAATTTTATTTTCTGTATAAAGCTACCTTCACCTAATTCGAATCCAGGTACTTCCATATCTATTCTCCAAAGCACTCATCATTTTCTAACATACTATATAGTTTACTTATTTATTATGTTTACTGTTGCTCTGCCTTCTCCTCCTATAATGTAAGTTCCATGAGGGCAGGGATGGTTGTTTTATTTGCAGGACGATTACAGCTTCATAGAGCCAGGTTCATAATAAATTTTCAGTAAATGTTTTTAAATGACCCAGTAAATGAAGAACAGTCTGATTGTGGCACTAGAGATACTGGTAGCTACAATGGAGAATTTTGTTGTTATTTTTATCTGTTCCATTACACACATAGTCAGGTACATGTGCTGCTGTCACACAATGCGGAATTCAAATATGATTACTAATTAAAGAGAAAATTCTGATGCTATCATATCAATGCAAAATTTCAAAATGAGTTATCTTTTTAAACTTCGTAAAATTATATGTATTTTTTGCATTCTGCATTACCTTCATAGAGAATAAATTTTCCTTGACACTCCATAGGATGGGTTTTAGAAAATCTTTCTTCTCCAGGACATTAAAAATGTTTTGAGGTGGGGCACCGTGGTTCACGCCTGTAATCCCAGCACTTTGGGAGGCCAAGGCGGGCGGATCACGAGGTTAAGAGATCGAGACCATCCTGGCTAACACAGTGAAACCCCGTCTCTACTAAAAACACAAAAAAAATCAGCTGGGCGCCCTCTCCCCTCCCCCTCCCCCTCCCTCTCCCCCTCCCCCTCTCCCTCTCCCTCTCCCATCTCTCTCTGCCATGTGAAAACACACAGTGAGAAAGTGGCTGTCCACAAGCCAGGAAGAGAGCCTTTAACAGAATCCAATCATGCTGGCACCCTGATCTTGGATTTGCAGCCTCTAGAACTGTCAGAAAATTAATCGCTTTTGTTGAAGCCACCAAGTTTACAGCATTTTGTTATGACAGCTCAAATTAACTAATGTACATGTTTGATGGATTAAATGAATGACTAAGTGAACAAATCAATGACTGAATGATTATTTAACAGTGATAGTTATCTTATAATCCTAGGCCACTTTGGTGTCTCAGTTGGCCTGGTATTTTTGAGCCTTTAGATGTTATATTTTCTTGCCTTTTTTTTAAATGGACATTTTCTTGGTCAACATGATACAATGGTCCTAAACTCCAGATCTTCTAGTACCTAACACGACTTTGGGTTTTATGTTAGAAAAGTATTTTCCAAGCTCAATTTAAGAAGAACCATATATCTGGCTACAGAAATATTGACACTATGAAATCCAAAATTGTTGACTATTTAATAACGACTGCTATGATCATATTAATTATATGGAAATAAATCTCCCAGCTAGAAAACAACTGATGTGAAGAAATAAGAGGTATTCCATATACATGAAACAAAGACATGGAGAAAATAGAGCATTTATACTACATACCACAAAAAGTAAATATATTTGCAGAATAGTAAATGGAGAAAGATTTTCTATTCCTGGTGGATCTGAGGAGACAGAAAGCTTTTCAAGGGCAAATGCCTGCCTTGTATAAATATTAATAACTTCTTCAAGAAATTACCCTTCTTTAGTTGAGAACTCACTGTGATATTATGTCAAAGGAATTTGTCTAACATTCAGAAGGTCTGAGTTTGCGCAGTTAGTAAATGGTGGTCCACTAATTCTTCAATTCTTTTTTTTTCTTTTTTCTGAGACAGTTTCACTCTGTCTCCCAGGCTGGAGTGCAGTGGCATGATCTTGGCTCACTGTAAGCTCTGCATCCCGGGTTCACACCATTCTCCTGCCTCAGCCTCCCCAGTAGCTGGGACTACAGGCGCCCACCACCACGCCTGGCTAATTTTTTGTATTTTTAGTAGAGACGGGGTTTTACCGTGTTAGCCAGGATGGTCTCGACCTCTTGACCTCGTGATCCGCCCGCCTGGGCCTTCCAAAGTGCTGGGATTACAGGCATAAGCCACCACGCCTGGCCGGTCCACTAATCCTTTTAAACTCTGTGAGGCATTTTTTTTTTTTTCCTGTTTAAGTATATATCGACATTAGATAGCTTTTAGTGTGGCAAAGAGGACCTGATATTGTAGATGTGTGGGCTGGCAGTGACTGGGCTGGGCTCATGTGAGATTGACAGGGCTAGCCTCTGTGCCATGTACTATCTCTTTCTGGAACATGGATGGAAGGCGGGGTCACTATTGGGCATGCTGTTCTCATGAGGGCAAGCAAAGCTCTGGGGACTGCTTCTGAAAGCCTCTGCTCACAATCGGCAACTGACACCTGTACACAATCTCCATTGTTGTAAGTAAGTCATATGGTCAAACAGCAAGTCTGAGGTTGGTGATACACTCTACTTTGCCTATTTGAAGGAGAGAAATTAATGGAAGCAATAATTCAATATACCACACTACCTCATTGAGATGTTGAGTGAATTAAATGTGTGTATTGTATTTTTTTCTTAATACTAAAGATTTAAGCATAGGTATTAGCATGAGAAATAAAAGGGAGCTACTTTAGCCAGTGGGGCATTATTGTAGACATTAGTAATCAGTTACAGAAGGCTAAGAAGCAAGGGAATAATAACTAGAAAGATATGATAATTAAACTCACTACATTTAAAATAAAAGATGGAAAAAAAACAAACAAAAAAATAAAATAAAATAAAAGATGGAAGAAATAACATAGCTTGCAGCAGTCTGGTGAAGAATTTCAAATACGAGGGAGAGATTTTATTATAAACATTTTCTAGTAGGGCTTAGGCTTATTTTACTAAAGTAATGCTTACTTGTAAATTATTTTTGTCTATGAAATATTATGCAATATATTCTAACAGACAATAGCAAAAAGTTTTTTTGTTGTCAGAACTTTAGATGTGTTCTTATGTGTAATAATGTTTCTTTTTGAATAAACAGGGAACAAGCCCTGTGTAATTGTGTGCCTAGTTGGTATTATAATATAATCTTAGATATTTCTCTGATGCCAGCCTTCAGGAAAGTGGTAACTTTTACTAAACGTATATGCTCTAGTGCAGGAGGCTCTGGAACCTTGTACCATCAATTACCCACTTTCTCTTTATTCTGGTGGCTTCTTTATCAGGGAACAAAGAAAGGATCCAATTTCTAGTTCATATTAATACTACTGATAAGGGAGGGAAAAACCCTCCCTCCAATCAGTGTTTCTTTCTACGTAGCACCATATTATTCTTCAATGATGTATCTGGGTCTTTGTCAGCTCTATTTTTTTTTCAATCCTCCATTCGTTCCTCAATCCATTGTAGTCTATTTTTTTTCCTCTGTCATTGATCTAAATTATTAGAATGAATGTTGCTGATGATGTCCTAATATTAAACACAATGGAAAATTTCCAATTCCTACATTACTTTGACTCCTCTGATATTTGACACACTATGGGACACTCTCGCGTGAATTCTCACTTTCTTTGGTCGACATGACATCTAACCTTTGGTGCCCCATCCACCTGAAAGATGACTCCATCTTTTTCTTCACTGAACGTTCTCTGTCATCCTTCTATGATGTGGCATTCTTCAAAGATTGATCTTCAGGTCTTTGTAAATGTTATGCACTCTCATCCCTTTCCTGGGTCTAACCATTATCTTTCAGCTTATATATCCAGTCTCAATCAGTTTCTGAGTGCCAGACTCATTTCATTATCTGCTTGTCATTTTTACTTAGCCAACATGAACTTCAAGCTTGATGAGTCCAAATGGAAATTGATAATCTCAACACTTCTCTCTCTTCCTTTTTTTCCTCCTGTGTTTTATATCTCAGTTAATACTGATGTTTAGAAGGAGCTCAGACCTCTACATTAAATAAAAGTAGTGTGTAATTTTGCCCTTAACATATAGTATGACTAATATCAGTTTTATTCATCATATTTTAAAGCCAATGGAAGTAGAGTTAAATCAATATAGCTTTTGCTGAAAATATGTGGCAAATTCTAGAGTATTAGTTTTTTATTTGGGACAATATACTTAAAACTTAAGAATTATTGTCCAGGCATGGTGGCTCACACCTGTAATCCCAGCACTTTGGGAGGCCGAGGTGGGCCGATCATGAAGTCAGGAGTTCAAGACCAGCCTGGCCAACATGGTGAAACCCAGTCTCTACTAAAATAATAATAATAATAAAAAATTAGCCTCTACTAAAAATACAAAAATTAGCCAGTGTGGCACCCATAATCCCAGCTTCTCTGTTAAGGTGAGGTGGGAGAATCACTGGAAGCTGGGAGACAGATGTTGCAGTGAGCTGAGATTGGGCCACTGGACTCCAGCCTGGGCAACAGAGTGAGATTCCATCTTAAAGAAAAAAAAAAAAATTCTGTCATATCAATATGAGAATGGAAACTCTTTTTAAAAATTTGTGTTTTAGCACCTAGTGCATTGCCAATTACAATGTTACTAAAGAAATTAAAAATATCATTAAAATATATTTATAGTAGTTTATATGGCATAAAATGACTTCAATCATGTGTGTTTTCTTAGACCTTAAACTATTTAACATGTTTATTCCTAAGAAATAAAAAAGACCACATAACATGATAAAAAAAGAAAAGAAAAGATCGGCTTTCAGGGTATTACTGTGGCAAAGCAGACTTTCATGAGTTCAATCAGAAAGGTATGTTAGTCTTGGCTACAGCTTATGACACTGAAATTCATGGTTATGGAGGCGACGGATGAGGCTATTTGTCAATAAAATAATTTAATAAAATTAATGAGAATAAGGAGATAATTTTGATTAGAAATGGGCAAAGACAAGGAAAAGGAAGGTCACTAAACTCTTTGAAAGACAGAAGAATATGATTTCAAAACTTCCTGGAGGCCAGGCTCAGTGGCTCACGTCTGTAATCCCAGCACTTTGAGAGGCTGAGGCAGGCGGATCACCTGAGGTCAGGAGTTTGAGACCAGCCTGGCCAACATGATGAAACCCCATCTCCACAAAAATACAAAAAAATTGGTCGGGCGTGGTCATGTATGCCTGTAATCCCAGCTACTCAGGAGGCTAAGACAGGAGAATTGCTTGAACCCAGGAGGTGGAGGTTGAAGTGAGCCGAGATTGTGCCACACATTTCTAAACGATGTGAAGCAGTCACAGCTTTATGCTGGTCTTTTCCCAATACCCATAGTTCTATTGGTCTCCATGAAATATTTCATATGAGTAGCAAAGTGGTATAGAAAATAAAGGCGCACATTTTTATTTCTGATTTTTTTATTAAGATAAATTTTTGATAATTATATTACTTTATTCATATGCTCTTGCTGTTGTGTTATGAACTTTAAAAAGTAATTCATGATTCACTTTTAAACTACCTTTTTTTTTTTGAGGCGGAGTCTCTCTCTGCCGCCCAGGCTGGAGTGCAGTCGCGATCTCGGCTCACTGCAAGCTCCCCCTCCCGGGTTCACGCCATTCTCATTCCCCTGCCTCAGCCTCTGGAGTAGCTGGGACTACAGGCGCCCACCACTATGCCCGGCTAATTTTTTGTATTTTTGGTAGAGACGGGGTTTCACCGTGTTAGCCAGGATAGTCTCGATCTCCTGACCTCGTGATCCGCCTGCCTCGGCCTTCCAAAGTGCTGGGATTACAGGCGTGAGCCACCGCGCCTGGCCTTAAACTAGTTTAAAAGTAATTCTTGCTTCATAAAGATATTTTGGAAAAACAATTAAAAAAAAAGGTCACTCAAATTATTGGATGTTTTGGTAAATTTCATTTTAGTCTTTGTTTCTCTCTGCACACACACAGACACACACACACACGACACATATTTACATTTATAGTTATATAGATCAATAATGATTGACATAAAAAACAAATTTTTTTCTAAACATATATTATTATGTCCTGTATTTTTCACTTGATATTATAATACATTCTCTACATAAAGACATTCTGTACATTATATATAGAGAATGAAATGTCTAATATACCTCTGAATTTGTAGAATGTAGATTTCTTAACATTCCACTGAAGATTGAAAATCTAGATTATTTTCAGTTTTTCTTGATCAGAGACTGTTCTCACAAATGAAAAATTCTATATAATAGTGTATGGATATTAAGACAACTAATAATGTGATATTAAATTTTTACTCCTATCATCAATGTATGAGAGTAACATTTTTATTTTGCTCTCAGTACCATTTTAGTGTCTACCCAAAGGTATTTGCTAATGAAAATGTTCAAAATAATATATTAATATTTTAAAATTATAATGTTGGTATTGCCAAAGAGAACAAATATTTTCTACATTTTTAAATTTATTTATGATTGTATTCCTGTTGTTTATTTACATATTGGAATCTTTGCATTTCTCTTGGTAGTTTGTATACTCTCTCTCCTCCTTTTATAAAGATATTAATCCTTTGAGCCAATGAATTGAGCCCTTAAAAATTCTTTATGTGATAATAATTTTTTATTTTCTCTAGTTACTGCAAATATATTCTTAATTTGTCTTTACTTATTTTAGCATACTTTGTATAATAAATAGCAAATAATTTTAGTTGTTTAAAAGTGTAATATGTTAATCTAGTTATTTTAAAAAAAAATTTCCCATTGCTTGTAAACTTAGAAGACTTTCCCTTCTTCACCAATTCGATCATTTTTTATATATATGTATAAATAATTACATCTGTTACATCCATCATTTGTTACATCTGTTTATAGTTTTATTTTCATGTTTATATATGTATATTTATGGTCCTATTTTCATATATTTTTATATATGAGAAATACACACTAGTAAATATATATAAATAGATGAAATATATAAATAAATAAATACATACATATTTATGAATTGATTTTCATGTATTTAACTTTTTAATTCATCTGAGATTCATTTTTGCCATTAGAGTAAGAAATACTTTGATTTCTTTTTCTATTTTTTGTGTGACTAATTGTTTCAACCTTTTGGTGATGCATTTTAAATTTTATTTTATGTATACTAGAATGAATTTTATAAATTGTTCTTGAGATGAGGTATGATGAAAAATTGCCTGGGTTAAAATCTCTCCATTATTTTCTGTTTGGAGACTAGTTTCTTAATAAGGTCTTTGTCTCAGCTTCCTCATCTGTAAAAAGGGGAGAATAGTAATAATAATGATAGCACCTATGGCAAATAGTTCTCTGAAGGATGGAGTTAATTCATATTTAACACTGATCCTATGATCAGGCCGGTATTATTATTTTACTGTGTTTTGATGAAATGTTTTCCTTGGTTTTTTTTGGCTCAATAAAATATTTTAAGATTTTTATGGTCGTATAATATTTTCTACAATCTATATTTGGTTAAAGATAATCCTTTCAGTAAATTTAAAATGTTTAAATTTAATGATTTTTTGTTAAATATTTTAGTTACATAGTACTAAGCATATAACAAATGATCAGTAAATATTTATTTAAATAGAATTAACTAAAAATGCAAAAGTTTTAAAGGTTTATTGCACACAGCTCACAGTCAGCTACAAAGTAGAAAATCAGTCCCTAAAGACATAATACTAGGGAAGAGAATCATAGGTAATTACTTGTTTCAACATCATTGCTTATCTACTGTAGTGACACAACTACTCTTTTTCCTGAGAAATACTGTCCCCAACAAGGAAGAGACCCTTACAGACTCATTCTTCCATCTATCTGTTCATCCCTGGATCTATCCATCTGTCCATCCATCCCATGCATTCGTCCATCCATCCATCCGTCCGTCCGTCCGTCCATCCACTTCTTTATTTATACTTCTTTGTAAACCTGCATCCCTGGCCCCATCTGATTTAATAGGATTGTGCATTTTGCTCAAGCTGGGTCAAACATGCTTTCTGTTCTGGGACTTAGAATTTGGGCAGATCATTAGCCCTGGCTCTGAAGTGAGGGAAAGGCAGAAAGGATTAATCAGTCCTGAAAGCTAATATGTATCAGTCGAGCACAGTAATGACAAAGAAGATAGCTCCCTGGTAATGGCCCAACACAATTCTCTGAGCTGTCAAATTAAAGTACTGAAATGCTATCCTACTGATGGACAGGGGAAAAGCACTCTAAACTTCAGGTAATTTCAATGCGAGAAGAAAAGAGTGAGTTGTTTACATTTAATAATAAATTGTTTCATAACAAAACAATTTGGTTTTGTTGTAAAATAAATTAAGTTTTATGTAAAATAAATAAAACTGAATATAATTGTGTTTCGATAAAACTAAAACTTCTAAGTTGTCACTTCTTAACTCTCTTACCCTCAAATAAATGGTCCAATCATTAATTAACACATAGGAAAGGCTTAGAAATAAAAATTGCAACCTTCAATGCAATGCTTAGGAAGATAACTGCCAGTAATTATTGTGGTGTGTATATCTATGGGAAAATTATTCAAATATATTTTTAAAACAATTTAAGGAAAACTAATTATAACAAGGAAGCTTGTAGAACATGTTTGAGACACTTCCTGGCTTGTCCTCCTGAAGGTAGACTGCACGGCCACTGTACTCAACAAGCTTACAGAGGGGCCAAAGGGTGGCCCTTAAGGAAAACTGATGAAACTGACTGTTTTAGAATATCCACACATGTGGATTCAAGGTTCCTTGTGATGAAGGATAGAGCCAGGGTAGGAAAAGAAGGCTGGGGATATGCAGGTCCAGGGCCCAGGGGCTGGTGTGGCTGTTTCTCCCTGTCCTAACATGTGGCAGATCATTAAACAGTTAAATTTATCAGGGGAAGATGTTAGAACATAATTTATATAATGAGTTTTTTAGATGTTTCAGCAATTTGAAGAATTGATTTATACATTTTACGTATTTTGACATATGGTATGAGGGCTTTGTTTGTATTATGGTCACAATCTCTGCAAATATTAGGGGCGGGTCTGATGGAATGTGATCAATTTTGTGGGCATATGTATGAATGCAATTTAGTGTAATTTTTTTCTGATACAGGATTTCCAACAATGATCTCATAGAACAAAATGAATTTCATACCCAGGACTTGACTTTACTTACATGCCTGTAACTGTAGACCCCCTTACAAACGTATACTATGCCTTAAAATTAACAGTGCTCTGGGGCTGTTATTTTTACAGGTTTAGAATATCAGATAGATTTGCACATTTAGCCTTAGTTTCTTCTGTTTTAAGATCTATCATAGATTTTTAAAAATCATCTGAAAATCACTTTTCCTTAATTAGTAGAAAAATGAAATGTTCCCTCTCAAGAGGAAGAACTACCCTTTTGAAATACTTTTCTGGAGTTTATAGGGTCAGAACTGTTGCTCTGTATTACATATCTCAAATAATATCTTCAGCTATGTCAGCCTGGGTGCTTTAGAAAAAGAAGTAATTGCTTATCCTTTCAGACAACAATGGGCAACACTGAAACACAATCCTGCAGTTATTCATGTTTTAGTTACACTTACTAAAGAATATTCCATCAAAAAGGTTTAATATATGCATAATTATTTGTTTCTAAAACATATCATATTTCCCCATGCACAAACTGGCAAGACTTCACCTAGCATCCCTATAGAACCAATTCTTCAAATACCATATCCCATGATTTAGATATAAAGAAAATGTAAAAATAAAAACAAAGGTTCATTGAAACATACGCTTTTGGGTAAACATATACTTCTCATCTTCATGAAAAGCCATCTCTTTTAAATTAACCTAGCTGATAAAATCCTTAAGGGGCATGAATATCCTGAAATGATAAAACTCCATTTGCAGAGCCCAGATGTAGATGGAACAAGGTATTTGGGTGCTCACTTTATTTTTAGATTTTTCATACTTCTTTATTTTAACCCAGTCTAAGCCCTAAGAGGTACACTTCTTCTCCCTTCTCACCTCCTTGCAAGAAAATGATTAAGTTTACTATATTCCTTAATAGATATAGGAGTTTGAATAATTTCTAGTAGCTTTGAAATAAAGTAATGGTTTCCTTTTAGGCATCCCAGTACCTACATTTATAATTGTTCATGCAATCTCATTACTTTGGGATCGAAACTTATTAAGCAGCACTCTGTTAACTGAAACAACAGTAGACAACCCTCTTTGGATTTCTTTTTGATGTCAGACTAATGATTGACTGCCAAGATGATTTATGGCTTTCTTTTTAAAATAAAAGAAAAAATAAATGACAGAAATACTTTCTGGCAATAAACCAAAGTCCTCCTGACTGAAGAAATAGTTATTTTTCCTTTCTCAAAAAAAATAAAAATGTCAAATATTTAAATGTGGTATTTTATATTGGGGATATTCAGAATAAAGTATATTTCTAGGTAAATTTAAAAATCAATGAATATTGAGTGTCTTACCTCACTCAGACTCTACTAAAATTTTGGTTTGATTAAAAGTTTTCATGACTGGGTACAGTGCCTCACACCTATAATCCCAGCACTTTGGGAGGCCAAGACAAGAAGATCACCTGAGGTCAGGAGTTCGAGACCAGCCTTACCAACATGGTGAAATCCCGTCTCCACAAAAATACAAAAAAATAGCCAGGCATGGTGATGCATGCCTATAATCCCAGCTACATGGGAGGCCGAGACAGGAGAATTGCTTGAACCCTGGAGGTGGAGGTTTTAGTGAGCCGAGATTGTGGCACCGCACTCCATCCAGGGAAACGAAGCGAGACTCCACAGCAAAACAAACAAACAAACAAAACAGTTCAATGCAGGAAAAAAACAAAAACAGTTCAATGCAGGAAAAAAACAAGCAATTGAAAAATAAAGAAAATATAAATTAATATTTAGTAAACCCTTTGATACAGGAAGGTTTTCTAGTTTAAAATTAGAGAGATCAGCAACATATCAATAAAGTAACTACATAAAACATAATTTTACATAACAGAAAAAATTTGAACTGAAATTTTGAGTTAGTAAAATACATTTGGGAAAACAGCATTATTTATGCATTAGAAATGCAAATAACCTAAATTTTTGGATTATTCAGTAAACAGAAGGTCCTTTAAGCACCACCTTAATTTTGCACCTGGAAGCTTTGTTGTGGTATTTACAAAGCTAGTACAGTAATATTAAATGGCCAAAGCATAATGAAATTTCTAAAGGATAATTATAGCTGTAAAGTACAGTTGGTCCCTTGTATTTGTGGGTTGCACAACAACGGGTTCCACATCCATGGATTCAACCAACAATGAACTGAAAATACTTGGGAAAAAATAAATGGATGGTTGTTCATACTGAACATATGCAGACCTTTTTTTTGCCCCATCATTTTCCCCTAAACAGTACAGTATAACAACTATTTACATATCACATTGTGTTAGGTATTATAAGTAACCTGAAGATGATTTAACTTATATGGGAGAATGTGTGTAGTTTATATACAAATACAACACCATTTTATAGAAGGGATCTAAGTATCCATGGATTTGGTATCTGCAGGCGATTCTGCAACCAATAGCTGCCTCCACCCCCTTGGATACTGAAAGACAACTGTGTTATGATTTTTTTTAAAAAAAAGAAAACAATTTACACCTACTTTTGAGCACTCAAGGTTATAAGAATCAGTGATTTTCTATTCTGTATTTTTCTATATGTTCTCAAATCTCTGAGTATTTATTTTTCTTTGTAACTGAAAATGAACTGTTTTAAGAGAAGAGAAAAAAACAGTAAGAGCTCTAGTTAATATGATGGAGTGAAAGTATTTGTATTTTCACTCCAAAAAAAACCTATTAAAACTATTGTGGGGGTTTTATAAATGCGTACAAATTATTTATTACTCCTCCCAATTGAGACATGGAGATCGATGTCTGCTCCCCTGAATCTGGGCTGACGTTAGTGATTCTCTTGTAACTAATGGAATGCATCAGGAGTCATGCTGAGTAATTCCAAGGCTAGGTCATAAAATCACAACGCAGATGCCTTTCTATGATCCACCTCACCTTCACATAACCCAAGTTTTCAATCGTTGAGTTGCTTCCAGTCACTGAGTCTTCCAGCTTAGCTCCAAGATATTTTAGAGCAGAGAAAAGCTAACCTTGCTGTCTTGTATGAATTTCAATCAAGGGACACAGAAAAAAATTACTTCTCTAAGATAATAAATTTTGAGGTATTTTTTCATGCAACAATAGCAAAATGAAATAGGCAATCATTGGTATCTGTAAATCAGGTACTGCCATGGCAAAACTTCTAAAGTATGGCATTGGCTTTGGAACAAGGCGCGAGTAGAATTTGGAAGCGCCTTGAGGAAGGGCCTTGAGAACGTCCATGCAAATTCCCTGTGTTTTGGTTTCCCCTCAACAAATGCTAATTAATATCTGAAAGCAAAGGCATTCAATCAGTCCTACTATGAGCATTTTTCTAAGAATGTGTCTAATAGAACTAAGACATTCATTGTCCAGACATCAACCCCTAAATAAAAAGAGCAAGGAGCATTACATTTGCAGTAAATTACGTCTTTGTTTCTTTCTCAGATTGTAAACATTTTTACTGAATTGTGAATTATGTAGACATTTTATAGATGAAAATTTCAGAAAGATGAGCAAAAACATACCCATTATATATCAACTATGACTATGAAAACTGGTAAATGAACAGAAAGACACTCTGTTGCTTTCTTCTACTTTCTTCCAGAAAGAGTTGACATCACACAAGTCTTATGGATGTTGGTTGTTTGTCACCTCCCATTTATATTTTGACATTCGTAGTATGAGATGCCTTCCACCTTGTTTCGTTTTAAACGTAAAGGGAGTCTGCTTTTGTTTTCTGTTTTCGCTATATGTGAGGATTCACAGAAATTAAAAACACACACTTAACTGTGGAACCACTGCCATCTTCCCTGTAAGTATTTGTTTTATTGAACCAGGTATCAGGCAGAAAAGTGTAAAATAATAACAGCATACTCCGATAACCACCAACTGACCAAAAGAGATCATATTGCAAATCATTCAGAAACATCCACCATCCATCCCAGTCATTTTGCCACCTTACGTGATCGATGTGCTGACTTCTTTCACCAGAATGTATTTTCACTTGTTTTTGTTCTATACATAAGTGAAATAATTTGGTATGTACTCTTGTGTTTGGTTCTTAGTTTTTTTTTTTTTATGTATCTATGGTTTTGTAAAGAGCAATAATTTTTCAGTGTTCTTTATTGTATGCTACTTCATTGTATGAGTATAGCAAAATATAATTTGTCTATTCTACATTGAATACATTAAATAACATTTTGGTTGTTTCCAGTTTTTAACTATTACAAACAGTGCTTACATAAATATTTTTGTGCATGTCTTAAACATGTGTGTGTGTGTGTGTGTGTATATATATATTATATATATATTTCTTTTAGCTGCAGCTTTAAATTAGAATTATTGAGTTACAGGCTATGCATACAATTACCTTTAGTTACAACCTCTGTAACTTTATAAATTTATCCTGCAAATATTATTGTCTGCTTCACTGCTTGCCTTTGTACTCTTTTAATGACATTTTTTAATGAACAGAAATTCTGAATTTAAATAAAGTCTTTTTATTTAACTGTTACTCTGTTAGTGGCTTTTATATTCATTTAAGACATTTTTACTTACATTGAAGCCAAGAAGATGTTTCCTTATGTCATCTTCTGGAAACACTTTTAGCTATAATATTCATGTGGATTTGATTTTTGAGTGTAGGGAGAGATAGAGACCAAGATCCATTTATTTTTGTCAGGTTTGAGATATTCAAATAATTCATTATACTATTCTCTCTCCTATTGTTAGTCTTTGAATATTTTTATGATAGAATGTTTAAGATATGTGATTAACAATGCTATGTAGATAAAGGGAAGAAAAAATTGAAGGTGAAAAAAGTAAATACATTAATTCACTGTTATCTATGATATTCCCCCTCTTCTGAAGCATTGGATCAGTTCATCAAATTCTGTTAGGTCATATTTCCAGGTCTATTGGGCTCACTTTTTTTTTACTTCGATTGCCCATGTTTGCTTATTTAATCTTTTATCTGTATGATTCACTGCTTTTCAATCTTCTAAATATAATGATTGATTCATAAAATAATAAAACAATATTTCTTTCTAGCTACTGAATTATAACAGCTAGACACTAATATGCATTCAGGACTCTTGTTATGGTTGCAATCTATCTAACAAGAACTATTTGTCAAGGCTTTGTTGCTGGAATAAACATATACTTATTGTTACTTTCCTTAAATAACTTCTTTTAAGTGTTAAAAGCCTATCTTAGATACAAGCTATAGTACACTTGGTTTAGTTAGAGCCACTAACTAGTTATGAGTAACAGTAGAACCCACGGTTTGATGAGGAAAGTGCAGGGCAATTTGATTTACAATTATACAAATTTTACAAATAATGTTTATTATTAAACAATTTAACACAAAGAACACATCAATACTCTTAACAAAACACAGCAATAAATGGTGAGCAGCCTAAAGAAAATAAATATTTGGTATATATCCACATTATTCAAGATTAACTGATCTACTATTATCATCCCTTAAACATAATTGTCACTTCCCTGACTAAATATTAATCCATCATCTGAATCCTATGGAGTGAGGCTGCCCCAGAGACCCCAGAATCTTGTGCTGCAAGCATAAGACTTCAACGTATGAGAGCTGCTGTGGGTGAGACCTCACAGGTGTGATTGATGCCATTATAAAAGGTCAAGGCCAGTCCCCTCTTGCTCTCTCTTGCTCTTTCACCTTCTGTCATGAGATGATGTAGCAAAAAGGCCCTAATCAGACACTGGACCCTTGATGTTGCACTTCCCAGTCTCCAGAATTGTGAGCTAATACATTTCTATTCTTTATGAGTTACCCAGTCTCAGCTATTCTTTCATAGTAGCACAGAAGGGACTAAGGCACTAGGGAGCCTTTCTTTTTAGAATATTGGTAAAATTAAGGCACGTTTAATGATAATTAGAATCAGTAGAAGAACAGTGAGGAAAAAATAGCTTTTGGAGAATCTTAAGGTTATGAATACAAAAGTAAAATTGGGAGAGAAAAAGATGCTTGATATAGGGAGAAAATGTGCTTTCTAAGAAATTGGATGCAAGGATAGTAGGTGGGGAGGAATACAATGCAGTTCTAACTTGTTTATAGGTGATTTTGTTTATAATTAGAACTACTTGAAACTGATAGAATTTCAGCAAACTTCTTCCCATAGGTGAAATGCATTAGTAATTGTTGAAGGGTCAGGATGATCTGATTTTATATCCAAGTTCTACTATTTATAGGCAGCAATTTTTTTCATTCAACAAATATTTGCTAAACACCTGCTATATGGTACTAGAGATACCATAGTGTACAAGACAGACAATGTTCCTGCCTTCCCAGGGTTTATTATTATAAGCCCTGAAATGCACAGCATATAGCATCAAAATATTAAAATATGTGATACTTCAGGTAGTGAAAGCACTATGAAAAATTGAAAAATACAATCAAAGTCAGTACCAGTGTTTGTGTATAATATAATCATGGGAAACCTTCCTGAAGAATAACATTTCAGCACACACCTATATGAAGTACAAGAACAAGTCATACCAAAAATTTTGGAGAAGAGCAGTCCACACAAAGAAGCCAGGACATGCAAATACTCAGAGTCAGAATAGTCTGTCATGTGTGTATAAGAACTGCAGAAGTATGCAGGCGACAGTAGGTCATGCCACAATGTTGATTTCTAAGTTGATGTGAAACCAATGGGTTGTTTTAAATGATGTGTTCTGATTCATACTTGAGGAAGGTCACTGTATTTGATGTGCAGAGAATAGGCTATAGAAAGCAAATTTGAAATCTGAGAGAAAAGGTAATATTTTATCACAGTAGTCAAGGCAAGAGATGATTACAGCTTGTTCTAGAAAAAAGCTGTTGAGATAATGAGAAATGATCACACTTGGGACATATTCTGAAGGCAAAGGTGGACATATTTTCAGATGGATTGGGTGTAGAACACAAGAAAAAGATAAAAATTAAGGGAAGTCCTTTGATTCTGTGCAAATTTCTGAACAATAGTAGCACCTTTTTAAAGGACTGGGAAAAAAGTCAAACTGGATGAATAACAAAGAAGGGTATCTGAAGTTCCCTTTTACGCTTGTTCAGTTCAAGGTACTTTTGGAGCTGTCAAGTAGAAATGTTGAGTACGATTATTGACATTACATATGAGAGTGAATCTGAGAGAATAGATTGAAGCTACAAATACAAATTTGGGAGTCATTAGCCATATTAAGCCATGGGGTATGATGAACTAGAATACAAAATGAATATAGATACAGAAAATGTAAAAGGGGAAAAAGAGAATTTATTTAACTTTTTGTCGGTCTCATGTTTTACCAATAAAATGGGAAATACAGATATGTTGGAAATATTAAATGTAGGATAAACTACACTGAACAGTTTGGCACATAGAGGTCAATAAATTTGAAATATCATCAAAGCCAATCTAATTTGATTTTGAAATGACATAAGCTTTATAGTAGAAAAATATGACTTAAAATTATTGCTCAATATAGATATGGATTTAAAAGGCATTTCACAAAATCCAACACTCAACACATAATAAAAACTTTAGCAAACGTGAAATAGATGGAAACTTCCACAATTTGATAAAGAACATTGACAAAATCCCTACAAATAGCATCATACTTTATGATGAGATAATGGACACTTTCTCAATAAAATTATCAATAAGACAAGGATGTCCTCTCTCACGTCATTATGTTTAACATCATATTAAAAGTCCTAGATAGTCAATAATACAAAAAGGAAAATAAGAGGTACACACATTGAAAGTATACACATTGGAAGGAAGAAATACAACTCTTTAGTTGTAGATGATATGACTGTCTATGTAAAAAAATATCCCAAAGAATTGACAGAAAAAATCTAGAAACTGGTAAGTGACTATAGCAAAGTAGCAGGCCACAAAGTCAACACATCGAAATCATTTGATTTCCTATATATCAGCACCAAACAATTGAAATTTGAAATTAAAAGAATTAAATAGCACCAAAGATGATATACTAGTGTATAAATTGAGCAAAGTATGTACAGATTATATACAAAAAAGTATAGAACTCTGATGAAATAAATTAAAGAAGATTGAAATAAATAGAGATTCTGTGTTCATGGATTGGAAGAATCCATATCATTAAAACATCAATTCTTCTTATCTTGATCTATAGTTTCAATGCAACTTTTATGAAAACCCCAGCAAGCCATTTTATAGGTATCAAAATACTGATTCTAAATTTATATGGAAGGCAAAGTCCTAGAATAGCCAATAGAATACTGAAGATAAACAAAGTAGGATGTGTCGCTTATCTGCTTTCAAGAATCACTGTCAAGTTACAATAATGAAGACAGTATGATATTGGAACAGAATAAAGAGCCCCAAAATAGATACATACAAAACATGTAGCTGAATCTTGCTGGAGAAGAAACTATAATTCTTTTTATTTTAATTTTATTGATATTTTATTGATATTTTATCAATAAAATGGGAAACACAGATACATTGGAAATATTAAATGTAGTGTAAACAATTAAAGGAACAATTAGCTGTCCATAGTAAAAAAAAAATGAACCTACACTCAGACTTTACACATTTCACAAAATTTAACACAAAACGGAACATGGACCTAACAATAGAACTAAATATAAGATGTTAAACAATAAAACTTCTAGAAGAAAACATAGTGGAAAACCCATTTGTCCTTGTGTTTGGTGACGAGTTTGTATGAAGCCAAAAGCATAATCCATGAGAAAAATTGGTAAGGGGGACTTTATTAAAATTAAAAACTTCTGCGAAGAAGACTGTTAAGAGAATAAAATATAAGCTACACACTAGGAGAAAATATTTGCAAAGCACATATCTGATATAGGTTTTATATTGAAAAGATAGAAAAAGTTGCTTAAAACTCATCCATAAGAAAACAAAGAACACAAGTAAAAAATGGTGAAAATATTAGAAGAGACATCTAACCAAAGAAGACAGAGTAGTGTCAAAGAAGGAAAAAAACCTTACAATAATATACTCAGTATTAATTTGTTATTGGATAATTGCAAGTTAAAACAACAGGGAGATGCCACTAGATGCCCATTAATGTAGCTAAAACCCCAAAAATGAACAATAAAAATTGGTGGTAAGGATATGGAGCAACAGGAATTCTCATTCATTGCTGGTGGGAATGCAAAATGGTACAGTCACTTTGAAAACAGATTGCCAGTTTCTTACAAAGCTAAATATAGTCTTATCATAGACCCCAGCAATCATGTTCCTTGGTATTTGCCCAACTAATTTGAAAATATATGTTCACACAAAAACCTTCACTGAATATTTATAACAGTTTTATTCATAATTGCCAAAAGCTGGAAGCAACCAAGTTGTCCTCCATAGGTGAAGAAACAAACCATACAGTGGAATACCCATAAAATATTAGGCTATTAAATGTAGTGTAAACTGGATAGAACAGTTTGGCACATAATCAGAGAAGTCAATAGATGTAAAATATCATCAAAATCAATATAATTTAATTTTGAAATAATATAAACTTTATAGTGCAAAAACAGAAGACTTAAAATTATTGCTCAAAATATGTTTGGGTTGAAAAAGCATTTCACAAAATACAACACTCATGCATGACAAAACCTTCAGCAAACTTGATTTACTGGTATCAAAATATCTCCACATGGCTAGAGAGGACTCAAAAAACTTACAGTCATGGCAGAAGGGGAAGCAAATATGTCCTCCTTCACATGACAGCAGGAAGGAATAGAATGAGAGCTGAGCAAAAGGGAAAGCCCCTTATAAAACCATCAGGTCTCATGAGAACTTCCTATCACAAGAATAGCACGGGGGAAACTGCCCCTAGGATTCAATTACCTCCCCCACAGACCCTCCCACCACACATGAGGTTTATGGGAACTACAATTCAAGATCCAATTTGGGTGGGGGCACAGTCAAAACATATACCCACAAAACGTTATCACAAAAAGAGTGATCCTAAACGTATGTACATTTACAAAATTCATGTGAAGGTTAGGGATACCAGGATGGAATACAGAGTCTACAAGAGAATCTAACTATATTACAAATATATGAAACAACATCACTGTAGGAGATGGGATGAAAAGTTGTTGACCTCAATAACTTTGAAATATCAGGACTTTTTAAGGCTAAAGGCAGAGAAATTGTACATAAACATTATATGCTAGTTGATAAACCTATTTCCTATAGGGGTACAGGTTAAAAATTCTGAGACTGCTATATACGTATACTAGAATTGAACAACTAAGTAAATGGTTGGAAGATGGTGGGAGCTCAATTTTACACTGTTGGGTTGGAAGGTTACACAAAAGCATTATGAAGAAGTTAAATGATCCATATGATGCTAGATTGGAGTGCAAGATGTCAGTATGAACCCATGTTTAGTTTAATTTAGATACAAAAGATAAGGAAATTTACATATAGAAATTTATGTGTGTGTGCGTGTGTGTATTAATGGGTTGTTATGTCCACATATCATCCCATTTTTTGTTAGCTGAGAGGGCCTAGAAGTAACAACACTCCAATAGCTGTGAGCACACCTAGTGCCAAATCTTTGTTTCTAATATCATTCCCCAGTGAAAGAAACCCGACGTCTTGGAAAAATGGCTCATTCTATAACTAGGGTTGGAAATATTCAAGATTATTCTGGAGCATGCCAGAGAGTAAGGAAGTGATAATAAAAACAGACAGACAAACAAACAAACAAACAAAAAAAACAGAATAAAATGTCAAAGGGACTCAGGGTCCAATGTAAGTCCTCAGTGACATAAGCTGGAACATCTTGAGCTGTAATGTAACATAATGAATAAGGTATAATTAGATTATAATTTGAACTACAAATTAAATATCCATGAATTTGTACTTATATAAATAAATAAACAGAGAAGGATAGTTAAATCTCCCATGCAAAAAATTTCCAAATTACTATGTAGATACTCTGTCCTCAAAAAGATGGAGAATAACTCCTGCTTTTTAAGAGCAGTCTGTGCACAGCATCTTTATTCCAAAGAGCATGGGGCAGCATTGGTGCAGAAGTAACTTTATAGCGGAGAAACCTGAAAAACATTATCTCAGTTAGTTGACTTCAGCAAGGTCCACATCCACAGTGCTAAGTCATGTTGATAGTATGTACTCCTGATATGACATAATGAAAACAACACTTTACCTCTATTATCTTCCTTTCTGAAACCCATAACCCCAGTCTAATCATAAGAGAAATAGCAGACTGAGAGACACAATGGAAGGACATTATACAAAATACTTGTTCAGTACTCCTTAAAACTGTCTAGGTCCTTAAAGACAAGAGAGGTCTGAGGGCATGCCACAGCCAAGACAACCCCAGGGGGATATGACAACAAATATAGTCTTCTGGAATACAATATATACAATATAGTCTTCTGGAACAGAATAAGGATTTAGGTAAAAACAAAGGAAATCTGAATAACGTATGGAGTTTAGTTAATACTGTATTAAACTCTTTCATTAATTAAAATGACTGTAGCATATATAAGATGTTATCTATAGGGGACAGTGGGTGTGGGCATATGAAAGTTCTATAGTTTTTCAGAAATTCAAAACTGTTCTAAAATTTTAAAAGATTTATTTAAAATTGTCTATGTACTTTCTGATAATGGCAAATCCTACAATACTAAAAATTAATATAAAACTCAATTACTATTTTCTTTCTGAAAATTGTATGAAATTGCTGATATCCTGTACTCAGAGCCCACTTCACATTAATGGAACCTAGAATAATTTTTAAAAACAACTTAAATGAAAGAACTTTAAGTTTTGATGTTATAAGTGCTTCTTTCAAGATGTTTTCAAGTCTTCTCTAAGGACAAGTAACAATACACTTTATCTACAAGAGTTTCCAATATTTTTAGTGTAACCACTAACAGTGACAGTGACATACTGAAAACATCATCTTGAAAAGAAGAACAGAAATTTATAAAGAATATGTGTTTTCTTCTATTTAATTTTCCAGATTTTTCTCTGAAGGACATACTTAATACTAAAAGATGTTGGATCTTCAATATGAATTTGTATAAGTTTGTCATATGAATATTTTTATTATCCTTACATAAACAATTTTTACAACTCACTGAGCCTGACATATATTAGTTCTCCTTTGCCTAAAAACTCCAAGATCTGGAAAAATAAAAAATAGAGCTCTTTTTTTTTTAAAGTTAAAGAATTCTATAACTTTTATAAGTAAAGTTTGATATAACTATCAGTATGAAGTTAACAACCACTAATTTTCTATCATAGAGAAGTGGTAAGAATTACTGAAATCTAAGAAAGTCCCAGAGTAAAATAAATGACTTTTTTTTCACCCCTAGGTAACAGAGATATCAGATGATAAACTTTTTTTTTTTTTTCTGGAAAATAACTGACAATAAATTTAAAGGTAATTTTCTTAAAGAAAAGGTAAATAAACTATTTGCCAAACAAGATTCCAGGCAGAATAGCAATAGCAAAATCAGAGAAATAAAAAAAACGACAATATCAAAATCAGAGAAATAGGAAAACTTAGGCTAAAAAAACACTTGATGTTGATCTTAGAGTACCAGTATGAAAATAGGGAGGAGAATTGTGGGGTAATGTGTTTTTATTGCATATTTAATAATGAATACCCATAAAGTTTGTGATCAAGGATAATTTTTGAAATAATATTTTTAAAGAAGTATGAGAAAAAACTGGAGTGAGAAAAAGATAGTGGGGAAATATTAGAAAAATAGACAAATCTGGTTTTTGTTGTTGTCGTTAAAACTTTGCACTGTCTTCCTATTGGTTTAAAGTCCAAAATTTATTCATCCATCGCACCTATCCATACATCAACCCATTCATTCATCCATTCAGTTATTCAACAAATATTTATGGAAGGACAAGTGATATGGAGAAACAGACAAAACAATCAAAAACATGTGGTCAGAGAAATAAGGAAAAAGACAGGAGACTGAGCGTCTTAGAATCCTGAAGCAGAGATAATCTAAAGGAGGCATTAAACAGAATCCTCGCAGAGTCAGAGGACACTGAGAATAGGACATTCAGAACAAGACTTTCAATTTGGAGATTTTAAAGTCATAAAAAGGCAATCTTGTAGAGATAAATGTTGTGAGAATGCTAATTATAAAGCAAACACAAAAGAGTAAGAGTCAGGAGGTAGCACGAAGATGGAAACAGTGGTACTGTAAAACTGAAATAAAGTACAATTTTTCATGACATGAAACTTTAAGTGGTTATAACAAGACTGTGATCACATTTACTGTTTTAATCCAGGTTAATCAATGTCCTCCATTCTATTTGACAATCAGCTTTTTCAGTGGGTGGGTCTAAAATAAGATTCATGTACAAGGTTTGTGTGCAAACCATGTGATCAGAAGTATTGCTATGGGATGAATTGTGTTCCCCCAGATTTATATGTTGAATTCCTAACTCTCAGAACTTCAGAATGTGACCTTATTTGGAAATAGGATCATTGCAGAGGTATTTAGTTAAGATCAAGTCATACTGGAGTGAGGTAGACTCCTAATCCAATCGAATTTGTATCCTTATAAAAAGGGGATGTCTGGACACAGACAGATACACCAGAAGAACAGCACATAAACATGAAGACAGAGATTGGGGTAATGTTTCTACAGGTCAAGGATTGAAAAGATTGCCCGCAAACCATCAGAACCCAGGAAAGAGGCCTTGAAGAGATTCTCACTCACACCCTCAGGAGGAACCAATCCTGCTGACCTTAATCTCAGACTTCTAGTCTCCCGAATTGTGAGAAAATAAATTTCTGTTGTTTCAGCAATTCAGTGTATGGTACTTTGTTACAGGAGCCCTAATATAGCATGAAAGACTAAATTTGTAGAAATTTAATTCTGTTTGCAGATCTAAACGCTGGAAAATTGAACAAAGCAAGAAGATTCGGAGGCCATAAAGGCAGTGGAACACCTTGAGAAAAGGAGCACAGGCATCAAAATTGAATATTCCTTCTATTTTCTGGAAAAACAAAATAAAACAGGAACTGTAGGTCACACTTGTGTCCATGTGTTGGTAGTTTTAAGAAAAAGGACTTGGGTAGAGAGTTTCTCTGAGATTTCTGACTTTTCCATTGATTATAACCATTTCCCATAGCTACTTATGAGTCATGGGGTCCTGTGTTTGACAAAACGTATTAAAATATTCAAAGTAAAAGTAATCTAGATCTAGAGTCAGCCACACTTGGGATTTTGAATTGCTTGGGAATTTTATACCTACTGAAACCTGCCTGCCTTGACTTGTTTTTTCCTTCCCATGCTAAATTCCTACATTATCTATCTTTCATTTCACCCATTTAGGCAGAACTGAAATTGTGTAAGCTCCGTTTCAAGGCCCTGAGGTCCAGACCCCTGGCTATTCTTGACCTGCAGCAGCCCTTAACCCTTAGCTCCTGCATCTCCAGCCTGAGCTTCCACCCAGCTGCTCTTGACCAGCTTTGTTCATCTGCTCTTCATGCCTTCAGTATTAAAGTGAGATTTTATGTTTACGCTCATATCAAAACACTAGAAATGATTCGTTAATTTTTATTTGGGGTGAAACTCTTCAAGGCTCCTTCCTTCAGTATACAACTTTATATTATAATGCAGCAGAATCATGCAGCATAACTGCGGTAGCACAGAGTTTGTTCATTGTCTGATGGCTGAGTCCTCAAAGACATGTATGTTATATGGTTAGTAATCACTTTTATTTTTCACAAAAACAGTAGATAAAGGAGCATAGATTTTAAAAACTACATATATTCATCTTTTATCAGAAACATGGAAGGGATGAGATGCTATTTTAAAGTAGGATACTTTTTTTGACATTTTAAGATTTCTTTGTTTTCTTAAGGCTACTTAAATGATTTCTTATGATTGGCAACTTTTGCTAATAAAATGTTACAAAGCTACAGTTTTTCTGTGTCTGAAGTTTTGCACTAGTTGCAGGTGCTCTGCCTTAATAGTGAAGCACTACATTTTCTGGAATATTCCATTATGGTTAACATGAAAAACCCTCATTATTTTTGATATACATTTTTTATATTTTTGGCTTTTGTACCCAAGACAGGTGGTTGGGGGCAGGATCTTTCTCTCAGTGTTTATGCAGCTTTTGTTCTCAAGTAATCTCTCTGTGACTCTTCTTATACTTCTACCCTCCATGACAATTCAGTTAACATAATGTTAACTGAATTGTCATGGAGGGTAGAATTCTTCTACACCCATTTGGGAAAGAAAACTAGCAAGGGAGGTGGAAGGAATAATGACTTTGGGGAATAACTCTTCCTCCCACTCCTTAGTGTACCATGGGGAAGGACTTTCTAGGTTAATCCTGACTTCTTCCCTGTTCCCTTTTAGTGCCCAGCCTATTAGATAAAATCATATGTGATTGGTGAATATGAGAAAAGAAATTGATTATTCTTGCCCATTTCCATTGGGTTTTCTTTGTCTCTCCATGTCATAAGTGTTAGAGGCACAGCCTTTTTGGAGAAACCCTAGAATTTTCAGCTTAGTTGGTGGCAAGATAGATAAATTTAATTCTGAGTACACCATTAAGGAGCCCACTGTTGCCATAGATCTAACCACACTCCCCAAACAGCCTGACCTGTTATCAAGCTGGCATTTTGATCTCCATTTGTGTGATTCTTGGCCCTCACCCCGTGATTTCTGTATTTGTCAAGAAAATAGGGAAGTTATTTATTGACCTCCTACAATGCCAAAAGTAAACAGTGGAATGTTTTATGGGGAGTAGTTGGGTTCCTTCCAAATTTTCCTTGGTTAGATAGTAGAGCTATCAATGGGGACTGTCCACTCTCCAACCCCATTAAGGGAATGGATCCATTCAGCCTTGCTCAAGAGACCATGATTTCTGTTGCCATGTGTTGTATCAAATAGTTTAATTCCTTGACAACAAACAACTAAACTAGGTTAATTTACATTTTGTCAGGTTTGGAAATTTTCCCTGGCATGGGTAGCAGTATCTGTCTTAGGATACCTATAAAAGGAGTTCACTACTTTACACCATGCTATTATAGAACCAAAAATAAAGGCAATTAATCTCCTAGGTTTGTAATATCTATTGTTTTCTTGTTACACAATGAAGTTGTCAAAAGATATAATCCTCAAGCAATTCCAAAGATTGTATACACTAAAGATATCAGTCTTCATGAGTCATAGAATTTTTGGGGAATTATATTACCAACTAATAAATATTGTTAATAGTATGTATTAATGGTGGTGCTTTATGATAGAAATATTTCTTTTCAAAATATTGTTTGCTTGTTTTTGTAAAGATACATTGTGAATTTACACTTCTTTCCTCTTTAATGCAATTATACCATATGTCACTTTTTCAACTTTATAAGCTCCTAGAATTCTGGATGTGTTTCCAACAGAGAAATGGTATTTGGCAGTAATCACTGTTGCTACTGAACAGTGCTAATCTATCTATAGTAGAGATGTTCAGTTTTCATATGTAGTAAAACAGAAACTAAAACTGTAATGTTAGGAAACATAATTTATAATTTCAAGAGTGAAGCAAAACTCCAAAAGAAAGATAGCTAATAATGAACCCAATCACCAAATACTTGTATAGCAATTGATACAGGTCAGTCTTATGCCACCAGCTGGAGACAGAGTTATGAACATGATAGAAGAGGATACTACTATTTCTCATTCTAGTGGTGGGATGCAGAAAATAAATACTTAAATTATTTTTTAAAGCATCATCATATATATATATATACACACACACACACACATACATACATGCATATACAGAGAGAGAGAGAGAGAGAGAGAGAGAGAGAGAGAGAGAGAGAGAGAGAGACTAGGCATAGAAATTAACTTGCTTAGCTGGGCGCGGTGGCTCACGCCTATAATCCCAGCACTTTGGGAGGCCGAGGAGGGTGGATCACGAGGTCAGGAGATCGACACCTTCCTGGCTAACATGGTGAAACCCCATCTCTACTAAAAATACAAAAACGTAGCCGGCGTGGTAGCGCCTGTAGTCCCAGCTGCTCCAGAGGCTGAGGCAGGAGAATGGCGTGAACCCGGGAGGCGGAGCTTGCAGTGAGTCGAGATCGTGCCACTGCACTTCAGCCTGGGCGACAGAGCGATA
The DNA here is from genome assembly GCF_037993035.2 of Macaca fascicularis. Classification (NCBI taxonomy): domain Eukaryota; kingdom Metazoa; phylum Chordata; class Mammalia; order Primates; family Cercopithecidae; genus Macaca; species Macaca fascicularis. The sequence goes on along the minus strand of NC_088388.1, from coordinate 104,478,533 downwards.
CTCCGTCTCAAAAAAGAAAAAAATAAATAAATAAGAAAGAAAGAAATTAACTTGCTTACTACTGAGTTCTTCAGGATAATTAATTCAAAAGAATATTTAGGTCTCAAAATCTCAACTATTTGTCTTCATGTTCAAAACTCAGTGTTTAGATGTTGGCTCTGAGAGAGAGAGAGAGAGAGCAGTGTCTATTAAAATGGACTTGTACTGTCTAGCTTTCCTTCTTTAAGCGTCTCACCTTCTGTCACCCAATTTACCTTTCTTATCACTGATTTAGTTAGTTACCCAGGACTCTTCTGCCATCCTACCCACTAGACTTTCTGTTCTCTCTTTGATGTCTACTGTTTAACTCTGGTTCTGCACCTCAATTCTGCTATGGCCATATCTATATCTATCTGTTGCTGATTTAGTGCTGATCTCGTGTGCCCTTGACTTCTGGCCTGCTGTGTACACCTAGAAGCTTTTAAATGACAATTACTGTAGAAAAGGTTTTGATATAACCAATATGTTACCTTTGTTTCAACCCACTTCTCAGATTCCTCACCCCTTTAATAAGAAAGTAAAAACCTTGCTTGTTTGGAGCAACATAATCTGAAAGCTATTTAATCGTTTAATGATACCTTATTGATATTGTAGTCTTGTTTAAGTTTTAGGAAAATTATTCATATATTCGAGCTGCAAGATCCTTCTGCTAACACAAAGCCCTCTTGTCAAACTGAAGTTAGAGTATAAAACAGTGTATATATTGAATTTTTGTTTGTTTGTGTGTTTGAACAATGGCTTCCGTGGGAATGTAATCCAATTTGCTAAGCACCTATAGATTTTTACTGTAGAAAATTGAATTTGGGAACTAAACGTTGTGGAATTCATTTGAGTGATTTGCTGCTTTAGCTATACTTCTGCCCCAATTTGGATCATTTAGAGTTTTTATTTCTCCTATTAATTTTTTTCAATTAAATTCCACAGCTATTCTTTCCAAAAAGAAATGTTGTCAATGCAATAGTTAGTTGGGCTAAAGGAAAAACAGTATGTCTTTTCCAAAAAAAAAAAAAGGTTGTCACAAAACTTGACATCCTGAAAAATCGAGCCTTTTGTAAGTGCTGCTTATGAGATTTTGTACTTCGGGCCAAAAAGTCAGATGTTAGTAAATGAGCCAGCCTGTCCCCAGTGCCCAAGTCACTGTGAAAGCTCCATGCAGCCAGCTGGGTTCAGCCAGCCTTGATGAGTGCTGGAGTCTCCCATGGTAACACGGAGCGGCGAATTGAGAACAAAGTGAAAGGTTGGCTTCAGGCTTACAAGACAAATCTCCTTCCTTCATACACTGTCACTGAAGAGGAAAAGTATGAATAGTCTTATTGCTTTTGACCAGCTATATTTATAATTCTACATAAACCAAACCACAAAAAAGGCTGCTTAGACAACTAAATGCATTTTTTTAAAAGAATTTAAAATTTGAAAGGAGGAAAAAAAAAAGCAAAAGGTTATCAACATGTAAAAAAAGGGTAAGATTAAAATTCTCCAGTCTCCATATTAAAATTCTGAAAGACAAAAGTTAGCACACCTAAAAATAAAGAAACATAAAATATCTTTTTTTCAGACCAAGTATAAACTAGAACTACTTTAACCTTTTCATTGACTCTCTTTTGTATAAGAATGTAAGTTCAATGTTTTTTTATTTTGGTGACGAATTCTGGTGAGATAATTGAGTAAACAAGTGTTTGTGAACACATGTGTCCATTACAGTATATAAAATAAGCAATTTGGCTCCCCCAAAGTATCTTAAACACCATTCGTTTGGTGACAATTTATTCTCTGGCAAGATGAAATTCACACAGAGAAACTGTTTCCTTCCGCTGGCAAAAAAAAAAAAAAAAAAAAAAATATATATATATATATATATATATATACACACACACACACACACATATATGCTCTTAGCAGCCAATCTGAGGAGAGAAGTGGTGAGTAGCAGAATGAAATTGGAAATCTGTAGACGATTCAAAGTGAAGCTAATACAACACAATTCTGAGCTAAGCACATAGACATGCTTGAAGTTTCTGCTTGCACAACCAGTAATTCTTTATGAAGAGGCAAGCAACAGCACTCTTGCATCTTTTTCTCAAGTTGTTCACAAAGTGATGACTGTAGCTGTTTGCTTGATAAAACTGAACAATGCCTTTTGATTTCACAGGTTGCCTGAAGGCTTGCAGCCAGTAGTTCTTCTTTCTTGGACCCTGCTCTGATGGTAACATAGCACTTTTTAATTTTGAATGTGTTGCTCTCTGGTGATGGAGAGATAGCAGTACATTATCTTAAGTCTATTTCTAGCCTGACATTCTCTCTTACCTCCACACCACAGGCCACCTCAGGGAAATTCTGCAAAATTAAATTTCATATATTAAAGCTATGTAGATGTAGGATAAATATTTAATAGAAAATAAAGTGACTAAACGTCTAGCAGACTGTACTTTTAAATGTTCTTTCCTAGTTTTAATCAACAGCTTTTATTAGATATCAACTGATACAGAAGACTTTGTAAAACAGAAGACCTCTTTATAGATTAAACTTTGATAATAAAATTAAATACATTTTCCACCATAAAAGTATACTTTCTAACATGACAATGGAATAAAAGGCATTAAACGGTAAACATAGAAACATTTTTCTCTTTGGGGTTATTTAGTGTCTGTTAAGTTCCTTCCCAGCCAACATTTTAATTACTGTTCTTCAAGAGGGGACAAAAAGATAAGGAGTAAATGTAAAAATAATATGAGCCACATTAATGAAATATTTCGGAGTAGCTGTGGCTAACAGTAGCTATTTTTCTGTTATCTTGAAAATAATATGACAGAAAAATGACATTGATAACTACTGAAAAAAGTCAGCTGAATATTACATTTGTCATTATACAGTAATAAAATCATGAGTTTTTTTATTTGTATCTCTCACCTCATAAAAATAATAGCCTTTTCTTCAGTGAAATTTTCAAACATCCTTTAAATCTAGGGTAATTACAAATGATGAGTGTGAAATATATTTTAAAAGATTTGCAACAATTCTGGCTTGTAATAATTTGTACATTTTTAAGGAGAGTTAATATTTAAAACTGTAACAAGGTAGTTCTAAGGTCACAGAATTGATAATACAGGAGATTAAAAAAAAACAAAATCTGTTATATACCTGATATTTTACCTATTTTTTGAAAAATATAATTATCTACAATGCTCTTTAGTTCAGTTTTTAAAATGTTTTGTGCATTTTTAAAATTTTTGCAGTTACATAGTAGGTGTATATATTTATGGAGTACATGAGATGTTTTGAAACAGGCATGCAATGTGAAATAAGTGGATCGTAGGGAATAGGGTATCCGTCTCCCAAGCATTTATCCTTTGAGTTACAAACAATGCAATTACACACTTTAAATTATTTTAAAAGGTATAATTAAGTTATTAATGACTATAGTTACCCTATTGTGCTATCAAATAGTAGGTCTTATTCATTCATTCTTTTTTTTTTTTTTTTCTGAAATGGAGTATCGCTCTGTCGCCCAGGCTGGAGTGCCATGGCAGACTCACTGCAACCTCTGCCTGGCAGGTTCAAGGGATTCTCCCGATGCAGCCTCCCTAGTAGCTGGGACTACAGAAGAGCACCACCACTCACTCCTGGCTTACTTTTGTATTTTTAGCAGAGACGCTGTTTAGACTTGTTGGCCTGGCTGATCTCGAGCTCATGACCTCAGGTGATCCGCCCGCCTCGGCCTCTCGAAGTGCTGGGATTACAGGCGTGAGCCACCGCGCCTGGCTGTTTCTATTTTTCATACCTGTTAACCATCCCCACCTCCTCCTGAGCCTGCCACTACCCTTCCCAGCCTCCGCTAACCATCCTTCTATTCTATGGGTCCATGAGTTCAATATATATGTATATTCTTTTGAGACGGAGTCTCGCTCTGTCGCCCAGGCTTGAGTGCAGTGGTGCGATCTTGGCTCACTGCAACCTGCGCCTCCCGGATTCATGCCATTCTCCAGCCTCAGCCTCTTGAGTAGCTGGGATTACAGGAGCCCGCCACCATGCCTGGCTACTTTTTTGTATTTTTAGTAGAGACGGGGGTTTCACCATGTTAGCCAGGATGGTCTGGATCTCCTGATCTTGTGATCCGCCTGCCTCAGCCTCCCAAAGTGCTGTGATTACAGGCGTGAGCCACCGTGCCTGGCCGAGTTCAATTGTTTTAATGTTTTGATCCCATAAATAAGTGAGAACATGTACTGTTTTTCTTTCTGTATCTGGCTTATTTCACTTAACATGATGACCTCCAGTTGCATCCATTTTGTTGCAAATGATAAGATCTCATACTTTTTAATGGCTGAATAGTACTCAATTGTGTATATGTACCACCTTTTTTTTTCTCCTTTCATTTGTTGATGGACACTGAGGTGCTTCCAACTGTTAGCTACTGTAAACGGTGCTGAAACAAACATGGAGTGCAGATATCTCTTCCATATACTGATTTATTTTCTTTTGGATATATACCCAGCAGTGGGATTGCTGGATCATATGGAAGCTCATTTCTTAGTTTTTTGAGGTGGTTGTCCTAATTACATTCCTACCAACAGTGCACAGGAGTTCCCTTTTATCCACATCCTTGCCAGCATTTGTTATTGACTGTCTTTTGGACATAAGTCATTTGAACTGGGGTGAGATAATATCTCATTGTAATTTTGATTTGTGTTTCTCTGGTGATCAATGATAGTGAGCACCTTTTCATATGCCTGTTTGCCATTTGTATGTCTTCTTCTGAAGGGTGTCTATTCAAATATTTTGCCCATTTTTTGACTGGATTATTAGACTGTTTTCTCATGTAAATACTGAAGCCCAAACAGTTAAACAATTAGCCCAAGGAGAAAGCTATTATTTGACAAACAATATTTTGTCTTAATTGTTCCAATTTTTGGCCAAGCCTGGTGGCTCACGCCTGTAATCCAGCACTTTGGGAGGCTGAGGCGGTAGAGCACTTGAGTTCAGGAGTTCGAGACCACCCTGGCTAACATGGTGAAACCCCATCTCTACTAAAAATACAAAAATAAGCCAGGCATGGTGGTGCGTACCGGTAATCCCAGCTACTGGGGAGGCTGAGGCAGGAAATTGCTTGAACCCAGGAGTCGGAGGTTGCAGTGAGCCAAGATCGTGCCACTGCATTTCAGCCTGGGGGACAGAGTGAGATTCCATCTCAAAAAAAAGAAAAAAAGAAAAAAGAAAAAAAAGACTTCCAATTCTTAACACTACACCATACTCCTTTCAGAGCTGTATTATATATTACATGTGAGGAATTCAAGCTGAATTCCTAAGTGCTTAATCTAGGTGCTATCGAACTGGCATTAGACATAATTATTTTGTGGAGCTGCTTCTTCCATTTACCTAGGCTCTCTTGTTTTCATTTTTATTTTACAGTCTCTTCTCAGGCTATCTAATTTAATTCACAAGCCTCAGTCATTATTATTATACTAATTATCGGTAAGTGAACTGTCTAGCATAGACATCTGTAATGAATTCAATATACTAGATTTTTCCAAGAGACTTCAAACACATGATATCCAGTAGGTCCAATTTCAAGCTATTCTCCTATTCTTGATTATTTTCTAGCTGTTTACTTAGTAAATTACACCATCCTCCTACTAAATATTGTATGTAAAAATTCCACCCCCTTACCATCCTCTCTCTTACTATTTACAATGCATACCATGTTCAATTAGCATTACCTTTTAAATATTTCTCATATAGTTCCACTATCCTAAATCTCCTTTGTCATAAGTCTAGTACCGGCTACCACCATCTCTCAACTTGATTGCTATAAAACCTAATTTATTGCCCATTATTTATTCTGATCCACTTCTTTTTTTTTTTCTTTCTTTCTTTTTTTTTTTTTTATTATACTTAAGTTCTAGAGTACATGTGCACAACATGCAGGTTTGCTACATATATATACATGAGCCATGTTGGTGTGCTGCACCCATTAACTCATCATTTACCTTAGGTATATCTCCTAATGCTATCCCTATCCCCTACCCCACCCCACAATAAGACCTGGTGTGTGATGCTCCCCTTCCTGTGTCCAACTGATCTCTTTGTTCAATTCCCACCTATGAGTGAGAACATGCGGTATTTGGTTTTCTGTTCTTGCGATAGTTTGCTGAGAATGATGGTTTCCAGCTGCATCCATGTCCCTACAAAGGACACGAACTCCTCCTTTTTTATGGCTGCATAGTATTCCATGGTGTATATGTGCCACATTTTCTTGACCCAGTCTATTCTGATACACTTCTAATCTAATCAACACACTGAAACTAGAAAGGCATTCTTGATGCATGCATCAGATCACATGCCATGTAAGCTGAAACATTTCAGTGGCTGACCACTGCTTATAAGTTAAGGATTAAACTCCTTGATATAGCTTACAAATCCTTCGATTGCCTGTCCCTCGGGAGTACACATTACTCCCCTATCTAGGTGAGGTATGCAGCTTGAGGTACGGGAGAGATTTGTGGGTGGTGTACAGTTCTTTTCATCAGGTATGACATCCTAGTCTGACAATTAATAGACAAAAGATAAATGACCTACTCTCCAATGATCAATTATGGGAGACTTGCAAACTGCACTAAAAGTCTTATTGGGAAAATGATGCATTGCAGAGTCCATAGCAATAAGAAAATCCTATGGAATTGGCTTTGTAAAATTCTCTAACCTGGTAGTAGAGAAACTTACTTGAGTAGACCCTGACTCTTCTATCAGGGAACAAATCTTTTCTCCAACTTTTTTTCTCCTGAGGTCCATTGCCTTATTTGAAATGAACATTAGGGAATATGTCCTCCTTGGAAAATGTCCTCCCCCTGACATTCTATAGCCACATTCTGCAAGTGGAAGATTGAGAGTATTTTTAGACCAGGATGTGGTTTATTTTGCTTCACATTTCTTGCACAAATCAAACTAAGCAACTCAGTACTGACTGTACTGTAACTATATCTGTAACTATACTAAAATTCTTTGCTAATGGTAAATATCTAGCATGATTTATTTATTTCGATCTTGCCTCCTTGTCTTTTTCTTTCTTCCTCTGAAATTAACAACAGTCATCTTGAGGCTCAGGAATTTTAACCCTGTCAATGTGTCTCCTTGCTCTTCAACCCCTCTCTGCTCAGGGTTAAGTCCTTATTCAACTGTAAGATCTTAGTGGGCCTTTTTGAGTTTGGGATTTAAAAGCAGTTGGCTTTTCCAACCCTGCAAGACCCAGGTTTTTGAATTCTCCAGATACGAATTCACTGTGGTCTCAAAATAGCTAATGTTTCCGAGTTCATCTCTTTCTTGTAACACCTTGCTATAAGCATGACTTTATGAACAGCATACATCGCTAATATTCTGCTGTTTAGACTTTTTCTTCTGTGATTATCCAGATTTTCAAAGAAACTAATTTCATAAAAATATATACAATACTGTAAAATATTGAACAATATGCATTTCCATCTTTCCAGCCTTGACTTCTACCTGATGCAACTGAGGATGTTAACTTGTTTTTATTTTTATAAGGTATAATTTACATGTAGAGAAATAAACAGATGTTCTTCCATAGTTTAATATATTTTAACAAATATGTAAACTCATATAACTAACACATTAATCAAGATTTAGAAATTTTGTCATCCCAGAAACTTCTCATACCTCTTTGCAGTCAATGTCCCCACACCAAGAGGCATCTGGCGTTTTGACTTTTATTGCCACAGATTTGTCTTGTCCTTTGTCAAAATTCATTAAAGTAAATCATGTGGATGTACTCTTTTGCATATGCTTCTTTTGTTCTATGTAATATTTTTGAGACTCATTTATTTTGTTGTATATATCAGTTGCCAATTTTAATTGCTGAGTAGTATTGCATTTATAAATATACCAAAATAGCGAGGTGTAGTGGCTCATGCCTGTAATCCCAGCACTTTGGGAGGCTGAGGCGGGTGAATCACCTGACGCCAGGAGTTTGAGACCAGCCTGGTCAACAGGGTGAAACCCCATCTCTATTATAAATAGAAAAATTAACCAGGAGTGGTGGCACGTGCCTGTAGTCCCAGCTGCTCAGGAGACTGAGGCAGGAGAATAGCTTGAACCCAGGAGGTGGAGGTTGCAGTGAGCCAAGATCATGCCACTGCACTCCAGCCTGGGTGACAGAGCAAGACTCCATCTAAAAAAAAAAAAAAATATATATATATATATATATATATATATATATGTGTGTGTGTGTATATGTATGTGTGTGTATATATATGTATGTATGTATATATACACACATATGTATTTGGTATTTGGCATATATACATATATATATAACAAAAAATTTTAAATCATTCTTCTATTGATAGACATTTGGGATATTTCCAGTTAGAGCTAAAATAAATAAATCTACTCTGACCATTCTTGTACTAGTCTTTATGTGAATATATGTTTTTATTTCTTTTTAATAAATAAATGGAAACAGAATTGATGGGTCATAGAAAAGTGATGTGGAACTTTATAAGAAACTGCCAAATAGGTTTCCAAATTGGCACCATTTTTTATTTCTACTGTCAGTGAGACACAGTTCTACTTGCTTCACATCCTCACCTATATTCATGTTTTCAGTTATCATTATTATTTTTTAACTTTAATTATGTTAGTTGGTATGTAGTGGTTTCAAATAGCTTATTCATTTCCTCTGATGACAAATAGTTTGAACACAGTTTTATTTACTTACCTACTATTAATTTGTATGCCTTTATTAATAAAATATCCAAATCAGGCTGGGTGTGGTGGCTCATGCCTGTAATCCCAGTACATTGGGAGGCTGAGGCAGGAAGATTGCTTGAGTCCAGGAGTTCAAGACCAGCCTCAACAACAAAATGAGAGCCCATCTCTCAAAATATTCAAACAATTCACTGGAAAAAAATATCAGCAGGGAGTCGTGGCACATGCCTGTAGTCCCAGCTACTCTGGGGCTAAGGTGGGAAGATTGGTTGAGCCTGGGAGGTCGAGGCTGCAGTGAGCTATGATAATGCCACTGCCCTCCAGCTTGGGTGACAAAGTGAGACCCTGTCTCAACCAAATAACTAAAAATAATTTTTAAAAATCTAAATCTTTTTCTGATTGCTTAATTGGGTGACTTAATTTTTAATATTGAATTTTGGTTCTTAACATCTACATAAGTCTTTTGTCAAACATGTATTGTAAATATTTTATATAATCTGTAGCTCGTGTGTTTTACAATAGTGACTTTTTTGGTTTACTTTTATTTTTAGCCTTTAAAAAAGTAATTCCTACTTTTAATTTAGACTCAGTGCATGTTCAGGTTTTTTACGTGGTCATATGGAATGAGGTTTGAGATAGTAATGATCCCATTGCTGAGGTAGTAAGTGCATGGTGGCTTTCGATGAAGATAAATCTTTTCATTTCGAAAAAAAAAAAATTCAACAATTTGTAATGACTATACGTGTGTGTGCGCGCGCGCACGCGTACTGTCAAAGGTATTTTTGCAAACCACAGGATCCCAAAGATTTTCATATATATGTATATATATACATACATATATACATACACATATATTTGTGAAACACCTTCATTGAGATATGTTACATACTGTAAAATTTACCTCTTTGAAGTGTAAAATTATCAGATTTTAGCATAATCACAGGCATGTACAATCACTGTAATGTAATTTTAAAAGGTTTTATTACTCTCAAAGAACCCTGCACTCATTAATGCTCACTTCCTATTCTGCCTTCCTCAGTTCCCAGCTGTTGCTATTAGGAATCAACCAGTAGAAGGGAAGAAACCGATATAACAAGCGAGGACACCTGGGGAAGTTTTACAATCTAACAGGTAGGGACAAGATTAGTACACTGGGCAGTGAAAATATGGTAGAGACAACAGATTATAACTCTGGATGTGGTTGCATAATTAATTATTGCAGCCAAGCTAGCAGAAGGTATTTCTTTACAAGCATTTTGTTTTGATCCTGCAAGTACCATGCTGTAGCAAGTTCAACTGTTTTTAGAGTCCAGTATTTTTTCAATTAAACTACATTCAGACTCATTTTGGTCCTAATTTTAAAATTCTTTCTCCATTTTACCACCAACAAACACACTAATTAAATATTGAGTTAGCAAAATGATTGAAAATAGATAGTACTGATATTTCCAAGTCAATTTCCTTCTGCTACTTGGTTTTATTCCTGAATCCAAGAACTGAAACGTATTCAATGTAAGTTAAATACATTTAGAAAATGGGAATATTTATAATAATAAAGCTTCAAGAAAGCAAATGTAGTAAAGTTGAGTATCATGAAAACAGTGTGTAGAAATGCATTAGTTCATTCTCACACTACTAATAAAGACTTACCCGAGACTGGGTAATTTATAAAGGAAAGAGGTTTAGTGGACTCACAGTTCATCATGACTGAGGAGGTCTCACAATCATGGTGGAAGACAAAGAAGCAGCAAAGGCACATCTTACATGGTGGTAGGCAAAAGAGAGCTTGTGCAGGAGAACTCCCGTTTGTGAAACCGTCAAGTCTTGTGAGACTTATTCACTATCACGAGAACAATATGAGAAAGACTGCCCCCATGACTCAACTACCTCCACCTAGCCCCACCTTTGACATCTGGGGATTATTACAATTCAAGGTGAGATTTGGGTAGGAAGACAGCCAAACCATATCATTCCAGCCCTGTCTTCTCCCAAATCTCATGTCTTGACATTTCAAATCCAGTCATGCCTTTGCCATAGTCCCCCAAAGTCTTAACTCATATCAGCATTAACTCGAAAGCCTACAATCCAAAGTCTCATTTAAGACAAGGAAAGTCCCGTCTGCCTATGAGCCTGTAAAATCAAAACCAAGTTAATTACTTCCTAGATACAATAGGGGGTACAAGCATTGGATAAATACACCAATTCCAAATGGGAGAAACTGGACAAAACAAAAGGTCTACAGGCCCCATGCAATTCTGAAATCCAGCAGGGCAGTCAAATCTTAAAGCTTCAAAATGATCTCCTTTGACTCCGTGTCTCACATCCAGGTCATGCTGATCAAGAGACGGATTCCTATGGTCTTGGGCAGCTCTGCCCCTTTGGCTTTGCAGTGTACAGTCTCCCTCCCAGCTGTTTTTACAGGCTGCATTATCTGTCCGGTTTTTCCAGGCACACAGCGCAAACTGTCAGTGGTTCTACCATTCTGGGATCTGAAGGACAGTGGTCCTTATCTCACAGCTCCACTAGGCAGTGCTCCAGGACTCTGTGTGGGTCTCCCACACCAGATTCCCCTGTCACACTGCCCTAGCAGAGGTTCTCCATGAGGGCTCCACCCCTGCCACAGACCTCTCCCTGGACATCCAGGCATTTCCATACATCTTCTGAAATCTAGGTGGAGATTCCCAAACCTTAATTCTTGACTTCAGTGCACCTGCAGATACAACACCAAGTAGAAGCTGCCAAAGCTTGGGGCTTGCATCCTCTGAAGTCATGGCCTGAACTGTACCTTGGCCCCTTTTAGTCACGGCTAGGACACAAGGCATCAAGTCTCAAGATTGCACAAAGTACCATGGCCCTCGGCCTGGCCCAGGAAACAATTTTTTACTCCTAGGCCTCCAGGCCTGTGATGGGAGGAGCTTCCATGAAGACGTCTGACATGTGCTGGAGATATTTTCTCTATTGTCTTGGCAATCAACATTTGGCTTCTCGTTACTTATGCAAATTTCTGCAGTTGGCTTGAATTTCTCCTGAGAAAATGTGTTTTTCTTTTCTACCTCATCATCAGGCTGCAAATTTTCTTTTCTTTTTTTTTTTTTGAGATGGAGTCTTGCTCTGTCACCCAGGCTGGAGTGCAGTGGTGCAATCTCAGCTCACTGCAAGCTCCGCATCCCAGGTTCACACCATTCTTCTGCCTCAGCCTCCCGAGTAGCTGCGACTACAGACACCCGCCACCACACCTGGCTGATTTTTTGTATTTTTTAGTAGTGACGGGGTTTCACCATGGTCTCAACCTCCTGACCTTGTGATCCACCTGCCTCAGCCTCCCAAAGTGCTGGGATTACAGGCATGAGCCACCGCACCTGGCTAAATTTTCTTAACTTTTATGTTCTATTTCCCTTTTAAACTTAAGTTCCAATTCCAAACCATATCTTAGTGAATATATAAGATTGAATGTTTTTAACAGCATCCAAGTCAACCCTTGAACACTTTGCTGCTTAGAAATTTCTTCCACCAGATACCCTAAATCATCTCTCTCAAGTTCAAATTTCCACAAATCTCTAGGGCAGGAACAAAATGCAGCCAGTCTCTTTGCCAAAACGTAGCATGAGTCATTTTTATTCCAGTTCTCAACAAGTTCCTTATCTCTATCTGTAATGAGCTGCATTTTATCAAAGCCATTCAAAAAGCCTCTAGGAAGTTCTAAACTTTCCCACATCTCCCTGTATTCTTCTGAGCCTTCCAAACTGTTCCAACCTCAGCCTGTTACTGAGTTCTGAAGTCGCTTCCACATTTTTGGGTATCTTTACAGCAGTGCCCTAGTATTCGGTACCAATTTACAGTATTAGTTCATTCTCATGCTGCTAATAAAGACATACTGGTGATTGGGTAATTTACAAAGAAAAGAGGTTTAGTGGATTCACAGTTCAGCATGGCTGAGAAGGCCTGACAATCATGGCAGAAGGCAAAGGAGAACAAAGGCAAAGGAGAAGCAAAGGTGGCAGGCAAAAGAGAACTTGTGCAGGGGAACTCCCACTTGTAAAATCATCAGATCTTGTGATACTTATTCACTACCTGAAGAACAGTATGGGGGAAACCGCCCCCGTGATTCAATTATCTCCACCTGGCCCCACCCTTGACATGTGGGGATTCTTACAATTCAAGGTGAGATTTAAGTGGGGACACAGCCAAGCTATATGAAGAAGGATATGTTCTCCACCTTTAAGGCTAGAGTTATCTAGCCTATCTCATCTAAACTAAGATTCTCTTCTCTCTGGGCTGGACTATACAACATATAGTTGCACTTTCAAGGTTGCCACTTCCAAGACTCCAAGTCTCTATAGCTGTAGGACCCCTGACCATTTGACCAGCTTGTGTGTGTGGTTATTTAAGTGTGATAAGAACCTGATTGGTTGAATTTAGTCTTCAGATTTGGTCAGATATACACTACCAACCCAATCAGCTGTGTCCAGAGCTGGTCAGTGGAGGTTGTATGTCCATCCCTTCAGCAATTCAATTAAGATAGGTTGATTGGGCAAAGTACCCCCAATAATTTGGTTATTTAACTCATATTCATTAGCATCTAAAACTGAATTAGTTAATGTCTTCTCCGAATAAGCTACTTATTGTTTTATTTACAAGTACACCACTTTCACAGTTACCAAAGTAAACCTTTCACGTTATTCTCCAGTGCTTTGTTACCTTTGCATGTTTTATCTAGTTGTTTGTTCATAGTTGATCCCTTTTATTCCCTTCCAGTTAGCACCAATTTAATGTAGGCTCTGTGATTATTATTTTTCAACTTGGATAAGCTATAGCACCTAGCTACTCAAATGCTAATGTAAGGGGGTGTTGTGCAGTTATTTTGTGAAGTGATTAATATCTATAGTCAGTTAATGATCTCATTAAGTAAATGAGATCATCCAATTAGTTGAAAGGATGATCTTTAAGAGCAAAATTGAGGTTTTCCCAAGGAAAAAAGAAATTCCACTGGTAGACTGCAGATTCACCTTCTTCCCTAGAGCTTCCAGCCTGCCAAATCTCTCTCTCTCTCCCCCGATGTATACTGTGACGATACTGGAGACACACACACAGAGACACACACATATATAGACACACACATATCCTACGTGTTCTGATACAATCCTTTATAGCAGAGTCAAATGGAGAAATCGTTTTAAAAAATATTGCTGTCTTTTTGTTTATATTTCTGTATATATGACTGTACCTGTAACCTGCATGAAAGAGTAGGGACAGGCGGTCAGGTGCAGTGGCTCACGCTTGTAATTCCAGCACTTTGGGAGACCAAGGTGGGTGGATCACCTGAGGTCGGGAGTTCGAGACCAGCCTGACCAACATAGAGAAACCCCGTGTCTACTTAAATTACAAAAATTAGCCCAGTGTGGTGGTGCATGCCTATAATCCCAGGTACTTCGGGGGCTGGGTCAGAAGAATCACTTGAACCCGGGAGGCAGACGTTGCGGTGAGTCAAGATCCTACCATTGCATTCTATCCTGGGCAATAAGAGTGAAACTCGGTCTCCCCCCGCAAGAAAAGGTACGTACAGGCATATATTTATTAGAATAATCAAGTAATAAAAATAGATACAACTAATATTAAACATCGCGCAACAAAATAAGATTGTACACTAAAACAGAAGGCTTTATTATTAGATTTGAACAACAAACTTTGCAAATTTCTCTAAAATAAAATGAACCAAGCCTAAAGACCTATATTATAGAATTTCTTCTGTAGTTCAAGAGAAGATATCCTTTTTACTTATGACAGTTACAAGGTTTTCTGTTTAAGGGTAGTAAGAATATATGACAGAAGAAGAAAAAGATTTAAGTTTTCTTTTTCAGGCTTGAACTTCAAAAGCACTGCTACTTGGTAATTGATCAATTTTGGGGAAATATGCACTGAGAGATGCAGTAACTCAGAACATTGGACTTACGTCATGCTTCTCTTGGGATACTAGCAAGGGGCTGTAAGCTTGTAGAGAGGTCTAAAAGGAACCACTTTTAAAATGGTATAGACTCATTGGTAGAAGGGATCCAAACACGTGGGCCTGGAACAGAGGTCCTGGCTATCAATTATTATGTAGTGTGCAGGAACCCCAAACGATTCTATCTGCCCTGAGGACATAGGTATGACCAGTACAATAGGTACTAGTATGTCATCTCTAACCACCCTCAATCTCAACCCAAGGAGTCAGGGAGAACCAGTCGCAGCCTATCAATCACTGACTCAGTTTTTAGACAAGACAAACACCTCAAATATCATAACTTGTGTGGTTCCTGAAGATCCCTGCACTATGAGTTCCCCTTTTTGTATTAAATCTCCAAAGTCATTTAAACATTACTTCCTCTGCCACACAGTCAGATGCCATTTTACAGAGGAGCAGGATGAGGAAGGAGATATCTGAAGGAACTTTCACAAAGGGTCTGAATGTTTACTTTGGTAGATCTTTTATATTATTACATTGGGCTATATTTACTAGATTGGGTTAAAGTCAGTTCACAACAGCTTTATTTCTACTTTTATTAAGGTTCTCATCATACTTTACTTGGTTTGGATTGTTTATACCTATGTGTTTATCCCACAAGACATGAGAATGTAAATGACAACCATGACATCTTCATTTTTATATCCCCTAAAGCACCCACCAACATTATTGGTACATAGCCATCTTTTTATTTGAAGTCTAAAGGGGAAAAGTAGGTCAAAAAATCAACACAGCGGCTTATCCTGGGTATGCATACTGATGTCAGTACAGGAGTTGTCTGTGCTCTATTCAGGTATTAGGTAGCCTGGAATGGTCAGTTAAAGGCAAGTTGAGATGAGATGGCCCCAGGAGGAAATCAGGTTTTATGGTAGTCTGCTACTGAAGCAAAAGAGTGGGCTACAAAATACTAAAAATTTTAATTCTATCCTCCAATGCCTAGCTAAAATACAGTGAAGTATAAATGGATAACAGTAATATTATCTGCACTATCCATTGGACAGTTTTATAATATCTAATAACCTTTGAACTCATATTACATTCCAATTTAACTCACTCTTATGAACTGGCTTTTCATTTGACTGAGCATTTTCTTCTCAACTAAATTATGAGTTCTTTGAGAACAAAATATTAGCATCTCTTTGCATCCCCTGAAGGTCTTCCTATAGTAGGCATTTAACAATATTGGTTGGTTCATGAATAGCTTAATTTATGTCTTGGTGGCAGGAACATATCTAACTGTGCAACTGTCTTGAAACAAAGCCTTAGAAAAAGCGTATCTAGATTTTGTCTTGAAATTTTCATAAGCAACAACCAGGAATTGCCTCTTGCAATTTATCATATTACAAGAGGAAAAAGAGAAAAATCAAATAGGAGGACAGAGCACAAGTGTACTTTTGATACATGAAAACATATGAATATTATACTTCCAATGTTTCTGAATAATATGATTTTATGATTAATCCACATACTTAGAATTTCAGTGAAGGAATGCCAGCACAATACCCTATTACAGATTTTAAAAAATCAGTGTTGGTGGCATATTCTATCTTTGGAAGTTCGGCCAAACTCATCATATGCTGACGAGAAAAGAGAAATAGGCAGAAGCTGAGTTGATTAGGAGATACAGTTCAATGCTAACACAACTCATGATTCTAGTCATGTAGAGAGGCAGTGGAGATGCACAGAGAAATGGAGAGATTATGAGTTAGATAAAAGAGAATAAAATATCAGAGCCTTGCACCTGTATGTTACTGGTTCACAATGTCACTGAGCAAATCTGAAGACCATGGACTCTACTTTGAATTACACTTGAGATCTAAACTTGACAGAATATTACTAACTGTAAATGGCTTAGGAAACTATTACCTGGTATGATTTTTATAGGCACTTCCTGGATTAATTCACTAATTGTTGAGGTAGCGTGGTGAAATTACTAATTGGATATGACATTTCTATAAAATGCTATTAAAAATACTGCAGTGCCTATTGCCAGGTGAATTGGGTATGTACTTCCTACTATGTCAAATGACAAATTTAAAAGTGATAAAAAATACTGTCAATAAATTCAAAATTCTCTCAGGAGGGCTACTTCTCTGACAAAGTAAGACAGATAAGTCATTGGAACTTTTTCAAGTACTCTACAATCATAAACTTGCATCAGCACTTATACCTGTATTCTAATAGAAAAGACTGCTTCTTAAGAGTGAATTCACAGGAAAATGTGTTTAACCTGAGAGAAAAACGGCTTCTTTTACGAAAGGATTTTCTTTACTACATATTGACTTGCCTGAAATTATATCATTAGAGCCATTCGTTTGCATTAGGATATTGGTTCCAGAAGGTATCTCTGAAAACACACTATGTTGTCTTAAAGCATGAGTCCTATGCTCTTATATAAGCATGAAACTTTTGGATTTGGAAGAAAGAAAACCAACTCCCAATAAGTCCCTTAGTTGGTCAGCCCCTATACATGGCATTGTAAAGCATAAGAAAGAATGTTATGAAGAGCACAGCTGTGCCTTCCTTATCCTCAACACCTTGACACTAGTGTGCTGGTCCGTGTAGGTAGGCAATAAGCAGGAAATAGTTACTGAATGAAGGATTTTATTTACTCTCACCACAACCCTAAAAGGGAAGTATTTTTATCTTTTTGAGCATCCACCAATTTGGTAGAAATAATATAAGCTGTTCAAGGTCACACATCTCATAATGGGCTAGAGCCAGGGTGACAAAAGAGCAATGCATACCACCGTGGTGCTGCTGCATGAGAAAGGTGGAAATGTCTTACTTCTCTCACTTTGGCAATGTAAAAATTAATGACCATAAGTGTTAAGTGACCTGTGCAATGGCCCAAGAACACAATGGTTTACAGAATGGGCTGATTCTAGTAAAATTCCTCTTTACCATAAGCAGCCACCTAAGGTGCAGATTGTTCATGTTAAGGGCTCATAGATTTCTATTTCTGGAATATGCCTTATAGATTAGTTACCCAAAGGTTCTCAATTTCTCTCTTCTATCCCCACCTAATTCATTAGAAATCCAACTCCAAAAGAGCATATCACATATTCACTTGTTTATGATTATACACTATGTTACTGCACTAATCCAGGCTATCCAGGTTAGAATACTGCTTCTAGACTCCTAATTAGTCTCCATGTTTCTTCCTCCCTGACTTCACCTCTTTCCCATGTCTTTTTAGCTTGTAGTAGGAATAATAATTTTAAAATGCAAACCAGATTATATTACTATCCTATGCAAACTCTCCAAGTGGCATCTTATGGTCTACAGTGGCCCTGCATGATCTGGCTTTGGTTACTTATCACACCTTAGGTGTCCTACAGTTTTCCCCTTGGTCACTCTTCTCTAGCCATACCAGCTTTCCTGCATT
The DNA here is from genome assembly GCF_037993035.2 of Macaca fascicularis. Lineage (NCBI taxonomy): Eukaryota > Metazoa > Chordata > Mammalia > Primates > Cercopithecidae > Macaca > Macaca fascicularis. The sequence continues at coordinate 104,460,390 of NC_088388.1, read as the reverse complement.
TAAAAAACCTGCCAAGCATGTTCCTGTCTCAAGGAATGTTGTATTTTTTTCCCCTGTCTGAGGACTGCTCTTTCCACAGACCTTCATTCTCTGTTCATTCAGGTCTTTGCTTAAAGGTTAACTCTCTAGAGCAGCGTTCCCTGACCACCTTATCCAAGTCAGTCCACACATCCAACCTCATGCCCATTTACACTCCTTACTTTGCTTCATTTCTCTTCAGAGCTCATCTCCACCTAAAATTAAGATACATACATATTCATTTATTTGTTATATTATTTTTATAATGCCCATGGAAATAGTGACTTCATCTATCTTGTGTACTCTTGTACCCTCAGGCCAAGAACAGTGTATGCACAATGAATAAATATTTGAGGAATGAATGAGCAGCCTTTGCAGTGAATGAACCTCACTAATCCTTCGAATCCCTAGTGAGAATTCTAGAAAAGGGAGGCGTCTTCAGTTGTCACTACCACAAAATGAAAAATATAATTAACAGAAGCAATATGGTCAAATAAACTGAGACGGAAATGAGGTCCAATTTCATTTTCAAATCATACAACTAGGCCCCAGAGATGTGCATTAGTTATTTTTAGTTATTTCCTTCCTTCCTTCCTTCCTTCTTTCCTTCCTTCCTTCCTTCCTTCTCTTCTCTTCTTTTCTTTCTTTCTCTCTTTCTTTTCTCTTTCTTTCTTTCTTTCTTTCCTTCCTTCCTTCCTTTCTTTTTCTTTCTTTCTTTCTTTCTTTCTTTCTTTCTTTCTTTCTTTCTTTCCTTCTTTCTGTCTTTCTTCTTTCTTTTTCTTTCTTTCTTCTCTTTTCCCTCTCCTCCTCCTCCTCCTCCTCCTCCTTCTTCTTCTTCTTCTTGTTCTTCTTCCTCTTCCTCTCTCTGTCTCTCTTTCTCTCTCTCTCTCCCACTTTTCTTTTTTTCCTTTTTTGAGACAGGGTCTCACTGTTTCCCAGACTTAGTGCAGTGGCAAGATCATGGCTTATGGTAGCCTTGACTTCCCGGGCTCAAGCAATCCTCCCACCTCAGCCTCTTAGAGTACTTGACTGGAAAGGCATGTGCCACCACACTTGGCTAATTTCTTTTCTTATTTTTTGTAGTGACAGGGTCTCCACTATGTTGCCCAGGCTGGTCTTGAATTCCGGGACTCAAGTGATCCTCCTGCCTCAGCATCCTAAAGTGCTGGAATTACAGACATGAACCATCTTGCCCAGATCACTAATTTTCTTAGTATCATACAACTGATCAATGGTAGGGCCAAGATCAGACCTCAACTATTCAGTGTTCTTCCCTCTACCCTAAATAGAGTTTACATAGTCACAGATTTTAGAATAAAGATTAAATATTTCTGGGATAATCTCTTATTAGAAGAAAATGCTACTTTTTAACATTTTTGTAATGTAGAATGTGGAATTGATTATAAATATTAGTGGAGAGGAGGGAAGTATCTGTAGCTAGAAGGGTTGGCTGGTGTCAGTCTATGCCTGCCACACTTACAGCAACTCATTGTTAGGGCATTCATTTGTCTCATCCTCAGTAGGCTTGGTTTCACACTATCCTTGAAATGTCCTTACAAAGCCAGAAATTTTCTGTAAAATCAAACATGATGTTTAATATTAAATCAGTCTTCTGGATCCTTTTTCTGATTGGCCCACACTGATTATACAAGATTATTGCTTGAATACTGGAGTGACTGAGTCCTCAGTGCCACACACTCCAGGTGCCAGAAACAGACTTTTATTTAGCCTCATCACATAATAAAAATTAAGTTGTTTATTATTATTATTATTATTATTATTATTATACTTTAAGTTCTGAGATACTTGTGCAAAACATGCAGGTTGGTCACACAGGTATACATGTGCCATGATGGTTTGCTGCACCCATCAACCCATCATCTGTTTTAAGCCCCGCATGCATTAGGTATTTGTCCTAATGCTCTCCCTCCCCCTGCCCTCCACCCCCTGATAGGCCCTGGTGTGTGATGTTCCCTTCCGTGTCCATGTGTTCTCATTGTTAAACTCAAAAGGGAAGTATTTTTATCTCTACAAAAGTATTTTACAATGTAGAATTTGGAATTGATTATGAGCATTAGTGGCAAGGAGGGAATTGTCTGTAGCTAGGAAGGGTTAGCCAGTGGCTAACCCTTGATTTGCTCTTTCAAGTTCCTTTCCAAGGTCAGGGGCTTGCTCATCCCAGTGTCTGAGACTCTAGGCACAGGCCTCCGAGATGACAGCCAATTCTCTAACACTGTTCTCTGTCTACCCTATCTGGAGTGACAAACTACCACAATTTATAAGATAAACCTAAATTATAGGCTCCAGTCCACTGAACTGTTTGCATGTACAGATTCTAAATGTTTCCCAGCACCTGTTCAGCCCTATTCAGTGGGAGAGAGAGCTAGCACCTAACTGGTTCCTTCCTTCCTTCGCTGAGCCACATTTTTCCCAGTTCATCTGGGTTGCCTTACTGAGTTCTCTGCCATATGCCTGCAAATTGAGAAAAAAAATACACTGAATTATATATGTAGCAATACCAATCTCAATTATTTAAAATGATAAAAGTTAGCATTTATTGAATGCTAAGTATATGGCAAAGTGCTTAGCTTTTTACTTACATTATCTCATTTTGTCCAGATAAGATTTTATGATTTTGTTAAAATAATCATCTCTTATTTTCAGATGAATAATAGGCATAGAAAGATCTAGTGTATGAATAAAAACAATAAAGGCTTATTTGAAATAAATTGTCTCTTTAAATGTCAGAAATGGGAAATGAAAGCTGATTTGTAATGTTACAGAAAAGAGTTACAAAGGCATTAGAAATACACTGAGCAGTTACAATAGAATAGAAATAAAGAGGTTACTAGACTTCTTTATTTCTGACAAAATTAGTTTTGAGGAGATCATGGAATGAGAGAGAGTTTAACTCCAAAACCACTCCCATCTCCCAGTCTAGCATTCTTCCTAGTTATACAAACACACACACACACACACACACACACACACACACACACATATATATATATTTGAGATGGAGTCTTTCTCTGTCCCCAGGTTGGAGTGCAGTGGTGCAGTCTTGGCTCACTGCAACCTCTGCCTCCAAGTTCAAATGATTCTCCTGTCTTGGCCTCCCAAGTAGCTGGGATTACAGGTGCCTGCCACCACACCCGACTAATTTTTGTATTTTTAGTAGAGACAGTTTTCACCATATTGGCCAGGCTGGTCTCCAAATTCCTGACCTCAGGTGATCCACCTGCCTTGGCCTCGGAAAGTTCTGGGATTACAGGTGTGAGCCACAGCACCTACCTACTATTATATATTATACTGCTTTGTAATCAACCTATACTAGTCAATTAGTATTTTTTAAAATTGTGAATAAAAAGATTTTTTTTTTATGTCCCATTTCCTCAGGTGGAGCCAGATGCTGTCTCAGGAATCCTCCCAGGCTTCTTCCAGCCAACACTTCCTAACACTCCCACCTGTCCTCTACCGGTTCCATGAGCTAGGATGGACCCACCCAGGCTACAGAGTTATCTTGCAGAAGATACATATCTGCATCATGAAACACCTCTAAACTGTAGAGCATTGGTGCATTCTATGATTTCCTTGGGAAACCAATTTCCCCACATACCATCTATGCATGTGAAACAGTTATGTGGACTAAAGCCACAGTCACTGGCCAAGACTTACCATCTACAATGTGGTAGTTTGTCACTACAGGTAAACAGAGAGCAGTCCTAGAGAATCAGCTGCTATCTGGGAGGCCTGTCTTAGATAGTTTTTGAGAAAAAATATTGCACACAGTTCGTTGTTAGATGAGGAGCACACTTTTAACACTGTGGAACCAGTTAGTAGACGTTACGGGTTGAATTGTGTCCCCTCACACTTCAAATTCATGTCTTCATTACGTAGTATTTTGTTTGTATGGATATTTCAGAATAAATGATTCTGCTCAACTTAGTAAATAATTTTTTCAATATAGGTGTTAATTCTTGGCTTTATTCTATTGGCCATGTTATTTCACAGGACAACAGAGTAGTTAACAGTTTATAGGGAGGGCAGGGGAGGGGAGGGGAGGGGAGGGGAGGGGAGGGGCGGGGAGGGGAGGGGAGGGGAGGAATCATACATACCTGAGTACAAACCTTTCCTCTGCCATTCACTAACTTTGTGAACCTGAATAAAAAGTATTTAACTTTTTAAGATGTGTTTTTCGTCACCTGTATACAAGTTATTTATTTATTTATTTCATAAATATCTGTTAAATGCCTATGACTTTACTAGATTTCTATGAATATTAATAAAAGAATGAAAGTCAAGTGATTAGTTGGTATTTAACCCTTGATAAACATTTCCTGTTACTGCGTTCAACTCTCTATTTTAGAACAAAAAACAATTTTGTGCTGTCAGTCTTTCTTCACTATGTGGTATATTGCTGCTGAAAAGCAAACTGTAAATGTTTAAAAATTTTTCAAAGTTCTGGCATTTGTATTCAGAATGTAACTGTATTTGAGAATAGGCCCTTTAGATAAGTAATTAAAGCTACATGAGGTCAACCTTGCTGACATGCTGACATCCTGATCTGAGGCTTCGAACCTCCAGAACTAGGAGGAAATAAATTTCTGTTGTTTAAGCTGCAGTCTGTGGTACTTTGTTTTGACAGTCCTAGTAACATACCAGGTAATTTTAGTGGGGCTGATTTCTGTGTCACAATATCTTGCGAACATTTAAAGAGGGAATTCCTGAAGTACTGGTGGGCAAAAGGGCCATAGGATCCCCTCTCTTAGTAAATTTTGGAATGCAAGAGGTCATTTGGGGACTTGGGGGGAAGAGTGTGAGGGGAGTGAGGGATGAAAGACAGCAAATATGGTGCAGTGTATACTGTTCAGGTGATGGGTGCACCAGGCTCTCACAAATCTCCACTAAAGAACTTACTCATATAACCAAATATCACCTGTACCCCAATAAGTTATGGAAAATTAAAATAAATTAAAATTAAAATTAGGCTGGGCATGGTGGCTCACGCCTGTAATCCTAGCACTTTGGAAGCCCAAGGCGGGCAGATCATGAGGTCAGGAGATCGAGACCATCCTGACTAACATGGTAAAACACTGTCTCTACTAAAAATACAAAAAATTAGTGGGGAGTAGTGGCGGGTACCTGTAGTCCCAGCTACTCATGAGGCTGAGGCAGGAAAATGACTTGAACCCGGGAGGCGGAGCTTGCAGTGAGCCAAGATTGCACCATTGCACTCCAGCCTGGGCAACAAAGCGAGACTCCGTCTCAAAAAAAAAAAAAAATTTCTTGAGACTTTTTTGTAGCTAACATACAGTTAGGTTCATTTGGTTTGTAGTACAGATTAAGTCTGATGTTTCTTTGCTGATTTTCTGTTTGAATGATGCCTAATGCTAAAAGTAAGGGGTTGAAGTCTCGAGCTATTAGTATATTAGAGTCTGTTGCTCTCTTTAGCTCTGGTAATATTTGTTTTATATATCTGTGTGCTATAGTGTTGGGTGCATATATACCTATAATTGTTATATCCTCTTGCTGAGTTGACCCCTTTATCATTATTTAATTACCTTCCTTGTTTGTTTTTATATTTTTTGTCTTGAAATCTATTTTGTCTGATATAAGTATATCTATTTCTGCTAATTTTGAGTTTGCATTGGCGTGAAGTATCTTTTTCCATTTCTTTATTCTCAATCTATGTGTGTCTTTACAGGTTAAGTGTGTTTCTTATAGATAACAGATCATTAGGTCTTGTTTTTTATTCATTCAGCCACTCTATATCTTTTGTTTGGAGTTTTTAGTCCATTTATATTCAATGTTATTATGGATCAGTAAGGACTTACTTTTTCCATTTTGCCATTTTGTTATCAGTTTTCTGGTTGTTTTGTAATCTTTTCTTCCTTCCTTCTTTTTTTCCTGTCCTCCTTTTTGTAAAGGTATTTTTCTCTGGTGGTATGTTTTAATTTCTTTCTTTTTAATTTTTTTTGTGTATCCATTATAAGTTTTTTGATTTGAGGTTACTATGGGGCTTGCCTGTAACATCTTATAAACAATTATTTTAAACTGATGATAACACTGATTGCAAAATCAAACACATTAACAAATAAGGAAAGAGAGAACTGATAAAATCTCTACACTTGGTGCATCCTTCACTTCTAAACTTTTTGTTGTTTCTATATGTATCTCCTTATATGCCTATATTGTTACAAATTGTTGTAGTTATTATTCTTGAAAGTTTCATCTTTTAATCTTTCTACTCAAGATATGAGTAGTTTTCACACCACAATTACAGTGTTATAATAGTCTATGTTTATCTGTGTACTCACTGTTACTAATGAGTTTTGTACCTTTAGATTATTTCTTATTGCTTGTTAACATCCTTTTCTTTCAGATTGAAGAACTCCCTTTAGAATTTCATGAAGGACAGGTTTGGTGTTGTTGAAATCCCTCAACTTTTGTTTAGTAAAATTTGTATTTCTCTTTCATGTTTGAAGGATATTTTCACTGGATATACTATTCTAGGATAAAAACTTATTTCCCTCAACACTTTAAATATGTCATGTCACTCTCTCTTAGCCTGTAAATTTTCCACTGGGAAGTCTGGTGCAAGACATACTGGAGCTTCTTTGTACGTTTTTTATTTCCTTTCTCTTGCTTCTTTTATCCTTGACACTTGGGAGTTTAATTGTTAAATGCCTTGAGGAAATCTTCTTTGGGTTAAATCTGCTTTGTGTTCTATAACCCTCCTCTACTTGAATATTGATATCTTTCTCTAGGTTTGGAACATTTTCTGTTGTATTCCCTCTGAATAAACTTTTCCCAGATCTCTCTCATGCCCTCCTCTTTATGGCCAATAATGTGTAAATTTGCTGTTTTGAGACTATTTTCTAGATCTTGTAGGCTGCTTCATTTTTTTATATATACTTTTTTCTTTAGTTTCCTTTGGGTATTTATTTTCAAATAGCCTGTCTTCATGTTCACTATTTTTTTCCCTCTGCTTGATCAGTTCTGCTGTTGAGAGACTGTGATGCATTCTTCACTGTGTCAGTTGGATTTCTGTGACTCTTGTAGGTTCATAAGGGTACTATCTTGGTGATCTTGGGTAAGATCTGGAAGAATTTCTTAGATTACTAAGCAGAGACTTTTGTTTCTTTCTTTTATTTTCCCCCAAATGAACAGGATGTCCCTCTCCATGGAGAGCTGCCTGGAGCTGAGAGCGGTGTGACGGACCTGAAGCCAGCATAGCACTGGTTCTTACCCAAGGCTCAAGGTGACCATTGCCTGGTTTCTGCTGGTGTTTATTCAAAGCCCAAGGGCTCTCCAGTCAGCAGGTGGTGAATCTAGCCAGACTTGTATCCTATGCTTCAGGGCAATGAGCTTCCCCTCAGCCTAAGGTGAGTCTATGAATGCCCTCTGGGAGTCAGGGTTGAAGTCAGAACACTCTGGAATGTATTTGGTTCTCTATTCTACTGTGGCCAAGTTGTTACTCAAGCTGCAAATCAACATTCTTTCCACTCTTCCCTCTCCTTTCCTCATGCAAAGGAAGTCTTCTCTTGTGGCCACAACTGCTCCAGGCCTGTGGCAATTACTGCTTGGCTATTGCCAATGTTCACTCAAGGCCCAAGGGCTCTTCAGCCAGCTGGGTTAAATGTTGCCTGGCCTGGCTCTCTCCCTTCGGGACAACAGGCTTCTCTTTGGCCCCAGGCAGGTCCAGAAATGCTGTTCAAAAGCTGAGGCCTAGAATTGGGGACCCCAGGAGGCCACTTGGTGCTTTACTCCTCTGTGGTCGAGCTGGTACCTAAGGTGCAAGACAAAGTCACCTTTACTCTTTCGTCTCCTTTTAAAAGCAGGAGTATCTTCTCATGTCCACCAGAGCTGGAAATGTAGTGGGTAACACTGAAAGCCAGCACAACCCTGGGTCTCACCCAAGACCCACAGTGAAAACTTCCTAGGTACCATTAATTCTTATTCATGGCCCAAGTTCTCTTAGTTAGTAGGTGATGAATCTTGCCATGATTGGGTTATTCCATTCAAGGCAGCATGTTCCATTCTGGCCCAGTGTGTGTGTAGAAATGTCAACTGGGAGCTGGGGCCTGGAACAGGGGCCCCAGGACTCTGCCTAGTGCCCTATTACACTATGGCTGAATTGGTATCCTAGTTGCAAAACGAAGTTCTCTTTTTTTTCCCCTCTCCTTCTGAGCTGTGAGCTGTGCTGTCTGGGGTAAGGGGCATGGGAGATACAAGCACTCCCTTAGATGCTCCAGCTGGTACCTCTCTAGGTCATGTGCACTCAAAATCCACTGGTTCAAGCCCAGCACGACAAAAAACAAAAACAAAAACAAAAAAAACAAAAAACTTGCTCAGGAATTGCAGTCCTTGTGGTATAGACTGCCTTCCAAGTTTATTTATGACCCTGGAACTCTTTACCCTGAAGTGGTGGTGCTAACCAGAACTCAGGTTCTGACCATGGGGTTGGTGACTCCCTTCTGGCTAAGGCTAGTCTAAATTCCCCCTCTGGAGGCACTGGCTGAATTCTCTCTCATGTTGCTTTTCACTTGACAGGGCAGCACTGAGTTCCAGTACAAAGTTCCGCAATCACTCTGCTCTACCTATCCTGCATACACACAGATTCTCTTTCTGTAACACATGGCTACCTCCAGGGGTGTAGGGGACAGGTTGTGTCATCCACTCAAAACTATCTTTCCTACACTCTCTTCAGTGCTTCTTTCTTTGCTTTGAGGTTAAAACTAGATACCACTATGATTGCTCACTTCATTTTTGGTTCTTATTAAGGTTCTTTCTTGTGTGGAGAGTTGTTCAATTTGCAGGGTGGATGACCACTGGACACTTGTATTTGGCCATCTTGCTTTGCCTCTTCTGTTTACTTACTTCTGGAAAGAACTCCTCCATCCTATCTCTTTCATCTCATACATAATAAAATAGTTTTAGGATTACAATAAAATTATTATATAAATATTCAGTAGGCTCTAAAAAAATACAGATGGAGTCTCACTGTGTTACTCAATCTGGTCTTGAACTCCTGGCCTCAAGCAATTCTATTGTCTTAGCTGTCTGAGTAACTAGAATTACAAGCATGAGCCACCGTGCCAGGCTATTTTTCCTTCTTGCTTGAAATTCTTTATCGTATTCTTTGAACTAATGTATAATTTTGAACACACACAAAATTTATTTATTTGAAGATAAATCCAGGAGAATTTGATATAATTTTAAATGACTTTTAGAAGTATTACCATAAAAAAAGTTAACTTACATAATATTGTTATTTCTCACAAAATTCCAGTTTTCTGCCTTAGAGATGAGACATAGCTTACCCAAGCTCACACAGGCAGTAAGTAGTAGCTGAGATCCAAACTACCTTGAGTGATGCATAGCATAAGCTGTAGCCATTCAACATTCAAACACCAGATGTTACCCTGACGTATATAAATAATATTCCTTTAAAAAAATTGAGAAAGAAATAAGGAACCAACACAATATATGTTATTGGAGAGTATGATCACTTTTGGACTTTGAGATTTGCAATTTTCAGTAAAAACTGAATAGCTGTGTGATGGGGCTGGGGCTCTCAGAAAACAGTAGATCTGAAGGAAAAGAGAAAAGTTAGTGCATTTTATTATCTAAAATATGTGTACAACCAAACTGCACTAGTAAAGGGACAATTTCAGAAACATGGTGAGTCAGCAGTCAGCAGTGAAACTTACATTAGAAATGGAAAGTTCATACTTGGGCCTTACCTGTGATTTATTTGCAAACCAAGACTCAGGAAGTGGGATTGATATTTGAAGCATTTCCCTTCCTTCTTTATTTATTTTTTTTAAAATTTATTTATTTTAATTATACTTTAAGTTGTAGGGTACATGTGCATAACATGCAGGTTTGTTACATATGTATACTTGTGCCATGTTGGTGTGCTGCACCCATCAACTCGTCATTTACATCAGGTATAACTCCCAATGCAATCCCTCCCCCCTCCCCCCTCCCCATGATAGGCCCCGGTGTGTGATGTTCCCCTTCCTGAGTCCAAGTGATCTCATTGATTGATCATTAAAAAGTCAGGAAACAACAGGTGCTGGAGAGGATGTGGAGAAATAGGAACACTTTTACACTGTTGGTGGGATTGTAAACTAGTTCAACCATTATGGAAAACAGTATGGCGATTCCTCAAGGATCTAGAACTAGATGTACCATATGACCCAGCCATCCCATTACTGGGTATATACCCAAAGGATTATAAATCATGCTGCTATAAAGACACATGCACACGTATGTTTATTGCAGCACTATTCACAATAGCAAAGACTTGGAATCAACCCAAATGTCCATCAGTGACAGATTGGATTAAGAAAATGTGGCACATATACACCATGGAATACTATGCAGCCATCAAAAAGGATGAGTTTGTGTCCTTTGTAGGGACATGGATGCAGCTGGAAACCATCATTCTTAGCAATCTATCACAAGAACAGAAAACCAAACACCGCATGTTCTCACTCATAGGTGGGAACTGAACAATGAGATCCCTTCCTTCTTTATAACACTATTTACAAAGCTGCAATGGCAAAATGTTCTTCAAAACCCAGTGAAATGTGAAGTTTGGCCAGTTTGCTTTTTACAGGCTAAGGATTTTACTTTGTTCTATATGTCATTGTGCTTTATTTATGAATCCATTTTTATAAGGTAAGCGCTATTTTCATATCTTTGAACTAAACTATCCTTTGTTAAAATTTCAAAAGTAAATAGACTATATTTATTCCATGATTACAACATTCTGGATTAAGTTTTACAATAAATAAATCCTTTCTTGAAGTGTCTGACAATGGTAGAGGCTAGATGAATTTGTTTTTGCAGGCACAATGCTTCATCAATATAGGCCTATTGTTTCCATGGACTTGAAGAAATAGTGACTATTTAAATACCTATGATATTGTGGAACAATTGCCAATATTTTGGAAATAGGGAGATTCAAAAGAGTGTAATGTGTCTACAATAAATTTAATGAAAAACATTCAATATCTCTCCCCACTACATGGAAGTTCAGTTGTAACTTAGATACTAATTTTGATCATTATAAATGTATTCACAGCTTCTACCAGTATCAATCCTTTCAAATAATATGTTAACATAATTAGCATACAGCTTTTGAAACTATTCATTTGCTCTGAGTTTCATCACAGTCCTAAAGAGCAAACTAACCATTAACTGCTGCTATTGACTAAATCTTTAGTGACTTAGATGCAGGGTATAAATGATACTTGAAATTAGCACTATTAATGAGGAAAGAGAAAACTTGTGCTTTTATTCTTTAGTTGAAAGGTAGTATTGTCCTATCTGGAGTTTAACTGACAACATTGTAATTTTAAATTTTGTATTAATAAGCTATTTTATGTGTGTAAAAATAAAACTCCCTTTTTATTGTTATCAAAATTGTTAGAAGCTTAATATCCATATATAAGGCAGAATTCACTAGCAATGAATTTTCATACAGACAAAAAACAACAAAGCAATATATATTAAAAACTTTTTTCTTTATCAGCACATGCATGTTCTTATAAAATAAATACATTCGAATTTTGCATAATTTGTTTTTTCATTTTCCACAAGATATTCTCTGATTTTCATAATTTACTTATATTTATGCTGGCAGGAAGTGTGCTTCCTGCAATTTTGTGGCAATTTGCCTTACTCAAATTTCAGGCATGGTTATTTACTTTATTAGCTTTTCTGAGAATATACTCCTTAAAGTTGGATTTTAAGATATCCAAATCTTTTAAATCATATTATTAAGACTTATCATTTATTGAAATTATACACAGTAGGATACTTAAGCATACTTTTCACATATAAAAATAATTATATTTTTGCCTGAGTTCTTAGGCATTTATCTCCTTAATCCTTTTCCCTCCTATTTTCATCTAATAAAATAATTATTTTAAAATGTTTTAATAAGTGTTCTGAGATATATCTTAACCTGCTTTATATTAAAATAACCTATTCAAGGACAGAATACAGATACAGATATTCATCGTGTATCCACATTTTCTGTATAATCAAATACTTGTCGGCTGACTGAATGAACAAATTAATTCCTGACTGACCTGATTTATTATATTCAGGTTTAAAATTAGTATATTTCACCTTTTGAAATTTTAATAACAAATTTATTAATTATAAAAAAATCCAGAAGAGATGGGATATTCATGGAAAAAATGAATGTATACTGAGTGAAAATATTTATATTTATTGAAAACTGTGGACCCATCTTAGAGTTACCATATTTATTTGATTGTTCCTAAAATGATTATTGAGATTTGTGTAAGAGAGAGAATGTTGTACCATGCAGTCAGTTTCTCCTACCAGAACCTGAGATGTATCTTGGCACCCTGTATTTATTTCATTACATAAGCTCAGCTTTCACTTCTAGAGAATAGGTTTAACAATACCATCCTCTAAATATTTAAACATTCCTAATATTTATTGTCCTCCACATGCCCTAGGCCTAGTTTAAATTTCATTATTTTTCACTCAGAATATTAAAAGTCTTTGTACTGTTCTCTCTTTCTTTGGTCTTATCTTTCAATAAACCTGTATTCCATATCAGCATGACTTTTCAAAATATATCTAACCTTTATTCACTTGGTTGAAATTCTTCATTCACACTCTAATACCCACAGAATGATATCTTACTTCCTTAACATTATATGCAAGACCTTTATATACTTGCTCAGCCTTATCTTCCAGTATTCTCTGCTTTCAATAAATGATTTGTAGTTACTTGAACTCATTGTGTAATTTCATGTATCTATTCAGTTTTCCCCACTATCTGGGAATGTTTATCTCTTATTATCTACCTGGAAACTTGTTACTCATGGTTTAAAATTCAGTGCAAGTAAGGTGTAACTTCTTGAATGGTGAAAGGAGTACCTTAGCAAATTCTTCTCCAAGAACAACAATATAAAGCCCCCAATTCCCCATACCAATCATTTCAAAACTCTGAAAATTAACCAAAGGCATAAAAGAAATTGAAAAACATTTATGGGAAAGTAACCACTGAATCTTGGTAAGAACAATGGGATGCATGTTGTTTTAATGTGCACCTTGACAACTCTTTCAGGGCTCATCTGCTCAGAAGTCTCATGGAGAGTATCCACACCCAATGAAGAGCAGTTGGTGGCAAATCTTTAGCTACACTAACTTAGAAATACAGACAAAAAACTCAAATAAATATAATCAGAAATAAAGAAAATATATGACAGCTAGCACCCCCAATAATGTAAATTATCAAAAAATACTATTATGAACTGTTATATACCAACAAATTTGATAACCTAGAGGAAATGGATACATTTCTAGATACATACTGTCATGTCCGAACCAAAAAGAAACAGAAAAGCTAAATTTCACCTAAATCTAAAACATTTTGAATGCCAACCTAGTATCATTGCTTTCTGATGTTTCAATATACACAAACTTTGTTTCATACACAAAATTATTTTAAAATATTTTATAAAATTACCTTCAGGCTATGTGTATGAGATGGATATGAAACACAAGTGAATTTTATATTTACACTTGGATCCCATCCACAGATATGTCATTATCTAAACAAAAACATTATAAGATTTAAAAATTAAAAATTTGAAACACTTCTGGTCCCAAGCATTTCAAACAGAGGAATCTCAACCTTCTTTGGAATCTAACTATGGTTTTCCTCACTTTTAAGTTTCTAAAGTAATCACTATGCCTTCATAGCATTCAATGTATGTTCTCACCCATTTTCTACCTCCAGTTTCATGACAATACTGGGGGAAAACAGATTACTGTAGTATTTTCACAGATTAGGTAGAGTTTCAAGGAGATTAAATGATATAGCTAGACAGTTTGGAAACAATAGCATAGTAGTTCCAAGTATTTGGCTTTTCTGTTAGACACATATAGACCTGAATTACAGCTTCATCTCTTTATAGGCTATGTGGTCTACCAGCAGATTATTTAAGATCTAAGTGCCCTTTGTTGTTTCAATAGAGAAATAGAGATAATCAACTTTATGAGTTTGTAGTGAGGATTAAGGGAGATAAAACATGTACTCAATTCATGTTCATTATTATTATTATCATCATCACTATCAAACTTGTCTTTTGACACTCATTAATTCTGATGTGTCGGTTCTTACAGACCTGATTTTTCAAAGGGTTTGCCGTTAGACTCTCAGAGGAAAATATAGATGAATGCACATTTTCTCTATCTTCTTTTTCCACATTAATGATTTACTATGTTTTGGAATTTTTTTGAAATTAAATAAAATGTGGCTTAAGATTTCTGTAATATTAATGTATAATATAATTGTTGGTGCTAATCAGGTTATTTTAAAGAAGCATAGGTCCATGAGTGCAGTTTTGGTTAATGTATTGCTTCAAATATGTAATTAATGAAATGCAGTGACACAAAGTATTTGACTTTTCAGTGATGCCATTATGACCTATAGATAACCTTTGCTTGAAATAAAGCTTAAGAAGAAACAAATCTCTTCTGAGAACCTATGAATATTACCAAAGTATGGTATATGTGTTATAGTTTATTCATATCAATTGACAAGGACAATTAAGAAAGTATTTTTAAATGAATGGGGAGAGTCTCAACATAAAATCCTCAAAAATAGGAAAAGATAAAATCCTCTGCTTAGATGTAATGTTCAAAGTACTTTCACAGGGTCCTTCATTAATTAATATTTAAACAAAAAAAGCTATTTGCATTATTATCAACTGAGAAATGTATTATGAAATGTCCAACTAATTTTATTTCCCATTTATAATAATGAAACTACACACTTTTATTCTTTATTTAAATATATTGTTTTAACATTAGATTATTTTAGGTAGACTCAGACTCAATGTTTAACTGTAATAGAAGCTAATAGAGATTCTAAAAATGACACCCAGCATGCTGTTTTCCCCATAGAGTGAGTATTTACAAATAAGATGCTTCATTATTTGTTTTGTATTGCAACTCTAAATTGATGACACATTCCCTTTTGGAGTCACTATTCAAAGTCTCCTTAATTCCAAGCAAGTATAGAAAATGTTTATAAAATTAACAAGACAGTGTTAATTATTTTCTTGGGGCATATATGTATGTTTATAAACAGAAAAAATCTGGAGGTGTACACAATTAACCTAATAGTAGAAGTTACCTTTTGGGAGTTCGCGTACAGGGAAAGGAGAATCGGATTAGCAAAGCAGGATTCAAGGAAGACTTTAGGTGTACTTGTATTTTAAATTTGAAAATGAAAATGAATTTATGTATTATTTCTATAATTATCATTAAGTAAATTTAATATGGGGCTAATGGTGTAATTGAAGTATCAAGACATTACAGGTACAATTGTTTCTAGCTCATTATGCAAGAAAAGGGACTAAAGCAAGGGTCCTTCATCTTACTTCCATTAAGCCACACACTACCTTTGCAGTTGAATTCCTTTTCATAAGACATTTTAACCTTCACTATTTGTTGGTCTTCATAACAGCCTTAGATATCTAGGCTTAATATTTTAGCTATTTTATATAGGTGGGAGCTTAGATAAAGGTGTGGAGGTTAATGCAACTCCATCTTGGATGCTAATCCACCATATTGGTTTCTGATCAACCCCCGTTTCAGGATGGCCTCTAAGATGTCCAGTTTATCTATTTTTCCTTGTGTAAGAGCCTGTATGTATCATAATTCCAGACCTTAAGTCAAAGCAACCTTGATGTTATCATACAACAATTGTACCACACATCCCTTCTGCACCATCTTTACCTATAGTATTTAAACCCTGGATCTTGGGGAGTGATGCCACAGGGATCCACCATCTTATCTCACTGCCGCCCAAGACACAGATGTAACTTCTGTTCATAAATCCCTATTAAATCTTTCTTTCTAAGAAAATGGATTTGTCATCCTCTTTCTTCTGACTCTCTATTTACTTGGACTTTTTCCTTAGGTTTCATAGAACTGCCCACCACAAAACAAAACGTTATTTGAGTTACTGGCAAAAGTTAGTCTATGCATTATTTTGCTTAATTTCTGTTAAGTAAGAATGTACTTAAAAGCAGGAACTTTATTACCCAAATAAATTTATGAGTGGATGATCACACCTAGTAAAGTGCTTTGGAGAGAATAAGTGCTGAATAAATTCTTGCAACTGAATATATTGAATATATTGAACTGAATATTTAAATATTAAATAATTGGCTCCAGGCACAGTGGCTTGCACCTGTAATCCTAGCTATGAAGGCAGAGCTGAAAGGATTGCTTGAGACCAGGAGTTTGAGACTGTTCTGGGCAACATGGGTATACCTCATCTTGAAAAAAATGCAAAAAAATATTGCCTGGCATGGTTATGTGTGCCTATAGTCCCAACT
Organism: Macaca fascicularis; assembly: GCF_037993035.2. Taxonomy (NCBI): domain Eukaryota; kingdom Metazoa; phylum Chordata; class Mammalia; order Primates; family Cercopithecidae; genus Macaca; species Macaca fascicularis. Next base: position 104,443,963 of record NC_088388.1, on the reverse strand, counting down.
ATATGGGATTCTGATGCAGGAGGATTCATTGAGCTCAGGAGTTCAAGGCTGTAGTGAGCTTTGATTGCACCACTGCACACTTCAGCCTAGGTGACAGAGTGATACCAGAAAGAAAAAAGGAAAAAGAAAAAAAAACCAAGAAAGAATGAAAGAACTAAAGCAAAGGAAAGGAAAGGAAAGGAAGGAAGGAAGGAAGGAAGGAAGGAAGGAAGGAAGGAAGGAAGGAAGGGAGGGAGGGAGGGAAGGAGGGAGGGAGGGAGGGAGGGAGGAAGGAAGGAAGGAAGGACAAATAATTATATAAATGTGTCATTGAGGTATTTTTCCCTACTCATTAATCTATGAGAATAAAGACAAAACAATCTTGTGTGGTCATCACGCTTTAAATATGGTACATGTAGTTCAAGTTTGTTTGCACTAAAATGAAATTCAGAATGAATCACTTTCTTGACTGATTGTATTTTAGAGATGAAGAGCTGAGACCAAAAGTAAAACAACAACAACAAAAAAAAAACCCCACTAATTTTAACAAAATTTAAAAATTTGTCTTATTTAGTGAACATTCAGGTCCTTTATTTGAGTTGCATTTGAACCTTCCAATAATCAAACAAGGTAGTACTTTTATTTTCTTCCTGGATATGTGGATAGTAAGACAGCATACAGGGATAATAAGAGTAAGAAGAGTTTAATAAATTACCCAATGCTTTGACCTTTAGATCTGGGCAAAATCTCACTTCTTCAAAAGATTCTGCCTTTTCCTGACATCTTTAAAGATTTTTCCCGCTCCAGTCTGTCCTCTGACATTGCCCCAGTTTATTTTTATTTTAACATTTTTAAACTAGCTACTCTCCTATTGCTTATTCAGTATCTGTCTCCATCTAGAAAATGTGTAAACTTTATAAGAGAAGTGAACTTTGCCTGCTTTGTTCATCTAAAGGAGTTTTCTGCATGGAGTTTACACTGAGTAACTGTTTAATGAATGAATAAATATAAAAAAATTATTGTTTGGGGGTTTACTCACGCCTTTTCAAAGAAGTAACCCCTTACAGGTATGAAATTGTTTTCTCCAATGTAAAATTCCTTACCTTTAAACACAGCAGATTGCTCTTATCTTACTCAGATGCTGCACTATTTCAAATGCATCCATGAAAAATAACAATGAGAAAATATGCTCAATGAGAGCAACATTAAGTATTTGATTAATATTTATCAAAATGGAAGTTATATTGGAAATAAAGTCAAAATATTATTTTACTCCTCAGTAAGCAATCAGCATCTCTAAAAATGGATGCTTTAACAGCCCATCTATAAAAATGTTACCAATATTTATAAATGGCATTCGTCTTGAAGATACCACTGTATTTGTAACTGTGAGATGAACAAAATATCAATGTATTAAAATTTCCTCTCTTCATATTGTTCTGTCTTGACATTTCTTGCTTTGAAATTTGGGTTGCTGTTGTGCATACATAAATAACCTGAGAAAAGTATTTTTCATTTATATCTTGAAAATAACAACTAACTTGTTCATACTTTTAGAGTTTATGTATTTTTTATAGCAAAATTCAGTATCTCTTCAAAATATTACTCTTCTCCAAAGTTACTGGAAAAGAGCCTCTAACAGAGAGATAGTCCTCACTTTTTTTTTTAAATGTGAACTATCTACTCTGCTATAGTTGGAATGCTGCAAAACCAATAAATTGTAATTCAGTTGCATAGATTTTATGAGTCCTGGCAAGGTCTTAAATCATTTCTGAAATTTAAAAAAATAACTGAATAAAAAAGAATGGGGCTAAGTGTTTTCTAACATAATAGTTTAATATATAGGATAAAAAAGAGAAATTATACCAAGAATCAGGAAAATCATAACTTAAGTGAGAAAAGACAATCAATTGATACTGACATAAAGATAGTGAAATAATGCAAAAAATATTTTCAAGTAACTGCCATAAAATAGTCCAATAAGTAGTTAAAAATTACTATAATATAAAAAATAGAGGATCTCAGCAAACAAAATAGAAACTAAAATAAAGAACCAATGGAAATTATAAAATTGAAAGATACAACAATAGAAATTAATAAAAACTTGCCGAATTGGCTTAATAATTGTGTGACAGAGGGGAGAATAAGCAAACTTAAGGATTGATCAAATAGATGTACCTAATTTGAACCAAAATATAAATGAATAGATTCTTAGACACTTGTGAGACAATAACAAAAGAGGCAATATTCATATCATTTTAGTCGAAAAAGATGATAAAAAGCTTGAGACTAAAGAATATTTGAATGAACAATGTTTGAAAACTTTGCATAATTGGCAAAATATATAAAACCATAGATTCAAGGTGATAAAACACAAATAGGATAATTTCCCCCCAAAAATTAACCTCTAGACACATTATAATTAAACTTCTGTAAACCAAAGTCAAAGAAAAAATGTCTTGAAAGTTGCCAGAGAGAAATAATGCATTAGCTCTAGGGGAACACCAATTCAAATGACAGCAGATTTCTTATCTGAAATCATGGAGGCCAGAAGGAAGTGGCACAGTATTTTCCAATTGCTGAGAAAAGAATTGCCCATCATAACCTCTATGTGGAGTAAATGAAATAAAGGGGAAATAGACACATATATTAATATTTTATTAGTTAAAATGGTTTAAATGTACCACATAAAAGAGAGAGATTGGAAGATAAAATACAAATAACAAAATTGTATACTTTTAATAAACTTGATTCAAATTAAATGGCATAGTTTGAAAGTAAATGAATGGAAAATATAACAAAACTAATTTTAAAAATATCAGTAGTGTGTATATTAATATCATTCTCCTGCCTCAGCCTCCCAAGTAGCTGGGACTACAGGCGCCCGCCACCACACCCGGCTAATTTTTTGTAGTTTTAATAGAGACAGGTTTTCATGGTGTTAGCCAGGATGGTCTCGATCTCCTGACCTCGTGATCTGCTCGCCTTGGCCTCCCAAAGTGCTGGGATTACAGATGTGAGCCACCATGCCCGGCCAAGAAGGCCATATTCTTCTTTTGGCATAAAGTACAAAAGACATGTCAACAGAGGTCATAAATCTTTATATAAAACTAGAAATAGAGTTACTGATAAGGAATAAACTCTCCTGGTGGGAGACATCTTATTTTTTTTTAAATACTCTAGTTCAAAAATTATATTTATAAACGTATTAGTCTGTCTTCATGCTGCTAAAAAGAACAGCCGAGACTGGGTAATTCATAAAGGAAAGATGTTTAATCGACTCACAATTCAACAAGGCTCAGGAAGCCTCAGGAAGCTTCCAATCATGGCAGAAGGCGAAGCGGAAGCAAGGCACTTTCTTCACCGGTAGCAGGAAGTGCTGAGTGAAGGGGGAACAACCCTTTATAGAACCATCAGATCTCGGAGAACTCATTCACTATCAAGAGAACAGCATGGAGGAAACTGCTCCTATGATTTAATTACTTCTACCTGGTCTCTCCCTTGACATGTGGGGATTATGGGGATTATGAGGATTATAATTCAAGATGAGATTTGGGTGGGGACACAAAGCCTAACTATATCAACATAATACATATCTTTTGAAATTGTTTATAATTAACAAACTGAAAATACGGACAATAGACTTAAAAATACATTTCCAACAGAAATATGTGACTACGTGTTCACATAAAGATATCAATAGTGTATGTACAACAACTTGGAACAATTGACCAGAAAAAAATCTTTATATGATTAGGCAATAAACAACTTTGGATGATAAAGCAAGGCTTGTGTTCATTAATAACCAACAAATTACAAATAAACAGCAGCAAAATAAGAGATGACCAAGAACTCTGTGAACTCTGTGATGGGAATCTTCCTGCAGGGTTGGTTCAAATTGGTTCAAGCTTTTGGTGATGCAACTTGGCAATATAACTGAATTGTTAGGCATGTTATTTCCTTCATTCTCAAAGTTCATCTATTAGCACCTCAACTCAGAAAACTAAAAATTGAGCACATTAGCTAGCAACATTCGATTGGAGTCTTTAGTTAATAGTATTGCATTACTATTTATTTCCTGGTTTTGATATTGACACTGTGGTTATATAAAATGTTACATACTATTAGAGGCAGCTGGATGAAGGGCATAAGGGAATTCTCTGTATAATATTTGCAATTTTTCTGGAAGTCTAATTATTCCAAAATAAAAAGTTAAAAAATAACAAAACAAAATATTAGAACAAGAAAGTTAAAAAAAAAGACATGGCAAATCAATGTAGATACAGATTCTGTTCCTTAACTACTAAACTTTATTGCTAATACAATAAAATATGGACAGAGACAAAATCATCCTTATTTGCAGAGAAATTTCTCCATATAAAGTCAGAGATAATCAACTGAAATTTTGTTACTATTGAAAGGAGAAGGTCTAGATGTAAAAAGAACAACCCAAATCAAGAACATTCTTGTACACCAATAATAAATTGAAGGTTTATGAGAAAAGATCTGATTCACATTGGAAACAAACAGATTAAAATGCCTATGAATAACCTTAACGCGATTTAACCACGGGCAGAGGAAGTGAATACAGAAGCTGACCACTGAATTTTCCACACACAACAAAATCAGCCCTCCAGGCCGGGCGCGGTGGCTCACGCCTGTAATCCCAGCACTTTGGGAGGCCAAGGCGGGCAGATCACGAGGTCAGGAGATTGAGACCATCCTGGCTAACACGGTGAAACCCCGTCTCTACTAAAAAAAAAATACAAAAAATTAGCCGGGCGAGGTGGCAGGCGCCTGTAGTCCCAGCTACTCGAGAGGCTGAGGCAGGAGAATGACCTGAACCTGGGAGACGGAGCTTGCAGTGAGTCCAGATGGCACCACTGCACTCCAGCCTGGGAGACGAGACTCTGTCTCAAAAAAAAAAAAAAAAGAATATGTCCTTCTTTTTTATCCTATGTTCTCTTAGGTTTCTCATTTCCAGTAGAGAAATTTTTTCCAAGGATTGATCTAAAGTGGGGAAGAGTCAGATTCACCACATTCAGATTCTTTAGTTTGCATAATTTCTTGGAAACCACAAATCTTTAATTGCATTGCCATCTCTCAAAGTTTTTAATACTCACACATCATAACATTTTTGTTCCTCTTCTTTGATATATGACGGAGTAGCAGTTTTCTAGCATGTAAGGGTAATTTTCCCTTTGGAGAGATGAAAGATTTTTGCAAGACACGCCAAGCGGTTTAAGATGTTCTTCTGTTAGGAAAATAAAAGTCAAGGCTGAAAAAGTGGGGAAAAAGTGGAGATCTTCTGTCTCATCTGTCTATAGTGTGCCTACGTACAAGCTTGGTCTGATTTAAGCCTCCTCTGTATGGTAGATTCTTCTTGGTCATTAGGTTGATTGTTTCCTACCTATGGACTTGGAAAAACATGAATTTTGGTTGATACTCAACCAGCACTCCCTAGTACAGTCATACTAGCCTGTCTAGCTCCTGACCATCATTATTTTGAATTATCAGAATCGAAAATACATTTATTATTAAATATTTTCTGACGAATGCTTCCTGAAACCATCTCTAATCTTTACTCTTCACATTCCGTATTATTTGTACAGGTTTCTGCCTTTCTCCCAAAATAAATGTTGGTAGGAAAAAGCAAGAGTTCATTATGCAGATCCTCAACCCACAAATTAAATGACCTTTTAAACATTAATTTACACTTTAGCTTCTACTAGCTGAATAATTTTTGCTGTTGTGTTAGGCTGTTCTTGCATTGCTGTAAAGAAATATCTGAAACTGTGTAATTTATAAAGAAAACTGTTTAATTATCTCATAGTTCAGTAGTCTACAGGAAGCATGGCATCAGAATCCTCTTAGCTTCTGGTGAGGCATTAGGAAGGTTTTACTCATGGCAAAGGGGGAGCAGGCATCTCACATGGCAGGAACAAAAGCATAAGGGGAAGGGCATGTATACATTTTTACATAACCATATCCTATGTGAACTCAGAGCAAGAGCTCACTTATCATCAAGGAGGTGGCTCAAGCAGGTCATGAGGGATCCACTACCAAGATCCAAATCCCTCCCACCAGGCCGCACCTCCAACAATGAGGAATACATTTCAGCATGAGATCTGGGTGGAGACAAATATATCAGTCCAAACTATATCAGTCCTAGCTAGAAATATCATTAAAACAATTTGAAAAATGGCTTTTTAATTATGTAGGTAGATAGCATTGCTACATATACTATTATATATATGTGTGTGTTTGTGTGTGTGTGTGTGTGTATGTATGTTTTTCCCCCAATGATAACACTTTGCAAAATTATAATCCAGTACCATGGCCTGTATTTTGACACCGATATACTCTACTAATTTTATTCAGATTTTCCTAATTTTACTTGTACTCATTTGTGTATGTATTTGTGTGCTTAGTTCTGTGTAAATTTTAATCACTCGTGGGTTCTTGTATTTTCTACACAGTCAAGATTCTGACAGTTTCATCACCACAAGGACCCTTTGTGTTGCCCTTTCATACACATATCATCTCCTTCTGTCTGCCCCCTCACCCTCATCCCTGACATCTGGCAACCACTAATCTGTTCTCCACTCCTAAAATTTTGTCATTTCAAACCTGTAATATAAATGCTGTCATACGGTATATAACCTTTGGAGATTAGGTGTTTTCAATTAGCACAATTCTCTGGAGACACATCCAAGTCTTTGTGGGTATCAATAGTTCATTCTTTCTTATTTCTGAGTACTATTCCATAACTTGTATGTATCACTCTTTGTTCAGTCATTGATGTTGAAGTACATCTGGGCTGTGTCTAGCTTTTGACTAGTAAAAAAAAAACTGCTATGTAAATTTATGTACAGGTTTTTGTGTGAACATATGGTTTCATTTCTTTGGAATAAACTCCTGAGAGTGCAATTGTTGGGTAGTACAGTAATTTGAATGTTTAGTTTTTATAAAACTAAAACTGTTTGATAGTTTTATAAAAACTAAAATTGTTTTTCTTGGTAGTTATATCATTTTACATTCCCATCAGCAATGTTTAATTGAGACAAATTAATTTTTAATAGTACCCAAATTTATATTTGTATTTTAGAAAAATATTTTCCTTTATAGTGTTCTTACCACTTTTATTACTGTTATAATTTTATGTTTCTTTCAGGATCCAATAATAGAAAAAAATTGAGCAAAGTTTCTTCTGAAGGCAGCTGAATGAGAAATGATTAGTAGAAAAGACAGGAGATTTACAAAGTGGCAGGTGCTGGAGGCTGCCTGAACTCACATGCTTCCAGGGGTTTCCTCCACTAGATGGTGGCCTCTACATGAATAGCAATTGTCCACCAGATGGACAATTCAAATTCTGTCTCAAAACAAAACAAAAATCAAAACAAAACTACAAATTACTGCATATCATGGTTGTTTTCAAAGGATCAAGAGAAAATATTAAATATGTGAATGCCAAAGGTATATTAAGAAAGAAGACATGAAAGGAAAAAGGAGCTGAAATCAACTGAACTACAATTCTGCAGTCTTAGGTTCTAGTTACGCCCCTGCCACTGACTGCTGTGTGAGCGCACTCAGTTCACTCACTCTATTTTGTCTGTCAGACAACTCTATACTCTTCCACAGAGGCTCACATTTCTTCCCTGGCAATTAAAATGAATCGAGTGATTTTGTCATTTACACTAATGTTATAGAAAATACATCAAATAAGAAACTAAAATAATTTTTAGGCTTTCATTGGGTTTATAAAATACATTTTCCCTCTGTGAAAGTTTGTTGTAACATGTTCCACAACCTACGAATAGGAGTAGTTTATACAATGCTATTCAGATTCTAGGAGGCCGACAGATTTTAGGGGAATAGAGAGGATGGAGGAAGTATAGATTATCAATAAATTACTGCTAAATACTCTAGTAACCTATGGAAATCTAATCTTACCTGTGTCCTAAAAAATGAAAAATTAATTAACAGCAAGCACATATATACTGCTTTCAGTATTCATAATTCTGGTGATTGAAAATTAATTAAAATCAATTAATAGAAATCAATAGAAATAGAATATTATATAACCTTAAAAATAAAATTAATGTGGTTAGTGAAACCCAAGTGATTTTATGTATTAAACATGTCAGCGTTGTGAAATATGTGGTAGGAATTTAATTTATGCAAGTTCATTAAATTGCATTTGGTTGCTACATCAAACATTCAAGAAACAGTGGGAGTATATGATGATTCATTGTATAAAAATGAACATTGATTGCCTTTACACAATAATTAGAGTTATTTTATCATTCCAGAAAATGATTTTCAATGAGCCAGTGGAATTTTCATTTTCAATGTGAGAGAAAAATAAGCACACAAAACTTTCCTTGGAGTTCTAGCCTTAGACACTTGCTAAATTTCCAGGTTATCCTTTTCCTTGCCAAGAACTGGTCATGGACCTCTGATGCATACCCAAGGAGAACTCTGAAATCGCATTTGGGTCAACTAATCTATTTTTTTTTTTTTACCTGTGAAATCAGGAACCTTAATCACATTAGTGATGCCTGACCATTCTGTTTCAATTCCAGGGCTGTCTAGTGAAACTAATGAACTGTCTTGGTGGCTTCAAAGCAGAGCCAGGGTCTCACAGGCCAGTTGTGAATTATGAGCACATTTCCTTTTATTGCCCATAAATCTCTTTCAGTTTTATATTCACAGTAGCTTAAAACACCTAAATTCACACTGATGACCGTGCAGCAGTGCTCTGGATATTTGAGATGAATAGTGGAGTTAAGTATATCTCCTATTTTTAAAAAATATATTTTCAGTACAGCCCAACCTTAATTACAGTAAATCAGACCTTTTCTAGTGACAAGGTTGATAAATGTCAGTGCCTTTTTTCCCTGTGTGTGTCATAATAACTCTGCACACTGCATCAGACAATAATATTTGCAGAGCAATGGACCTAGAGTTAAATACAATAACACCAGGTTGGAAAGGTAATATTAGTTTTGACATGAAACCAATGCATGACTGGAGCTGAATGACTGAAGTCAGCACCAAAGAATCGGTGTGGAGAAGTTGATTTGGCCATTACGTGCATGGAGTTTGTGGGTAAGATTTTGATTACAAATGGAATTTCTCAGGGAGATGGCACAAAAAGAAATTAGTTTTAACATAGAAATTGGAGAAATGTCTAAAAGGATGCAATAAAAGGAGAAACAATTAAGTTGAAGGCCACTAGAGCTTTTATCCCATACTGAAAGAAAGGTAATGGACAGAGATGCAAATGTAAATGAAGGAGGCAGAAGTAGTGAGGGTTTTTCATCAGGCAGCCATTTAAATGTGAGACAAAAATAAGATGCATAATCCAGGAGGAGGCAAGTACTAAATTAAATGAAAGCAAGTGAGGAAAGAGAAGTGGCTGGAAGGCAGTTCTAAAGGTTTAAAATAAACCTGCGGGAAGTGCTGCACAGAGTGGTAGCCAGCTTGTGCTTAACACTGCTCACTGAGTGAAGAAGGGGCAGATGGAATGAAAATAAGCTGTAATGGCAAATGTGCATCAACAGTGTGACTACACAGTAGAATTTGCCATGACTCATTTTTCTCTAAGGTGGATGTTGATTAGCTGAGGAATCTCTGCCTCAATAATTTCTTTTCTTTTTCTTTGTTTTTTTTTTTTTTTTTTTGAGACAGCGTCTGTCGCCCAGGCTGGAGTGCAATGGTACATGTGATCTTAGATCAATGCAACCTCTGCCTCCCAGGTTCAAGCGATTCTCTTGCCTCAGGCCCCTGAATAGCTGCGATTACAGGTGCCTGCCACCATGCCCATCTAATTTTTGCCTTTTTAGTAGAGACGGGAGTTCACCATGTTGGCCAGGTTGGTCTCGAACTGCTGACCTCAAGTGATCCTTGGCCTCCCAAAGTGCTGAGATTACAGGCATGAGCCACCGCACCCGGCTTGCCTAAACAACTTTTAACTTTTTTTTCTCCACACCCCTCTTCCCTACAACCTAGTTTTTGGCTGGAAGAGCCGTTCTAATAAAAAACTACTTGGTCTATTAAATCATTTTTTCCTTAGCTCTAGCATTTTTAGATGCTTTTTGCTAAGTTAGTTGTCTTTAATAAATCCTTGATAGTGGTGTTATAGCTGTCACAGGGGTTCCTGGTGTGACCATTAACCATTCTGATGTGGATTTAACCTGTGCAATCTTGGGAAGGAGGGGACTAGGCCAGAATAATGCAGAGATGGTTTACATCTTGTAGCTCAAATGGAACCCCAGACCTAAGATTTCCCTAAAAGTACAATTATAGCAATGACCATTACTTAATACATCAATAATAATAATAACAGTAAAAGCCCCTATTTTGTGTCGAACATTTGTTGTATGCCAAGGATTCTAATATATGCTTTGCTATCTTTATCCATTTTAATCTTCCCACCAACCTTATCATTTAGATATTTTTTCTACAACTCACAGTTGAGCACTCTGGAGTGGAGAGATTAAGAAACAGCCCCAAGGTCACTCTCAGTGATTAAAGGAATTGTAATGCTTATCAGGTCTGCCTAGTGCCACAGCCCAGGTTTGTAATGTGATAATATGGATTCATTTCACTGGATTAAGAATTGGATTAAGGATTGTCTCTTAGATGAAAATACTGTAAGGTGTGGGATAATAATAAAATTCCATAATTCTGTATAAGTGAATGCCTCATTTATTTTCAATTCAGAAGCCATGGGCTCAATAGAGTGGGAAACACAGGGCATTTACGAATGGTCAATTTGCATCAATGTTTAGTGAGAAAGTAGAAAGGAGACAGGGTCATGAAAGCAAGTTTTCCCTATATCACAATTTTGTTTAACTACGTTCTTGATGGGAGGTTTTAAAAAATATATATATTTTTAAATTGCTGTAAAATAATTGTAAATATTTTGGGGGTACATATGATATTTTGATACAGGTATACAATATGTAATAATCAAATCAGAGGCTGAATGCAGCCTCTGGTAATGATCATTCAACTCTCTACCTTCATTAGATCTACTTTATTAGCTCCTATATTATGAGTGAAAACATGTGATATTTGTCTTTCTGTGCTTAACATAATGACCTCCTGTTCCATCCATGTTGCCAAAAATGACATGATTTCATTCCTTTTTTCATATCTGAATACGATTACGTTGTGCATATATACCACATTTTCTGTATTCATTCATGAACTGATGGATATTTAGGTTGATTCCCTATTTTGGGTATTGCAAATAGTGCTGCAATAAACATGGGAGTACAGATCTCTTTGATACAATGATTTCTTTTCGTTTGAAAATATATCCATCAGTGGGATTGCTGGATCATATGTTAGTTCTATTTTTAGTTTAGTTTTTTTTTTTTTTGGCAGACTCTCCATCCTTTTTTCCATAGTGACTATACTAATGTACATTCCCATCAACAGTGTATTAACATTCTCCTGTCTCAGCATCCTTAGAGCCATTTGTTATTTTCTGTCTTTTTGACAATAATCATTTTAACTGGGGTAGGATTATATCTCATAATGGTTTTGATTTGCATTTCCCTGATGATTAGTGACATTAAACTTTTTTTGTTCATATATCCATGGGCCATTTCTATGTCTTCTTTTGAGAAATGTTTATTCAGGTCTTTTGTTTATTTTTAAATTATATTATTTCATTTTTTTTGCTTCTGAGCTTTTTGAGTTTTTATATGTTCTGTTATAAAATCCCTTGCCAGTTGAATTGTTTAAAAATATTTTCTCCCATTTTGTAGATTGTCTCTTCAATTTGTTGATTCTTTTGCTGTGCAGAAGTTTTTTTGTTTTGTTTTGTTTTTAACTTGACATGATCCCATTTGTCAATTTTTGCTTTGGTTGCCCATGCTTTTGAGGTCTTACTCAATAAATCTTTGACCAGAAACATTCACACCACTGTCCTGAAGCATTTTACCAATGTTTTCTTCTAGTAGTTTCATAGTTTCATGCCTTATATCTAAGTCTTTAGTCCATTTTGATTTTACATTTGTGTATGGTGAAAGATAGGAGTCTATTTTCATTCTTCTTTATATAAACATTCAGTTTCCCCAGAATTTTTTATTGAAGTGACTGCCTTTTACCCAATACATGCTCTTGGCACCTTTGCTGAAAATGAGTTAATTGTAAATGTATGCAATTTTTCTGGTTATCTATTCTGTTTCATGGTCTGTGTGTTTGTTTTTAATGACAATACTATGCTGTTTTAGTTACTGTAGTGTTGTAGTATAATTTGAAGATTTGAAGTGAGGTAGTATGATGCCTCTCTGACTGGACTTTTTTTTTTTTTTTTTTTTTTGAGATGGAATCTCACTCTGTCTCCCAGGCTGGAGTGCAGTGGTGTGATCTCAGCTCATTGCAATCTCTGCCTCCCAGGTTCAAGCAATTCTCTTATCTCAGCTTCCTGAGTAGCTGGGATTACAGGCACGTGCCACTACACCCAGCTAATTTTTGTTTTTACAGTAGAGATGGGGTTTCATCATGTTGGCCAGGCTGGTCTCAAACTCCTGACCTCAGGTGATCTGCCTCCCCTCAGCCTCCCACAGTGCTGGGATTACAGGTGTGAGCCACTGCGCCCAGCCTCTGATTGGAGTTTTTTTAAGATTAATTTATTTCTGTGAGATAATAACAGCTATGCTGTTTCATGGAGGAATTTAAAACTTTCCACTAGAGTGTCAATCCTGTGATCTTTTAATAATGTAATAAAAGTTACATTAATTGTAATTTATTTGTTTAATATATCTTTAATAGTAGCAATTATTATAGTAGTCGTATTTTGTGTTGAACATTCATTATATGTCAGAAATTCTCATTTGTGTTTTTATCATTTTATTCATTCTAATCCTCACACCCATCCTATAGCAAAAACTGGCAAATATTTCAGGAAACATGAGTACCTAATGCATTAGTGCAACAAGGAATGGTATTAGTGCTGTCTCTGAATTAAGTTTGGGTCTATTAGAGACTAGAAAGATATGGAGTAATGAATGGCAATAAGGACCTTGACTAAAAATAAGAATTGGCTCAAGACCATATGTTATACCCGGATAAATATAAAGCTTTGTCCAGATGTGAGACATCAGTGGCCTTTTATGCTTCTAAAATAGACTTGTACAATTTCAAGTTAAGATAACAACACAGAAATATTTCAGGTTAAAAACTAAAGGCACTAGAACCTGGGACTGAAACAGAGGTACAAAGGTTGTCTTGAAGGGAAACCAGGGGAGAAAGAATCAGAACTTTTCAGATCTGTGAATGAGGAGACTTTAAAAGCGGTTAAGTTTGGAAAGATTAATGAGCCCCTAACATAATCTATGATGCCACTGATGAGCATATCTATGTCATGGTTCGATTTCAAGGGGACCAACAACCTAATGGTGCTCAAGGCCCCATAGGGAATTAATTTAAGTATAAAATGGCAGACTTTACTATGGAGTCCAGTAACTGTTCTCAATCTGTACAGAGAGGAAAGATTTCCTGAAGGAAGCATGATGACTTCACTAACCCTTGATATATGAGAGAGTGAACTTGTGAAGAAAACTAGGATTTCGTTTATGGCAATATGGCAGACTAGATATTGTTCATCCAAATGCAACAACTACAATGTTTGATAAGGCATTTAAAACATCCTTTTAAATGCATTGCCGATCTGACATGAAAGCAAGAGTCCTGCAGGGCTTATTAACGAGATGGAAGAAAATACTGCCGGAAGTGCATACTAAAGCCATTGTTTCCAGTCCTTTTCAGTAAGGTGTTTCTACCTCACTCTGGAGTGCAGGCCTAGTGCAATGACATATAAATCTCTATATCTAGAATATTTTATGTGTGTATATATATATATATATATAAACATTTAATAGAACATTAAAACTTAACGCATGGTACAAGCAGCAGAGTTTAATAGAGAGCTTGAAGACAGGAAAATAAATTTTAAAAATTATTTGTATTGCAAAGATGTGAAGATGTAAAAGAGTATTTAAAAGTCAGGGAAGAGAGATTTAAAAGTTGCAACACATGCTTTTTCAGAATGTCAGAATGATTTAAGAGTGAGAATGGGGAGATGGAATATTTGAGGTGAAACAGCAATCAGAAAACTAGGACGCCCCCTAAGTCTCAATGATTAATAAAAGAGAATCCGGCTTAGACATCAACATTGATACTATATTGCGCAAAGTAAAAAAAGAGATATTTTATTTATTTATTTATTTATAGACATACTCTTGCTCCACCACCAGGCTGGAGTGCAGTGGACCAATCTCGGCTCACTGCAACCTCTACTTCCTGGATTCAAGCAATTCTCCTGCCTCAGCCTCCCAAATAGCTGGGACTACAGGCGCGTGCCACCACATCCAGTTAATTTTTGTATTTTTAGTAGAGACGGGGTTTCACCATGTTGGCGAGGATGGTCTTGATCTCTTGATCTCGTGATCTGCCCACCTTGGCCTCCCAAAGTGCTGGGATTACAGGTGTGAGCCACCACACCCGGCTGAGATAGTTATCTTAAAAGTAGCCAGAGAGAAAACAGAAATCACCTCCAATCTCATCAAAAGTAGTTCATATTCGCTCCTTAATAATACCAGTAGAAACTAGAAGAGTGAAAATTCTTAGAAATTCTGAGAGAAAATAATTATAGTTAATAATACTGTGCTGTATACTTAAAATTTGCTAGCAGAATAGATCTTAAATGTACTCATTACACACATACACACACACACAGAGGTAATTGTGTGAGTGATGGATATGTTAATTAACTTGGTTGTGGTAATCATTTCACAATGTATATACATATCAAAACATTATGTTGTACATGTTGAATATATGCAATAATTGTCAACTGTACCTAAATAAAGTTGGAAAAAAGAGAGTTCAATGTCCAGAAAAGTCATCTTTTAAGAATGAGGGTACAAGCAGATACAGAATGACATTCTAAGGTAGGAATTAGTCTCAGAGAGATTTGTGGTCAATACCAGAATGAAGGCTGGACAAAGATACTGGCAAATACGTGGGTAACTTTGAAACAACATTGTGTAAAACAATAATAATTCCTACATTTGTAAGGAGGAAAATAAAAACAAAATGCTGAACCAGAAAAGCTTATACATTGGTAGAAGAGTGATCACAGTTAATGCATTTTATGACTCTTGTTTTGTTGGCGAGGACAGTAAAATATATTGACCGTCCTTCGAATTTAAGTTAAGAAAGCATTTTAAATAGGAATTCAACCATGTTGGAGGATTGTTGACATCTTCTTAAAAGGTTAAATATACATCTACACTATGACCCAATAACTTTATTACTAGATATTTATCTAATAGAAATAAAAATCTTGGTCTAAAAGAAAGAGCTTTGAACCTATTTATAGCGGTTTTATTCATAATAGCCCCAAACTGGAAATAATCCTGATGGCCATGAATAGGAAAATATCTTTTATTTTTTATTTTATTTTATTTTATTTTTTTTTGAGACAGAGTCTGGCTCTGCCGCCCAGGCTGGAGTGCAGTGGCCGGATCTCAGCTCACTGCAAGCTCCGCCTCCTGGGTTCACGCCATTCTCCTGCCTCAGCCTCCCGAGTAGTTGGGACTACAGGCGCCCGCCACCGCGCCCGGCTAGTTTTTTGTATTTTTTAGCAGAGTCGGGGTTTCACCGTGTTAGCCAGGATGGTCTCGATCTCCTGACCTCGTGATCCGCCCGTCTCGGCCTCCCAAAATGCTGGGATTACAGGCTTGAGCCACCGCGCCCGGCCTAGGAAAATATCTTTTAATAAAACAAAGACACAAATCAAACACTAAAGTACATTCCTACAATGGAATACTACTCATGAATTTAAGTAACAAATAACTGATATACACAACATGAGTGAATTTCGAAAACATTATGTTGAGTGAGAGAAGACCAATATAAAAGAGAATATACTGTAGACTCGACCTGTATAAAGCTCTTTTACAGATAAAACTAACTTGTTCTGATAGCAATCAGATGAGATATGTTTCATTAAATGGTGATCGGTACTGACTGAAAAGGGCACAAGAGATCTTTCTGGAAATGTTCTATTTATTGATGGATTTTAGATTATGCAGGTATATTTTCAAAATAATCAAACTGTACACGTAAAATCTGTGCTATTCAATGTATGTAAATATGCCTCAATAAAATGATACATAAGACGTATCATTTATCAACAAGTAGAGGGAAACAGAATGAGAAAATAAAATTACAAATGCAATACTTGCCAAAGAAGGCAAGAAATTAAGAAAGAGAATCAAATTGGAAAAAGGGGACAAGTGGAAAGTACAAAATAAGAAGAAAGGCATAAATTCACACTTAATGTACATACAGTCTCTAATAAAAAAGGCAGATTTTCACCTTTTACATATTGAGAAAATGTAGTAATATGGTGTTTTCAAATACATATGAATATATAAAGAAAGAAGGATTGAAAGTCAAAGGGTAGAAAAAATATATTAGGTAAAATACAGCTTAAAGAAAGATGATGTGAATGTCTTCATATCAGAAAGATGGACAATAAGGCAAAAAGCACTACCGTAAACAAAATGAAGTTATATAAAATGATAAAAAGCTAAACTGAGCAAATTTATATATTTTTATACTATATATAAAAGTATAAAAATACATATCTGAACTGTAATATCTGAATAAAAATACATATCTGAAATATCTGAACTGTATTCTACTAATTACAATTACATAATCTCCATACATATAAAACAAGGAAAAATGTTCATATGCTATGTATATAAATATAATATTAACCCCAGCAATTGGAAAATAGCCATGGTACACTAATCTAGACCAAAATTGTTCATATTCTGATGTAAAAATTACCCTAAAATATTTCAAAAATTTGAATAATGCAAACTTCATTCTCCAAATAAAGTGCAATTAAGTTAAAATCCACAGTTAGATATAAGGATAAGGATATATAACATGTAAGGATATATAACATATATGCCTATATGTGTGCATATAATTGTGTATATATGCATGCAAATAATTACACATTAAATAGAATTAAGTTAAATCCAGTTATAAGCAGCTAAAAAGTTACAAAATTTCTAGTAGTTACTAAAAGATACTTTTTCAACAACTCATGGCGTTTGAAGAAAAATTGAAAATGGAAATTAGATAACATTTGTAAGTCAGCTGTAATGCTGTATTTTTATGTAGTATATTTCCAAGGAATATGAACCTCCTCTGACCCACTGAAGATTTTGGCGTATAGCAGTTCATGTGGATCAATCTAGTGGCAGAGTGCAGTGTGGTTAAGGTTGTTTCAGGAGAACACTATTAGAAATAAAATATGATTAAGGCCTGAGAAAAGCAACACAGAAATGGAGAAAAATTCAGAAAATTTTACAGAATACAGTGAATACCTAATACATCATGTGAACATCTGGTTCTCAGATAAAGAGTATCATGAAAAGAAGCCCAGGACTGCTGTGAGGTTTCTAACTTTGAAGTTTGCAGGATGGGGTGGTGGTATCTTTTACAGTGCTGTGAAATACAGGAGATAGGACAAGTTTGAGGAAAGATGATAGGTTCAGATTTGAAAGTGTTGATTTTGAGATGACTGTTAATAAATCTACATTGTGAAATGTCTGAGAAGCTCAAATGTCAATGTGATGAAGAGGAAGACACGAAGTAGATTTCGTGTCAGATGCCCCGGAGAGAACACAAGATGAAATTTCCTAATACCAACACATTGGGTTTGGCTACACTGAGACCACTGGTGACCCTCTCGGAAACAGCAAGGCAGGTGAGGTTTAGACCTGTCTGTTAGGCACTGAAATGTAAAAGAGAAATGAGAAACCAGAGATGCTGATTATAGTCCTTTCTTGAAACAAGTTTGACTAGATGGGAAGAAAAAAAGGAGAGAACTGGAGCTTTGATTAACAACACGAATTCCTTTTAAGAATGGGACAGAACTGAGCATATATATAGCCTGGGAGAAAGGAGTCGATACAGAGGGAGATGTTAAAGATGAAAGAGAGAAGATAATTTTTACTGGAAAAAGATTCTAGAAGAGGGCAGATGAAATCAAAGGCATTGATGGAGGCATTGGCCTCAAATACGATAGGTTTTCTCAACCTCTGTGGCTAGAAACAGCAAGTGATTAAGGATATGGAGATAAATAATTTTTTCTGGGGGGAGCTGAAAGTTGAATGTGCTTCATACATAAATGCTATTTTTTTTTTAATGTGGGTGGGGATCTTTTTTAAGTAGTCTGCTGCCCCAACTTTTAAGATTTAGTAGGGGAATCAGGGAAAATGTGAAACATGCTAACCTCACTCAAAGCTTTTCATTTGCCTCATCGTCCTCAAAATAATTTACCTATATGTTTAAATATATTGCAGCTGGTGATGTACCTCATTACACTCCAGGAAATGTGTGTTAATTTGCTCTAGGCACATGTGTAACATTTTAAATTAAAAGCAGTTTTTGTTGAAAGAAAATCTTTCTCTTTGAACAATGGTATGGAGGGAGAGAGGCAAAATATGTTTTCCTGACACATACTACAGACAAAATGAAAATCACTCTTTGTTCTAGTAACAGATACCTCTTTTAATTGGCATCTTTGTTGCTAGCTTTGGATGCTTGTTTTCACTAATATAAGGATTTGGAAGGACAGGAGGCTTTTTGTCACTTCAATCTATAGTTCACTCAGAATTTCTATGAAACTTCTTTAAATTGTTCGGGGTTAGCTCTTAGTATACGTAAGTACAGGAATGTATACATCTTTGTGGGTGGAATTGGGGGTTGACTGCAAGTAATTGTGTCAACATTTCAAAAAGATGAGTTGTCAACAAAAGTCCAATATTCTTCTTTATCCGTTTGTCTCTGGAAATGATAAACACCTTCTCCAATTTTAATTTTAAAATGAATACATCCCAGCACCTCCTGCTGGACCAAGATAAGTTTCAGAATTCTATTTAATCAATTAGGTAACTGTATTTAAAGAAATTTTATCAAACATTTATATTAAGAAGTCAAATGGAAACTCAGTGTACAATCCATAAATGCACAACCATGAATATCAATTTAAAGATAACCAGGATATTTTCTTAGTCAGAAGCAGCAGAAGGTGAGCACGAGGAAGTTAGATGTAACTGAGTTATAGAAGATGCACAGTTTGTTTTTAAGTGTGTCAGGCAAATCGCTTTATGTTGCCAGTAGTGTGTAGGCCACCTTATATACTTGATCTAATTTAATCCTTGGAATAATTTGAAGAGGTAGGAACTATTCTGATTCTGCATATAAGGATACAGAGACTCAGAATTTTAAAAACTTGCCAAAAATTCTCCTGTCAAAGCAGGGATTTGAGACAAACATAATATGCGTCATATGCCTTAACTTTATATACTCATTTCCCCACCCACACCTGCTTCTGAATTTTAGCCATAATGAGAATTGTGCATTTTCAGAGTGAAGTAAATTACAAGAAAAGTAGAGGGAACGGATAGAGCAGGAACTTTATCCATGTGAGGGAATAGTGTGGACTCTGGAAAGAATTTAAGAGGGATAGTCAGAATCAGCTTTTTGTAACTATGCTGTCTGTGAGTTTCGATTCTACCTCCTTAACAAAGGCCAGCCTGGCCCGCAGGGGTAATTTCAGAAGTTTAGGATGATGAGGTTTTCAAAAGTTTAGGATGATGAAGATAGTTTGTACCTCACGCAGTTTCATCAGCAATCTTCATCATCTTAAACTTCTGAAATTTAGGATTTCAGAAAGCTTAGTGCTCAGAATTTACCTCAACCCATATGCATCTTTAATAAGCAGTATTCAGAGAGTATTAGAAAAATCACAAATCGGTGCTTTCTGCTTGGGACTACAGGAAATTGTAGTGGAAAAGGCCCATTTCCTATCAACAGAACCAATTCATGCATCTGTAGATCATCTTCTAGGCTAATAGTAGAATTTGTGATAAATAATAGGCTATTTAGGTTGTTTTGGAGCTTTTACTCTTTATAATAAATATTTAGGAAATGGAGTAAAATATTTATTTAAATATTAAATATTGTGTGATTCAAATGTTTCAATTCCTTTGCTATCTCCCCTGATGCATTACCAATAGCACAAGTGTCTGTGACATGAACGTAAGAGGGAGAACATAAGTACAACACCGTCAGTCTGGTAGCATGGCTGTCTTTTACCCCAGCACTTTCTGCGGCAGAGGTGGGAGGAATCCTTGAGCCCAGAACTTCCAGACCAGCCTGGGCAACACAGCAAGACCTGGACTCTACTAAAAAACAAACAAACAAACAAACAAAAACCCCAAACCAAAACCAAACAAAATATTTGGCAAGGCGTGATAGTGTGTGTCTGTAGTCACAGCTACTCTGGGGGTGAGAGGATTGCTTGAGCCTAGAGTTTGTGGTTGCAGTGAGCTATGAGCACGCCAGTCACTGCAATCCAGTCTGGGCAAAAGAGACCTCGTCTAAAAAAAAAAGTACAACACTGTTATGATTTATTTTTAACTGCTTAGGAGTTCCTAAAGCCCGTGTCTCAGAGTCTTCCCCATTACCTTGGATGTAGGTACTGTATTTTTAGCAGCCTTCATGACATAAGCATAATACAGTTCAATGTTTCTAAAGTGCATTTCTCCTCAGACTTGCTTACCCCATAGTACTTATTATTTTTCCCATTAACCTGATATGATGTCACTAACTCTAGCAAAGTAATAGTCAAATATATATATATATATATATTTTTTTTCTTTTTCTTTTTCTTTTTTTTGAGACAGAGTCTTACTCTGTCGCCCAGGCTGTAGTACAGTGGCGGGTTCTCGACTCACTGTCAGCCCCACCTAGCAGGTTCACGCCATCCTCCTGCCTCAACCTCCCGAGTAGCTGGGACTACAGGCGCCTACCACCACGTCTGGCTAATTTTTTGTATTTTTAGTAGAGACGGGGTTTCACCATGTTAGCCAGGATGGTCTCGATCTCCTGACCTTGTGATCCACCCGCCTCGGCCTCCCAAAGTGCTGGGATTACAGGCGTGAGCCACCGCGCCTGGCCGTCAAATAAATATATTGACCTAAAAATGAATTTTTATAGAACATGCCATTTAAAATTGTCAGTGTAGAGATGCTTCTTTTAAAAAGACTTTTTATATGAATTAATATTAAATTATAGGATATATACATTTTGGAAGTAATTAACTATACAAGTTAAGTTTCATGCAGGAGATATTAGCATACATTTAGCTTTAATGTTTAGTATGTTTGGAATATTTATTATGTTCTACAAACTCATGAACAAGTAACCATGTAGCAACCGGTTAATGAGCACTGACTGAGTTTTTGGTGACGGGCTAACAATGTCACAGCATTATCTCATTTTATCGCCATAACAATCTTGGGAGATTGTGCTATTTTATCCTCATGTTACAAATGAGGAAACTTGGGTTTAGAAAGTTTTGAGTAACTCTCCCAAAGTCAAATAGTTAAAGAATGGAAGAACTGGTATCTGAATGCTATGTATTCAATGATATTATTTAAGTTAAAATGAAATCTGAGTGGATCATAGACCTAACATAAGAAAAAATTGCTTGTGACTTTGGGTTAGGCGAATATTTTTTAAACACAGAAAGCATTGTACATACAAGAAAAAAATTTTTTATTTCATAAAACTAAAAACTTATCCTCTGAAAGATACTGTTAAGGAAATAAAAAAGATAAGCCACAGACTGGAAGAAGATATTTGTGAAACATAAATCTGATAAAAGACTTAAACACAGAATATGTAAAGAACAGTCACAACTCCATAAGGAGGTAAACAAATGCTTTATGAATTCAGAAGATGACAAATGAATATGTCAAATTCAATTTTATCTCTAAATATTAGAAACCAAAATTTAGAAATTAATTTATATGATATATAATCTATAAAAATGAATGATTAAAAATAAAATAACCTGAGTAACTAGATCTAAATGTAGCAAAAGATGCGCATGATCATTATGGAGACATTCATAAAAATTATTGAAAATCATCTAATAAAATCTAAATAAATAGAGATACATCAGATTCATGGATAGAAATACTTTATATCTTTTTTTTTTTTTTTTTTTAGCTATTTCCTACAGGAAGGAAGAAATATCTTATATCCTGAATACTGACTCTTATTATATTTGTTACACATTCAGGCAATTCCAAGCAAATCCCAAATCCCATTAAAGATATGTTCACACATGCATGTATGTGTGTCTGAGTGTGTTTGTGTGATTTGACCAGCTGGTCTAAACTTTACATGGAAGAGAACAGGATTAAGATTAGTTAAGAAAATTTTGAAAAAAGTTGAGAGAATCCTCTGTCAAATAAAGATCATGTTTAAAGATAATGGTAATTAAGAATATGGATTGACAAATAGAAATAAAGCATTGGAGAGAGCCCATACAGACATAAAAGTTGATATATGACGGTGGTATCATTGAGAATATTGGAAAGAGAAAAGATATTTTAAAGAAATCATGTTGGAAGAATTGGCTCTCCCTGTGGAATAGATTATTTTAATTCCTTTGTTATACCACAGGCAATTATCAAATCAAGGTGAAATAAAAATGGAGTACCCACTCTTCACTTTGCTCAGGTCAGTTCCAGTTTACAGCTGTTACCCTAAGTAATTATTATAGCACTCCCTTGTGCTATGAAAGGTGCCAAGATTTAGATGTTAAGTTATGTATTAAAAAATTAAATACGTCAAAACATACCTGTAAAGATGTAAAAGGAAAATCCAGAGAAATATTTATATTATAGGGGTTGGCAAAGGATTTCATAAATGATAACCAGAAAAACCCACACAATCTACATTGCAAAACAGATTGGCACATTGCTATTTAGGATTCCTAGACAACTGAGTTATAATTTATTTTTCTAATTAGAGTAATTTAGGAATTAGGAATAAAGATAATAATACTCAGAGAAGCAGCAGTAAGAATAGGACAGTTTTAACTTAGGGAAACCAGAGAAGATAGAAAATGAGAATTGTCGGAGCTCAATTCAAGCCCTTGAGAAGTCCTCATTCTTACTAATTTTCTTTCTTTTTTCCTCCAAAAGCTAAAGGTTTTTTTCCAGTTTTACTGATGTATAATTAGTATATAAAATTGCACATAATGTATACAATTTTATACATATATGTGTTCAAAATATATGTATATAATCAAGTCCCCATCTCTACAATTCAGCTAATAAACATATCTCATAAACATATCCAGCACCTCCAAAAGTTTTCCTGTGTGCATTTGTTGTTCTTTTGTGGTAAGAACACAACGTAAAATCCACCCTCTTAAATGTTTACGCAATACCTTATCACTAACTGTAAGCACTATGTTGTAAAACAGATTTCTAGACGTTGCTTATTTCTTATAAGTTCATCTTGTGTTCTCTCTGGGGCATCTGATACGATGGGTTAGAATAATTTAATATTGTTAAAATGTACATAATACCCACAGTGAATCATAGAATCAATGTAATTCCTTTTGCATTTCTAAGCATAGGTGAGATGACTAAAGGATGTGGAAGATGAGAACTTCCTAAAGATGTTTTTGTTTTTCCTTTTTTTTTTGAGACCGAGTCTCGCTCTGTCGCCCAGGCTAGAGTGCAGTGGCCGGATCTCAGCTCACTGCAAGCTCCGCCTCCAGGGTTTACGCCACTCTCCTGCCTCCCTGGGTAGCTGGGACTACAGGCGCCCGCCACTACGCCTGGCTAGCTTTTTGTATTTTTTTTTTTTTTTTTTAGTAGAGACGGGGTTTCGCCGTGTTAGCCAGGATGGTCTCGATCTCCTGACCTCGTGATCCACCCGTCTTGGCCTCCCAAAGTGCTGGGATTACAGGCTTGAGCCACCGCGCCAGGTCGATGTTTTTGTTTTTCTTGTCCCAATCTCTAGCACCTCTGACAATGGCGCTGTATTTCATTTTTACCTGGAGTTACTCTTTTTTTCATGGCAACAACCCAGAAATATAAAACAGCCATGTCTTGCATAATTGATCTATGACAAGGTCACATTATCTATTTCCTAAGAGCATCTTGTCAGTTTTTTACATGATGACTTTGAGTGGAAATGTAAATGAGATATTTGATTAGGATCATATTTTGTTGCATATAATGTCGTGCCACCATATATTAGTTTTCTCAGGGCCCTCATTCAGCGGAGTGGAAACTCATTTTTATACATTATTAAAATATAATATGAGACTCAGAAATATAAGTATTTTTTCTCATGAACTATGATAAATTGGACATACTTCATTTTTATTTCTCTTTCTGAAGTTATAAAGATAACTTCATGATGGGCCATTCTGGGCTTACATGGTCATTTTCAGAAGAGTATTATTTTTCCCAGACTTTCCAGAAAAATCCAAGGAACACTTCTTGTTTCCAACTCATCCTTCCTTCTCATTCACAACTTCATACATGCGTACATTTATTGTCAAGGTGATGCAGTGGTTTGGCCAGGCCTGGGTAATGTGCCCACTCCTATATTGCCTGGGAGTATTGAAATTGAAGAGCAGAATCAGAGCTACTCATGTAGTTGAAGTAGATGGATCAGATCTATTCAGGAAAAAAGAAGTGAAAGAATTACCTCAGGTTATCTGATGGGTGATGAATACCCTTAATTATGTAAGTTTTATAGGTGGGAAAACGATACTTAATTCATTTCTTAATGTTTTAATCTATTGTGAAAATTCAAGTGAAGGTCTTCAAAATTTTTGGTTAATTGTGTTTAAAATTAAGCATACAGGGTATGAAGGGAGTTCTAATATTTCTAGCCAAGAAGTAGTACTTGGAGCTATGACAATCTGTGATCTAACCCAGATAGAGCACACAGTGAAGCGTAAGAGGTCAGAGTGGAGTCTTAGAGACACCAATAGTTAAAGAACAAAAAGAGGAAAGGGGATATAGAAATACAGACTGCGAAGACATGATTAAAGAGAAAGGCAGTGAATTAAGAGCAAAGTTGTGGCCCAAACAATCACCACAACCACAACAATCCCATGAAACAAAAGCAGAATCATGCTTTAGTGTGATAGATTACAAGAAGTATTTTCAAGAGTAGAAAGAACATGCACCTAAAATGGAAAACTCTGGAAAATATGTGAAATTTACTTGAAAATATAAAATGATTTGTAAACAACTTTTAACACTTAATTTTCTCAAAGTAAAACTCTCTCGGTTATGTTTGCTGGAGTTTGTGGCTTGGCACGTGCTTTTGGATAATTTGTGTTTATTTTCTTACCTCCTTTACCACAACCCCACCTGCTTATACAACAAAAGATTTGGGGAAAATCAATTCTCAATTTTATTTTGAATCTTACACAAAGGTAAAGTAAAGGATTTAGAAACATACATTCAACTAAGTCAGGAAAACAGATTTTATGTTGATAATTTCAAATTTGCACATAAAATGCAATTTCTTATAGCATGAAATAGAGCCCAACATTGCTTCTTATATTTGATTTAAAAATAAGAACAAAATTATTTTATTGTAATGCAAACTTTGATTAGATGATACAATTGACCTCAGAGATTATCTTCTTGCTCCTAGCATCTCTAACTTCTAGCATCCATATGATTGCATTTTTAGCCCTAAGCAGTGTTTATTACATGGTTCAAATCTGTCATTGTTGTTTAACTCTATGCTATAAAAATCCTTAACTAAAGGACTGTTCATATCATCAGTGGGTGTGGTATTCATGCTTTTTTTTCTTGTTAAAATTGGAACATGAACCAGTAGAAAACATGAAGTTTTTAAAAAACTAGTTTTATTGTCCTCTATTGTATTATAATTTACCATCACAAAATGAAATTACCCAGGATTTAATCTTCTAACAAATTGGCAGAAGGCAACATTGGTCCTCATGGTATGTAACTTACAGATCTATTCTCAAAATAAATTCTTTAAAATTAAATTACAGAACCTAG
Organism: Macaca fascicularis; assembly: GCF_037993035.2. Taxonomy (NCBI): domain Eukaryota; kingdom Metazoa; phylum Chordata; class Mammalia; order Primates; family Cercopithecidae; genus Macaca; species Macaca fascicularis. The sequence goes on along the minus strand of NC_088388.1, from coordinate 104,418,005 downwards.
TTAAGAGTGTTACAGTGCATGGGAAGTAGCAATTAATGCTTAAAACATAAAAAACAAAAATACTACCTTTTCTAAGCTTTTAGTATAAAGGACCATATAAGAGTCAAGGCATTTCAGTAGGAAACTGCATTTGCTTGGTGTTTCTCCTTACTTTTGAACTCATCTAGTCGTAAAAAGAAAAATTAGTATAAAATAGACACCAACCAGAACTTCCGAATTTGCATTAATGAGGACATTTGAACTCTTAAAAAGTAATATGCACTATAAAGTGTTAGACTGAGTTTTTAATGCTTCCTTGAAGAACATTATGGATACAGTAACACAAGGAGTATAAGTATCTATTACCTCAAATTTAATAATATAGAAATGTGGGTTTGCAAATAAATATTAGAAATTTCCAGGCTTAGAAACAATTTCTTTATATACCTATCTTTATATTCTCATAACTAATTTTAAATCAATATACATTTTGAGTTTCTTTTTAAAATCTGACGTGGTAAGTTTATGAGTCTAAAATAACATTTTAAATATTCCACATTGTTTAAAGCACATTTTCGATTTGCTTTTAGGAATCTTGATACAGATTCTCCTTGACTTACTAAGGAGTTACATCCCAATGAACCCACCATAAGTCAAAAACATTGTAAGTCATTAATAAAACCACTTTTTAAATTGAAAAGCTCATGAGTCAAGCCATAGTAAGTCAGTATCTTCTGTACTTTTATATATCTCTTTTATATTCTGCAGTATTTAGAATTCTGGTACCATATTATTTTTGTTTACACATGGTACAGTCCTGGGCACAGAATGGTTACTATCCTTGTCTGCATCTTATCTATGTGTGCAAGTAAGGTTTATCATTGGATGAGATACTCATGCCTTTCATTGTAGAGTAGAACTGATTTCATTACTCCATTCACTAGTAGTTATGATTTTTCTGCTGAGGATACTATAATCTCTGCAGTATACTGTAAACTGTAAGATTGATGGATTGCAAGACCAAAATGGATAATGCATATCACAAGGTCTCCAGTCTGTGCAGCAACACGGTGTTTGCTGAAGGAATTCTTGAGCACTCCTCACCACCTCGGTGACAGGCAAGCTATTTCAATCCTTTGCTCTGAAATTGTTTTTAGTATCATCCCCCCCCCCTTCTCTCCTTGTGATAAGAATAATATGCATTTGGACTGTGGATTTAATATATGCCAAGCATTATGTGAGGTGATTTCCATACATTTTTCTCCATCCTAACAATATTATAAGGTAGGTATTATTATTATTAAGGAAGTGAAGCTCAGAGATGTTAAGACACTTGCATAAACCCAAATAGTTAATGGAAAGAAACAGATTTTGAAAAAAAAATATTCTACAGTCTATAGTCTGAACCCCAGAATTTCTTACACATTGGTCTTGCAGACGTGTTGTTGATAAGGACAGTTTAGGTCTATACACTGGCACAAACCATTGATTCTATCATTCATTTGCTCATGCATAGAGATCCTATAGAAAATCTAGTCCAAATTCTGACACACTAAGCTGGAGAAAAATTTGATCACATTTTCCATCATGTTTATTACCTAATTCAAGGTCTCTTGACATCTGTAATTCTCCTTAACTTTCTCTCTCCAGTCCCATTTAGGACATATTGAATAAAAAGTGGACATTATTCCTCTTGGGGTTAGTCATCAACTTAATTTTGAAGAGGTTAATTTCACATTTAGTCTGCCTTACTGACCTCCCAATTTAGTCCCAATTTTGAAATGGGTATACAATTTATTCCCTAGCTTTTGCAGCTAATGTTTAAAGAGAATTATTAAAATTTGAGTACAAGAACAAGTGTCTCATAGATTGAAATTTGCTCTTCACCTACATCTCTGGGCTCTAGGTATATTTTGAGTTTATTGAACATTTGTTTGACCGTGGGTTTGAATTCAATAAAAGGCTAATTTATAATATTCTTGTGTTTTAATCTTTTCATTTCATTTATAGGACTTGGTCAAGCATAAAAGATCTAGAAGCCAAGCATTTGTCTACTTCAATGGTAAAGCAGTATCCTTTGTAAGAAGAAAATATTTTATTTGACCTCATTTTTTTGTTCCTTGAAAACATTAAGATCATACAATATTAATTTGTTCTATAAAAATTGAGAGAAAACAACTGCATAGCTATGTTCAACTTCAGAGAAACAGTTATTTGGAAAAATTTATCTAATAATTGGTATTAGCAACTCCCCACCAATAAACCTACATACTTTTTATATTTTACTTTTTCACTTTTATTTATTTCATATAGCCATATATTTCATAAACTTACATGGGTCAGATCAAATGACTCACTTTTTCCTATTACCCTGTACATTTTCTTGTGAAAGCATCTGACTGTGATACTGTTTATTTAATAAATTGAAATCTAATATTAGCAAAGCCAAGGATTTATCTTTGTAAATCAGTCTCTCTGAAGGGCATGAAGGGGGACTCTTGCCCTCTGTTTCTGGAAAGAAAAATTTAAATATAGCAGTTATTTTATAGTAGTTATTTTAACCTCATCTTGGTGTTATAGAGGCTTGATTCTAACCTTGCTTTAAATGGATACAAGTTTTTAGAGAATTAAGCCTAAGCATTCAAAGGGAAAGTATGACTGTCTCAACATTGATCCATTCTCATTCAGATGACTTACAGGCGAATGCTAAAGAGAAGACATTTAGTCTCAAGTGTGCAATTTTATGGCAAAAAAAGAATTTTTTGGCAAAAAAATTCTTAAATCTCAAGAGAGACAAAATGTTGACTTGCAAAAACCTGAGCAGTGTATATACTAAAACCAAATTTTATGTTCTATATCTAGAAAAAAAATTAACAAATCCTGTAATACATGGCCTGACGGATTTTGAATATTTAGATGTTGCATTTTATAAAATAGATATATAAGTAGATTATATGAAATACTCAGTCATATGTTGACAACAAGAACAACAACAACACCAATTTGCTTTCACCACATCCTGGTAATGATTTATAATTACTGAACTAATAAAAATCCAACTAACTCATTCTTTCAGTCTTCAGAATCTTTGCTTGCTGATAACTGATTGAAGTGCTACATCATTCATCCATCTAAGTGATTGTAATTATCAAATTAATTGTTTCTAAACTATCAAGGTCTAGTTATTTAGATCACTTTACCACTATAATTTCCAGAGCCATTTCTGATTAAAAACCACATATAGCTGCTTAGTTTTTGATATCTGGCAAACATTTGCATATTTGGGAGCAAAAATAACAAATTACACCTTAACTTTGAATTTGTACCTCAGTGCATAGATTTTATAATTGTTTCTGAATGTCAGATGGTTAAGAAACAATTATCTTGACAATAGTGCTTATTTCATAAGTGCAGAAAAAAAGTTTTTTTTCAGATTATGCAACGAGTACTTTTTCTTATTATTACTATTATTATTTGTTACTTAGAATTGGTTCTCCTTACCCATTTAGAAAGATTAAAAAACAAAACAAAAACAAAACATGAGAACAAAAATGAGAGAAACTTCCTGATAATTAAATGATGACTAACCCATAATCTCTTAAGTACTTAAATATTTAGTAATTGCACAAAATATATCTAAGTACTGATGGCACAAAACCTGACTCCCTGCTGTGAGATCTGAGCTTGTCCAGTTGTGAAGAAACACCAAAATATAGTCATAGATTTTCTAAAGAGAAAAATATAGGCAAGAAGTATACTAAGGGTTTGGAAGATGAATTGATTCAATTTGTTCATTTGATTAGCACTATTGGTGAAAATCGTACCTTAGAAATCTAATACTAGGTGGATCACAATGGCCAAGACAGTCAATACCGCAATCTCCCTGTAGTTTAATGTCCATCTACAATAAAACAATGACAATACACATCATTTTAGAAGAAAAAAAATGAAGTATCATAGAAGTCTCAGAGGAGAAGCCAGACAGTTTTTCAGGAAGGTAAAGTAATGATTTATTCTAAGACTATCTGTTGTCAATATGAGTGAATTGAAATTTACTGATAGATAACATTCTTCATTTTTAAAGAAAAGTATTATTTCCCAAATGTTATTCTAGTTGTTTCTACTGCTTTCCAATAATTTACAGTATGAATGGCTGCTGTTTTTTCTATGAGAGCTGTCCTTTTCTTAAGAACCAGAAGCCTCCATCAATAGGGGCTGCTGTTTTAATTGTTTCTCTTTTTCCCCCACAGGGAGAGGGATGGTTTGTACTGATGACATCATAATTTGTTACATAAAGCAAAATTTCGCGAAAGAGTGTCTATACTTGATTTCCTCTCCTCACGTTACTCTCGAACCTACTTGAATCAGGCTTTCATCTCCATCCCCCTACAGAAACCAGTACCGTCAAGGTAACAAATAACCTGCACATTGCTTATTACAATAGTCAATTTCCAATTCTCAAGGTATTAGATCAGCAAGCTCTTCATCACTATTTCCTTCTCCAATGATTTATTTTACTTGATATTCAGGGCACCATTCTCTGTTTTCCTCTACACTATTGACTATTTCATTACAGACTCTTCTCCTAATTTAGTCAGACATGTAAAATCTGGAGTGCCTGGGCATTGGACTTCTACTCTTTCCTATGATTACTTTCTTGGTGATTCACCTAGACAGGGCTTTAACTAGTGTCTTTGTGCTGGTGATGCCCAAATTTATATACTTTATCTTTGTAATAGATTGAAATTATGGTTTCCCTCTTTCCTAGATGAGAATTATATCCCCCAAATCTAAAAAGCAAAATTCAGACTTGACCGTGCAACTAACTCTGGACAATGAAATGGTAATGGAGATTATTTTGTCCATCCCCAGGAGAAGCTTCATGACCAGTGTGAGACTTATGTTGTTTTTCCCTTGTGTTATGAGCCTGGCAAAGTGTTAAACACATCTGCTTGTCATTCTGGGTCTCATAGTCAAAGCAACTTGGAGTACAGCCTTAGCAGCCCCAAGGTGGCTATGTAATATGAGTGAGTATTTAAAAATGTGTTTGCCATAAGCCACTGAGGTTTGGGAGTCCCTTGTTTTTGCTGCATATGAAGTATTTTGACAGCTGAAAACCTCTCTTTTTCCCAGATCTCACATACTGCCTCTTTAGTGAACACCTGCAGACTGTTGTTTTACATGGTCCAAATAAACTCCTCATGATTTTCCTTTAAGTTTTTTCTTCCTGCAATCTTCTTTATCTCACTAAATGGCAATTCCATTCCTTCTGTTGATCAGGCCTTGATTTGTATTTTCTCTCACAGTTGCAAATCAATCTATTGGCAGATCCTGTGAACTTCAACATATACTATTTTTTTTTTTTTTTTTTTTTTTGAGACGGAGTCTCTGCCGCCCGGGCTGGAGTGCAGTGGCCGGATCTCAGCTCACTGCAAGCTCCGCCTCCCGGGTTCACGCCATTCTCCTGCCTCAGCCTCCCAAGTAGTTGGGACTACAGGCGCCTGCCACCTCGCCCAGCTAGTTTTTTTTGTATTTTTTAGTAGAGACGGGGTTTCACTGTGTTAGCCAGGATGGTCTCGATCTCCTGACCTCGTGATCCGCCCGTCTCGGCCTCCCAAAGTGCTGGGATTACAGGCTTGAGCCACCGCGCCCGGCTAACATATACTATTTTATGTCTATAAATATATGATTGTTTTTAAAATTATGTTTTAAATTTTTACTATTTATTTTTTGTTGTAGAGGTGAGTTTTCTCTATGTTGTCCAGGCTGATCTCAAACTCTTGGGTTCAAGCTGTCCTCCTGCCTCAGTCTCCCAAAGTGCTGGGATTAAAGGTGTGAGCCCCTGTGTTTGGCTATATGACTGTTTTTTTTTGTTGTTGCTGCTTTGTTTTTACAGTTTCCTCTCTAATACAACTTATCATCTTCTCTAAACTGAAAAAATCCTGACTGATCATTCTCTCTTTGCCTCTTTGCCTCTCCTTAATATTACATTCATTGTTCCTGCAGCCTGAGTGATCACACTATTCCTGTGCTCAGAAGTCCTTAGAGTCATTAGAGATTTTTGCCATTGCCTAGAGAACCTCTGACCTACCTCCACCTATTATCTCCCTCTCCCTACTTTATTTCAGCCACATGGGCCCACTGTGGTTCTTCCACAGGGTCTTTGCACTGCTGTTCCCTATGTCTGGAATGCTTTTTCCCTAATACCAAGAGGGCTCAATCTTTCACTGACTTTTGGTCTTTTCCTGCAATATCATTGGATTTATGGACCCACCTTTGTCTACTGTACCGAAATAGCAAGTCTGACCTGTGCACACTGCTCTTCTAATCACCTTCATCTTAATTTTTCTCTAAAGTGCTTAACACCATGAGACAAATGATGTATATACTTGTTTTATCTATCTTCTCCCACTTGACTACAACCAGGATTTAACTGTTTTGTCCACAACTGTACCTCTTGTGCCCAGATCAGAGTCTGGCATATAGATGTGCTCAGTAATACATGTCAATCAATGATGGGCAGGGATACAGAGATCTATAAGGTCCTGGCTGTTCCGCTTACTGCCTTTGGGGCCTTGGACAACTTATTAACTTCTGTGCCTTAGTTTTTATAATCTGGAAAGTGAGAATAATTGACCCTATCTCATACGATTTATATGAACCATTTTAAAGGGAAATATATAGATATAGAACTTAGAACATGACTGGTACAAAGTAAGTGATAATGAATATTACCAAAAAGGAAGACAGGAATAAAATAGTAGACTTCTATTTATTCCAATAGAAGACAGGAATAAAATAGGTGAGTATAATGTACATGACAAATTCGTAGTCTCTGATTTTGGCTGAGCTGTTGCAAATTGAATCAAGTCGCATAATCCTTACCCTCTATGCCTCCGTGTTCTTGTCTATAAATTAATAAAAATAATAGAATTTAAAGAATTGGAGATAATGTATATATAATGTCCAGTCCAAGACTTACCCAGAGTAGGCACAAAAATATTTACCATTATAATGAGAAAGATTTTTTTAGTGATTAATTTGTATCAGAAAGTTACTTCTTTGGCAATCCTGTAAGATAGTTATTGTTATTATTCAACTTTTCCAAATAAATTGTGGACAGATTTGGAAACTTGTACAAGAACATGTGCTAATAAGTGGTGGAGCTGGGATTTTCCATTTACTGACTTACTAATTCATAAGTATGAGTGTTCATCTTCATAGAATTTAAAATCAATCTGGCAGGGAAGTGGTTGATATAAAGAAAGTTGAGTAAATAGCGCTGTGGGATTTAAATAACCATCCAAGCCAATAATAAAAACTTCTACATGGCAGATATGGAACTTTTATGCCATGGGTTGTGTTAACTGTAGGAATTCAGATCAAAGAAAGAGCAAACCCACAGCCAGTATCATACTGAATGGGCAAAAACTGAAAGCATTCCCTTTGAAAACTGGCACAAGACAGGGATGCCCTCTCTCACCCCTCCTATTCAACATAATTGTGGAAGTTCTGGCCAGGGCAATCAGGCAGGAGAAAGAAATAAAGGATTTCACTTAGTAACAGAGGAAGTCAAATTGTCCCTGTTTGCAGAAGACATGATTGTATAGTTAGAAAACTCCATTGTCTCAGCCCAAAATCTCTTTAAACTGATAGCAACTTCGGCAAAGTCTCAGGATACAAAATCAATCAGCAAAAATCACAAGCATTCTTATACACAAATAACAGACAAACAGAGAGCCAAATCATGAGTGAACTCCCATTCACAATTACTTCAAAGAGAATAAAATGCCTAGGAATCCAACTTACAAGGGATGTGAAGGACCTCTTCAAGGAGAACTACAAACCACTGCTCAACGAAATAAAAGAGGATACAAACAAATGGAAGAATATTCCATGCTCATGGATAGGAAGAATCAATATCATGAAAATGGCCATACTGCCTAAGGTAATTTGTAGATTCAATGCCATCCCCATCAAGCTACCAATGACTTTCTTCACAGAACTGGGGAAAAACACTACTTTAAAATTCATGTGGAATCAAAAAAGAGCCAGCATTGCCAAGACAATCATAAGTCAAAAGAACAAAGCTGGAGGCATGATGCTACCTGACTTCAAACTATATTACAAGGCTACAGTAACCAAAACAGCATGGTACTGGTACCAAAACAGAGATATAGACCAATGGAACAGAACAGAACCCTCAGAAATAATACCACACATCTACAACCATCTGATCTTTGACAAACCTGACAAAAACAAGAAATGGGGAAAGGGTTCCCTATTTAATAAATGGTGCTGGGAAAACTGGCTAGCCATATGTAGAAAGCTGAAACTGGATCCCTTCCTTACACCTTATACAAAAAGTATTTCAAGATGGATTAGAGACTTAAATGTTAGATCTAAAACCATAAAAACCCTAGAAGAAAACCTAGGCAATACCATTCAGGACATAGGCATGGACAAGGACTTCATGTCTAAAACACCAAAAGCAACGGCAACAAAAGCCAAAATTGACAAATGGGATCTAATCAAACTAAAGAGCTTCTGCACAGCAAAAGAAACAACCATTAGAGTGAACAGGCAACCTACAGAATGGGAGAAAATGTTTGCAATCTACTCATCTGACAAAGGTCTAATATCCAGAACCTACAAAGAACTCAAACAAATTTACAAGAAAAAAAAACCCCACCAAAAAGTGGGCAAAGGATATGAAAGACACTTCTCAAAAGAAGACATTTATGCAGCCAACAAATACATGAAAAAATATTCATCACTCGCCATTAGAGAAATGCAAATCAAAACCACAATGAAATACCATCCACACCAGTTAGAATGGAGATCATTAAAAAGTCAGGAAACAATAGGTGCTGGAGAGGATATGGAGAAATAGGAACACTTTTAAACTGTTGGTGGGACTGTAAACTAGTTCAACCATTGTGGAAGACAGTGTGGTGATTCCTCAAAGATCTAGAACTAGAAATATCATTTGACCCAGCCATCCCATTACTGGGTATATACCCAAAGGATTATAAATCATGCTGCTGTAAAGACACATGCACATGTATGTTTATTGCGGCACTATTCACAATCACAAAGACTTGGAATCAACCCAAATGTCCATCAATGACAGACTCATTTAAGAAAATGTGGCACATATACACCATGGAATACTATGCAGCCATAAAAAGGATGAGTTTATGTCCTTTGTAAGGACATGGATGCAGCTGGAAACCATCATTCTCAGCAAACTATCACAAGAACAGAAAACCAAACACTGCAGGTTTTCACTCATAGATGGGAATTGAACAATGAGAACACTTGGACACAGGAAGGGGAACATCACACACCAGGGCCTCTCATGGCGTGGGGGCAGGGGGGAGGGATAGCATTAGGAGATATATCTAATGTAAATGACCAGTTAATGGGTGTGGCACACCAACATGGCACATGTATACATATGTAACAAACCTCCACATTGTGCACATGTACCCTAGAACTTAAAGTATAATAAATAAATAAATACATACATAAATAAATAAATAAAACAAAGAAAGAGCAACAAGGGAATTTTTGAAAAAGAAAAATAACTCTGGTTGTGTGTTGACATGGTGAGTAAGATTTAAACAGATTCACCTGAGGATTGACCAGTCACACCTGTGCTGTCATTTCTGAGTCTTCATCTCCTCCCTCCCATCTCTGTGGTAAGATTGTCACCTCTGGCTTTTTTTGCTACTTCCAGAAGCATAGCTGTTCTTTAGGATTGGTTCTGTTATACGTATATTTCAGATAAAAGGCTTGTGGACGTTTTTCTGAATAGATGTAATAAATCTGAAAAAAAGAAGCTGTTTGTTTTGTATCTTGAGCTTATAAAACATCCAATAACTCATCCAAAAGCTTAATTTCTCATAAGCAAGGAAAGAAGAAAAATAACATTGGGGGTTATCTATTATGCTTTACATAATATCACCTAATCCTTGGAAAACAATTTAAGGTAAATAATAGATCTCTCTTTTATAGATGACAGAATTGATGTTTAGAGAGATAAAGTAACTTGTTCAAAGTCATGTAGCTTTGGTGAAGGCTTGAATACAGGAGGATCTTCCTTCAAACAGGCACTTTTCCTGGCCTCTTCATTCTACTAAATATACCTAAAGGATGTTAAGGAGGTAAAATGAAAAGTAGAGCAAACATTTTCAGTTTTTAGCTCTGAATTTTTGGCTGACATTTTAATTCATCTGTTTAAAACTTATGTTAACTTAAAACCCTGAAGTTCCTTTGGAAAAAGAAACAAAAATTATTATATATTTTAACTTTTGGGAAATATATGGGGGAAAATATTAACAACTAGAGAGAGATCTAAGACTAATAAGATATATATCTGTATATATATGATTATTTAAATATATATATTTCTAAATCTATATATGCTTATTTGAATATATATACTTCTATATCTGTATACATATGTTAATTCATACGATATCTATATCTATATACACATCCATATCTATCAATTGATTCGTTAATCTGTTGAACTATCTCTATTAGATACGATGATTCTCCCAATGTATCACCATGCTCTTCTTCCTATGTTGAAACAAATTACTATGTACTTGCCAATATATCTTTAAAAATAGAAGCTATAATCCAAATCTGATGTATTTCCTTCCCCGTGAGCATAGAATCCCTTTTCCTGGGGAACAATAAGTGTAAAAGAAGGCTTAATAAATGCCATCGGGGAGGCAGTGATGGACATACAGCTGTATACAACCTGTATTAGCAGGTGGCAAGTAGCATTACTATCTTTCCTGATAAAACCTGCAAAATGTTTTGTAGGGAGGATGCCTGGGTTCTCTGAGTAAGGGTTTTGCCCAGGCATTGAAAAAAACATAGTGAAGAAATGAGATGCCAAAACTAGGACCAGAGGAGGGATCCAGAAGGCTCTCTCATGCAGGTAAAACTGTGAGGTTTGTATAATTTGCTACCTGGGAATTATTAATAATAAAGTGATGTGCTATGTGGGTACTGTCATTCTGATTTTCCTGGAGGTTTTCAGACAAAAGTTATCCCTAACTACAAAGACACATCACTGCCTCAGGCTGATGCAAAAGACACTATTGTCAGATTGCTCTGAGAAATCTGGACCTGCCTCTATCCTCACTGTCTGAATACTTGTTTCAAAAGAGCAGCCTCATCACTGCCTACCAGAAGTATGACTGGCTGGTCTCCCACTGCTGTTTCTTAGCATGAGTAAGAAATCCCACTACATGCTGTTTTCAGCCTGTCTAAATGTTTATTTTCTGCTTTAGCTGCAAATCTTACACTTCTTTCTCCAGTTTTTTTTTCCGTTGTGTTAAAATACTGAGTAAGTGCTCTGGTCTACACTAGGTCACACATTCTTTTTAAAGATTGTTGTTGGAGACCTTGTACTTGCTAGTCTTATGTAACATGATGAAGTTTTTCAGAGAAATAAATTGAGTGAAAATATCATTTAGTATAGCTTAACGCAGGTCCAAAGACTGAGGAAAATCACACCATGAAAAAATAAAAGTAAAAATTAAAAAGGCACACCTTTTTCTTTTTCCTTTTTCTGTTCTACAGCATTATACAGAACGTGGCTTTGTCCAGGCCACTCCCCTACTCAATTATTTCAGTGGACCTACATTGCCTACTGAGAAAAGGAGAAATACTGTGTCCTGTGTGCTGATGACAAGTTAGCGACTTTATACAATTGATTTAGTCCTCAGAAACCTGCTACTCTACTTTCCCAATAGTGCATGTAGCCATAAATGGACAAGTTTGGCTTTCTATACCCTTTGCAGCATTAAGCTCATATCCCTCTATGCCTTCATGGACTCCACCTCCTAGCCAAAGTCATCCACTCTGGTTTCTATGTTTTTCTCATCATTGAGAGTTTGCTCATGTGGTTCCTCCCTGCACCCCCTCCCAAAAATGCCCTTCTCCTTGTATTTCACCTTCAGATCCTAAGATTCTAGCACTCCCTTATTCATGCAGCTTCCTGTTATCTCTCTGTTGTGCTCCAAGCTGCCACTCCAAGCACATTCTGATCGCTCCCTCCTCTGAATGGCTAATGGCCAAAATAAGGTATGTGAAATTCCTGAACACATTTTCTACCTGTGCCATCTTTTTGCATGTGCATATCTTTCTACAAGACCCTAAGATCTTGTGTAAATAGGGTCATTCATTATATTTTATACCATATGTTAATAAATGATTTAATAGGCTAAGGATCTAACATCCAAGTTTTAAAAAATGTGAATATTTAAAAGTATGTTTTATTCTAAATTCTAATTAAGTTCTCATGAAATTTTTATTTTCTTTATGCTTTGAATATTTATTATATTAATTTTAATTTAGCTTATAAAGTGATAGAATTCAATAGCAAAGACACAGAATCATCCTAAATGCCCACCAACCATGGATTGGATAAAGAAAATGTGGTACATATATACCATAAAATACTATGCAGCCATAAAAAGACAAAGTATTTCCTTTGCAGAAACATGGATGCAGCTGGAGGCCATTATCCTGTGTGAATTAATGCAGGAACAGCAAACCAAATACCAAATGTTATCACTTTTAAGTAGGAGCTCAATATTGAGTACTCATGAACATAAATATGATAATAATAGATAATGAAGACTACTAGAGGGAAGAAAGGAAGGGAGAAAAGGGTTGAAAAACTAATTGTTGGGTACTATGCTTAGTACCTAGGTGGTGGGGTCTTTTGTACTTCAAACCTCAGCATCACAAAGTATAACCACCTGACAAACTTGCACGTGAATCCCCTGAATCTAAACTAAAAGTTGAAAAAGAAAAAAAAAAGGAAACCAAAAGAAGGTGGTAGAATAGAAACTCAATGTTAAAAAAGGACAAAGGAAGGGATGAAGACAAACAGCAACAACAACAAAAAGAGAGATTTTAAGGTAAAATAGTGAGTTTTGAGTATAGAGTGACATTACAGAAAGTACAATTTCATTAATCTGTGAATATAAGAAAAGTGTGGTGATGCCATTTTGTAAATAATGGCACTCCTTCAATATTAAATACTCACAGGAAAAGTAAACTAATTTCCATATAAGTACAAATCGCTGTGCTAAGTGAAAGTACATACATCTTCTCACACAGACATGTAATGTCAAGGTTAGTATCAACTTTTTATGGGACAGAAATTCAGACTGAGAGACATTATTGCTAATGCCACAGAGCATCTAGATGACAAATAAAAATGTGCTGTAGCGGAATTGAAAGTTCATAAGATGGAGAGTAGCTTCACAGGATCCTGTGGAACTGGACATTGTAACCAGATGCCAGTTTGTTAAGCATGTCTGGTTTGCACCAGTGATCCCAGTGCCCCAATTTATATCACTGGCTGCCCTTTCTCACTTTTCTGCCCCACACGCATAGTGCTCCCATATTACTTTGAATACCTCTGTAAACCCCGTTATATAAAATTCACACCCAGCTGCGGAGGAACACAAATGCTGTTCTACCCAAGAAGGTTTGCATTTTGAAAGGGAGGAGATAGCTAGACCCATGGTAAATACAAACAGATTTTATCTGTCAGTTGAAATAATTATTAAAAATGATAGAATGAATATCAGCAATGGTCTAGTGATTTTATAAAATTGGGAGCATTCTTGGGAAACTTTAATCTAGGAAAAACATATGCTTTTATTGTACAATAGAGAACACTCTTGAGAGTGTCTTTAGACACTTTTTTAGACAAATTAGAATGACGGTCACACTATTTAAAACACCTGCTGAGTAAACAGACAACCTAAAGAATAGGAAAAGATATTCACACACTATGCATCCAACAATGTTCAAATAACCAGAATCTAAAAGGAACTTAAACAATTCAACAAGTAAAAAAACCAAATAACTCCATTAAAAAGTGGACAAAATACATGAACAGACACTTCTCCATAAAAGACGTACAAAACAGCCAGAAAACCCTTAAAAAATGCTCAATATCAGTCATCATCAGGGGAATGCAAGTCAAAACCATAATGTGATATATCAAAATAGTCAGAAGGGCTATTATTAAACGTCAAAAAATAACAGATGCTGGCAAGGCTGCAGAGAAAAGGGAACACTTATACTTTGTTGGTCAGAATGCAAATTAGCTCAGTCACTGTGGAAAGCAGTTTGGAGATTTCTAAAATAACTTAAAACAGAACTGCCATTCGACTTGGCAATCCCATTACTGGGTATATACCAAACGAAAGTAAGTAGTTCTACCAAAAAGACACATGAACTCATATGTTCATCACAGCCCCATTCACAATCGCAAAGATATGGAATCAACCTAGACGCCCACCAAGAGTGAATTGGGGAAAGAAAATGTGGTACATATACACCATGGAATACTACATAGCCATAAAAAAAGAATGAAATCATGTCCTTAGCTGCAACATGGATTCAACTGGAGGCCATTTTCCTAAGTAAATTAACACAGGAGCAGAAAACCAAAGACAACATGTTCTCACTTATAAGTGGGAGCTAAATATTGCATACTCACGGACGTAAAGATAAGAACAATAGACACAGGAGACTACTAGAGGGAGGAGAATGCGAGGGGAGCAAAGGCTGAAAAACTACCTATTGGGTGTTATGCTCACTACCAGGATGACAAGGTTGTTTGCACACCAAACCTCAGTGTCACACAATGTACCCATGTAACAAATCTGCACATGCACTTTCTGAATCTAAAATAGAGCTTGAAATAAGAAAAATAAATAAGTAAATAAGATACTTGCTCAACTATGTGTGAGTGCCTTGTCATTTATTTTACGTTTTAAAGAAATAATATTTGGAAGATTGACAAATTGTTAAAGGTTCTAAGATGCTTCACTAAACACTCTTTAAATATAACCTATATACTTAATATGGTGAAACTCAATGTGTGATGCTTAAATTCCAGAACATGAGACGTTGTCTCAATTTGCTCTGGGTCATGGAGTAAATTACTGTAATCTTTAATTTGTTCAGATATTAAAAGGACCGCATGAATGCCATGTAATGAATTAACTTCCTTTTACCCAGTTGCTTATGTATGCAGTTTTGAGCAGCACAGTTCATGTTATGCAAGACAATAGTTTCTATTGTTGCTATCACTGTAGTTATTAGAGAGATAATTCTTTTTCTTTGTAAAAATGAAACACTTTAAAATTACGTGAAGAATGGAGTAAGATAAACATCAGGAAATATATCAGGTTAGAAAAATGAGATTTTATAAAATACCTAACATGTCAAGAACAGTTGATTGTAAAATTATTACATTAATGCACTGCCCACTATGATCTATGAAATTTTTAGCTTCCATCTGTCCATGCTAGAATGCTAGAATAACTTATTAAAAGTGCATATTTGTTTTTCAGTCTTTTTTTTTTTTGCAGCTGCTATATTTTACATGGTTGTTACAAGGAGTGAAACATAACTAACCAATAAACTGGGATAATTCCTTGGTTATTGGCACATGAGACATGTTTCTTGAAATATATTAGTGTGTTGAACCAATATTTGAGCATTTACTATTAAAAAATCATGGTTATAGATGGTGAGGAACAAAAAATACTTTATTTCATCAAATTTAAGATGTCATTTCTTTCAAAATGCTACATTTTTATATATGTTTTTGAAGGAAAAAGATGCTAGATGCCATAGATTGTAAGATACATCTTTCATGTTTTCCTTGAGAGTGATAACAAAGAAAAAAAGATACATTATGATTTCAAGTATGTGAAATTGCAACACTCTGGGCTTTAAATTCAATAAAAAATTATATGGTCTGGTTTACTAAGACAATGAATTCAGTGCACAGTTAAGGAACAGAAAATCTATAGGAGAGGCATCTTTACACATTTTTTCCCAAAGGGAATGACAAAATGAAAATTGGTGTCTCATTTGCATTGGGCCTGGAAAGCTAATTTAAGGAAACTGGATGTGGTTAATTCTTGGAACAATTAAATACTCTTGGAGAGTAGGTGGTCATAATCCGAAGAATTAATTCAATATGAAGGAATTCAATATGAAGAATAAATTTAAGATGAGAAATTCTGAGGTCAGGAAAATAAAGAGAACTCACAAAATTAAAGTAACAAGACCCTGGTCATAAGTAAAGGCAGAAAGATTAAACAGAAACTTTGCGATGAATAAATTATTCTAATAGATGCTGGTGAATGAAGAGGGAATGAAATTAGTAGAATCTAGTACATTAATACTTGACTTCAAAATTTGAAGTGTGGATGATGGACACAACCTGGTATACTGCTTGTGGAGAGAATAAAGCTAAGAAATAAAGCTAAGAAAATGATTTTAGTGTTAGATGTTGTAGACGTCTACATGGCGTAGACGGGGCTACTGATTGACTACTAAGATCATATTGGAAATTTATAGTTACAGCAAAAAGGAAAAGTTAGGGCTTATGTGATAAATTTAAGAATAATGATAGCAGACATATAATGTCTTCTCTTCCTCCTCCTCTCACTAAGGAAAAGGTAAAATGCAGAATTTGTTACACATTGTGGCCACATATGTACTGGCCCCTTGGAGTCACCCACCGTGTGTTTTTTCCTCATACATGATTTGACTATTTATTTTTTTTCTCTCTATCTTTATATCTGCTCCCTCCCCTCCTTCTCCTTATCTCTTGCTCCCTCTCTTTCACGCACTCAACCTTGTTTGAGAAATTGACTGATAAACCATGATTTGTGTCTGATCAGATTATTTATAATTTAATGCATAAGGCAGATACACACATACACAATTCTACACAAGGAAAATACAATCAGCAAAACACAAAATTTGTAAGCAAAATATTATTAGGGTTCAGAGACTGGGAAATACTTCTGGCCAAAGAGAATTCCTTCTGCCAGATGAAGTCTATGGAGTAGGAGAATATGAGTTCTACTGTGAATCATGGTTAGAATTATTCAGAAATAAGTATTGCTGATGTTTGCCTAGTTTAAAAAAGTCAACTGTAAAACAGTGTAGAAAAGAATGAAAATTGTTCATTTTCTCACAAAAGAGAAATAACCACATTAAATAATAAGTCCTTCCTCTCATCTATATTGGTTTTTATAGATGAGCCATACTGTGTATATGTTGTGTAACTTGATTTTACCACTTAATGTTACATCCTAAGCATTTACCCAACTGTTTAAAGAATATAGACAGCAATACTTACCAATTATGTGTACTGTCTTAGGTGGATACATTTTACTTAATTTTTTATTGTTACACATTTTGATATTTCCAAGCTTCTTTATTATAAGTAATGCCCCAACACTTGTCAGATTAGTTTCTTAGGATAGGTTGCTATCAGTGACATTACTGCATAAAAGGTGTGGATAATTTGAAAACTTGTAAACTGGTAAACATAGTAAACTGGTAACTTTTACATGGAAACATGGAAAACTTGTAAACTGGTAAACATTTGAAAACTGGTAGATGTGACCAAACAGCTTTCTCTACAGATTGTGAAAATGTACAATGCCATTTGAGTATGAGAGTGCCTGTCTTAAGTACTCTTACATTTGTTCAATATTTTTACTTCCATTATGAATGTATAATGATTGGAATGAGAAAAATCTTTTTTTAAGAACTATGTATTTCATTAATTTAAAACATTAAACACTTACAAAATAATGTGTTAGATAGACACAGTTTGTCTTTTAGATGCTGTGTTTAACCTAATTTGACCATGTGTTGAGGTTTATAACTATGCAATAGATTTGTTGTATGATTTCATTATAGGTTAGAATAGTAATCCTCTGTCAGATTTCTTTGAAATGTATTTCAATGTATATTGTTTAACAGATTATTCAGAAAATCGATTCCACAAACCCTTCAATTTTTGGTTTCTTCCATCGCTCTTAAGCCAACAAATCCTTTCCATATTTAATAAATTACTAAGTATATAATTTATTATTGAAATAATTTATTAAAGTACATTTTATTATTCAATCCTTCTGAGATTTACTTTATTAAAAAAAGTAGAATTTATCAAGTACCAATTTTTAAATAGCCTCTTTGTCTATTCACTTTGTGATTTCTCTTTTAAGACACATTAACCAACTATCTACCTCCAGGTCTACTTCTGGTCTCTCTATTCTGTTCACTTGATATTATCATCTATCACTATGCCACAACCAAACTCATTTAAACTATTTGAACTTTCAAATTTGTTTAGTTTCAGCTGGGGGCAGTGACTCATGCCCGTAACCCCAGAACTCTGGGAGGCCAAAGCAGGCAGATCACGAGGTCAGGAGTTCAAGATCAGCCAGCCTGGCCAACATGGTGAAGCCCTGTCTCTACTAAAAATACAAAAATTAGCTAGGCATGGTGGCACACATCTGTAATCCCAGCTATTTGGGAGGCTGAGGCAGGAGAATCTTTGAATCCGGGACGGGAATGTTGCAGTGAGCAGAGATCGCACCATTGCACTCCAACCTGGGCGATGAACAATGAGCAAGACTCCATCTCAACAAATAAATAAATAAATATATAAATACATAAAATTTGTTTTACTTATTCATCCAAGCTCATTACGAAAGCATATATTAGTTTACATTTTTCTCTTTAAGTATCTCAGTGGGATTTTGGTTTCTTCACAATCTTGCTCCGTTTCTACTGGGATATTTTACATATTTTAATGCTACCACAATTTAGTGCTTTTTTAAACTTTATGTCATCCAAATAATTATTGATGATAAAAGGAAACATTTTTGAATGTTGTATAATTACCCTTTAATCCATAAACTTAGGGAACTTTAATTAGTTCAGTTAATAATCTTAGTTTTAAAAATGTTTAAGGATTCTTCTCTTCTCAAATAATTATCTTTTCTTCTTCTCCTTTGATTTATCCTATGCTTTATTGTAATGACCATTATTTCCTGGATAACGTTTTAAAAAATGTTTTGAAACCGGTGGTAACAAACAGCTTTGTTTTTTCCTGATCTTAGTGAGAAGGCAATTTTGTTTCACTGTTAAGTGTGCTATTGACTGTTGCTTTAAAATAGTCTTTTGAGTTAATATGTATTTAATGCTTTTCTAAAGTCAATTCGACATACTTTCTCTTATGAATCACTTGATCTGCTATTCTATATTAATATATTTCATAGCATTAAAATAGAAATTCACTTCTAAGATAAATCCTATTGAGATGAGATAGGGTGCATTTAGGGTGATATGGCTATAGACAATAAACCTTATTTTGTAGTTCAAAGCTACTCTATTAACTAAATCTCTGCAATTCCTCTGTGTATAAACTTGTCACTTATTTTTACCACAGTGAAAATATTTATTCTGTGGTTATCTTTACAGGTTTCAACTTTAAGACTCTACTACATCCAGAATGTAAATTATTGAGTTTTCTGTCTACTCCTTTACTTTGGAAGCATTATTATTATTTCTTTTTTAATGTTATTAAAGTTAAAAGTGTATAGGATTGAAAGAAGGATTACTCCTAAAATATTTGAGCTTAAAGATTATCTCATAGATTTTATGTTCTCTATTATAATTACTTCAGTAAAAATTTCTGGCCAACATATTATTAAACCACATTGTAGAAAATTTAGAAACTTGAGAGAAATAAAATCACCTAGTTTAAATTTATCAATAATCTATCTATTTATCTACCCTTCTACCTATAGATCAATTTATACAAATTGACATTGTACTTTATATAAAATTTTAATTTATTTTTTATTTTACATCGTCTCAGCAATATTGTTGATGTTTTGGCTTACAATACATTTCAACAATTATTTTAACTCAGCTCTATATTTGAGATAGCTCAGTAATTCATAAAGTTTCATATCATTGCAACCTCAATTATATATTTTAATTTTGATTTTAAAATGTCAAGTTATTTTTTATTAATGGTTTGTTGATATTATGATTTTTCAGCCTTTGCATAAATAAAACTATATCTGAGTTTAAAGATAGATGGGTTTTTTTGGTCTTTCCTCTATTTACATGCTTTTTTGTTGTTTATTTTTTGTAAGCTATCAAATTATCACAATGTGCCTATAGCCTGACACAATAAACATACTCAAACTACATGCTCAAATTTATTTTTTGGCTTAGATTCATTGCTTAAGTTTTTGTTAGATACTGAATAATTTTTAAAGGAGCACATTGGTATTTCTGGATTTTTTCTTTCTGTTTCTTTATAAAGAAATTCCAATTACTTAAGGCCATATAATAATAAATTATTCCTAGAGTAATAAAAAAACTTAGTGTAATGTTGCCTAGAGCTAACACTTTCTTACATTCTTGAGAAAAGGAAGAAATTTTCGGACATTTATTGTTCTTTTCATTTCTAGAGATCTATTCCTTCTCTTAGTTTTTAGGCAACATTTCCTGTCTTTTGACAGGAAGTTTCTGACGTCTCTTCAACAACTCAATTTCTAACAATAGAGAGAGTGTTCAGTTTGGTTTTCCACCATTCTGTTAACTGTCCTGGTGCTGTTAATATCCTCCATTTTCTATGTAAAATGAAGAGCAGTATAATGTGCCCACTTCCTAGTCCTGTCTCAATTTCCTAATGGGCATTTA
This sequence comes from Macaca fascicularis, assembly GCF_037993035.2. NCBI lineage: Eukaryota > Metazoa > Chordata > Mammalia > Primates > Cercopithecidae > Macaca > Macaca fascicularis. The sequence goes on along the minus strand of NC_088388.1, from coordinate 104,397,437 downwards.
TCTAATTGGTTCATCTAGAGCTAAATGCCTCTTTTGTCACTATTCCCTTATTCCTCACAAGGTTTCTGCTTATGCGCAGGTCACTCCAAGGCCATCTGTGGCCTTCCTTCATTAAATGAATTATATGCTTTGCCTGAAAATCACAAGTCCCGCACACATTGTGAAGAAAACATTCTATTTCCTGTTATGCCTTTTTTTTTTTTTTTTTTCTGAAATTGTAGCCTTTCAATGGATTTAGAAAGGCAGGTTCTGAGGGCGGTAGGCTGAGGAGGAAAAACATCTGCCAATATTATTTTATATTGTGCTGGGGTTTCTGATTGAGGCAGGCCTCTGTTCCTCAATCAATGTATACAAAGTGGAAGAGGGGCTAATATTTCTGTAGCATAACTCCAAAGAAGAGTTTACTTTAAAATTCAATTTCTCTATCTGTCTTGATTTTATAGAAATTACTTGTGAAGCTTTATAAATATTTTCCTGTTTCCATTAGTGTCAATGACTATTATACTCTGTTGTCTTTTTCTGTCTCCACAAATATTTAAATAAGTTATGAGAAGCATATTATGAAAAGTTAGCTTGATGTCATCTTCACTTGGATTTCCACCTTATGCAGAAGAAACAATATAAGCCATCAGAAGTGTGAGAAAATGGAGGTATTTCTGGGTAAAAGCTAGGAGTTTTACAGTTTTATTTTGGATTGTAAAATGAAGATACGTTAACATTTTTCACCTAAAATTTGGCATTATGAAGCTGTATGTAATGAAAATGTGACCACGATTCATCCAATGAGTCAGGGATTTATGAGGTATCTTGCAAAGGTTCAAGTGAGAGGGAATTCGGGGTACTGTTAGATTGAGATATTTATGACTGTGTAGGACTTAGGAGGTCAAATTGTGCAATGGCTAGTTCTCACAACTAGACTGCTTGTTCACTTAAGAGTAACTTACTACGAAGCCACTTACTAACCATATAATCTTGGGCATGCCTCTTAACTTCTCTCTGCCACATTTACCTCAGAATTGGAGGTGCTTATTGGGTGTTCTTTGTAAGATTGGCAATTGCGCCAATACTAAGAGCTCAATCAATTTAAGTCATTATTATTACTCACATATTATTACTTCCTCAAAAGTGAGCTCACTATAAGCAGTAACCACACAGGTGGAACAATCTCCTTGAATACTTAGCTTTCTGCCCCAAAAAAGTGTCATAAAGATGCATTTATATCTTTCCTGCTTAGCTAGCTAGGGTTGTTGAGAAATGGTCCCTAATATTAGTATATTCAGAACCTTTATTGAATATACTATGAATAACCTATATTGAATATAATATGTTTAGTTATTTATAAATGTGGATATCACTTCTAAGTGTTGTCATCTGAATTCTGGTTTTTATTTGGAGTTAATAATATGGATATATTTACCCTCTCTTAAACTCTAATAAATAAATCTATGTCTATTTTATAAGTATTTGACTCCACTCGTGAACTTTGTTTTTCCTGCTTTTTGTGAACTTGAGAGCTTTGATTTCTCTGTTATGCTAAGCAAAGTGTTTTCACTTGCATATCTTTCATTTACTTATGAAGGTGAGAAGAATGAGATAATATTGGGTTAGTACTTCATTTCTTTAATTTTTTGTAATAGGCAATTGGAAGGTACGTAAATGAAGATGATTTTCTTATTAGAGGCAATTGGTAAGTTCTTCCTACTAAAATTAAGTGCCCTCTTGGAAACTTATAAAAGCAACAAATACGTAATCTTGGAACTTCTGTCAGTATTTCATTATTGGGAGAGAGATTAGTAAATGTTAGAGATTAGGATATATCTGCCTTGTGACATCAAAAATTTATTTTGCTTGTTAGGATTTTGATACCTCAGCCAAGTCCAGGAATTACAGTTATTTGTTAAGCTCAACATGTTAAAGGAGCACCTGTGACTTTTGCGATTTAAAATGAGTCTAATTTATTGCCACAAGAAATGTAGCTGTTTATGTGTAAGATACCTTTATGTCAAATGCCTCTAGAACGGAGTGCAAGTGTGAAAAGCACAATAATTCTTGGGGAAGAGAAGCTGAATTTTGTTTATAGTAATAATATTAAAAGTAAAAAAAGAAAAGACTAGCATTTAAGTACTCACCATTTTGCAGGAATGGCCTAACTTATCCAATCTCCATGATGACATAAGTATTTTTATTTTTTTTCACTTTACAAAAGAAGAGATTCATAGACTTGCCCAGATTATGCAGACAGTAAATAGACTATTTGGACAAAGACATTATGATTCAGAACTGGGGCATAGAGGCACTACACACAACTTCCTAATAATTCAAATGTGTAAACAGCTTTAATCACAAAAGTGACTCCTTGAAAATGATGGAATATGAAAAGATATCACCACTGCTGTGGAAGAAAGGCATTCATCCTTTTTGTAATTTGAACATGCCAAAGTAGGGGAAATCAGCCATCTTAATCAGAAGGCTCTGAGACAAAAACAAAAAATATTATTTGGTAGCAATAAAATGTCACTTGGTTCTGAGATGAGACTATTAATAAACTATCTTATGAGAAAAAATGATGACAATTGGTGGCAATTGTTTAATCAAATAAAAATAAATAAACTTTACTAAGGCAGAATTTACACATAATGATATTTACCAAATTTAAATGTGGAACTTGATGAGTTTTAGAATATACATATACATACTGAAAAATACATATAGCCAAATATCATACATAGAATATTTCTGCTACCTCAAAAATTTAGCTTACGTTCTTTTGCACTAAATCATCTCTTCTAACCTATCATCTCTGGCAACCATTGATATGCTATTTCTCTTTATAGTGTTTTCATTTTCTAGAATTTCTTATAAGTGAAATTATACAGTATGTAGTTCTTTGTGTCTGGCTTTTCTTACTTAGCATTATGCTTTGGACATTTACCTATGTTGTTGTGTGTATCACTTATTTCTTTTTATTGCTGAGTAATATTCATTATGAAAATATACCTCAATTTATCCATCTGTTCAAAAGTTGGTAGATATTTGAGTGTTTTCCAATTTTTGGCTATTGCTGACAAAGCTGCTTTGAAACTTTAAGTACATTTGTGTGTGTGTGTGTGTGTGTGTGTAGAGGACTACGTGCTCACAAACAGGGTGTTCCCCATAAGTCCTGCTCTGGCAAACGAAGCAGGGCGTTCCCAATAAGTCCTGCTCTTGCAAACAACGCAGGGCGTTGGGGGCCTGTTTATATGTAAACATCTTGAAAATCCAGAAAGTCAGGGAAAGGTCAGAAAAACAACAATGTGTCTTGTGACTTGGCAACATTCCACAAACGACTGTATAAAATAAAGCGGAGCACGCCATTCGGGGCGGCCGCCATGTTTGTCTTGTCTTGTGTTGTCTTATGTGTTCATTCCTTTGTTTAGGGAACACGCGGACCCCAACGTGTGTGTGTGTGTGTGTGTGTGTGTGTGTGTGTGTGGGCATAGTGATACAGGACCTAGAACGAAATTATTTAGGCAGATAGTGAGGGCCACTCTCAAGGTTTCACTTTTAACAAAAAGCAGCCCCCAAATCATTTATTTTCTAACAAAGAGTAGCCTGAAAAATCGAACTGCAAACATGGATAAGCAAGCTGGAAGCTTGCACAGGTAAATGCCAGCAGCTGTGCTAATAGGAAAGGGCTACCTGGGAGCCAGGCGTATCCATCACGGAGGATCCATCTTCCCTTTTCTTTGTCACCACATGTGCAATAAGGGAATGGGCAACATGTCACCTACAGGCCAGGTAGAGAATCCATCTGCATAATAAAAGATTAGGGTGGGGCTGCCAGCTTCTTCACACACTATGTAAATGACACAACTGGTCCAACCAATCTCTTGGGGCCTATGTAAGTCACATATCACTTCCTCAAGCTAGCCTGTAAAACCCTGAGCATATCACCACAGAACCAGAAGAGCTGCTCCAGGGCCCCTCTCTCCCTCCAAAGGAGAGAGAGCTTTTCTCTTTCTTTCACCTATTAAATCTCCACTCTTGGCCTCACTCCTATGTGTTCCTGTCCTTGATTTCCTTGGCATGTGGCAATGAACCTGAGGTAGCACCCTAGAAGCATGACTCCGCTTCAAAAGGTTTCCATTTTTATTGGGTTAATGTCTAAGAGTGAGATTTCTTGGTCACATGGAAAGTATATATTTAACTTTGTAAGAAACTGCCAAACTGTTTACCAAGAGGATGTGCCATTTTATATTGTAATTAGCGATATATGAAAGTTTCTCACTTTCACTATTGGCCAAAATTTAAATTTTAGCCATTTTAGATGTGTAGTGGTTTCTCACTGTGGCATTAATTTTATTTTCTTAATTATCAATAATGCTGAACATATTTTTGCATTCTTACTTGCCATTCATAGAATATTTAATTAGCACACGTTTAGATCTAATTTAGGTGCCATAAAAGCTACCCATTGAAAGTATGCAATTCCCTAATTTTGATAATATTTACAAAATTGTACAATTATTACCATAATCTAAATTTAGAACATGTTTATTATCCCCAAAAGACTAGGCCACCACTAATCCACCTTGTGTCTCTATAGATTCACCTATTCTGAACGTTTCATATAAATAGAATCATATAATGTGTGATCTTTTCTGATTAGAGTCTTCTACTTAGCGTAATGTTTTACATACATTCATCTTATTGTAATTATCATTGCTTTACTTCTGACGTATCTGTGCCAATCTCTTCCTCATTTGTTAACATAGTTTTATTAGTATTGAGTTATAAGTGCTTTTAAAATGTACTCTCAATCCAAGTCCTTTATCAGTTACAAATTTTACAAATATTTTCTTCCAGTGTATGCCATGCTTTTTCATTATTTAGTGGTGTCTTTTGAAGAAGAAATGTTTTTAATTTTGGTATAATACAACTTACCTATTTTTTATTTGTGGTTTGTGATTTTTATGTTGAATGTAAGAAAACTAGCTGAACCCAATGACTCAATATTTTCTCTTTTGTTTTCTACAGGAAGTTTAAACATTTTATTAATATATTAAATCTACTGTCTCCTATAAATTGATTTTTATATGATATAAGATATGGGTCAAGTTTTATTTTCTTTTTTATATAGATATCTAACTGTACTAGAATCATTTATTTTTAAAAAAAATCCTTTTTCCCATTGAATTAATTTGGTTCCTTAGTTGAAAATCAGTTGACCAAATATGTTTGTTTCTATATCTGAACTCTGTATTCTCTCCATTAATATGTACATCTACCCTTAAACACTGATACCATATTCTCTTGATTACCAAACATTTATAGTATCTCTTGTAGTCAGATATGTATGCCCTTCAAATTTGTTCTGCTTTTTCAAAGCTATTTTTACTATTCTAATTCCTCTCATTTGCATGTATATTCAAACAAGAGATTTTCAAGTTCTTTTCTTCAAAAGATAAGCCTGTCAGGACTTTGATAGAGATTACATTGAATCTGTAGTTCTGTTTGGGAAGAGTTTCTGTCTTAACAATACTGCGTCTTCTGATTAATAAACATGTTATATATCTCTGTTTTAAGATTTTGTCTTTATTAGTTTTCAATGTTTTATTGGTTTCATTTAGAGATCTTTCTTACATATATTGTTGAATTCATTCCTAAATATTTCATATTTTTACTTACTATTGTAATATTTGTTTTTAATTTCAATTTTAATTTATTCATAATTCAGATACAGAAACACAATAAAATTTTGTATATTGACCTCATATGTTGTGACATTGCTAAACCTGTTTATTCGTTCTAGTGGCGTTTCTGTACGTTAGGATTTTCCTCATAAACAATCATATCATCTGTAATTAAAACAGTTTACTTCCTCCTCTTTGATCTGTGTGCTTTACTTGTCTTACTGCATTGACTAGGTCCTTTTTTGAACATAGAATAAAAGTGGTATGAGTAGACATCTTATAATGTTTTTATTGTAAAGGGATAGTATTCTATCTTTCACTATTAATTATGAAGTCAGCTGTAGGTTTTCTTTTTTTTTTTTTTTTTTTTTTGAGACAGAGTCTCGCTCTGTCGCCCAGGCTGGAGTGCAGTGGCCGGATCTCAGCTCACTGCAAGCTCCGCCTCCAGGGTTTATGCCATTCTCCTGCCTCAGCCTCCCTAATAGCTGGGACTACAGGCTCCTGCCACCTCGCCCTGCTAGTTTTTTGTATTTTTTTAGTAGAGACGGGGTTTCACCATGTTAGCCAGGATGGTCTCGATCTCCTGACCTCGTGATCCGCCCGTCTCGGCCTCCCAAAGTGCAGCTGTAGGTTTTCATACATGCCTTTGATTAGGTTGAGAGTTCCCTTCAATTTCTAGTTTGATGATAGTCTCTTTACCCTTTAATTGTGAAAAGGTGTGAGTCTTGCCAAATTTATTTTTGTGTCTTTTGGGATGATCACATATATGTATATGATTATACTTGGTAAGATCCTTATTCTTTGTATGTATTGCCGGATTCTATTTTCAAAAATTTGTTAAGGACATTGCATCTAAATTAATGAGGAATTTTGATCTCTATTTTTTTTTTTTCCTTGTAAAGCCTGGACTTCATATCAGGGTATGTCTGACCTCATTACAATAAGATTTGAAGACCATTTGCTGAAGTATTTGTGTGAAAGTACTGTGATTTATTCCATAAGTGTTTGGTTGCATTCGTCTCAGCCTAGAGTTTTCACTGGAGGGAGATTTTCAACACCTAAATTCAATTTATCTAACATATAAAAAACTGTTTAAGTTGTTTTTTTCTTATGTAAGCTTTAACAGTTTTTATCCTGCAGATGATTTGTACATTTTATCTTCATTGTCAATTTATTGGCAAAATTTGTTTATGTTATTTATTAGTCTTTGGATGCTTGGAGGATTTGTGGTGATGCTTGTAGGATCCGTGATTCATGTCTCCTGCTTGTTCTGGTTACTATGACTACACTTTAAATATTTCAATTATCTTCGCAAAGAAACAGCTTATGGTTGCATTGTTTTTCTCTATTATTTCTGTTTTTATTTTATTCTTTTGGATTTTATTATCAGAATTTCTTTTTGTCTGCTTACTTTGTGTTTAATTTCTTTTTCTCAGAAAATAAAGTGCAGAAAAGCCACTAGAATGAATAAACAAGTTTAGCAATGTCACAAAATATGAGGTTAATATGCAAAATTGATTGTGTTTCTGTATCTAAATTATGAATAAATTAAAATTGAAATTGAAAACAAATATTACTTACAATAGTAAGTGAAAATATGAAATATTTAGGAATGAATTCAACAATATATGTAAGATCTATAAATGAAAACTCATTAATATGAGGACTTTCTTACTTTCTAATATGAGTGTTTACAATTATAATTTTTCCTCTAAGCACTGCTCAGCTCCATTCAACAAATACTGATATATTTTATTTTGATTTTCATTTAATTCAGAATTTCTTAGTTTTGCTTGTAATTTCTTCTCTAATTTATGGATTATACTTATGGATTTTGGAATGTGTTGATTTGTTTTCAAATATCTGGGGACTAAATAAGATTTCACCTTATTTATGTCTGGTATACTTTCATTTGGTCAGAGAACGTTATTTTGCATAAGTTCACTCCATTCCAGTTAATATTTGCTTTGTGGGTCAGAATGTGGCCTATCTTAGTAAATGTTCCATGTTACCTAAAAAGAAGGCATGTTTAATGTGGTTTTTGAGCACACTGTTCTGTAAATATAAATATGTGAAAGTTTGTTGACAGTATTATTCAAGCCTTTGATATTCTTGGTGATTTTCTGGTTGCTTGTTTAATTACTGAAAGGGAAGTGCTAAAATCTCCAGTGATAATGAAAGATATGTCTATTTCTCCTCTCATAAAATTTTACTTCTTATATTTCGAAGCTCTGTTATTGGGTCCCTACACATTTAGGATCATTATGCCCTCCTGATGAAACTCTTTATGGCAAGCAGTACAACAAACTGAAAAGTCTCCCTACTTACTAGGTAGGACTGCACTCCTTTTTAAGTTCAAATATGCATGTATTTTCCCCAATATTTCTGTATTCGATTCTGTGGACTTTTTAAATAAAATATATCAGAATTTGCTAATTTCTTACCTGGAAGACTTGCCTTGCCAAGTTGTAATCTTTGCTTCTTTTTCTCAGTCTTTATGAATATTTCATTGAAAATTCAGTAAGGATAATTTATGGGCTCTTAATTAGATACCCTTTTGAAGAGAATATCTCAATGTGCCATTGTTAGAGCATCACTGAACCAAAGAACAAAGTTTCAAAGAAAAAGAATCAGAACACTATTTTGAGGAAATCCATTCAAGAACAATAGTGTGTTCTAGTTCAAGTCAAGCATTTTTTAAGGTGTTATGCCTTTCATTGTGCGAAACACACATGCATTATGATCTTGAGAAGCTCTTAGCTTTACATTAGAATATTGTATTATTTTATCCCTTCATACAGCACTTCTCTGAACACTCGGTCTAAGGAAATTTCCACTTTTTATTGTACTTCCTTGGTTTGCATTATTGCATTTATTCTTGCCTAGATGTATCTTGCACACTAATTTGCTTATATTTATTATGTCTGCCTTCACTAGAACGTAAGCTCAAGAGAGCAGGACTTTGCATGTCTTACTGACATGTTTAAAATAGTATGTGGCATGTAGTAGGTATGTAATAAATAATTTGGGATAAATATATAATAAAAGTGCTTAATATAAGTACCATATGTTCCATTAAGAAACAGAGGGAAAAACATTAGTTTTGCTGGGGATATTAGGGTGGAGGAAATATACTGAAAAAACTTTAAAGAAAATACAAATGAGCCAGACTTTGCAGAATAATAGCAAATTATACAGTGGAAAAGGGTAGGAATGGTAATTGTCTTAGACAGGTTTTCTGGAAGCACAGCTTAAGGCAAAGATTCAAGTACATACAATTTATTAATGAAGTGCTCCCCCAGGAAACCCTGTAACAGAGGGGAGCAGAATACAGAAGGGAAAGGAACTCCTGAAGTATGAGGTCTCCAGTAAAGTCTAGCCTTGGCACATCCACTGAGAACTTTTGAGAACAAACTCTCCTGGCATCTCGGAATAGCCAAGGCAAGTCTTTGGAGAAAGCCTCAGGTGTAAGCCATTCGTTTCAGGCCTAGCAGCAGCTGGGGATGACTGCACTCCAGCCAAGTAAAGGGGGTCTGGGTTAGTTCCAGATGTGTCTGCTATTGTAATCTTTGTTGGAGGAACATGAGCAGAGGCATAGAGATACACAACTTTATGGTGTGTTAGAAAGGAAGCAATAATCAAATATGATTACATTTGATTTTAAGTGATAGTCTGGGGTAAATAAAAATTGAAAATGTGCACTTTGCCCTAATCACAGTTTGTTCATTGTTCTCTGAAATCTTACTATAATACACAGCCACTCAAATTCTGCAGCACATGCACTAAGTAGTTAACAATCTAATTAATAAATAATAAATAAAAATTATTAAGTAATAATACATAATAATGTTTTAATAAAGCTGTTTTTATTCATACCATAGTCTTTTCTGGAGAAATCAATCATTTGTTCAGAATACTAGGTGTTGTGTATAATCCAAGAGTTTCACTTCCCCAGCTCCCATTTTAATTGGATGATTTTCAATAGCTACTGCTCCAGAAGGCAGACATATTTTGTGAATCATCAGACAGGTCTTGAATCATAACAAATGCTATTCTCTTCTGAGTTCAAATGGACCTCTTTAAAATCGTAGTTACTCTGAGTTGATTTTTTTTTTAATCTAAAATACCTCTCTTATCCACAGATCGAAGGAGACTTAATTTGGGGATTCAACAATTACTTTGCACCAAAAAAATCTAAAATACACACAAGGCTTGGGAAATTGCTTTAGGTTACTTGTTAGGATAAGCTGAAGCAAAAAGGTAAGTCTTGTTACAAATTGAGAAGATATAAACAAACTTTTATTCTTTTTATCTCTTTTTTTTTTTTTGTATCAAGAGGAAATGAACATTTCTGAGCCAGGGCTTCTGAAAAAAAAAAAAAAAATGCCTAACTTTATTCCTGCAGATTTCAGAGAAAAGATAAACTGTTATTGTGTCATCACTGAAAAAGATGCTATCTAGTTAGACTGAATGAAAGATGACGGTTTCACAGTCAAGAAACAGCTATCTCCCAAGACTTTTTTTCATTTAAATTCTGTTTTCAGGATTGTTCTTATCTTTTGTACGCCTAATGTCTAAACTGTTTTCATTTCAAAGGAATTTAATATTGAAGCACTGGGGTTGAAAAGATGTCAAGTCTTGACTAAACTTTCAAATCTAAAACTGTCTGGGCTTTGGTTCTACATGAGTGGAACAGTGTATAATACCTACCCAGGTGGGCCAGCGACAAGCAGAAATTATCATATAAAAGGGATTTAAGTACTTGGATTTCTCTGTTTATCTCTGTCCCTCTCTTGTTTACTCATGTATTCTTCTTATTAAAAATTGTATTATTAACCTCTTCCAATTAGGTAAAACTTCTTACATATAGCTGATCTTAATACATGAATATCAGTCAAGTACAGCATAATCATTTAGTGCAGGAACACTAAAGACACACTGCTCAAATTACAGCTCCATCACTTACTAGTTTTGTGACATTATGGATTCTACAGTTTCATTTATTGCTCTGCAGAGTGGAATAAATAATATAGAACCAATCTCATTCGTGTGTTCATATACACACCTGCATGTGGACACGTGTGAAAAAAATTAAATAGTATTTGTGACATGCAGCAAGAAAATTTCTGGCACTAGCATTGTGATTGATCTATCCCTAACTCTTGGAATCTCATAATTTCCATTTCATTCATAATTTCATGTATATCAGAAAGTAGGAAATCTTTAGGTCAGGCACGGTGGCTCACACCTGTAATCCCAGCACTGTGGGAGGCCAAAGCAGGCAGATTGAGTGGAACAGTTTGAGACCAGCCTAGGCAACATGGCAAAGCTCCATCTCTGAAAAAAACTAAAAATATTAGCCGGACTTTGTGGTTCACACCTATAGTCCTAGCTATTTGGGAGGGTGAGGCAGGAGGGTCACTTGAGCCTGGGAGGCAAGGTTGCAGTGAGCTGAGATTCTGTCACTGAACTCCAGCTTGGGTGATAGAGCAAGACCTTGTCTCAAAAAAAAAAAAAAGTAAAGAAATAAAAAAGAAATCTTCAAATGTGTCAGACCCCAAGTAGGTGCTCAATACATATTTAAATTTAGCCATGTACAAACAATAAAAATCCTAAGCTTACCTAATCTTTGTCTGAGGAAGCTATGAGAATTGAGTAAAGTCACTTCTTCTGACTATAGAATTATCCATTCACAAATGGTTTCACATAAGATTCACTGATTTCACAATCGTGATTATCACAATGTGAAAGTTATTGATTGGAAAGGCAATAAGTAGTAGCAGGCCTGCAATTCATTCTTTTCCTTTCTATGGGAGAGGGTATGGTAATACCACAAGAGAAGAAGGGGAGGAAGGAAAGTAGGGAGGGAGGGATGAAAAGAGAGATATGGTAGAACAGAGAAAAAACTTTCACACTGACCATCACGTCCAAGTGACATAGCCCTACACCTTATTATTTTTATCCTTTTATAGATCTTCAATTGGCCTGAGAAGCCCAGCTCACTGAATTTTGCTTTACCAATAGATCTGGGCCAGGGTCTCAGAAAACACTTGATATTTCTGTCCACTCTGCTTACACAGATAACACTAAAAAGCAAATTCCACATTTGTCTGTTGAAATATGTCTTACTCTTTTGTGCTGCTGTAAAAAATACCTGAGACTGTGTAATATCTATAGGAAAAAAATTTATTTCTCACAGTTCTGAAGGCTGGGAAGTCCAAGATTAAGGCACTGGCAGGTTTAGTGTCGGGTGAGAGCTACACTCTCAACCGTGTTGCTGCATGCTTCAGAGGAGATAAATGCTGTGTTCTCACATGGTGGAGGTGGAAGAGCAAAAGGGAATGAACTCATTTCCTGAAGCCTTTTATAAAGGCCCCAATTCCTTCCATGAGGGTTTTGCTCCACCTTTATAAGTTAATCACCTCCTAAAGGTCCAATATCTTAATACTGTCACATTGGCGATTAAGTTTCAACATACGGATTTTGGGAGACATTCAGATCATATCAGATTATAGATTTTCTTTCTTTTTTTTTTTTTTTTTTTGAGACGGAGTCTGGCTCTGTCGCCCAGGCTGGTGTACAGTGGCCGGATCTCAGCTCACTGCAAGCTCCGCCTCCCAGGTTCACGCCATTCTCCTGCCTCAGCCTCCTGAGTAGCTGGGACTACAGGAGCCCGCCACCTCGCCCGGCTAATTTTTTTGTATTTTTTAGTAGAGACGGGGTTTCACTGTGCTAGCCAGGATGGTCTCGATCTCCTGACCTCGTGATCCGCCCGTCTCGGCCTCCCAAAGTGCTGGGATTACAGGCGTGAGCCACCGCGCCCAGCCAGGTTATAGATTTTCAAAGAGCCAAAACCATTTTACAGAGGAGGACTTAAAGCTCTATCTAAAAGTATATGCAAAGCAAAATCTCTATCTCCTGCTGCAACAATTATAGTTAAGTACAGGTAAGTGTGTTCCAAAAGATTAAGGAGACAGACATTTATCTCTCTGTTTTGATTTTCCTTTTCTATCTCATATAATATCTAAGCCCAGGCCTATCATTCTAGCCTGAGAAGACTGAGTGAGTTGAGTAGATCTCCAACAGATATTAATAACAGATTTTCTTTCTTTCTTGAGCATGCATGTGAATAACACTGCATGCATTCTTGTACATGTGCCCATGTATGTTAACTGTTTTATTGTGCTTTGAATTGACTCCTTTAACGATTGGAATGGTACAATCCAAAATTTTAGTCCGGACATTAAAGGAAGTATTTGCTATCTTTTGTTTGAAAGTTTATAAAGAAAATAAAAACACCACCGTATAGGAGTTCTATATTGAGCCTTGTGACCAAATCACTAATTAATGTAAAGGTTTACTTGACTCTGTTTTCAATTATTTTATATGCATATATATGTGTATATGTAAAATATATGTATGTGTATACATAATCATTATATATGCATGTATATATGTATGTGTGTATGTGCATGAATATATGAATATGTGTATATACGTATGTGTGTGTGTGTATATATGTTAATATAGGTATATATTCTGTGTGTATATATAGAATCTATATAAAGAAATGTGTGTGTGTGTGTATACATATATATACACACATATATTCACAAACAAGCACACATTTCTTTTTTGCCTGGAAGGTAGGATAGGAGGACTGGTTGGGTTAGAATTTAAATATTCTTAGATTGCATAAAATCCCACTGTCATATAACACTTTCTTCATGGCATTTCAGCCTAACTCTTACATCCAGCAAAAGTAACTTCATAAAATTCCTTAAATATGGACTTAAGTATGTTTTTCTTGCCTCTTCTTGCACTGAAGCTAGTCCTGTAGTTGAATTCATAATATGTGTTCCCTTAAGCTCTCAATCTTGTGCAAATAAATCTTTACAGATGGCTATAGCAACAAACTCAAGGACAACAGGAAAACACTGACAAATATAACAAACAGGCTAGAGAGAACAGTAGAGAAAGGTTCACAACATCTGACATAACTACCAGTGACTTTTTTTTCCCATGCTAAGAAAAAGAATGCAGCAAGAGAGCTGGGGGTTTACCTCATCTTCAAACCTTGCAAGTGTTTAACATTTTAATTCCCCTAACACCAAGAAGCTTGAGAAACAGGAATGTCAAGTCTGACTTTCTACTGAATTATGATCAAACAGGGACATACATTTGTTACATTACTAGAAAAGAAATCCACATATGGATTTGGAATGATTAAAACCAGATCAAGAAGACAGCCCCCAAAGCATTTCACTCATATTAATATAACAGTTTTCCTCATAAATCTCTTATGCCTCTATTTGGCTTCTGTAGACAGGCTAAGTCTCCTTGGGTTTCATCTCAATGAAGCTTTAATTTGTCTCATTTCTGTCTCTGTGGAAGAATTTTAATAGTTGTCTAGATTCTCTCTAAAACATCTATTTTAGAATAATAGGTCATATTTTCATTTGACACTTAAAATGCCTATTTCTTTTTTTTTTTTTTTTTTGAGACGGAGTCTTGCTCTGTCACCCAGGCTGGAGTGCAGTGGCCGGATCTCAGCTCACTGCAAGCTCTGCCTCCCGGGTTTACGCCATTCTCCCGCCTCAGCCTCCCGAGTAGCTGGGACTACAGGCGCCCGCCACCTCGCCCGGCTATTTTTTTGTATTTTTTAGTAGAAACGGGGTTTCACCGTGTTAGCCGGGATCGTCTCTCGATCTCCTGACCTCGTGATCCGCCCGTCTCGGCCTCCCAAAGTGCTGGGATTACAGGCTTGAGCCACCGTGCCCGGCCTAAAATGCCTATTTCTAAAGTAAACAGTGGGAAATTTTTAATTCGCTGTGATGTAAATTTGAGCTTAGGAGCTCTGAGAGTTTGTGTCAATTACCGAAGAATAAAACATCAATAAATAACTAAGACTTCAATGCAAAGGAAAGCCTCAAAATTTGATGAGTGGGTGTATATCTGAGGTGAAGAATTTGAACATAAAATCAGAAAACAAAGGATTCAATCTAGTCAATCTAAGAATGTTTCCACTGTGGCAAAGAAGCAAAAGGATAATTTTCATTGCCCTGCAGCTTGTATGTTGTTGTACTTAAAAAGAAATGTAAGTAACAAAAGTATACCACTTTATAAAGTGGAACAGAATTGATTTTCATTTATCAGTGCCATTCTAGAAAGTGCTGGGAGAAGAAGGTGAATTCCACTGGGTTAATGTGAAAACAATTTACATTGGCATTAAAACACTCTTCGAGGGGCAAATAAAACAAAATAAACATACTTCAGGCAAACATGTGAGAGAAAACTGTATAATACTGAACACAGTGCCTATATTTCAATGACATACACAAAATTTAGATTTTTTTAGGTTGAATTCAAACAAATTAAAAACATTTTCTAAAATAATTTAAAAGTTCCATGTTTGTCTTCATTAGCCTATTTATGTCACTTTTATTACTATAATTATTTATTGCTGTCTTTAAGCACCAAATGTTTATAAGGGTACCCTTAATGCCCAAGTTTTAGGTGCCCAAGTCTACATCTTTGTGAATAAAAGTAGCTAGGCTATCTACTCTCTATTTTATAGCTGTGAGTCACAACAGTAACTTAAAAACAAAAGAAAACAGAAAAGTACAAAAATCAACATTAATCTAGTTTTTGCCAAAATGTCTGGATAGTTGGCTTCCTTTGTCAGCTTGAAGTTCACTTTTATCCTGGTATCAGAGTAAAGGACTAACTGCCTATGTGCACGGTAGCCAGAATCTTTCTGAGATGGTCTAAATGTGGGCATACTTTAATTAATGATGTGGTTTCGCTGTGTCCCCACCCAAATCCCATCTTGAATTGTAGCTCCCATAATTCCCACATGTTGTGGGAGGGAACCAGTGAGAGACAATTGAATCATGGTTTCTTCCATACTGTTCTCAAGGTAGTGAATAAGTCTCATAAGATCTGATGGTTTTAGAAGGGGTTTCCCCTTTCACTTGGTTCTCTTGCTTTCCTGACTGCTGCCATGTAAAATGTGACTTTGCTCCTCTTCACCTTCTGACATAATTGCAAGGCCTCCCTAGGCATGTGAAACTGTGAATCAACTAAACCTCTTTCCTTCATAAATACCCAGTCTTGGGTATGTCTTTATCAGCAGTGTAAAAACAGACTAATACAGTAAATTGTTACCAGGAGTGGGGCACTGCTGTAAAGATACCTGAAAATATGGAAGTGACTTTGGAACTGTGTAACAGGCAGAGTTTGGAATAGTTTGGAAGGCTCAGAGAAACACAGAAAAATGTGGGAAAGTTTGGAACTTCCTAGAAACTTGTTAAATGTCTTTGACCAAACTGCTGATAGTGATATGGACAATGAAGTCCAGACTGAGATGACCTCAGATGGAGATGAGAAACTTGTTGGGATCTGGAGGAAAGGTGACTCTTGCTATGTTTTACAAAGAGACTAGTGTCACTTTGCCTCTGCTCTAGAGATTTGTAGAACTTTTAACTTGAGAGAAATGATTTAGGGCATCCGGCAGAAGAAATTTCTAAGCAGCAAAGCATTCAAGAAGTGACCTGGGTACTGTTAAAAGCATTCAGTTTTATGTATTCACAAATATATGGTTTAAAAAAGGAACTTATGTTTAAAAGGGAAGCAGAGCATAAAAGATCAGAAAATTTGCAGCCTGATGAGGCAATAGAAAGGCAAAACCCATTTTCTAGGGAGAAATTCAAGCTGGCTGCAGAAATTTGCAAAAGTAACGAGGAGCCAAATGTTAATCGCCAAGACAATAGGAAAAATGTCTCCAGGGCATGTCAGAGGTCTTCATGTCAGCCTCTCAAATCACAAGCCAGGAGTCCTAGGCGGAAAAAATGGTTTCATGGGCTGGGCCCAGGGCCTTGCTGCCTTGTTCAGTCTTGGGACTTGGTGCCCTGCATCCCACCTGTGCCTAAAAGAGGCCAACGTGGAACTCAAGCCACTGCTTCAGAGGATGCAAGCCCCAAGCCTTGGGGGCTTACACGTGGAGTTGGGCCTTCATTTGCACAGAAGTCAAGAATTGAGGTTTGGGAACCTCCGCCCAGATTTTAGAGGCTTTATGGAAATGCTTAGATGTCCAAGCAGAGGTGTGCTGGAGGGGCAGGACTTTCATGGAGAACCTCTGCTAGTGTGATGCAAAAGGGAAATGTGGAGAGCAAGACCCCACATAGAGTCCCCAGTGGGGCACTGCCCAGTGGAGCTGTAAGAAAAGGGCCACCATCCTCCACACACCAGAATGGTAAATCCACCAACCGCTTGCACTGTGTGCCTGCAAGAGCCACAGACCCAACACCAACGCATGAAAGCAGCCAGGAGTAGGGCTGTACCCTGCAAACCCATGGGGGTGGAGCTGCCCAAGACCATGGGAACCCACTTCTTGCATCAGAGTGACCTGGATGTGAGACATGGAATCAAAGGAGATCATTTTAAAGCTTTAAGGTTCGACTGACCTGTTGGATTATAGACTTGCATGGAGCCTTTAGCTCCTTTGTTTTGGCCAATTTCTCCCATTTAAAATGGGTGTGTTTATCCAATGCCTATACTCCCGTTGTATCTAGGAAGTAACTAATGTGCTTTTGACTTTACAGACTCATAGGCAGAAGGGACTTGACTTGTCTCAGATGAGATTTTGGACTGTGGATCTTTGAATTAATGCTGAAATGAGTTAAGACTTTGGGGGAGTGTTGGGAAGACATGATTGGTTTTGAAATGTGAGGACATGACATTTGAGAGGGGCCGGGGGGTAATGATATGGTTTGGTTGTGTCCCTGTCTAAATCTCTTCTTGAACTGTAGCTACCATAGTTCCCATGTGTTGTGGGAGGCACCTGGTGGGAGACAATTGAATCATGGGGGCAGTTTTCCCCATACTGTTCTCATGGTAGTGAATAAGTCTCACGAGATCTGATGGTTTTAGAAGGGGTTTCCCCTTTCACTTGGCTCGCATGCTTTCTTGCATGCCACCATGTGAGACATGACTTTGCTCCTCATTCACCTTCCACCATGATTTTGAGACCTCTACAGCCATGTGGAACTGTGAATCAATTAAACCTCTTTCCTTGTAAATTACCCAGTTTCGGGTGTGTCTTTATCAGCAGTGTGAAAATGAACTAATACAATTAATGATTGATTTTATAACACATGAAAAACACTGTTTTATAAGGTCTTAATGTCTCTTGTTATTCTAATTGACTGCAGAGAAGAAAAACACCTGGGCTTAGTCAAAGTCACATTGTCTGCATGATTTCTAAGACATCATTGCCTCCTTCCTCATTTTTCTGTTGATTAATTTCCATTATACCAGGAAAGTGACCTCCTAGAATGGTGGTCTAGCTTCCTGAATTTCCAGTCCAGATCACTTTCCCATATATTCCTTTGGCTTTTTTTTTTTTCCAAGTCTAAAATCTAGATGGAGAGTTCATTGGCCGGGCACGGTGGCTCATACCTGTAATCCCAGCACTTTGGGAGGCTAAGGCGTGTGGATCACCTGAGGTCAGGAGTTTGAGAACAGCCAGACCAACATAGAGAAATCTTGTCTCTACTAAAAATACAAAATTAGCTGGGTGTGGTGGTGCATGCCTGTAATCCCAGCTACTCAGGAGGCTGAGGCAGGAGAATCGCTTGAAACTGGGAGGCGGAGGTGGTGCTGAGCCGAGATTGTGCCATTGCACTCCAGCCTGTACAAGAGGGAAACTCCATCTCAAAAAATAAATAAATAAATGAATAAAAATAAATGACATTAAGTATTGGCACTTAATTTCAGATATTTCTCTGTTTCTTTGCATGAAAATTCTGAAACTATTAACTTAGTTAATGCTATTTTGAGCACACCAAAGGCAATCATAATGGTACACACTGGTACATTCAGACTAGGAAAAAATTAGGAAAGAGATGATGATAGGTTAGATTCAGCTTTTATTTTAACATTTAATATATTTGTGTGTTTATAACTAATTGATCTTATCATAGTGGTAGATAGATTTGACTTTAAAATTATTTTATGCTTGGCATTTAGTGAACAGTAACTTTATTTTTTGCCTTGTTAATTTAACGATAAAATTATTTTTTCTCCTTGTCTTACACATTTGAAAATTTTAGATAATCTGGGTGCTCACACCTGTAATCAAAGCACTTTGGGAGGCCAAAGCAGGCAGATCACCTGAGGTCAGGAGTTTTGAGACTTGCCTGGCCAACATGGTGAAACCCCGTCTCTACTAAAAATACAAAAATTAACTGGGTATGATGGCGTGCACCTGTAATCCCAGCTACTTAGGAGGCTGAGGCAGGAGAATCGCTTGAACCCAGGAGGCAGAGGTTGCAGTGAGCCAAGATTGCACCAGTGCACTCCAGCCTGGGCAATAAGAGCAATACTCCATTTCAAAAAAGAAAAAAAAATTAGATAATATATCCAGACTTTTGTGATATAGTTTGTAACATAGACACTGATGTGAAATTACTGGAGGCTTACTTCAACAACCTGCTTTTCTCAGTCCTCTCCTCATCCACCTCTCAATTCCAAATAACTAACACTAAGAAGTGATGCATATGTTAATTTTTTTGATAGGAAAATCTTACATTTTACATATGAATATACAATCATTTTCAAATACTCCTTTTCAAGAAAATAATGGTTGAAAAAAATAAGGTTACATAAAACAAGATCGTTATGTTAAGTTGATAGGTAAGATGTAAAAGGGGATTATTTTTTCCCAAAAATTTGATAAACTCAATCTTTAGGAAAATCACCAACAACAATATCATATGGATGATAACAATGACAGTAAACCTACTTTCTTATTAGTGGGCATTAGCTTGCAGAAAACAAAATTAGCTTTGTAAGTGTACATTATTTGTATTATTATCTACCAATGGTATTATTATTATTATCTACCATTATTTTTAGGAAAAGATGAAGTAGTTACACTATTTCACCCAAGATAAACTAATTCAGAAAAATACACATTTTATACTTACTATTTACAGAGGGTTTTATAAATGTTAAGATTCTAAAGAAGACTTAAGCTTATTAAGCTAGTGTTCTCATTTTAACATGTGTGTGTTTACGGGAAGCTGTATTGAAAGTCATCCTCTGAGTAAGGTTACTGGGGGAAAAGTGAGAGCCAAAACTTTATAAATAACTCTAAACTGACGTTCGTAGGTAGTTTTGTTTTCAAAAAGCATACACAAGGCATACTGCTGATTTATTCTTCAATTTTGTTGAGCCTTAAATCTGCATGGAGAGCATGATCAGTGTTCTGAATGTCTGTTGACAGATACTCATAAAGAAAGGAAAGTCACTCAGCATGCTGTCTGAACTCTCAGACTGTATTAACATTGTCGTGTCATATTTCCTTCCTGGCATATCATGGTGATATTTAAATCTCTCCTTTTATGCTTCCATATATTCACACGACTTATTTCAAAGTTCCCCTGGGTGTCGGAATTTGTAATTGCACGCAAAAATATGAGGGAGCTGTAACTACATTTGAAATATGGTGTTAAGAATTATGTCTGATCCTGGTAAATTATCTGATATATGTTTGTAAGGCTATTTAGAAATAAAAAATATGTTTTACATAATTATTAAGCAAATAATGGAAATTTTTTAAAATAAGAAAGTGTTTCAAAATGAAATCAAATGTGTTGAATAATGGCCATACTTGGGCGTGCCCATTTTCCTGAAAGAAGCACATTTTAATGTAATATCATCTGATATAAAACCGCTTTTCATTTTTGGAAGTTTTGAATGCACTGAGTTCTTTGAAACTATCAGATAAATAGCATATTGGAAATATAGAAAATATAGATTAAAATGCTCAATAATTTTTAAATAACAGGTTATTTCCTCCTCTTCTGAAAATTTTAATTTAAAAATTAAGTGACATGGCATGTAAATGATGTTTTATCATCTAAGTTGAGGAGATTTTGATGTAATTATATTATAATTCTTCAGGTTGTTCTGCAGTAAGCAAGTCTATGCAAACCTACTCCCAAAGTCCAAGGAAACTGAGAGACCAAAGAAAGAGGCTGACAAATCCAATTTTTCAGAAAGTAACATTTAATAGAAACATATGAACAGAAGCCATGTCTGTGTTTCGGGCAGCTGTGGGACAAGATGATAGATCCCAGTGCCATTATCCCCCAGACCCAGGTTTTATAAACCACAGAGAAGGAATGTGTAGGATAACTGAAGTCGACCTCTCAGGGAAAAGCAAAAATGCTATGTGAATCTGCCCAACGGCAGGATTTATTGTCAAGGTTGTTTTGATCTCAGGGTAGGATTTATGTTAAGTACACAAGAAACAGTGGTAAAAGAGAAATCTTAGAGGCATTTCTGGAACTGGAGTTAATCAGAAGCCAACATGGCAGATTTGCATTGAAGATGGAGTTGCCTTTAGCCTCCATATAAGTGCATACTACTGAACTCTAAAGGCTTAAAGGAAGAGATGATTTCCATTTTAGTATAGATTTAATAGCAACTAGTGGCATCAGAACTTTGTGAATATTGTTAACAAATGATTTTGATAGCTCAGATAAGCATTATTATATTGTTGTTTGTATATTTTTCACAGAAGTGCTTTTCAAATTCTTTTGAAAACTTAGTTTTACAGGAGTTTGCAGTTTCAATAATTACACACACATACACAACACAAAGGAGTCAAACCATAAAGAATTTTTCAACTTGCTATGAAAATTTTAACTGCCATAGATTCCTGTTCTTGATTTGTATTAATTCTGTATTTTCATGATTTTTAATAAATGTCTAGATTCATGTAATCACCACCCCAATGAAGAAATGGGACATTTTTATCTCACGAGAAAGTTCCCTTTGCAGTCAATCCTACTTCCTCCCTCCACACCACAAAAGTGATTTGATTCTATCATTATAGGTTAGTTTTATTTGTTCTGAAGTTTAAATAAATTGGTCATACAGTGTATAGTCATTCGCATCTAGCTTCTTTTGCTCAATATAATGTCTCTGAAATTCAATCATATTGTTTTCTGTATCTATAATTAGTTCATTTTCATTACTGACTAGTATTCCATTGTTTAAATTTACCACAATTTGTTTATCCACCCACCTGTTAGTGGACAGTTTGTTTCCAATTCTTTACTAGGAATAAAGCTGCTATAGCATTCTTGTATAAGTCTTTTTTTGGAAAGATGTTTTTATTTCTCTTGCGTGAATGCCCAGGAGCGAAATTGATGAGGTATATGAGAAGTGGATATTTAACTCTAAAGTGGCTGTACACTATTGCACTTCCACTCATAATGTATTAGAGTTTCAGTTACTCTGTATCCTCACCAGCCATTGCAATGCTGATTCTTTTTAAATTTAGAGATTCTACTGGTGGAGCAGCAGTATTTAATCTGGATTAGATTAGTTATTAATCTAAATCAAATGTATTTGAATTCCTCTGCTAACTAATGATATTGAATATCCTTCCTGTGTTTATTGGTGATTTACTAATTTCTTTTGTAAAGTTTCCTCAAATTTTTTTATAGTAGGTTGTTTCGTATTATTTGGGTTATAAGTTACTTTGATATTCACATGTCAAGTCCTTTCCACGAATATGTATTGAAATTTTTTCTATCATTATGTGGCATGCCTTTTCATGTCCTTCAATGATATTTTTGAAAAGCAAACATTTAAATTTGCTGATGTCACATTTGCTCTTTCATTTCTTATTTCATTTTTCACAGATGGATTTACCTTACAATAGCTTAATTCCATTTATCTAACCTCCTCCTTTGCTCTTTTATTATGAAACAAAAAGTTAATAGTTAATATATATTAAACACCTGACACTATTATTTTTTCTTAGACAGTAATTTTTTATAAAGAAGTCACAAGAAGAAGCCACTATGTTTGATTAATTCTGAAGCTCTTTATCCTTTCTTTCAGATCCAAGGTTTTATTTGGTATCATTTTATTTCAGCCTGAAGAATATCTTTCAGCACTTCTTGTAGTGCAGGTTTACTAGTGACAATTACCTTCAGTTTTCATTTATCTAACTATGTCTTTATTTCAACATCTTTTTTGGAGGACTTTGTAATTAGAAATTATATTTTGGTATTTGTAAAGTTTTATCTATATTTTTTAGAAGTGTTACAATTATATGTCTAAATAAGGGTTTTGTTTGTTTATTTGTTTGTATTCACCCTACTTGGGCTTCACTTCTTGAGTCTATAATTTGATTATTTAAACCAAATTTAGGACTATTTTATTCTTTATTTTTAAACAACTTTTTTCTTTCTTTCTTTCTTTCTTTCTTTCTTTCTTTCATTCGTTCTTTCTTTCTTTCTCTTTCTTTCTTTCTCTCTCTTTCTCTCTTTCTTTCTTTCTTTCTTTCTTTCTTTCTTTCTTTCTTTCTTTCTTTCTTTCTTTCTCTTTCTTGGTTTTTGTTATACTTTGTTAATCCATTTAATATTTTCTCACAGATTCCTGAGGCTCTGTTATTCTTTAATGCTATTCTCTCTATTTTTCAGAAGGGGTAATTTCTATTTATCTTTCTTTGATTTCACTGATATTTATTTTCTGACATCTTCAAGCTACTCTTATTGAAGCCCAAATTCAGATTTGTGAACCCATGTGCAGCTGATGCCGAACACTGACAGCAGGTGTTTGGAGACAGAGAAAGGTTTGTTTGATTTGGCCAGAGTGAGAAGGCAAGAGGGCAAGATCTCTCAAATCTGCCTTAACAAAAAGAAGAAGCAGACAGTTTTCATGTGGCCAGGGAGTAAGGGAGGGGAGGTTTCAGGAAATCAAAGGAAAAGGCTATATTTCATCAGTCTCAGATAACACCTTGAGCAACCTGGTTTCTGGGAGTCAGCAGCTGGTTCACAAAGTCCTTCAGGCATTCATTCCTTCTGCAAAACCTTTATGTGAACCCAAAGTTATCTCTTTCTGCTTGACAAACAAACTATACATCAGCAGTTTATAATTACATTATGGGGAAAAATAATACTGGGCAAAAAGCTAGTGCAAGCAAGAAAGGACCTGATTCAAATTTTTATTATTTAAGTCACTAAAAGTGCGGGAGTGCTGAAATCTCGAGTGCCCTGGTAACACTACAGTTGAATTAATTTTGCAAAAATTCCATATTCATTTGGAGACTTTTTCTAGTTTCTTTTTTTTGTTTGCTGATATTTCATTTACTGATTATGATACATTTTTGCTATAATACTTTAAATATATATTTCTTTATTTCTTTGAAGCTATTTATAGTCATTGATTTAAAGGTTTTGTTCATTAAATTTAACATTTATGTGATCTTCAAGTTAATTTCTATTGAATGATTATTTTGTTGGTGTAGTTAGGTGCATGTATAACTATTTAAGAAACTACTACACTATTTTCCAAAGTTGTTGTACCATTTACATTTTCATCAGTAGTGTATGAAATCTGCAGTTCTTCCACATCCTTTTTAGCACTCTGTTTTTTTCGTATTTTTAGTTTTAAATTTTCTAATAGTTGTATAGCGGTATCTCATTGTAGTCTTAATTTAAATTTCCCTAAAGACAAATGATATTGAACATTTCTTTATATCCCTATTTGCTAGCCACATATCTTTTTTGGTGAAATGTCTGTTTAAATATTTTCTAACTTTTAAAATTGGGCTGCCTATTTTCCATTGAGTTTGAAAGGCTTTTATATACTCTAGACTCAATTCTTTGATCAGATATACTATTTGCAAACATTTTCTCTCAGTATGTGGCTTATCTTTTCATCTTCAACTTGTTTTTTGAAGAGCAGAGGTTATTAATTTGATGAAATCCCACTGAACAGTTTGTTCTATCATCTAGCATGCTTTTAGTGTCACATCTAAGGAATCTTTACAATCTTAAGACTACAATTGTTTTTCCCTATATACTCATAGATGTTTCGAAGTTTTAGGTTTTGAATTTTGACATGTGATCTACTTTGAATTATTTTTTGTATGTGGTGAAAAGTATAAATGGAAGCTGTTTTGGTTTATTTTGCCTGTGGATATCCAACTGATGTAAGACGATTTGTTAAAAAGACCTCCAATTTTTGCCTCCTCATTGAACATGACCATCACACTCTGCTTGGTCTCCATCTCACTGTGATGGGTTTTGGAAACTGCTCTGAGACAAAGTGCAGAGATGTTCACGGGCTTCACCCACTGAGTTTTTCTTCTTTCAGGTATTGCTGTCTAGCACTGATTATATTCCAGTGCTGAAAAAAGAGGGACCTTGCATATTTATTTAGTTTTATGTCAAGGGAGAGAAAGAGAGAGGAAGAGAAAGAGAGATTTAAAACTGATACTTCTATTTCCAGGATCACTATATAACAGTCCAATCACTCAGGTGAGACCATCTTCTTAAAATGCCTAAACTTCCTAATTCTGTGCCAAAGAAATTTGGCAATATTTGAATGTTGGAGTAATTTTGATGATTCATCAAGCAAATGTCTTTATTATTAACTTTAACTTTTATTTGTTTTCATTTATACAGCCATTTATTGGTGCTAACCTTCCACACACTGTAATATAAGCCCTTTGGGAAGTGTAATATGTCTTCAGTGATAAAGTTTTGAACTATAGTTATGTAATTCCAAATCAGTATGATAGAAAAAATATTCCAGTCACCCTTTTGTAGAATCTTCTCTTGTTTCTTGAATGTTAAACCTGAAATATTGTTTTTGTATATGCTAAGTAACTATAAATTGTTAGGAGATGATTACTGAGCAAAATAATAATAAAAAATATACTCTCTAATTACATTAAGACAACATAACACTTCAGTTTCCATGAAAGAACAGATGAAATGGAATGATGTTTATAGTGAGGAGAAAAACACAGTGTGAGTTGAGGGTGAAAGTGGGGCTGGGAATCGTCTACTTTGGAGTAACCAGAGTAACTGAATTCGAAGTAGAAGCTGTAAGAAGAGGGAAGAAAGGTATAATTTAAGTAACTTAGAAAGAAGATTTTGACTTGCAATAGGAGATTACTAATGAAAACAATATGTTTTTAAGATCAATTCTACTTTAGACCAAGTAAAAATAACTCTGAGAAAAGAAATTTTTACTAAACTTGACACCTATACGTTAACTTGGCATCTATAGGTAACAAAGATACACCATGAGTAATTTTTAAAAATTACTTTGGGATAAGACAGATGTGGATTCAAATCCTAATTCCAGCACTCATAAGAGGTGTCACCTTACTAAAATTACCTTTTAACTTCAGTGTCCTCTGTTAAAGTGGGTTGTAGTAGTATATAGAGTTTTGGTAAGATAAAATTAGATAATTTACATGTTTTTGGTACAGTGTTTGGCATATAAAAACACCAGTTGGGCATTGATTATTATTTATTATTATTAATGTTGCTATCATTTTCATCATCAATCAAGAAATCCATCCTGAGAGTTGGTTATTTCTGTGATCATTTAACTGCACAAAAAGATATGGTGATACAGAGGTAAAATGGATCCCAGGCAGGAGACTCAAGAAAAAGCCTAAACCCTTAGAAGGAGGAAATATGGGGAAGTAGACTGAGGAGGTGAGAAAACTATGGTGCTGACAGTAAGCGTGGAATCCAGACCATCATACAGGATCAGAGCTATATATGATTATTGCTGCCTTATTCACCTTTACATAAGCCATCTATGTTTTACTTAGTTTTCAGATAGGTAAATTCCCATACTTTCTCTTGGGTATGCCTATTTGGATGGAAAGATTACAGAATGTGTTATATTTGAAAAGGCAGTGAAAGAAGAATTGCTCATACTGCAAGTGTTGATAGCATTTACAAAAACTATATCAGAAAGGTGATTAACGAATTTCTGAAATTAAAATAAAATTGAAGGCTGAATAAAAAATGCAGCACTTTTGGAAGCAATTTGGCACTCTACACAATGAGCCTTAAACTCTCCATGCTGTGTGACTTAGAAAGAATACTTTTGGGAAGCCATTCTACAAATGTAATCCAATATACAGGTGAATCTACTTGCATTAGTTTTAAAAATCTTGGTAATATTTGTAATATGAATCTTCCAATTTGTAAATATACAGCAACAAGGAAGTGATTGATATATTATTAAACATTGCTTAAAAATCAGTAACACCATTAAACCGTGTAGTAATGTAGCAATAAAACTATTTAATATATTACATCCAAAATGCACTATATTTACAAAATGATTGTAATAATGTAAAATAAACGCAGAATAATAAAATGGGAAACACACTAACACATCAGCATGCTGACATTTTGACAAGTAGAGAGATTGGAATGTTGTTTTTTCTTTATTTTAATTATCTAAAATTTCTTAAGAATAATTTTCCCATACTTTTATGAAAATGGAAACCATTTGATTAAAAAATAAGGATTGATGGTGCTTTTTCAGGAATTTACCACAAATTTAACTATAAAATTTACCCTAAAGAAACATACGTAAGCTTTAACAATTTCACAGAATCTGGCTTCAGTGAACTTAAAATTCAAACAATTTAGATTTTAATCTAGTGCTTATTTCTCCTAGAGTCCTCTCTATATCTCTTTCTAACTGGACTTACAGCTTTAGCACATGTCATTATAAAAGTTATCTTCTTTGTTTTTGGTCATTCCACCTCTCAAAGCAGTGAAAATGTTCTTTCGTATGTTGATTTAAATCAGTTTCCTTATAGATTACATTCACATGTTTTGAAATCTAATCCCTCTTTTACATGCTGTCTGCCAAAAGTATAGACTCTAATCATGCAAAAACAATGCAAAACAAATAGAACCCAAACAAAAAAATACACAGATTTCCATTTACCTGGCATTGAGTCTCCTCAGTATTTTAGTCACACTATTCTTAATGCAACTGAAATTTATCTTTAATCTTCCTTAAAGTTTATCACTGAGATTTGAGTACACTTCTGTAGTTTTGATCTCACTAGCCCAGAGCAGGAAGAGACCATCACTGTTTTTCCATTCCATTAATGAATCTTAAAATATGACTAGCTTCTTTTGGCTTCATATGGAAAATGTTTTTAAAGGGGCATAGTTTATAAGCAGAGACTACTTTTGAGCTTTAAGCTTGATCCTAACTGGCTTTGTAATAAAAAAGAAATCATTTTCTATGCTTCCATCCTCTCAGCTTTCTAGAAATCAATAAGACTACCAAAAACACCCCACAAAACATGCATTCCACTCAATAAGGTGTTAGTGAATCAATGCAAGCAAAGAAAAATTATTTTATGGGAGCAAAAACTTACACTCTATTAAATTTAACTGCTTAATCATACTGTGCAGTACATTTCAAATATGTCTTGAGAGGATAGAAACTATATCAAAAGATTTTCTTTGCTTTTATATATTTCTTAGAGCAAAGAGTATTAATCTATTTAAGACACATTTTAAAAAGTTTCCTGACCCAAAGATATATTATTTATTGATTGAGGCATAGGAGTTTTATTTAACCTGTTCCATCTTTACTTAAGATGCTTCCTTGAATTATAGTTGACATAAATTGATTTGAGGACTTCAAGAACTAGCTTCTTCCAATTCTCTTTAAGATCTCATTGATTATTTTTTCTTGGATTGAATCTCTAGAATACCAAGTGTAGTGTATACCTGTTCTTCATGCATATTAATAAATTAATAGTATTCTATGCTTACTAAAGCCTAGTTTTCTGAGAATTTTTAAAATGAAGACACTTTTATCTTAGATCCTAGTCACTAGGTTGGTCACTTTATCTTTATACATAAAATAAAAGTGCTGGCAAGGATGTTGTATTCTTTCCCTAAATTTGGATACACAGTACTCTCACCCGTGGAAAAAGACCATTGGGTGCAGGAACTTGTGTTTCCTTATACTTTATCAATAGATAGGTTACAGAACAGTGATGACTGCTTCAAAGCACAACTTTAAAGTTTGGTTTTAAATTGGGCAATCATTAATAATAGAATTCTCAACTTTAAACACAGTATACAAAAGAAAATAAATGGGCTTGGAAAGCCATTATGGAGAGGAAGTGTATTATGTTGACATGAACAAAATATATTAGCACCACTTGAAGCACTATGTAGTAGGCAGATATTTTTCATATAAACAGATGAGGGAGTAGCCTGTCTTCACTCTGTAGTATAGAATACACGGCATTAACAAACTCTCAGACACTTTTTTCTTGAGGTTGTTAACTGAAATATACATACATGTTTCTTATGGCATTTTGTCCCAGTGTTCTACTCTGTTGTTCAAATTTTTATGATTAAATGAAAATGTGGTTCATTTAGACCTTTCAGCTAAGAGCAAAACTTACTTATGTCTCAATTCTTTTGGTCCATAGAAAAGGCCTTATTTCAACATTTGGCATCATGAAGAGATTCCGTTGTGATAAAAAAACTAATCGTAGGATGGAATACTTAGTACTTAAAGAAAATTGGTATAATCTTTGACAGTATCATCCACCGTATGCACACTCCCACACACGCACACAATCCACGTTGTATTTCTTAATATCACGAACCAAAACCATGTTATTATTTTTAGGTTACTTATTTCTGCCTCTCCAAATAGAATACACACACAAAAAAGTTTTTATTGGTTCAACTGCTGGAGCCACAGTGGCCAGTAGAGTGCCTTGATTGCAGTAGGTACTCTTATTTTTTATTAAATAATCTAATTAGGCTGGGCATGGTGACTCATGCCTGTAATCACAGCACTTTGGGAAGCTGAAGTGGGTGGATCACGAGGTCAGGAGATCGAGACCAGCCTGGCCAACAGTGTGAAACCCATCTCTACTAAAAATACAGGAAAAAAAATTAACTGGGCATAGTGGCACGTGCGTGTAGTCCCAGCTACTCGGGAGGCTGAAGCAGAATAGCTTGAACCCACCATCGCACTACTATACTCCAGCCTGGGAGACAGAGTGAGATTCCATCTCAAAAACAAAACAAAACAAAAAAATCTAATTAAAGACATTATATAGAAATACTTAATATGTAAGTAAATAAATATTGAATGTATAAGTAATTCAACAAATGAACTAATAATTGTAATAGAAAGACCCTTGTCTTCATTTAAAAACATAGAAACAACAGGACTTACTTAAAATTTATAATAAGATGCTACAGAGAAAACATTGGTACAATAGTTATATATTTTATGGTATTTTTGGATCAGTGATTTAAAAAATGGAAACTTTCATCATGGCAGTTAGTTTACTGGCATTAACTTCTTAGCAGCGAATATGAAGTAGCAATGGGAAAAGCTAAAGAAAACTGTCTTTGAGAATTCAGAAATGGAGTCTTAATGAAAATAAGATGTAAAAGATCAAAATTGTGACCATTTGTATAGATGAAGTTTTAGCAGTTATTGGAGTGCTTATATTCACTGAGTCAATTCAAGGGTTGATTTTTTTGGAGGTTTAATATGGATATATTTAATAGCATATAACCAAGTAAGAGTGGAAATTTCCATCAGTTTTTCTAGCTGCTGTCCCTAGTTACAGACTCTTGAACATAATCTCAAATGCCATTAGTCTTCTCCTATTGAACTCAACTTCTTTATTTAGTTTTCCCTTTAGACTTTACCTTTTGGGTTTCAGCCTGAAGCTACTATTATAGACACATGGATGTATACTGAATACATATACACAAACACACACATATATATATATATAACATGTATATTTATATATTTATATTTTATATTTCTCTGGAACTATCTCTGCACACATGTTTTATTCACATTGAGACCCATGTTGCCCTGCAATAAAAAAAGATGCCAGAGCCCAACTAAAATTTCCACATGCCACTTTAATTTCATCATTTCCTTTTCAGGGATGATTCAACAATGTTTAACTCAACAAATATGTGTTGAGCACTTTCTATGGGACAGGTACTCTAAATCCTACAAAGATAATACTTAACAAAATGAACAAAGGTCCATGTTCTCATAGGACTAATGTCCTTGTAAGGAGTAACATGTAACAAACAACAGACCTACTGAATAAGCTAATGATGTGGTTTTAGTAGAAGCTGATAAAAGCTGACAGGAAAGAAAAAAGTGAGCAGGTGATAGGAGAATCAGAAGTATGGAAAAGAAGTGTCAGCAACAATTTTACATTATTAGAGCTGTGGTTATTAAGTATGTAGAATGTGAGTACAGGTATAAAGACTTACTTTGACTGATAAACTGCAATATGCGGAAAATAGTGTGGAGGTAGAGGTGACTGAGGCAGAGAGATCAGTAAGGGGAAATCATGATTGCTCATTTCAATGGCCATCAGGTAGTGCATTATTCAAAGATATTTTGTATTGAAGATATTTAATGGAATAAACCTTAAGATATTCAACCAACAGTTTAGAATTCAAGTGCAGCACTTTGCAGAGAATTTGAGATTGTAGGTGACTTTTTTTTTTTCTGCATCTGATCACCTTTTCTATGTTTGGGGTATCCCTTTACATTATGGGGTAGTTTCTTACTCTAGAAACAAAAAGATGCCAGGAAAAATTTTCCTAGCATTCCTTGCAGCTGTATGTAGTCCAGATGCACAATCAAGGCTCTAATGATACGATTTATCTATGCAGACTTTAAAGCAAAAAGCAAGGGTAATACATACTCCAGCTTTTAAGGGGGCAGAAAAGTGCCACTTACATCAGTTTTCAGAGGTAGGAATAGATGCACTTAGACAATGGTGGAGCGACAAGATCTGCTCCTGGTCCTGTTTTCATGTGACCATTTCTATGACATTTTGTGAGAGTTGTTTCTGATTGTCTATCCTCCAAACCAAGCTCCGCAGCTCTTCCCCCAAATTCTGTGTTTAGCAAAATATCCTTTAATAAATTTGTTTTCTGACTGATTTAGGCAGAGTTGTTTAGGAATTGTTTAGGAATACAATTGTTTGGGAATTGTTTAGGAATACAAAACAAAACAAAACTACTAACTGACAGTGGGACCAAAGGCGTATATGAAGACGTCATATATGAATACATGTAATAATTGAAATTAAAACATACGGAGTACAAATAAAATAATTGAGAACTAAAGAAAATAAAAAGAATTGAGTGGGAATATTTGATGGAATATACTTGGAAGGAAAAAGAAGAATCTAAGCAGGAGTAGTCTTAATATGGGAGAAAAACCACTAAATGCTTTGTAAATAATAAGATTAGAGAGTATTTCAGGGAAGCCTCAAATTCAATGGAGATCATTGAAAACTTTATTCAGAATTTTTAAGAGGCTTTTTCTTAGTAAAGAGATGATTTAGTGACATTCTCACAAACTCACAGCTATCTAAATTAAGAAAGCACCATGAGTAATGGGTTACTAATGGATCACCAATAGTAATCTAACTAGCAGTGTCCTTTGCATCAATTTAACTACATTCACCACCATCAGCACCACATAATTTAATGCTTAATTCCTTCAATTATATATATGTAATATATTTACTATATTTACTATATTTTATATATAAAATATATAATATATATTTACATATACAATATATATAATATTATATATTTACATATATACTATATATATGTAAATTTGTCATGTTTGCCAGGTAACAACTTCCAAGGGGGTATGCAATATTATTTATATTTGCCTTATGTCCTAGTCTAAGATATGCACCAGAATGTTCTAATGGTCTCCAAACTATCTAGAGGCTGTCTTTGCGTTTCATGGTATCTGTCATATCCCTACTTACTTTTGCTGCCTTAGCCTGTTTCTTGACACATGCAATTTTCCATTCTGCATTTCAGGGCAGAGTAGACTCTCAGTTATGTCATCATAATTTTGTTTTCAATTCAGGTCTTTGTTTCATGAGCTGAACATCTTCTCTGCGCTTTGTTGTGTATATCTGTGCAGTTTCTCAACACCCAAGGGAAGAATACACAGAAGTGCATGATTCTAGCACTCCCCCACCACTGAGGTCTGGAAGTGGAGCATAGCTCCTTTAGCAATCTCAGCAAAACCCTTTAGGGTTCCACTGATTCAGTTGCTAAGAAACTTGTTATTCAGAAATTTTGAGAATAGCTTTGGCTTCTTCCACTGACCTCCCTCTTTTAGATGAGGTTCTTGAACCACTTTGAATGCAGAATATCAGCTTCCTATACTGGTATTGAAGACAATTGAAACCTCTGCTTACTGCTATCTCCTCCATGGACACATAATTGATTTCCAGAAATTTGTTCCGGTTATTTTAATTAAGGATAACAAAAAGATGTTGCCTGTCACTTGTCATCATCTCAAGCGAAACTGATTCTTAACAGAAGCTCCAGAAGTAAACTTTCCTAGGAGTTTGTCTTCATCATCTGTGACACAGGCTTTTCTGCTCATTAATTATTTTGAGTGTGTTCATGAATAATGTAAAATCACTGAGAAGCAAAATTACAAGATGTAGTCCCAAAATTTCAATTTTAGATATTTCAGGAAAAAACATGACTTGCAACCTTCTTTACTGCCAATTTCTTATCTGCAGAGTGACTAGATTAAAGAGTACTTTTGAAAGTCATATCACATTTTCCTGTTAACAGCATTGTCCTTAGATCTGGGCAGGAGGGCAGCTGCTTTACACTCCACATATGTGGTCTGTGGCAACATGCCACAGAAACACTAAAAGGCTATGAAGTAACCACATATGTGGTCTGTGGCAACATGCCACAGAAACACTAAAAGGCTATGAAGTAAATTAAGGGCAGCAATAAAATTATTCTAACCAAATCCAGAAATTGAACAGTTAAGATGAAATACCTGGGCTGCCTTAGTCTTTACTAAATGAACATTTAATTATGATCAATATAATAAGAATATAAAAAAGGTAATTATTTCTATCAAACTCAGATATCAAAAGCAACAAACGCAACTCTGATCTATTAGAAAGATAAAAATATATTAAGAAAATCAACAAATTCTATGAAAACTCATGAAAATATTCATCACATCTTTCTGGTATTGTAAAAATGTTTCTATCAAAACATCTTCTGATTCAGTTTAATTATATAAAATTACTTTGGGTTACATGGCAGGAATTTCAGATTTTATTTTGAATCATTTTTAAAATGGAAAAAAGAAAATGTAGTAACTAGCTTTTAAATATTAACTTAAAATGCAATGTATTTTGCTTCTACTATTACATGTAATACAAGTTAGCTTCATATTTAGTTTTTCCAGTTCAATTATCCATGGCTAGAAATATTTGGTACTCTATTAAAAGACCACAAATCCACTCGGAAACAAAACATTTCATATCTAATTGTAGAACTGAAGAACAAAGCTAACTAAATTAAAAATACCAACAGTATTCAATCAAGACAAATACATTAGAAAACAGAACATTAGTACAATATTCTTAAAAGGATGATATCTGGTATCTACATATAATCCCACATAATGGTGTACATCTTTTGGTCTCTACTAGCACAGTGCATACTAGAAAAAAAAGAAACATTTCTGAATTTACTAAGTATGATTTTAAAATTTGAGCTGTAATGAACAAATTCATAGGAAGAATAAAAATAATTTAATGACAGAAATCACTATGTGGGATGGAAAATTTAAACTAATATTGTTAATCAAATGTATAATAAATTTAGAGATCATGTAATATTTAAAATAAATAATTAGGAAAAATGTGACTTCTGGAATGGTAGCACGGTAAGTTTTATAAACCTTCTCTCCAGAAAATGATCATATTGAAGAAATTATTTTAAAGAAGTCTTTGGAAACTTTTTCCTAACAAAGAATTTTTTTTTTTCAAGAAAATCTTCTAGATTGTGATACCAAGAGCTAGTCTGTGTCACTTAGCCATGACTTGCTTTCTCCTCCCTCCCTATCTAAGCATTTCTTTTATTTCCCCCCCTTTTTCTTTTTCAGACTCTCCAATCTGAGTGAGTAGGGCCAAGAAAATGAGGCGCTCTCTCTCTCTCCTCTTCTCAGTTAAAGGATATGTTATCTCACCAGGAGGGGCAGGTTGCCAGCTTTTCTCATACCTCTCAGCAATAAATTGCAGAGGCTAAATTCCTAACATTTGAAGCTGAGAGTTTGGAGTTTTTCTTAATTCACTCAACCCCGACCAGTAGGGTGGAGGCTCACTCCTAGTCATGGCAAGCCACAAAAATTGAGGAAATGATCATCCCTATCCAACTCCCTCATAGGGTGGAAGATACATGTAGGGGAGGCAACCTGAGAAGATGAGCAGTTACCTTCCCTACCAACATGATACCCTCATCCCAACATGCAGGCCCTTGGAGATGCCTGTAGGCACTGGTTCAGAATGTCATCCCTAATTTGCCCTGCGCCCCCTGCTGGTCCTCAAAGGCACCCTACCCAGGGGCACTGGGCAGGACTTACACTGAGGAGGAGCTGGTGTGTCTCTGTCACTCTGGAAAAATTACACCACTCTCCTTGCTCTCACTCTAGAGCAGAGGTTCCAATGTTTTGCCATGGTAAAGAGGCAGTCCATAAAAACAGAGTACTCCAAAGCTCTGTATAAAGCAACTAACTTAATTGGAAACTGACTGTTGGGAAATTCAAGCTGAGACTTGCTCAGAAACAAAGGCTATTTTGATGATAAGCAATTATGAGCAACACGCTAACATATAGACCGAAAACTCTACTAGAGAGAAGCAGATAAAGAGACAACTAACAACACTCCTCCTGTGTTCAGAACAAACCACAAAGACTTGCCTCAAAAACTAGCTCTGCAATTGACCTTGGTTGAATTGGATCGACTGTGGGAGCAATTTATACTTTATGGTATCATGGAAAACAACAGACCAGTCAGCCTTCCATTAGTGGAGGCTGAAATCTGGGTGTTACATATGCAGAAGCAGATAGCTTAACAGAGAGAGCAGGTAGAGAGAGAGTCCAATAGGATCCTGTTAAAACCACTGTAAAATAGTACTGCCAAGTCAATAAAGAAGAAGAAACCAAAGCTGAAATTTATAAATATTTCAGTGCTTCTTGTAAGAAGCGGATACACTAAATGTAGAACTAAAAAAGATAACTATTTTCAAATTTACACAGTGATTTTAAAGCTTGTCAAAGTCAAGTTGAAAATATTTATGGTTACATGACTGATAAAGAAAAAAAAATACAAGCCAGAATTTTGGCTGAATATCTAGAAGCATTCCTTTTTCATATATGATAAATTGGTTGAATTTGTCTCTAAAAATGTCCTTAAAGATGTTGAAATAATAATATTTCTTGGACCAACTCTAAGACTATATATGATATTTTCTGAATCTGCCAAAATATTTGAGAACCACACTCAGGCACAATATGGGAATGCAGACTAAATGTTGTTAAAGTGATTGTTTTAATGTATAGAAAAATGTAAGATCACAAGAGGGAGTAAGCAAAATAACAGAACCTCCTTCCAGAATCATGCAAGAAAAAACGTTAAATTTGTACTATTCACATTTATTTGGAATAAATGATTGCTTACGAAAATTGCTATGTTAGCAACAGCTTACAAAAAATCAAACAGATCAAACAGTATGCTATTTTATTTTTACTATGATTAAATTTATTTGATTTGTTAATCAAAATAAACTGCATGTGAAGTATTCAATGTATGTAGAATTTCAAAAAAATAAGGAGATTGGAATTAAAAACTAAAAACATTTACAGGATTATGAAAGAAAATAGTCACATACAAATAATACTGCAATTAATATCTGCAGAATTTATATTCTGGCCTTTATAAATCAAGGTATATCCCTGATGGAAAAACAAATAAACAAAATGGACAATAAAAACAGAATAAAAACTATTCTGACGCAGAATCCTATGTTATTTTTTCCTTTTTGTGGGGGGGTGTGTGTGTAATTAACAATGAGTTTTTTGAAGAGGTCTTACTGCTAACCACTTGGAATACTGTTGTTACCTGCTTAGAAAATACAGTATTAAATATCTGATTTATGTGGAAGCATAAGTTCACATGCTAGGTCATATTTATTCATCTCCAAACATAAGGAATTATCAAAAATGGTTTGAAAGTCTTTGGACCATTAAACAAGTTGAACATCTTTACATTCCATAGATAGAACAGAAAGCTCAAGTTAAGAAGGGGTTAAACTCAATGAGATGAAGTTCTCTAGGGAAGAAAGCAGAAGAGGTATCCAGGAATTGAAACTTTAAAGGAAAATAGAATGAAATCACCTTATAAACTGTAGAGTGGCCAGAACCTAATCTATGAAAACGGATAGGGCTGTGACTTGTATTGAGTTATTGCTCAGGAGGACAAGATTAATCAGAAATAGCCAAACAACCAGGACCTAGGCTGAGACAACAATGTACATGAACTGCCAAGAGATGACCTGATTCTGAACGCTATAGTCATATGGGTCAGGGAGAAATAATCAGAATCTATCAATCAGACCAAAAAGAATGAAGAAAAAGAGATTACAAAGGCAGAATAAAAAGAACAAAAATATTTTCCATAAATTCTTTCTTACACTGAAAAGAAAGTCAAACTACAAAAAGCATTAAATAATTAAGAAAGCCAATTCACTCAACAGAAGATTTTGCCATTTTCAATCTTCATGTAATTGAGAAATCTATTGTAAAAAAAAACTATAAGAAGCACATAGAACAGTATTATAAAGGAAGAAAAATATGCATAAAAGTTAATAAATTACTACAAAGAAAAAATGACTACAATAATAAAGAATAGTTGAAGATTAAAATAGCTAATTATAAATAATAGAAATTTAAAAATGTTATTAAAATAGAGAAACAAGAGACAAGATAAATTCTAGAC
This sequence comes from Macaca fascicularis, assembly GCF_037993035.2. Classification (NCBI taxonomy): domain Eukaryota; kingdom Metazoa; phylum Chordata; class Mammalia; order Primates; family Cercopithecidae; genus Macaca; species Macaca fascicularis. The sequence continues at coordinate 104,360,024 of NC_088388.1, read as the reverse complement.
TTTTCAAAAGGAAGTAATTATTTCAAAATAATCTTGAAATTCACCCATAAATCAGCACACTACCATATGGAGGTTAATATAATGAAAAAGATGCTAAAAATATTAAATTTAAGATAAAAATGTCAAAGCATATTTTTACAGAAGCAAAACAAATGTATTAGAAAGCATGAGGGAGATACAATCTTTAAAAACATAACTAAGAATTTTCCTGAAATAAAGAACAAAGAATCTTCATATAAAGTGTTTTTTTGTTTGTTTGTTTGTTTGTTTGTTTGTTTGTTTTGAGATGGAGTCTCCCTCTGTCGCCCAGGCTGGAGTGCAGTGGTGCCATCTGGGCTCCCTGTAAGCTCCGCCTCCCGGGTTCACGCCATTCTCCTGCCTCAGCCTCCCGAGTAGCTGGGACTACAGGCGCCCACCACCATGCCCGGCTAATGTTTTGTATCTTTAGTAGAGACGGGGTTTCACCGTGTTAGCCAGGATGGTCTCAATCTCCTGACCTCGTGATCTGCCCGCCTCGGCCTCCCAAACTGCTGGGATTGTAGGCGTGAGCCACCGCGCCCGGCCTCTTCATATAAGGTTTTATTTAAAGTGCCAAATAGAAAAGTAAAACTATGCACGTAAGTTCATGGAAATATATAGTAAAACCCTGTGACATCAAATACATAAGAGAAAAATATTAAAACAACTGATGAAAGAATGGAAAATTATCCACAATGGAACGTTAATTATCTTGACAGCAGCAATATCTCATTAGCAATAGTAATTGACTAAAAGGTTGTGACATAGTAAGACATACATTTGGTCTCTGCCTTCACTTTCTGACACTGAGCTTCTGAAACACTTGTAATTTCCTAAATGAAAAGGTGATAGGAGCGTCTTCTGTTATAATATTAGGTCTCTATCCTTGGTTCCTGACATAAGAACTTCTAAGAACCTTGAAATCTTCAGGATAATGAGTACCATTGGTAAGCTAATGAGATGACTGGTGGCTGGAGTCTCTAGACAGCTTTATAATTGGAAAGAGCAAAACATGATTAAGAATTGGCACTGCCTGCCCCACCCTCCAACATTTGGGGAGAAGACGGGGGTAGAAGATTGCATCATTATTGATTATTTAATCAATAATGCTTATGCAATGGAACATCTATAAAAACACTAACAAAGGGGTTAGGGGAGATTCCAGGTTGGTGAACACATACACATGCAAGGAAGGTGGCTCCACCGAACTCCACCAGGACAGAAGAGTCCTGAATTCAGGAACTTTCTGGATCTCACCCTATGTACCTCCTGATCTTGAGGTTCATCTGTATCTTTTATAGCAAACTAGTAATAGGAAGTAAAGTGTTTCTCTGATTTCTGTCAGCTGCTTTAGGAAGTTATCCAAAGTGAGAAGGGGTTCATGGGAACCTCCAATTCATACACAAATTAGACAGAAATGTAGGTAGCCTAAGAACTCACTACCTGCAATTGGCCTCCGTTGTTCAGAACTGAGCCCCTCTGTGAGGTCCATCCTGTAACAATTCCAGGAACCTAGTGTCAGAATTGAATTAAACTGTAAGACATTCAGAATTGCTTGGTGCAGAACATCCACACATTTGGTGTCAGCAATGTTGTGAGATGAGAAAACAGGGTTTTTTTCTTTCTTTTAAAGCTACAAATTTTTCAAAATGCTAAAGGAAAATAATTGATAACTCATCACTTTTAAAACAGAGCAGAATAACATTTTTAAACAGCTTCACAAACTAAGTCAGTTTTCTACACAGTTATCTTTCCTGAAATAAATTCTAAAACATATATTTCAGCCAGTAAAAATGTAAAGAAATAAGAAGGGGGAAAATGCAAATAGTAATAAAGACCCCAGATATTGATAAAATAGCTTGATAAAATAAATCTTCTTTTGGTTATAAACAGAAATAATCAAATCAAATTTTGTTTTTTAGAAAACCTATAAATAAAATGTTAGCCACTGTGTCATAAAATAGGAAGAGATATAAAGAAATGTAATTAAAATTCTGTTCCTATATTTTGGATGATACAGATACCGAGAAATTTTAGACTTAGTTAAAACAAAGAAAGAGAAAAAAATTACACTAACCAAAATAAAGCTAGTGTCATAAATGTAATTTCACAAATATAAGCATTAAAGTAAAAATATTAGGACAAAAAGAGAAATTATGCAAATAAAAGAAATATACCATTAAGATGATATAAAATTTATAAACATATGAATCAAGCAATGCAGCAAAAACTGACAGAATTATGAAAAATTAATAATTTCACAATCATGAGATATTTTAAAGTACTCTTCTCAAAAACTGACATATTAAGACAGCCAAAGTATATTAAGTATAGATGAATTCAACACTGTAATGAAATACTAAGTTGTCATTAATGGGACATTTCAAGTATCCAATTGATTCATCTTAAAGAGAAGACAAACCATTGAAAAGGAAATATGCCAAATGGTCAAATAGAGATAAAACACAATGAAAATAACAAGAAAAAAAGGTATAAATACGATGAATAGAACAGACAAAAATTAGCGATGAACATTAGTAGAAATGGTTATCTAAGCTAAAATAAGTATTCTGAAAAGATTAATAGCCAAACAACACTGGTGATGATGAAAAAATAGGCACAAATGAACTTAAAAGGAAAAGAGGAAAGGGATAACTTTCTGCAAAGTAATAAATTGTCAAATTGTCTCAAATAGAAGTAGAAAACCTAATAAGTTCACAAACCGTAATATTCATCATTTTAAAGTGTATAGTTCAGTGGGTTTTAGTATATTCACAAATTGTGTAACCACAGTTATAAATTTCAGAATATTTTCATCAATCCAGAAGAAACCCATTACCCATTCACAGTTATTTCTGATTCCCATGTCCCACAGCTTCTGGCATCCATCGATCTGTTGTTTCTTTTGACAGTTTTGTCTATTGCGGACATTTTATATAAATAGATCATAAACTAAGTGGCCTCTTGTGTCTGGTTTATTTCATTTAGCATAAGATTTTCGAGGCTCATTCATGTTGTGGCATATTTCGGTGCTTCATTTCTTACTATTGCTGAGTAACAATCCATTGTATGCATGTAGTAATTTAAAAATCCAGCTCGCCATAGGTGCCACGTGCCTGTAGTCCCAGCTACACGGGAAGCTGAGGCAGGAGGATTGCTTAAGCCCAGAAGTTCTGGGCTGAAGTGCACTCTGCCGATTGGGTGTCTGCACTAAGTTTGGCATCAATATGTTGACCTCTCAGGAACAGGGGATCACCAGATTGACCTAAGGAAGAATAAACTGGCCCAGGATGGAAATGGAGTAGGCCAAAACTCCTGTGATGATCAGTCTGGCATCATGTCTGTGAACAGCCACTACATTCCAGCCTGAGCAACATAGCCATATGCTGTCTCTAAAAACAAAAATAAAAATAAGTTCATTCATGCATTAGGGACACTTCGTTTCTATCTATTGGCTATTGTGGACAATTTGATAATGCTCATAAGTGTTCAATGATCTGAGTCCCTGTTTTCAATTTTTAAAGTAAATACCTATAAGTTGATCATACATTAATTTTATAGTTATCATTTTGAGGAACCACCAAATTGTTTCACAGCAGCTGTGCTACCAGCAATGTATGAGGTTTCCAATTTCTCCATTACCTTGACAACACTTCTTAATTTCTATTTTTTGATATCCTAGTAGGTATGAAGTGGTATGTCATTGTGGTTTTAATTTGCATTTTCCTAATGGCTAATAATGTCAAATATTTTTATGGGATTTTTTTGACATTAGTGTATCATCTTTGGAGAAATGTATATTCAAGCTTTTTGATGATTTTTTAATTGAGTTGCCTTTTTTGTTGAGTTTTATGAGCTCTTAATATGTTCTGAATATTGAACCTTTAACAGGCAAATAATTTGCAAATATATTCTATCATTCTGCAGTCTTTTGACTTTTTTGATGGTCTTTAATACTCAGAAGTTTGTAATTTGAATGAAGTCTTATTTATTTATTTATTTTCATGCTTTGGTGTCCTATTTGAGAATTCATTGTTAAATTAGAGGTTAATTTACTAAATCTGGTGTTAAATTATGAACACTTACCACCTATTTTAAGAATTTGATAGCTTTATCTCATATTAGTTTCATTAATCAGCTTTTAGTTAATTTGCGAATATGAAGTGAGGTAGTAATCCATTTTATTTCTTTGCACAATGGAAATCTAGTTGTAATAACACCATGTGTTGAAGACACTGCTTTTTACCCCATTGAATGGACTTGGTGCCCTTGTTGTAAGTAAATTCTCCATAAATGTGTGAATTTAACTCTGTGCTGTCCATTTGATTACATTGGTCTATAGGTCTATCATTATACTAGTATTACAGTATTTTGATGACTTTAGCTTTGATGACTAGTGAGCTTTAAAATAGGAAATTATGAATTCACTATGTTGTTATTTTGGCTATTCAGGGATACTGGAGCAAAAGTGACTCTTGTTACACTTTAGCAAGGAGACTGGCAGTATTTTTCCCTGCCCTAGAGATTTGTGGAACTTTGAACCTGAGGGAGATGATTTAGGGTATCTGCTGAAAAAATTTCTAAGCATTCAAGGAGTGACTTGGTTGCTGTTAAAAGCATTCAATTTTTAAAAGGGAAACAAAGCATAAAAGTTGCAAAAGGAAAATTTGCAGCCTGATGATGAGATAGAAGAGAAAAACCCATTTTCTGAGGAGAAATTAAGCGGGGTGCAGAAATCTGCATAAGTAACAAAGGGCCAAATGTTAATCACCAAGACAATGCAGAAAATGTCTCCAGGGCATGTGCGAGACCTTTGCCACAGCCCCTCCCATCGCAGGCCTGGAGGCCTAGAAGGAAAATACTGGTTTCCTGGCCTCCCTGCTTTGTGTAGCCCGAGGGACTTGATGCCCTGCATCCCTGCTACTCTAGCCATGACTAGAAGTTGCCTAGGTGCAGCTTGAGCTGTGGCTTCAGAGGGTGCAAGCTCCAAAACCTTGGCAGCTTCCATGTGGTGTTGAGCCTGTGGGTGCACAGAAGTCAAGAATTGAGGTTTGGGAACCTCCACTTAGATTTCAGAGGATGTATGGAAATGCCTGATGTCCAAGTAGAAATTTACTGCAGAGGTGGGACCCTCTTGGAGATTCTCTGCTACGGCAGTGCAGAAGGGAAATGTGAAGTTGAAGCTCCCATACAGAGTCTCCACTAGCACACTGCCTACCTAGTGGAGCTGTGAGAAGAGGGCCACCAGACTCCAGACGCCAGAATGGTAGATCCACTGACAGCTTGCACGGTGTGCCTGGAAAAGCCACAGACATTCAACCTCAGCCCAAGAAAACTGCTGGGAGGGAGCCGTACCCTGCAAAGCCGCAAGGCCGTGGAGGTTCCCAACATCATGGGAACCCACTTCTTGCATCAGCGTGACCTGGATGTGAGACATGGTGTCAAAGGAGATCATTTTGGAACTTTAAGATTTGACTGACCTGCTGCATTGTGGACTTGCCTGGGGCCTACAGTCCCTGTGTTTTGGCCAATTTCTCCCATTTGGAATGTCTGTATTTACCCAGTGCCTGTACTCCTATTGTATCTAGGAAGTAACTAACTTGCTTCTGATTTTACAGGTTCATAGGTGAAAGGGATTGCCTTACCTCAGATAAGACTTTGGACTGTGAACTTCTGAGTTAATGCTGAAATGAGTTAAGATGTTGGGGAACCGTTAGCAAAGCATGATTTGTTTTTAAGTGTGAGGATATAAGATTTGGAAGGGGCTAGAAGTGAGATGATATGGATTGGCTGTGCCCCACCCAAATTTTGTCTTGAATTGTAGCTCCAATAATTCCCAAGTGTTGTGGAAGAGACCTTGAGGGAGATGCTTGAATCATGGGAGCTGTTCCCCTATACTTTTATTTTGGTAGTGAATAAGTCTCACAAGATCTGATGATTTTAAAAGGGGAAACCCCTTTCACTTGGCTCTCATTCTGTTTTGCCTAGTGCCATGGAATGCATGACTTTGCTCCTCTTCACCTTCTGCCATAATTGCAAGGCCTCCCCAGCCATGTGGAACTGAGAGTCCATTAAACTTTTTCTGTATAAATTAGCCAGTCTCTTGCATGCCATAGCCATGCAAGGTATTTACATCTAGCTGGTACTGTCACTGTTCTTCAATAAATAGGCCATTCCACTATTCCATCAAGCGAGCTGTTTTAGGATGATGGATGACATGGTAACACCAGTGAACTCCATGAACACAAGCCCATTGTTGCACTTCGTTTGCTGTGAAGTAAGTTACTTCATCGAAGCAATGTTGTGTAGAATACCATGACAGTGGATAAGGTGTTCCATACATCCACCAATGTTAGTTTTCATATGCACGGTTTGCAGAGAAGGCAAATCCATACCCAGAGTCATTTCCAGTAAGTACAAAACACTTTTCCTTCCATGATGAAAATGATTCAATGTAATCAGCCACCAGGTAACTGGCTGATCACCCTGGAGAATGTTGCGATTTTGGAGACTCATTGTTGATCTCAGCTTCTAGCATATTAAGCTCTTCGGAGTGGCTGTAATCAGGGAGGCCTAAGTGAGTGTAAGTCCATGTTGCTGATCCCATGTACACTGTCCATCCCTGCCACCATGACCATTTTGTTCTTGAGTAATTGGGCAATGACAAGAGTGGTTGGAAAAGGAGACTGACTTATAACTACTGAAAGATCATCCTTTTCACTTTATTTTTAAAATCCTTCTCTGCTGAGGTCACCCTTTGGCGAGCATGCACATGAAAAGGGAGGACTTACTTCTGCCATTTTGCTAATTGTTATCTATATGTCTAATAACTTTTGTCCATCTTTTCTCTATTACTGTCTTCTTTTGTGTTTAATTGAATTATTTCTAGTGACACATACTGATTTCCTTTTCATTTCCTTTTGTGTATTTATTAATATATTTTTGTCGTTACTACTTGGATTACAGTTAACATACTAAATTTATAACATCTAGTTCAAATTGATACAAACTTAGCTTGAATAATACACAAGTCTGGTCCTTTACAGCTCCTTCTCAGTCTCTCTTTATATTGTTGTTATAGATATTTTAATGTTGTATGCCCAATAAACTTATAATTTTTATTCATTTGTCTTTTAAATTGTATGGAATATAAAAAGTAAAATTATAAACCAAAAAGTAATATTATATTGGCTTTTATATTTGGCTGCATATTTATCATTACTGGAGATATTAGTTCATACAATTTTGAATTACTGCCTATTGTCTTTTTTATTTTGTCCTTAATGAATTCTTTTAGCACTTCTTGTAGGGCAGATCTAGTGGTAATAAACACACTCAACCTTTGGTTTTTGGAAATGTCTTAAATTCTTTCTCATTTTTGATTGAAGGACAGTTTGCCAGACGTAATATTCTTATTTGATAGTTTTCTTTTAGCACTTTATCATTCCACTGACTTTTAACATCCATGATTTCTGAAGAAAAATTGCCTATTGATTATACTCTGGATTTCTTAAATGCGTGATTAGTTACATGTCTTTTGCTGCTTTTGAGATATTATCATTGACTTTTAACAGTTTGATTAAAGTCTGTTTTGGTGTGTGTCTCCTTTAGGGTTTTAAACGTGAAATTAATTGAGCTTTTTGGATTTGTAGATTCATATATTTAATCAAGGTTAAAATATTTACAGCCATTATTCTTTAAAATATTATTTCTGCCTTTTGGTTCCTCTTCTTTCACTGGTACTCAATAATGCATATGTTGATCTGCTTGATCATGTCCTACATGTCACTTAAGTTTTGTTCACTTTTATTCATTTTGTTTTCTTCATGCTCTTCAAAGCTAATAATCTGAATTGTAATATTTTCAGGTGTGCTTATTCTTTCTCCTTCCTGCTCAAATCTGCTGCTGAGATCCATTAGTACATTTTTTGTACCACTTGTAGTTTTAGCATCAGGTGTTTCATTTGGCCCTTGTAAAAAATTAATTTGTATATCTATTGATATTATAATTTTTCATTCATTTATTTTTCTGGTGTTATTTAGTTATTTGTCTATATTTTCCTTTAGCATCTTGTCCTTATTTAAAACCATTTTTTTAAGTCTCAGTCTATTAATTTTCACGTCTGTGTTTTATCAGGGATGAGGTCTGCCAATTCATTTATTTTACTTTAAATGGACCACACTTTGCTGTTTCTCCACATGCCTTGTAATTATTTGTTAAAAACTGAAGATTTAAATATAATATATATAAATATATATATATAAATATATATTATATAAAACTCTAGGTTAGATTCTAATCCTTTCTTAGAATTTTAAAATTTTTGTTTTGTTTTGTTTTTATATTTGAAGTCTGTAGTTTTTTTATTTATTTAGTGAATTTCCTAAACTTCATTTTTCTTTTTGCAAAGATTATGTTATTTGTTGAATGTGGTTACTGAGGTCTCTATTTTTTAGATTGTGTTTTTCTAGCATTTGAACAGAGTTTACCTTGAGTTCCAAAGACTAAAAAACAAGACACAAAGAAGGAAACATCTCTGCTAGTCTTTGAAGATTGGCACAGTGCCAGGACACTCATTCAATGCTTAGCCAGAATTGTTAGGAGACTAGGGATCAACCAGAGGTTAAAGCGGAGGGTCTCCTCAGAATTTTTTCTTAGCATGCTTCTTGCTTTGGACATGCACAAGTTCTTCTAATTTTTTTCATATACATAGATGCTTTTGAATGTTCTAATTTCCTGAAGATCTTCCCAGCATTTGCTTTCAGGTTCTTAGAGGGTCTAATGTATATGTCAACCATAAACTTTTGCTCCAGATATCTTGGGTAGTCAGTTTGACATGCAGAGTTTGAAAACAAGGCCAACCCCATCTCTGGTCTGAGTTCTGAGTTAGGCAAAAAATGACAAGCAACGTAAACATTCCACACACATTTATTGTAGGGATGAATTCCCATTGTCTTTTGTCATCTGCACACCTACCAACATATAAAATAATATGGCATCGTCAATATCTTTGTGCACCAAAATTGCTTATTTTTCTCAAGCTTTTAAGCAAAAATCTGTAGATGGGGAGAGTAAACATAGAGAGAGAAAAGGAGAAAATTCACACACTTTTTTTTCTATTTAGAATTTTAGGATAAAATGAGGACAAATATGATTCTTTTCTCATTATGAAAGAAAAAAACGCTTTCTCCATTAATATGTGTAAACATGACAAAATGAATACAAAGAATAATCAAA